>NC_052154.1:17213943-17813943 GCF_902713615.1 Scyliorhinus canicula
GCTGTGAGGAGAGAGAGGAGAGAGAGCCTGTGAGAGGCGAGAGAGAGAGAGCCTGTGAGAAGAGAGAGATGCGAGCGCTGTGAGAGGAGAGAGAGAGCGGCGAGCCGTGCGAGAGAGAGAGAGCGAGAGCCTGTGAGAGGAGAGAGAGATCGAGAGGCCTGTGAGGAGAGAGAGAGCGAGAGCCCGAGAGAGAGAGAGAGAGAGAGCCTGTGATGAGAGAGAGAGTCGAGAGCCTGTGTGATGAGCGAGGCTGTGTGCGAGAGCCTGTGTGCGAGAGCCTGTGTGGACGAGAGCCTGGCCTGTTGCGAGAGCCTGTGTGCGAGAGCCTGGTGTGCGAGAGCCTGTGTGCGAGAGCCTGTGTGCGAGAGCCTGTGTGCGAGAGCCTGTGTGCGAGAGCCTGTGTGCGAGAGCCTGTGTGCGAGAGCGTGTTGCGGAGTGTGAGAGGCCTGTGTGCGAGAGCCTGTGTCGAGTGGATTGCTGCAAGTCTAACTGTTCCAAAGAGTCACTTTCGACTCAAATGTAATTGTTTTCTGTCTCCACAGACAGATATTGCCAGAGCTGCTGGGTTGTTCCTGGTACTGTTCAAGTCAGGTCATGTATTGAACTCTGAACTACCTTCCCACCAACCCTCACCCTCCAAAGAACGTCAGGGGATCTTAAACATTTCCTCAAGGGGCTATATACTCCTCAGTACAACATTCTATTCCAACAGCGCAGTAGTCCCTCTTCTGCTCCAGTTGTTGGAATGGGACTTATATAACCTTCTGATTCAGTGCTACCACTGAGCCATGTTGATACCAAACATAGATGCATAGAAATCTGCTGTGTTACATTGAATTGTGGAAACTAAGTTTAGACACTTCTGTTTCACCGGGGAAACTATCTGTACTCACGTATTTGGGTCTTTGCATCGCCATTTATTTTCATGGTGCTCATATACTACAATTGATTGTTCTTCACACTCCATAGTAAGTTTGTGATTGTCCACCTAAAAAAATAAAGACAAGTAGAACTAGAGGCAAAGCATGACAAACAGCACTGCAGAATCACATTTGATAAATGGATGCAGTCTGGAGTCTCCCTCTCGTCTAATACAGTTTACTGTCTCTCTCCTGAAGGTTCTCAGATTTGTATAGCACAGCTGTCGGCAGCCCTCCCAATAGCTTGGCCAAGAGGTCATTCCTATTCCGACCTACAAAGCTCCGTCAGTGTGCGAAATTAGGGGCTTCAAATTACGATTTACGTTTAAAAAAAAAGGTGAAATTTCAATCCAGATTTGAAAATTTTCTGACAGCTGTGGGTGGCTTGTCCAAAATAGGAATTGTCCTGAAATTCAGCATGCTAAACAAAATAGGAATTGTCCTGAAATTCAGCATGCTAAACAAAATAGGAATTGTCCTGAAATTCAGCATGCTAAACTACCTTTTCTTCTGTTACTCGGCAAACTCATACTCCGAAAGCAGCACAGTAGCACAATTGGCTAGCACTGTGGCTTCACAGCACCAGGATCCCAGGTTCAATTCCCCACTGTCTGTGCAGAGTCTGCACGCTCTCCCTATGTCTGCGTGGGTTACCTCCGGGTGCTCCGGTTTCCTCCCACAGTCCAAGACGTGCAGGTTAGGTGGATTGGCCATGCTAAATTGCCCTTAAGTGTCCAAAAAGGATAGGAAGGGTTATTGGGTTATGGGGATAGGGTGGAAGTGAGGGCTCAAGTAGGTCGGTGTAGACTCGATGGGCGGAATGGCCTCCTTCTGCACTGTATGTTCTATGAAACAGCCCAATTTGCACAATACCATACCATGATGAGGGCAGCATCACTGAAGTTTTCTGCGATCCGCGATGCAACCTTTTCAGCCACCTGGTTTGGGCTGCAAATGGAAAGAGGAAAAAACATAACTCAAAACTGCCAACTTTTCCAGACTTTCAACGTAAATATTATTAGGTAAGTGAGGGGCATCAGGGCTGGGGAAAAATAACAGTACTCAAGCCACATTACTCCAAAATTCTGTCATGCACCAATGTGATTATTTCTGATTTACGTAGATTTAAATTGCCAACGGTGTAATCAGGTCTGAAATTGTGGATATATAACATTGGGCACTAAATTTCACAAAAACACCCTCAGAGCAGACAATGGTTCTGAGCAGTCTCCAGGGAAAGAGGATAAAACAAACTGCTAGGCCACAGTGACACTAACCATCGATGTACATCAATGCAAACAGAACTAAAAGTCTTCAGCAAGTGTCCCGACTGCTATCTTCTGTGTAGACAGCCCAAGAACATGAACATGGGCAGCATGGTAGCACTGTGGTTAGCACAGTGGCTTCACAGTTCCAGGTTTGATTACTGGCTTGGGTCACTGTTGTGCATTCTCCCCATGTCTGCATGGGTTTCCTCCGGGCACTCCGGTTCCCTCCCACAGCCCGGAGATGTGCAGGCTAGGTGGATTCGCCATGATAAATTGGCCTTAGTGTCCAAAAAGGTTAAGTGTAGTTACTGGGATAGAGTGGAGGCGTGGGCTTAAGTAGGGTGCTCTTCCCAAGAGCCGGTGCAGACTCGATGGACCGAATGGCCTCCTTCTGCACTGTAAATTCTATGATAGGTATACAAGTCAAATTATACAGGAATAGATATAATACTGAAACTTGTAAGCCAAGGACAGGCAAAAAATTCAAACACTTTAGAGTATCATAAAAGAGCATGTGGACAGCGATGGGCCAATGGTTTCATTGAAGTATCATATTTCAAAACATCCAGTACAAGCTGCAGTACAGGGGGGGGGGGGGGGGTGGTGGTTGGGGTCGCTTTAACTAGTTTGTGCTTTCTATCAAGGCTCATTTCAGACATCAGTATATATTCTGTTTCCTTAATGTCTGACATGCAATGATAATCTCGAGTCCTGGGAGATTTACAATCTTTTGACTATATGTCCAAAGACTTCCAGGTGATACATATTCCCAAAATAAATGGAAAATAAACTTTGTTGCAGGGAATCCTACCGAAATATTCATACTTAAAATGGGAAAGAGATTAAGATGAATAGATTTCATCATAAGAACTTCAGGGATAGATTATTTTCATTTACTCCATTTCTTTGCCAGTAAAATAGTTCGTGTCACAAGGTAAATGCGCCAGCTGAGCTTGACAACACCACTCAAAAACCATTTGAGGGTCAATTTATTATTTGTCAAATAATAGTCACATGGACCCACTCCAGCACAGGTCTTAAAGGGCTAGGTACCAGGACAACACAATGAACAGCATAACCATCCTTTGAACTCAAGTTTACCAACAACCTACCACTCAGATCTCACAGCAAGATGATGTAGTCCCCTGGTCTGGCATAGCCACAACATTCCCTCCAACAAATCGGTGGTGTCAATAAATGCTGGGCATTTGGCAGTCATAGGAAGCAACAAAGACTGTACATTGAATTGCTGGGTGCTGGCTTAGCTCAGTTGTCTGGACAGCTAGTTTGTGATGCGGAACATGACCAATAGTGTGGATTTAATTCCCATGCTGGCTGAGGTTATTCATGGATGCCCATCTTCTCAACCCTGCCCCTCACCCGAGGTATGGTGATCCTCGGGTTAAATCACCACCAGTCAGCTTTCCTCCCTCAAAAGGGCAAAGCAGCCCATGGTCACCTTTTTTAAACACGGAACTGCAGGTACAGTCTCATCCACCTCAAATCCCTATTGCCCCGAGGGCTGCCTGTTGTTAACACAATGATGTATCCTCTCCACTTTATTTCTTCCTGCAAGACACTAGAACGCTGACCAGGAATCATTCCAGATTTCTCTCTCACCCCAAAAGTATAAACCCATATAACCGTGCAAGATCCTCATTGCAACTACAAGTATTGCAAAAGACACGCTTATACAACCATTCCTCAAGGACATGCGATTCAGTTTAAAGAGTGATTCAATCCAATTTGCAAAACAATAGATGGCAAAGCAACAAACAGTGATTTTAGTAGTGTTCATAGACCTTTGGGTGCTGAACCCATGGGAAATAGTTTTCCTAAAAAAAAAAATGGAGCTCATGATTCATCTACCCCCTCAGGAGTACATAATCCAGGAGCAAACAGGAAGCCAAGCATGTTGTTTTTGTACACTTCGTATGAATTAATTGAACAATCTCACTCATGCAAGTTGATCCATCATTTTCCCTAGTTTAGAGAGAAGGCAAGGTGCAGGGAAATTTGAGGAACCCAGACATCTTTTAACTTATAATTCAAGCAATTGAGATAGAGAGTTTGTTACTACAGCACTGCCCACCCTACAACATCAAAACATTTACACACCTGGTGTCCTTCATACGCTCATTTGCCTGGTAGTATCCAGCTATTATGTAGTTATTTTCTTTGCACCAAGAGTCAACCTGAGAGCAAAATGAAAAAATACATTTAGAAAACAGCTATCGGTTCAGCACCACCTGCTACACAGAAACACATGGTTTGTTATTTGGTCTGTCACACTGTCCATAATCTTAGGATTCCTCTCGCAAATAGAGGAATCAATGAAACCTGGAGGCTTAAAAAAAAGATAAGGTGGTAAGGGAGCTGCATATAGCCAGCAGGTAATGATGCAATGGAGGTGGACTGCAGAACAACACATTCAGGGTACAGAAGAGACAAAGGCAGTGACAGCTGCACAGGGTAGCATTTATTACTTTGGTGTTGCAAAACTTTGACGCTATAAAACAGTGCAGAAATCAGATCGGAGGACACGGAATTTGAAACATTAGGAAACCTAACCATGCAGTTGAGACAACAATAAATGAATGCTTGGATTTTGGGGAAAAACAATGAAGGTCAGTAAAGGAATTTAAGGGTTAAGATATACATCAGCCACGATCAAACAGAAAATTGGCTCGGACAGTGAATGGCATGCTCCTATAGGGGCAGCCAGCAAGTCAGAGTTTTGGTGTCAAGGTAGGCAAGAAATATACAGGCATTTGAGACAGTGCCTGGGGAGTAGGTAGTTATGGTACAAGTGTGCAAGAGAACGGAGGCAAGGAAGTAACTAGTGAATAACAGAAACTTTGGGCGGTCTCAAGACAATTGGTGATAAGATCAGGGCAACATATGCACAGATGCAGGAGTGGAGCATAAAGGCACGTTTAATTTGACGAGAGGAGGAAACTGTCAGCAGTACAGACCAAGGTAGGAGTAAAAAGGGAATGGGTGAAGACAGAATATTTTTTAAATTATGGGGCAATTTTAGCATGGCCAATCCACCTACCTTGCACATCTTTAGAGTTGTGGGGGTGAGACCCATGCAAACATGGGGAGAATGTGTAAACTCCGCACAGACAATGACGTGGGTCCGGAATTGAACCTGGGTCGTAGGCGCTGTGAGGTAGCCGTGCTAACCACTGCGCCGCCCTGAAGGACAGCCAATTTTGGCAAGAATGAAAATGATTGAGCACAAGATATTTAATCGCAGACTGAGGACAGACATGGCGACCAAGACAGGTACCTGAGGATGCAATAGTTTAGGAGGATCCTGAAGCAGAGACACAGGGATTATCTTGGAATACAAATGAGCTGGAGTAGCAGCAAAATGAATATTGCCTATGTTTGCATGTCACTGAGGCTCAGCAGGATTGTCAAACATCAGAGTGAAGTATAATGCAGTCTTCACTAGCATTCAAGAAGGACCATTTCTGAACACAAAGGGAGTATACAAAGTACATTTGGAGACTGCACTTGCTAGCTTTATCATTACAGGATTGTACAGCTGTAAATAAAAAATGTTCTTGTCATCAAATTTTGAAGAAATGGCATCTCTCAAGGAATAGGAATCAACCATTTAGTCAATTGTCAGCATGGCATCCCCCCTCACCTCAATTAATCAGCCTGCTCCATGTCAATTAATAAAAAGATGTAAAAAATAATCTTTTATTGTCACAAATAGGCTTACATTAACACTGCAATGAAGTTACTGTGAAAATCCCCTAGTTGCCACATTCCAGCGCCTGTTAGGGTACACTGAGGGAGAATTCAGAATGTCCAAATTACCCAACAGCATGTCTTTCAGGACTTGTGGGAAGAAACTGGAGCACCCGGAGGAAACCCACACAGACACGGGGAGACAGCGACCCAAGCCGGGAATCGAATCTGGGACCCTGGATCCTCTATAGCCCTCTTCATCCAAAGAAGCTTTTCCCAACTATCTTCCTTGGCATGGCAATGAAAACTCAGGAAGGTTTCCTTACATAAAGCTCGTCCCATTAAGTCATCTCCACTCAGGTACATGGTGTTGTGCCAGTATAAATAGTGCCAACTGGTCTTTGACATCAGTCTCCCACTATCAGCACCCACCCCAAATTAATTTTGTCCCCACATTAGTATTTTTTCATGGCACGTTCCCCAGCTCAGTTCCATCCTCCTGAGATATTATTAAGTACCAGAATTGCATGAGGCCTAACAAATGCTCTATTCAGGAAGACATTTTTATTGCAATTTAACATTTATGTAATACTTTGTGACAACTACCAATTATTACCTGGATGTTGTCATGTTTATACAAGACGCACGAGTCAATTTTTCCACGTTCAGCATACATCTCAACTGCCCTGTATTCCCAAATATATAAACTTTAGTACTGCATCATCCAATTGTATGCCCACCTCCACGTACAAAATTCTTCTATAGCAGATTCAGTTATGAAAGGGTAAAAGTCATACAATTTTTTTAAAAATCACAAGCTTCTAACTGCTGAATTCACAGACTGCAGACAGAACTTTTGAAAAGGCACTTAGCATCCAAGGACCATCAGGGAGTTTAATTCAAAGGGAGGCTTTAGGGCAGCACGGTGGCACAGTGGTTAGCACTGCAGTCACACGGCGCAGAGGTCCCAGGTTTGATCCCAGCTCTGGGTCACTGACCATGTGGAGTTTGCACAGTCTTCCCATGTTTGCGTGGGTTTCGCCCTCACAACACAAAGATGTGCAAGGTAAGTGGGTTAAACACGCCAGCGATTTAACCGTTTGCTAAACCAGCCCCTATGAGGGCAGTGCCACCCACAGATGGACATTAACAAAGATGCCATTGAAAGAAAGGCAAAGGGACTGTAAATGATGGAGATGGGGTGCTGATAGTAGCACATTTGGAGACCAGAATGGGTTAATGGCAGAACAATGGCGAATAGTGTATCAAAGGACAACTTGGAACAGATGACCCATGTGGGTATGGGGTGCAATGCTTATGGAAAATCAGATCAATGGAATAAATGAAAATATATTGATAGAAATAAAAATGGGGTGAAGGTGGAGGAGACAATTCAAAGTTGGAAGTCGTTGAACTCAATGTCAAGTCCGAAAGGCTGTAACGTGCCTCATTGGAAGATTGAGGCATCGTTCCTCCAGTTTGCACTGGAACATTGCAGCAGTCCAAGTACAGAGACGTGGCCGTGAGAGCAGGACGGCGAGTTGAAACGGGAAGAGAGGGGAAGATCCGGGCCCTGCCTGCGGACAGATAGACCGAAGGATAGTCTACATTTAGATGGTGGCAGTTTACAACCCCACAGATATCTTCCAATTACAAGTCTTACAACACCAGGTCAAAGTCCAACAGGTTTGTTTCGAATCACTAGCTTTCGGAGCACTGCTCCTTCCTCAGGTGAATGAAGAAATGGGTTCCAGAAACACATATAGACAAAGTCAAAGATGCAACACGATAATTTGAGTGAGAGTCTTTGCAGGTAATTAAGTCTACAGGTCCAGACTGAGCAACTGGAGAGAGGGAGATTCACAGGTTAGAGGTGTGAATTGTCTCAAGCCCGGACAGTTGGTAGGATTTTGCAAGCCCAGACCAGATGGTGGGGGGGTGGTGAATGCAATGCGACAGGAATCCAAGGTCCCGGATGAGGCCGTACTCGGTGTGTGGAACTTGGCTACAAGTTTCTGCTCGGCGTTTCTGCTTTGCTGACACTGCGACAACAGAAGAACGGACATCGTGCGACAATCGCCAGGCAGTAATGTTCCCTTCCATTCGGGAACACTTCAGCAATCAAGGGCATTTAACCTCTGATCTTCAGGTGAGTGTTCTCCAAGGCAGCCTTCAGGACACATGACAATGCAGAATCATATAGCCAAGTTCCGCACACATGAGTATGGCATCAACCGGGACCTTGGATTAATGTCGCATTACATTCACCCCCACCATCTGCTGTGGGCTTGCGAAATCCAACCAACTGTCCTGGCTTGAGACAATTCACACCTCTTTAACCTGTGATTAGCCCTCTCTCCAGTTGTTCCATCTGGACCTGTAAAGACTTAATTACCTGCAAAGACCCGCATTCAAAGTATTGTATTGCATTTTTGACTGTGTGTGTTTATGGAACCCGCCTCAGGAAGGAGCAGTGCTCCAAAAGCTAGTGATTCAAAACAAACCTGGTGTTGTAAGACTTCTTACTGTGCTCACTCCAGTCCAATGCCAGCATGTCCAAGTCTTCCCAATTAGTTAGGGAGTTGAACAATGGGCAAACTGGAAATTTTCAGATGCACACGATTGAAACTAGAGCAGGAACATTGGCAAGTAGATTTCAGATTGGTTGCAGTCTTAAGAAAAAAGGTGTATACCAAAGCATGTCAAAGATGGGCAACCATCTTGCAGCAGGAGGTTGGAAAGAGGCCCTTCAAAGTTACATACGAAAAAGGTTCATCTCGCAACAAAACTAGTAGATTTAAAAATAAAATAACTCCCAGACGATTAACTTTCTTTCTCCCAGGAGTAAAGTTAACCAGCCTGAAGCATTGACTCGGGTTCCCTCCCTGTCAGGGCCAGCTGAGGTTTAATGTGGGTTTCTCACTGTCTCTTACCAGAGTCAGGGCCACCTCCAGCATGGGTGCGAGAGCCAGGGTGCCGTGGAAGAGAGGGACGCAGTCCACGAAGAGCACGGGCTGCCCGTCCTTCCTCTTGTGCTTCTCCGCCACCAGGATGCCATTGACGGCGCAGTGCGGGTACTTGGCGGCGTGGAGCAGCATCTTGCAGTAGGCCTGGGTGGTCAGTCTGAACAGAGTCATGGCCGCGGGACGGAGGAGGAGGAAGCGGCCGGCACGGGGAAAACCCCCCCACGGCGTCCTCCGGAGCCGAGCCGGGCCTCGGGTGGAAGCCGGGCCTGGCTGTGGGAGCCGGGCCCTCTCACTCCTCCCCGGGTAGGCTCTCACTCATTCCCCCCTCTCTCACTCCACACCCGCTCCGCTCTCACACTCGCCGGACTCCACACCCGCTCCCAGGCCGCGATCGAAGCTCAGCTGCTGCCGCCGGCTCTCCTCACCGGGCCCATTCACCGGCACCGCCGCAAACTGAAACACGGTCGCAAATTGCCGCAAAGCGTTAAATTGCCCAGGGCTCTCTTTCACGTTTCAGGGGAGGGGCAATTGTGATGAATCAATAGATTTGGAGGGTTTATTCTGATGGACCAATAGGATTGGAGTGTCTATTCTGATGGACCAATAGACCTGGAGTGTCTATTCTGATGGCCCAATAGGCTTGGAGTGTCTATTCTAATGGACCAATAGAATTGAATAGCCTATTCTGATGGACCAATAAGATTGGAGTGCCTATTCTGATGGACCAATAGACCTGGAGTGTCTATCCTGATGGACCAATAGAATTGAATAGCCTATTCTGATGGACCAATAAAATTGGAGTGCGTATTCTGATGGACCAATAAACCTGGAGTTTCTATTCTGATGAATCAATAGAATTGAAGTGCCTATTCTGATGGACCAATAGGATTGGAGTGTCTTTTCTGATGCACCAATAGAATTGGAGTGCCTACTCTGCAGGACGACTAGAAAGGAAGAGCATATTTTAATAAACATGATGTGGAAATGCCGGCGTTGGACCGGGGTGAGCGCAGTAAGAAATCTTACAAAACCAGGTTAAAGTCCAACAGGTTTGTTTCGACTCACTAGCTTTCAGAGCACCGCTCCTTCCTCAGGTGAATGAAGAGGTGGGTTCCAGAAACACATATATAGACAAAGTCAATGATACAAGATGATACTTTGAATGTGAGTCTTTGCAGGTAATTAAGTCTTTACAGGTCCCCACAGAGTGACTGGAGAGGGGCATAATCACAGATTAAAGAGGTGTGAATTGTCTCTAACCAGGGCAGTTGGTAGGATTTGCAAGCCCAGGTGGTGGGTGGGTTGGGGGTGTGATGGGGTGGGGGGGTGAATGTAATGTGACAGAAATCCAAGGTCCCGGTTGAGGCCGTACTCATGTGTGTGGAACTTGGCTATCAGTTTCTGCTCGGCGATTCTGCGTTGTTGCGCGTCCTGAATGCTTAACCGAAGATCAGAGGCTGAATGCCCTTGACTGCTGAAGTGTTCCCCGACTGGAAGGGAACATTCCTGCCTGATGATTGTGCCTTCGATTTTGATAAAGAGAAGGATTAGGGGACCTATTTTGATCGACCAATTAGATTGAAGTTTTTAAAAAATCAACTAATATAATTGGAGTGCTCACACTGGTGGATCAATGGGACTGAAGGTTAAATGAAGAGAATAGGAGGGCCTATTTTGATAGACCTCATGTAATAAAATTGAAGTGCCTATTTTAATGGGCCCTATTTTGAGGGACCAGTAGGATTGGAGTGCCTATTTTAATGAACCAATAAGACTGAAGGACCTATTGTGATAAACCAATGAGTAACACAGTGGTTAGTATAGTTGCTTCACAGCTCCAGAGTCCCAGGTTCGATTCCCGGCTTGGGTCACTGTCTGTGCGGAGTCTGCATGTTTTCCCTGTGTCTGCGTGGGTTTCCTCCGGGTGCTCCGGTTTCCTCCCACAGTCGAAAGATGTGCAGGTTAGGTGGATTGGCCATGCTAAATTGCCCTTGGTGTCAAAAAAGGTGGGGTGGGGTTACTGGGTTACGGGGATCAAGTGGTGGTGTGGCCTTGGGTCGGGTGCTCTTTCCAAGGGCGGGTGCAAACTCGATGGGCTATTCCGCACACACGATAATTTTGTAACAAAGAGAGGGCCAGAGACACAAACAGGCCAGGATATCACAATTAAATCTGTTGGAGAGACATGCGCAGGAGAGTCCATGGTAGGTGAAAGCAGTTGTTGATGTGTTGGGCAGGCTGGGTCGATGTGGACTGCACTTGATGCAGTGTAGCAAGAGACAAACCTCCAACACTTGATAAGATGCAACACAATTTTATTTAACATATTAACTGCTATACATGTTCAACTGTGGGTTGACACTATGCTGACTTGACTGGAGACCTAGTACTAGCCTGACCAGACTTACTAACTACCACATGGTGTTTGCACTGGCTAGCTCACGAACTCTGATTGTCTCAGTGGCTGGGTCCAGAGAGAGCAGGAAACCTGGTGCCCTCTGGCTTTATAGTGGTCGTGTCCTGTCTGGTGATTGGCTGCTCTGTTCGGTGTGCTTACTGGTCATCCTGTGTGTCAATCACTGCCTGTCTGCACTCCATTATATACATAGATGTATATTATGACAGTGGTAGTGTGAGCTCCAGTGCTTCTCCTGAACACCCCATTATGAAGAAGCTGAAATTAGGAACAAAGCAGTATAAAGATGATTTCTTGAGATATGGCTTTATCAATTGCTTCAGGATGCAAAGTCCATGTATGTTATATGCAGGGAAGTACTGGTCAATGAAAGTTTAAAGGCTCAAAACTTCAAAAGCATTTGAAGACTAAGCGTAATGAGTTTGCGGACAAACCTCTTAATTTTTTTTCGAAGGGTACAATGAGAACTTAAATCGTCAGCTGAAGCCATGAGCAGAAATGTTACATTGAATGACAAAGCACAATTAGCCTCTTACATGGTAGCTAAGGAGAAGTGTACATAGTTTGTACGCACCTAGATGAGAGGTTAGCTGAAAAACTGAAATGCATCCCACTTAGTGATAGCACAGTGTCTCGTCGAATTTGTGATGATGCTGAGAATTTAGAAACCTAGCTTATTTCTCGTTTTAAGGTCAGCACAGGAGATCTCAATACAACTGGGTGAAAGTACAGATGTTTTAGATTGTGCTACCGTGCTAGTTTACGTTAGGTATGTTTGGCACAATGAATTTGTTGAGGGTTTGCTGTGCTGCCACAGCCAACACGAAAGGGGCAGAGATTTAGGAAGCATTGAATAGTTCTGTGGTTGGAAAGTGCGGGCTCGACTGGGTTCATTGCAGAGAAATCACAAGCGATGGAGCAACAGCACAGGGCTAAATCGCTGGCTTTGAAAGCAATGCAGGCCAGCAGCACGGTTCAATTCCCGTACCAGCCTCCCCGAACAGGCGCCGGAATGTGGTGACTAGGGACTTTTCACAGTAACTTTATTTGAAGCCTACTTGTGACAATAAGTGATTTGCATTTTCATTTTTCAACCAACATGACTGAGAAAAACAGTGGCGTTATAATAAGGATTAAGGAGACAGCTGGTCAGGACATTGTTTGGAATCATTGTTTTATTCACTGTGAGTTCCACCCGATCTTGAAGTGTGTTGAAAGGAACTGTGAAAGTTCTTAATTTCATTAAATGCAACACACTCAATACCAGGCTCTGTTGTTCCGATAAAGGGGCCTAGCGCACACGTTTATTGTTCCACACAGAAGCATGTTGGCTGTCAAGGGGTCGGGTGCTTTACAAACAGAGGTATCAAATCCACGCTTTCCTCCTTGAGAAATCATCCCCTCTGGCTGATTCGTTTGCTGATGAAACTTGGAATGTCTTACCCTGCAGCCATGTTTTCAATTCTGAATGAACTGAACCTCACATTGCAAGGGAAGGATGATGATTGCTGTCGGCACTGTGAAGAAATAGATGCTTTCCAAAAGTCAATTAAAGTTTGGCACATGCGAGTACAAATCCAAAACTGCTCCATGTTCCCCACACTGCTACAGCACATTGAAGAAAACAGTGTTAGTAGGGGAACTGCCAATAGGTTGGCAAGCCGTATCTGGGTACACTGATCAAAGTTTTTGTCGTTACTTTCCAGAGGTGAAGTTTCAGATTTCACTGTGACAGCACAGTAGCACAGTGGTTAGCACCATTGCTTCACAGCTCTGTGTGGAGTCCCCATGACTGCGTAGATTTCCTCCGGGTGCTCCGGTTTCCTCCCACATCCTAAAGGTGTGCAGGTTAAGTGAATTGGCCACGCTAAATTGCCCTTAGTGTTGAAAAAAAAGGGTAGGTGGGGTGACTGGTTTACGAGGATAGGTTGGAAGTGTGGGCTTAAGTGGGGTGCTCTTTGCAAGGGCCCCCCACGTAACTTGATGGGCCGAATGGCCTCCTTCTCACTGTACGTTCTATGAAAACCAATTCTATCTACGAGAGAGAAGGTGGGTGAAAAATCCTTTTGAGTTTGGGACCCCAGAGTCAATTATTAACTTACAGCCATCTCTAAATGAAGATACTGAATGTCTGCGCCTCACCTGTGACAGCACATTTAAATCATGCCACAAGTCAATAAGGCTGTCAGCATTCTGCAGTAGCATCTCCGAGGAATATCCAGTGCTGAGTAAAACAAGCATTTTGTTGCTTTTTCCTTTCACAATGACCGAGATGTGTGAGTTGGAACCGGCTGAACTCTGCACCTGATATGCCATTACCCTCTCCTCCTGTCAACCTGATTGGAGTGAGATTGTGCGGACCAAGCAGACTCACCTGTCATATTAAATTTAAGAGAAAATGGTGTGTTGCGAAGGTCGGTCAGCATGTGTCCAGAAGGTCGCCCACTGGTAAAAGTGGGTCCCGGGAAATTATTTTTTAAAACACTGCTTAAATGATGAGGTATAGTAGTTCCCTGGTACATTCTCTATGGCAGCGAGTTGACCAATCCAAATCCATTAACTTGTTACTCACCACTCACTTTGCAGAGCTCATGCTGTCACTTTTTCATTGGCTCTCTTACATGTTGTCACTCTCCCTTGGTCATTGCTGGCCATTCTCTTCTTTTCCCACCATAAAGGGTATCCTAACTGTTCTTCCTCTCACTGCTCCCATCAAACAATGCTGTTCCCTTTTACCTGCAAACATCAGCTCACCTTTGCCTTGCACCTCTTTCATTTATTTCTCATTTTACTCCCTTTGCATTCCATTATCTCCATTTTCACTGCTGCGTAGTCATCCCCCACTTCCAAATCTGATAATTAATGCACTAGAACAGGTCCCTGTCTTTTCCATACTCTGTTCCCAGCACTCATTTTTAGGCATTGCCATTCTTACATATTGTAGGTGAGGGATTCCTGTTCTCACAACATTTTCTTGTTTCAACCAACCTGCTCATCCAAAACTCTGCTGCCCATTCCCGAACCTGCACGATGTTCTATTCACCAATCATCCCTTTGCTTACTAACAATCAACGACCTATATTTATGTAGTACCTTTGACATAATAAAAGATTCCAAGCTGCTTCACAGGGGCACTATAAAAAAAAGTGTGACACCAGACCACATAAAGAGATATTAAGTTAGATGACTAAGGTTAAGTTTTAAGGGGTGTCTGAAAGGGGAAAAGCCAGGCAGAGAGCTCTATGGAGGGAATTCGAGGGCTTAGGGCCTAGGCAACTAAAGACAGAACCACGTGTGATTAAAGTTAGAGCCCAAATTAGATGAGCATAGGTATCTTGACTGGATGAGATTAGTGAGAGGGCAAGGCCATGGACAGACTTAAAAACAAGGATGGAAATTTTAAAATCAATAGGTTGCTTGACCTACATGACTTCCTGACCCTCACTTTCTGTCCCTCAACACCCGCAATTTAAAATCCTTATCTTAACCAAGGAAACAACAATTTGTACTGCATGAGAAAACAAGTGTTGATTGGTTGGCATGTCTAAAGTCTGAGGTATTGTAGTTCCCTGGTATATTCTCTTTGGCAGTGCTTCAACCATTAAGCGTCAGTTAAAAGGGTGGCATGGTGGTGGAGTGGTTAGCACTGCTGCCTCATGGTGCTGAGGGCCTGGGCTCCTGGCCCCCCCCCCCCCCCCCCCCCCCCCCCCCCCCCCCCCCCCCCCCCGGTCACGGTCTGTGTGGAGTTTGCGCATTCTTTCCGTGTCTGTGTGGGTCTCACCCCCACATCCCAAAGATGTGCAGGGTACGTGAATTGGCCACACTATATTGCCCCTTCATTTGGTCATCTAAATTTATAAGAAAGAAGAGAGTCAGTTAACTTGTTACTCATCATCCACTTTGCAGAGTTCACACTTAAAAACTTATTTTGTGCCCTTCCCTATTTCTGTAACATTCTTCAACATTACAGACACCCTCTCACCATCATTTGCATTGCTGCTCCCACCATCAGTAACTCTGCCTTCAGTGATCTAGGTACTACATCCTGGAACCCCCTGTGCCTTTCCATTTCTATCTCCTCCTGAAAGACATTCATTAAAACCCCAATCTTTGACCAAATCTTTTGTACATTTTGAGAATAGATGATAACCAAACCTCTGCATCTTTTATAATTATTTCGAGGTGGTGTTCTGACTTTGAAGCAGATTCCACAAATTGAAAATAGATATATGAATCCAGGTGTGGGAACCAATTGATTTAATACTAATGCCAATACTACTGGGATAGATTTCAAACAGTTCTAGCATTTGAAGCCTGGATAGCCAGGAGACTCTGTGGGCCATCAGTAACAGCAGAATTGTACACAGCCACAACCTGCAACCCGATGAACTGGCGAATACTCTACTCTGTCATTACCCTCAAGCCAGGGAATCAACCTTGTTCAATGAAGAGTGTAGAAGGGCTTACCAGGCATAGAAGCTACCAATCAGCATAAGCATCAAGTAATAGATAGCGCTGGGTAGCACGGTGGCGCAGTGGTTAGCATTGCTGCCTCACGGAGCCAAGGTCCCAGGTTTGATCCTGGCTCTGGGTCACTGTCTGTGTGGAGTTTGCACATTCTCCCCGTGTTTGCATGGATTTCGCACTCACAACCCAAAGATGTGCAGGCTAGGTGGATTGGCCATGCTAAATTGCCCCTTGATTGGAAAAAATGAATTGGGTACTCTACATTAAAAAAAAAAGTAATAGAGCTAAACGATTTCACAACCAATGGATCAGACCTAAGCTCTGCAGTCTTGCATGACACGTAAAGAACTCACTGGAGGAGGAGGAGGCTCCACAAATATCCCAATCCCCAATGATGTGGGAGTCTACCACACCAGTGCAAAAGGTAAGGTTCAAGCATTTGCAACAATCTGCAGCCAAATGTGCAAAGTGGATGATCTTTCTCAGCCTCCTCCAGAGGTCCCCAGCTTCACAGATGTCAGTCATCAGCCAATTCAATTCACTCCATGTGTTATCAAGAAACAGCTGAAGGCATTGGATACTCTAAAGGCTATAGGCCCTGCCAATATTCTAGCAATAGTAATGAAGACGTGCATTCTATAACTTGCTGCGCCCCTAGCCAAGCTGTTCCAGTACAGGTACAATACTGACATCTACCTGGCAATGTGAAAAATTGCCAGGTATGTCCTGTACACAAAAAAAGCAGGAAAAATCAAACCAGGCCAATTACTGCCCTATCTGTCTACTCTCAATCATCAGTAAAGTGATGGAAGGAGTCATCAACAGCGTTATCAAGCAGCATTTGCTTTGCAATAATCTGCTCAGTGATGTTTGGGTTCTGCCAGGGTCTCTCAGCTTCTGACCTCATTACAGCCGAAGTTCAAACGTGGACCTAAATTCCAGAGGTGAAGTAAGAGTGACTGCCCTTGACATCAAGGCTACATTTGACCAAGTGTACCATCAAAGAGGCTTATCAAAGCTGGAGTCAATGGGAATCAGGGGGAAAACTCACCCAGCAGGATTCTCCGTTGATGGGATCCTCTGCCCACCGGCAGTTTCCCAACGGCATGGAGTGGTCCACAATGGGAAACCCCATTGACTGGCGGTGGGAACGGAGAATCCTACAGCCGACAGGGGTGCACCGCGCCAGAAAACGGGGCTGGCTGGACGGAGAATCCCGCCCACCATTTTTTGGAGTCTTACCTAGCAGAAAGGAAGATGGTTGTGGTTGTTGGAGGTCAATCATGTCAGTTCCAGCCACCACTACCCAACCATTTTCAGCTGCTTCCACAATGACCTGTCTTCCATCATAAGGTCAGATGTGGGATGTTCGCTGATGACTGCACAATGTTCAGTACCATTTTGAACTCCTCCGATACCAAAGTGGCCTATGTGCAAAAGCAACAAGCCCTGGACAGTATCCAGTCTTTGGCTGAAAAGTGACAAGTAAGTTTGCACTGTACGAGTGCCAGGCAATGAGCATCTCCAACAAGAGGGAATCTACACCACCCCTTGACATTCAATGGCATTACAATCACCAAATCCTCTAATATCAACATACTGGAGGGTTCCCATCGACCAGAAACTGGATTGGCCATATAAATACTGTAGCTGCAAGAGCAGATCAGAAACTAAGAATCCTGCAGTGAGTAACTAACTTCCTGACTTCCCAGAGCCTGTCAACCATGTATACGGCATAAGTCAGGACTGTGATGGACTACTTGCCTGAGGTGGCATGGGGGCACAATAGTTTGCACTACTGTGTCACAGCACCAGGGATCCGGGTTCTATTCTGGCCATGGGAAACTATGGATTTTGCACGATCTCCCTGTGTCTGCGTGGATTTCCTCCGGGTGTACTGAACATAGAACATACAGTGCAGAAGGAGGCCATTCGGCCCATTGCGTCTGCACCGACCCATTTAAGCCTCACTTCCACCATATCCTGTGGTTTCCTCTTACAGTCTAAGGATGTTAGGTGGATTGGTCATGCTAAATTGCCCCTTAATGTCCAAAGATGTGTGGGTTAGGTTAAGGGGTTATTGGGATAGGACAGAGGAGTGGGCTTGGGTAGGGTGCTCTTTCAGAGGGTTGGCGCAGACTCGATGAGCCGAATGGCCTCCTTCTGCCCTGTAGGGATTCTATGAGTGCACCTCCAACATCACTCAAGAAGCTTGACAACAAGGAGCCCGCCTGATAGCCACACCATCCACAAACATTCGCTCCCTCCACCGTCGATGAATAGTGGCAGCAGTGTGTAAGGTGCACTGCAGAAACTCATTAGGGCTCCTGAGTCAGCACCTTCCAAACCCACGGCCACTACCACCTAGAAGGACAAGGTCAGCAGATGCATGGGAAACCCCACCACCCCTTCAAGTTACACACCAATCTGCCTTGGAAATACATTGATGTTCCTTCACTGTCACTGAGTCAAAATCCCGGACATCCCTCACTGTGTACACCTACACTACTTGGACCAGAGCAGTTCAAGAAGGCGGCTCACCAGAACATTCTCAAGGGCAATTCAGGATGGGCTATAAATGCTGGCCTAGCCACATCCCATGAATACATATTAAACATTCAGAGCTTCAATGTGAAGCATAACCTACATTTAGCTGTAAATCTGAGAAATGGACACAGTTCTCTGGGAGAACATCTGTTTTTTATCACTGCCTAATTACAGACTCACTGTAGCCAGGTTCCCTTTAAGTTTCTGCCAAGGATTTTCCGAAATGTAGCAAACAATCCTTGGAAACTAAATAAAGGATTCCAATTTTCCAGAACTGATATCCCTCACAATGACAGATGCTCTAGTGAACTCAGACAGTTGGTATAATCCAGAGACATCCTATAGAAGTTTTAGTAATTGGCTTGCTCTCACTAACTTTGGCACCTAGCAAACCAGAAATAGCCCACCTAAGGCAGCCCAATTAATGCAGTTTACTCTAGCGGTGTTTACAATATTGGCCCAAAGACTATGTGACCCACCTCCTTTCACATTTTTATTGTGGCCAAGTCCTTGCTTCACATATATGATACAGCTGGAGAGGCTATCTCACTGATTTCTATACCTGAGACCTCTGAATATAGAAGACCTACTCAGATAAGCCCCAGCGATGCACTGAAATGCCTTGACTTCAAGGCAACATTTGATGTTCTGCTGTGTAAGCGAACCCCAGCAAAATTGAAGTTAATAAAAATTTGAAAAAACTTCTCCATTGGCTGTGATTTTTTGGGGGGCATTATTCTTGACTCAAGGTCATTCCTGCCAGTGTTCCTCATGAACCCAACCCCCCTCAGCTCTTTAATTCATGACCTTCCCTCCAACATACGGTCAGAGGTGGAGATGTTCGCTCATGGTTGCATCGTGCAAAGTTTAGAGGAAATGTGCGAGGCAAGTTTTTTACACAGAAGGTGGTGAGTGCCTGGAGCCCGCTGCCGAGGGAGGTGGTGGAAGCAGGTACGATAATGAAGTTTAAGAAGCATCTTGACAAATGCATGAATAGGATGGGAATAGAAGGATATGGACCCACGGAAGTGCAGGTTTTAGTTTAGACAGGCATCATGATCGGCGCAGGCTTAGGAGGGCCAAAGGGCCTGTTCCTGTGCTGTACTATTCTTTGTTCAGTCCACTTGCAGCTCTTCAGATGCTGAAGCAGTCCGTGTCCATATGCAACAAGACATGGACATCATTTTCTCTTGGGCTGTTAAGTGGCGAATAACATTTGTACCACACAAGTGCCAGGCAGTGACCATTTCCCAAATGAGAGACTGTAACCATTTCCCCATGATACTCAATGGCATTACCATCCCTGAATTTCCCCATCAACATCCTGGGAGTTACCAATGACGAGGAACTGAACGGGGCAGTGCTGAGTGCAGGCCTGCGGCTGGGAATTTTACAGCGATTAGCTGACCTCCTGACTCCTCAAACACTATCCATCATCAATAAGGCGCAAGTCAGAAGTGTGATGGAATTCCTCCCATTTTCCTAGAGGTGTGCAGCTCCTTCACCAAGAAGCGAGGCACCACCAAGGTCAAAACAGCCTGCTTGATCAGCACCCCATCCATAATGCTAAACATTCACTCCCTCCAGCACCGATACAGAATGGCAGTTGCATTTAGAACATAGAACATAGAATAGTACAGCACAGAACAGGCCCTTCGGCCCTCGATGTTGTGCCGAGCCATGATCACCCTACTCAAACCCACGTACCCACCCTATACCCGTAACCCAACAACCCCCCCCCCCCCCCCTTAACCTTACTTTTTAGGACACTACGGGCAATTTAGCATGGCCAATCCACCTAACCCGCACATCTTTGGACTGTGGGAGGAAACCGGAGCACCCGGAGGAAACCCACGCACACACGGGGAGGACGTGCAGACTCCACACAGACAGTGACCCAGCCGGGAATCGAACCTGGGACCCTGGAGCTGTGAAGCATTTATGCTAACCACCATGCTACCCTGCTGCCCTTTGTCCTGCTTATTTCTCAGGACAGACCTTGGCAATCTTCCACATTGTTGGTGGATGCCAGGTTGCGAATACTTTGGAACAGTTTGGTTGGAACGCAGCTAGCTCTGGAGCACAAGTATTCAGCCTTCCAGTTTTCAGGTGTTAAGAACAGGCTGATGGCAAATGCCGGGTTATTCCAAATCCCAGGAAGGAAACTTGAAACAACTACCCCTAACTGTATTTTGCAATTTGATATAACTTGAGGAAAGGTTTGAAATGTAGAAAATTATGTCCCAAATGTTTTGTGATTTTAAATAAAACAAAAGTTTATTCATCAATAAAATGAACAACAATAAAATGAACTAGATGTGCCATTAACTAAGACAATGGCTATCCACAATATATCTGACATTACCCAGTTCCAAACACCTTTATTTCATTGCCTTTAGAGCTTATCCTCCTCCAGCATTCCTCAAAATGTTATAGATGTTTAAAAACCAAAACAAAAATCCAGCAACAGTTACCACACCGGGCAGTTATATCCCTTTAGGGTTTGTTTCTGAGGTTAAAAAAAAAACAACTGGCTTCTCAAGACAGGCTCTCTTCACGACCCTGGCTTGCTGGGAGTTAACAGCTATTCCTGCTGTGGCTCAGGTCGGAAGCAGCTCCCTTTGCATTATACAGTTTTTCCCTTATCTGAACTAACCACGTGAAAAGTCAAACTTAATTACCTTCATTTTGCGAGTCTAGTGTTATGAGTGTAAGTGCAAAGATCAGACCTTGTCTCCTCCTTTGAACCTCTGAGCCCTCATTCCAACCCTTTACATCCTGTTCCCCATTGTTACCAGCTTGCCTTAGGTAAACACCTATTTGCAGTGTTGCTAGGCTCATCAACATATCAAAGGCACTAGTTTCATTAGCATAACCAAATTGTTCCTGCCTTTAAGCAGCTTACATTTTACAATATTTTAAAAAATATATTACCAGAAAATACCATTCCAATTTATTGAACTTCCCTGATTTTTCATGTCATTGCTATTTTCCTGCCAACTCCACCACTTTTAGAAATTAAGTTTCACAATTAAAAAAGATGGTTTCATTTTCCAACATACTAATTCCAGTTTATACACAATCATATACAATTGATTTACAAAATTCATGCATTAACATAATGGCATACCCCAGATATCTCCACCGAAAATAAAGTCCATGTCAGTCTTTTCCCACCAGTCTCTAATGGTCCACTCTTCGTCACAGTTATAATAATAATAATCATTATTAGTGTCACAAGCGGGCTTACATTTACACTGCTATGAAGTTACTGTGAAAATCCCCCAGTCGCCACACTCCAGCGCCTGTTCGAGTACACAGGGAGAATTCAGAATGTTCAATTCACCTAACAAGCATGTATTTCGGGACTTGTGGGAGGAAACCGGAGCACCCGGAGGAAACCCACACAGACACGGGGAAAATGTGCAGACTTCGCACAGACAGTAACCCAAGTCTGGAATTGAACCTGGGTCCCTGGTGCTGTGAAGCAGCTGTGCATACCAGTTTTAAATCCTTTTTTAAAAATATATTTTTATTGAAGCTTTTGCAAAATTTTTATAACAATAACAAACAAAACAATAACAACATAAACATGAACATGGTAAACTAGACATTTCCCACCCAACCCCTTCTGTACATCCCTTACCCATATTGCACCTACCCGCCCCCCCCCTCCCCCCCTTCAGAATGCTGCTTCTGCTGACATTTTAATTTTCCCCGAGTAAGTCGACGAATGGCTGCTGTGGTGATATGCATCACTGTAGATACACAAGGGGTTAATGTAAGTGCACATAGACTAGCTAGACACTAGAGGGAGCACCAGAGACATGACACACAGACACTCACCTAATAGGTCAGTAAGGTAGGACACGACCAATGGGAATTCATGATACACACAGAGGTGACACTACCACAGGGGGGTATTACACCAACCCATATATAAAGGACACAGCACACATGATCTTCCTCTTTCCTGTGGAGACACTCAGTGTGTACAGACACAGGGTTGATTCAACATCACACCCACCACCTGGATTGTAGCAGACTGGTTTGTCAGTCTGAGTAGCTATAGAAGGATTACCAGTAGTGGCGAATCCGAGTAGGAGAATTGTAAATAGTTTAATAAACGTGTTGAAGTTATCTCTACATCTGAACCTTCCTTTGTCAGAGTGAACATCAAGGAAGCAGCTTATGCTACGCCAAGAGCATAACAAGACCGCTGCCACCTCCGGGAGAACCCCAGCATTGAACCCCTCAAGGCAAACTTTATTTTCTCCAGCTTGAGAAACCCAGCCATGTCACTGACCCAAGTCTCCACACTTGGGGGCTTCGAGTCCCTTCACATTAACAGGATTCATCTCCGGGCTACCAGGGAGGCAAAGGCCAGAACGTTGGCCTCTTTCACTCCCTGAACTCCCGGGTCTTCTGACGCTCCAAAGATCGCTATCTCTGGACTCGGCACCACCCGCGTACCTAGCACCTTGGACATTGCCTTGGCAAACCCCTGCCAGAATCCTCCAAGCTTCGGGCATGCCCAAAACATATGGACATGGTTTGCTGGGCTTCCCGCACACCTCGCACATCTATCATCTATCCCGTAAAATGTGCTCATTCTCGCCGCCGTCATGTGTGCCCGGTGTACCACCTTAAACTATATTAGACTGAGCCTGGCACATGATGAGGAGGAGTTAACCCTGCGTCCGCCCACAGACCCACCTCTAACTCCTCACCTAGCTCCTCCTCCCACTTTCCCTTCAGTTCCTCCACCGGGGTCTCCTCCGCCTCCACTAGTTTTAAATCCTTGATATTGTATCTGCAATTACATTTTCTCTTCCCAGCCATGTAGATTATGGAACAACACAAGAAATAGAAGCACGAGTAGGCCACCAGGCCCTTCAAGCCTACCCCACCATTCAATATGATCATGGCTGATCTATGCCGGCCTCAACTCCTTCTCCGTGCCATTTCCCCATAGCTCTCTATTCCTGATCTATCAAATATTTATCCACCTCCACTTTAAATATTTCTAATGATCCATCCTCACCACCCTCCGGGGCAGAGAGTGCCAGAGATTGACTACCCTCTGCTAGAAGAAATTGCTGCGCATCTCAGTTTTAAATGATCGGCCCTTTATCTTGGAGCTATGTTCCCTTGTTTGAGAGTCTCCCACTACTGAAAACCTCACCCTCTACCCTTTCAAGCCCCCTCTGGATCTTCATTGTTTGAATAAGGTCACTCCTCACTCTTCCAAACTCCAAGGAATACAGACCCAGACTATTTAGTCTATCCTGATAGGACAACCCTCTAATCCCTGGAATTAGCCTGGTGAATCTTCTTTGGACTGCCTTCAAGGATTATTTCTCAGTTAAATGGTTGGAGTAACAGACTCCATCGAAACAGTCTGAAATTCCAATTTGGAAAGTTTTCCAAAAATCGCAGTGGATTGCGGTGCATATAAACAATTGTCTTCGATGCATTGTTGGCAACATGAACTTTGAGTGTCAAAACCAAACTCAACGTTTCCTTATTCACATCAGAATTTTTCTGTTGATGGTTATATAACTTCCTTGAAAAATAAGCCACAGGCTTTTTGAAACATGCATCATCTTCTTGTAATAACACAGCACCAATGCCAATATCACTTGAATCACCTGCCAGTTTAAACTGGCATAATTTGGTATTGCTTAAACCTGATGCAGTTGTCAACACACTGTTTAGATTTCTGAATGCATTTTGGCACTCCACTGTCCAGTTAAACGTCTTGCTCTTTTTCAAAAGTTCAGCTAATGAAATTAAAATTGCTTATTGTCACGAGTAGGCTTCAATGAAGTTACTGTGAAAAGCCCCTAGTCACCACATTCCAGCACCTGTTCGGGGAGGCTGTTACGGGAATCAAACCATGCTGCTGGCCTGCTTTCAAAGCCAGTGATTTAGCCCAGTGAGCTAAACAGCCCCTAATGGCACAACCATGCAGCTAACATTCGGCCCAAATTTCCTGTAGAAACCAGACATCGTAGCATTTCCCTTTTTGTTGTAGGCTCTGAGTGTCCTGTAATAGGATTTTAATTTTGCATCTTGTAGGACCATGTTCCACAGTATGGCCTAAGTATGTGACTTGTGGTTTAGCAAACTTACTCTTTGCTAAGTTCACTATCAAAGTTAGTCTCTTAAAAGAAATGGCATGATTTTGAACTGATAAAGTTTCTTTGGAGTTACAAAGGCTGAAATCTCCTTTGCGCATTCCAATAAATGTTTTTACCATATTCCACTTTAGCAAGGGTTGTTTTGTAATGAAATTTGACTGTCCCAAATTTTTGATACAGTCCTCCATCTGTGCTGCAGGTAACAAGTCAATCTTGGTTATCAAGTTCATTTTCCGGTAGTCTCCATCAGTGTTTTTCCAACTTTTTTGCCCAGGACCCAATTTTACCAACCGCCCATCCTTCAGGACCCATGCCGGCTGACCTTCACAAACCAAATCGCCCGACCTTCGCGACCCACACCGCCCGACCTTTGCGATCCACATCGCCCAACCTTCGCGATCGACATCGCCCGACCTTCGCGATCCACACCGCCCGACCTTCGCGATCCACACCGCCCAACCTTCGCAATCCACACCGGCTGACTTTTGAGACCCACACCGGCCGAACTTTGCGACCCACCGTTTTTACTTACCTTTAACGTAACAGGTGAGCCTGCTCGCTCCTCACAATCTCACTTGCTTTGTTATTCAATGTTACATTTCTGATCATGACTTCAGCTGATGATTTAAGATCTCACTGCATCCGTTGAAAAAAATCACGAGGTTTGTCCTCGAACCCGCCATGTTTAGTCTTGAAATGCCTCTCAAGTTTAGAGGGCTATAATTTTTAATTTGCCAGTACTTCTCTGCATATAACACACATGCGCTTTGCATCCTGACTTGCAGTGGCACAATTAATGAACCCACACATCAAGAAATCAACTTTATACTGCTTTGTTCCTGTTTTGAGCTTTTTCTTCATGGGTTGTTCACCTGAAGCCCTCGAGCTCACAGCAGCTTTGTTGGCAGATGCAAAATGGCGGAATCTCTCTCATGCCCAGAGCACACATCAGTATATGGGGAGTGTGACCTGCTCTCTGCCACCACTCCAGGCAGGAACACTCCATCGATTTAAAAAAAACTCTGTGTTTGTGTTTAAAAAAAAATAAATTTCCAGTGCCCAATTCTATTTTTTTCTAATTAAGGGGCAATATAGCATGGCCAATCCACCTACCTGCACATCTTTGGGTTATGGGGGTGAGACCCACGCAGGCACGGGAAGAACGTGCAAACTCCACACAACAGTGACCCGGGGCCGGGATCGAACCCGAGTCCTCGGGGCCGTGAGGCAGCAGTGCTAACCACTGCGTCACCGTGCCGCCCCAACTCTATGTTTCTGTTAAAGAAAAACTCTGCACCTGATCAGCACGCTGACGTCAGTGGTAGGTGTTCTGCCCTGCCTGCCCTGGGCCTGTTCACTGCTGAGGGGGAACACATTTGCTAGACAGCCGGCATTCTGAAAGCAGGTTGCAGTCTGCATTTTTAAAAGCCATTCGCAGCCATTGGGCTACTACTTCCCACAATCGGGAACGCCGTGACGCATGGCCCCATGAGCTTGCCGACACCCTCGGGTCACAACCCTGACTTTGAAAATGGCTCGTCTACACAGTCTTTGGGTTCCATCTGGCATTTTTACGACCATGATAGGCGAACTCCAATCACTGGAAACTTAATTCTTCTCTAATCAACAGTGTTATTTCTGAAATTTATTTTTGCACTTGTGTTCATCTTACTGGATTAAGCCTATAAGGATGTTGTTTTTGTTTGGAACAGAATTTCCCACATCTACATCATGTACGATTACATTTGTTTTCCCAATTTATCCCCACTGATAGATTTATATAACTGCAACACCTCACTCAATTTGATTCTTATCTAGAAGGTAATTTATAAGTTCATTTATAATTTTAAGTACTTCATTAGCCAATTGAATTCGAGGAAAGTCACTTTCAGAATTTTTAACTCTTCTTCCTTTTCCTGATTCATCACAACCAATACTTCTCCTGTTTGGTTATCTTCCCAATTGATATAGTTCTTGAGTATATTTGTGTGGATTACGATCCTGGACCAGATCCCAACCTTTGCACGGATACCAGACAGAAATCCCGATGTTTTGTCATTTGTAAACTGTGAGGAAAGCATACTCTGCTCCAGGAATTACACTAAGCACAAATAGGGATATAGTGTATTAAAACAAACACACAGCATTAAACTAACTTTAACGACACTGAAATGCTGCTTACAATTACCAGTTAAACCACACTTATAAATAAAATGAAGCATTTTAACTCCCAACTGCTATCTTCTATATCTCCAAACAAAACCCATCACAGATTCAAACCCACTTTTAAATGCAGTTACCAAACACAGGAATACTTGCTGAATAGAGGTGTCTTGGAGAGAGAAAGAGATCCTTCAGGAAACAGCCTGGCTGTCTGTGTCAAACCACTGTTTAACTTGACAATTTTTTCCCAATGCTGCTGTTCTCTCCACAGCCAAATCTAAACTGACTGACTCAAAACCTGACTGCTTCAGCTCCTGGCTCCCCCAATTAATTACATCATCCTTATCTCACTCAATTCCCATAACCTCATTACTTAAGTTTAAACACAATGTCTCCAATTATCTACTCCCCAGAATTTGTAACAAAAATCCATTAGGCTTGTTTTTTTTGCACATAAGCATGGTTTGCAGTAAGTAATGCCTTAATTACCTTGTCTGTAGCCACAGTGTCTGCCTGGATTTTAAACCAGGATTTTTCAAAACCTTACCGCAATACCGACACATTAACCCAGGCTTTTAACCATTGTGGCGCCATATACATATAATACATTATATTTCTGAAATTCCTACATTCATCATAATGACATACTCTGAGAGTGTTTCTCCTATCTGGAGTTCTTACCAGATAATTTAATTCAACAAGCTTCTTCTCAATTTGGTACGGCCCACTAAACCTGGCTTTTAATGGTTCACCAGATACTGGCAACAAAACTAAATCCTTCCCCCCAACTACAAAATTTTGCTTTCCTATTCTTACAAACGTCTCCTGATTTGAGTGGTCCTCTCACCTCATGACCACATACCAATTCAAAAGGACTAGATTTTATCGAGGCATCCAGTGCACCCCTAATGGCAAACAGTAAGAACAGAATTCCTCTATCCCAGTCTTGTGAGTAATTCTGACTATATGCTCTCATCATTGTCTTCAGAATCTGATGCCATCTCTCTAATGTCCCTTGTAATTCCGGATGATACGCTGATGATTTAAACGGCTTTATTCTCGGCTTTTCACGACTTCACTAAACGTGACATGAAATTTGACCCCTGATCTGATTGTATTTCTTTTGTTAAACAATATCTAGTAAATAAATTTGGTCAATTCCTCTTCAATCCTCTTTGCTCAAATATTTCTCCATGATATGGCTTCTGGGAACCTGGTAAACATATCCAAGATTGTCAGAAAATACTTATTTCCATTCTTGGTCTTAGGAAGGGGTCCCACACAATCTATTAAGAATCTAGTAAAAGTTTCCTCAAATGTTGGAACAGGAATTCAAGGTGCAGGTTTTATTACAGCTTGTGGTTTTGCAATCACGTAGCACATGTGACATGTCCGAGAGAACCTGAACTACATCTTTGTGGCAATCCTGGCCTTTTTCTGTATCTTAGCCTGAGTTTTCCTCATTCCTAAATGCCATTTTCCTCATTCCAAAATGCCCCCTTAATGGAACCTTCTGAGCTACCCGCAGAATTGCTTTCCTGTGGCATTATGCCTTGATGTACCTCTGCCCATTTCTCACCTGCTGTCGTGGAGGGTTTAAACCGGAATGACAGTGGGATGGAAACCTGAGCAGTGGGACAGAGGAGGGAGAAACAAGGATAGAAACAAAATTTATTGGATTGGCCTGACATTGACATATCATCATTAGTATTCCTGACACCGGACCCATAGTGTTTCCAGTTTCCAGTGGCTTCAGGCATTCCTTGATATCACGTGGAGGAAATTGAATGAGGTGAAGTCTACCTGATGCTGAGCCCCAAGGAGGAGGCCAAGGTTGGATCACCCACTCAGCACTTCTGGCTGAAGATGGTTGCAAATATATTTTCGACTGGCATGCTTCTCCCAACTTTGAGGATGGGATATTTGTGGAATAGCCTCCGTCAGTTATCTGTTTAAGTGTCCATCACCATTCATGACTGGATGTGACATGCCTGCAGTGCTTTGACCTGATCCATTGGCTGCGGGATCACTTAGCTCAGTTTACTGTATACTGCTTCTGTTGTTTCCTATGCAAACTGTCCCCTGTTATAGTTTCACCAGTTTGGCACCTCATTATTTGGTATGCCTGGTGGTGCTCCTGCCATGCTCTCCTGCAATCCTCATTGGACCATTGTTGATCCACTGGTCTGATGGTAATGGTAGAGTGGGGGTATGCCAGGGCATGAGGTTACAGTTTGAAAATGGCCCACAACACATCATGGATACCCAGATACACAACATCAAGGGCAGCAGGGTAGCATAGTGGTTAGCACAAATGCTTCACTGCTCCAGGGTCCCAGGTTCGATTCCCAGCTTGGGTCACTATCTGTGTGGAGTCTGCACATTCTCCCCATGTGTGCGTGGGTTTCCTCCGGGTGCTCCAGTTTCCTCCCACAGTCCAAAGATGTGCAGGTTAGGTGGATTGGCCATGATAAATTGCCCTTAGTGTCCAAAATTGCCCCTAATGTTGGGTGGGGTTGCTGGGTTATGAGGATAGGGTGAGATGTGGGCTTGGGTAGGGTGCTCTTTCCAAGAGTGGTGCAGACTCAATGGGCCGAATGGTCTCCTTCTGTACTGTAAATTCTATGATTCTATCATCAACTGCGTTGCCCTCATCCACCCTCTCAGTTGCATTAAAAAAATAACTCAATCAAATTATCCCAACACAATTTGCCTTGAACAAATCAAAGCTTGTTCATTTTTACGGATCCATGCTCTTGCAATGGTTGTGAATTGTATCCTGGATTGCTATCTCAAAAATCTTCTCTCACACCACCAGGAGGTTTGGAAGATTGTGACCAATACCAGCGTGACATTTCTCTCAGCATACTAGAATGCATTCTGTCGGACTGATATATCTACTTTAAGCACTGCCAGCTCCATGTAATCATAAAGGCTGTATATGAGATTGATAATAGAATATGCACTGATACAGAGTACAATTGGGCATGTGTTACAGAATAGGTGACCATCAGTTGTACATTAGATTGATTCCATATACAGCCTCTCTGCAACAGTGAATCACAGAATAGCTAATCAGAATGAATTAACTAAGTTCCGTTTCATCAGGAAGAGTTTAACAAACTCATTCTCCCCATGCTAGAGCAGATGAAGAACACTATCTAACGCTGGATTCAGAGATCAGGGATCCTCTTCCCACTCTGACCCTGACACTAGCTGCTACTCCGGTCTCTGCCTCAATGTAGCACAAATTTCCTCTTGCCAGAGGTATGGGGAAGCTGTGATTTGTGACCACAATGGAGCATTGCTTGCTCCGAGTCTGAATGGGGTTTACCGAAAACCCATCGTCAGATCGGTGATTGTTCCTCACAATGTTGTCTTATAAATGGTCTCAGGAAAGCTATGTCTATGACACTGTGTGTGGTGGAGTTATGGCATTTTCTGTAAGTTTTTTAAAATTAATTTTTGCGGGATGTGGGCGTTGATAGCTAGACCAGCATTTTTACTGACCGCCCTTAATTGCCTTTGAGAAAGTTGCAGTGCGCTGCCTTCTTAAACTGCTGCTTTCCCCGAGGGGTAGGTACAGGGCTGTGAAGAAGGGGATTCCAGGATTTTGACCCAGTGACATTGAAGGAATGGCGATATGCTTCTAAGTCATGACGTAAGGGAAGTTCCAGGTGGTGGTGTTCCCAGATATCTGCTGCTCTTGTCCTTCTGGATGATAGTGATGGTGAGTTTGGAAGGTGCTGCCTAAGGAACCTTGGTGAGTTCCTGCAGTGCATCTTGTAGATGGTACACACGGCTGCCACTTTTCCTTGGTGGAGGAGGGATTGAATATATGTGGAAGGGGTAGCAATCAAGTGGGCTGCTTTGTCCGGTATTATGTTGAGCTTTTTGAGTGTTGTTGGACCTGCACTGGACCAGGCAAGTGGAGAGCGCTATATTACAACCTGACTTTTGCCTTGTAGATGATGGACTGGCTTTGGGGAGTCAGGAGGTGGGTTACCCGCCATAGGATTCCTAGACTCTGACCTGCTCTGATAGCCACAGTATTTATATTACTGGTCCAGTTCAGATTCTGGTCAATGGTAATACCCAGGGTATTGATGGTGCGGGATTCAGTGATGGAAATGTCACTGAATATCAAGGGGTGGTGGTTATATAAGAACATAAGAACTAGGAGCTGGAGTAGGCCATCTGGCCCCTCGTGCCTGCTCCGCCATTCAATGAGATCATGGCTGATCTTTTGTGGACTCAGCTCCATTTTCCGGCCCGAATACCATAACCCTTAATCCCTTTATTCTTCAAAAAACTATCTATCTTTACCTTAAAAACATTTAATGAAGGAGCCTCAACTGCTTCACTGGACAAGGAATTCCATAGATTCACAACCCTTTGGGTGAAGAAGTCCCTCCTAAACTCAGTCCTGGTTGGATCTGGGACACTACCCTGAGGAACTCCTGCAGTGATGTCCTGGAACTGAGATGATTGAGCTCCAACCATCACAACCATCTTCCTCTGTGCTAAGTATGACTCCAACCAATGGAGGAATTTCCCCCGTGTTCCCATTGGCTCCAGTTTTAATAGTGTTCCTTGATGCCATACTCGGCCAAATGCTGCCTTGATGCCAAGGGCAGTCACTCTCACCTCACCTCTGGCAACCAGCTCTTTTGTCCATGTTTGGACCAAGGCTGGAATGAGGTCAGGAGCTGAGTGAACCTTGAGGAACCCAAACTGAGCATTTGTGAGTATGCTATTGTTGAGCAAGTGCCGCTTGATAGCACTGTTGATGACCAGTTCCATCATTTCACTGATGATGGAGAGTAGACTGTTGAGATAGTAACTGACTGGGTATGATTTGTCCTGTTTCTTAAAATACAGGACATTCCTGGGCAATTTTCCACCTGCTGGGTAGATGCCAGTGTTGTAGATGCACCGGAACAGCTTGGCAAGGGCATAGCAAGCTCTGGAAAAAAAAGTTCAGTACTATTGAACATAGAATATACAGAGCAGAAGGAGGCCATTCAGTTCATCGAGTCTGCACCGACCCACTTAAGCCTCCACCTCCACCCTGTAACCCAATAACCCCTCCTAACCTTTTTTGGTCACTAAGGGCAATTTATCATGACAAATCCACCTAACTGCATGTCTTTGGACTGTGGGAGGAAACCGGAGCAGCTGGAGGAAACCCACGCAGACACGGGGAGAACATGCAGACTCCGCACAGACAGTGACTCAGCGGGGAATCGAACCTGGGACCCGGGCGCTTGTGCTTGTGCTACTGTGCTGCCCACAGGGTATTATATATATTGCTGGAATATTATCAGGGCCCATAGCCTTTTCAGTATTTAGTGCCTTCAGCTGTTTCTTAGTATCACGTGGAGTGAATAGAATTAGCTGAAGACTGGCAACTGTAATGCTGGGATTGCTGGATGAGACTGAGATGGATCATCCACGGCACTTCTGGCTGAAGATTGTTGCAAATGCTTCAGTCTTATCTTTTGCACTGAAGTCCTGGGTTCCTCTGTCCATTACTGACTGTTTTGCATGCAAGTAGTCCTGTTTTGTAACTTCACCTCACTTTTAGGTGTGCCTGGTACTGCTCCTGGCCTGCCCTCCTGCACTCTTCATTGAACCAGGGTTGATGCCCTGGCTTAGTGGTAATGGTAGAATGTGGGATATGCCGGGCCATGAGGATACAGATTGCAATTGAGTATTGCAATTGAGTGCCTCAATGTGCCCGGTCTTGAGCTTCTAGATCTGTTCAAAGTCCATCCCATTGAGCACGGTGGCAGTGCCACACAACACGAAGGAGGATATCCTCAATGTGAAGCTGGGACTTTGTCTCCACACGGACTGTGCAATGGTCCCTCCTTTTGACACTGCAGTGGACATATGCATCTGTGGCAGGCAGGTTAGTGAGGGTGAGGATGAATTTTGTTTTTCCCTCATTAGTTCCCTCACCATCTGCCACAATCCCAGTCTAGCAGCTATATATTTTAGGACCTGGCCAGCTCGGTCTGCGGTGGGAGAACCGAGCCACTCTTGGTGATGGACTTTGAAGTCTTCCATCCAGAGTACATTCTGCATCCTTGCCACCCTCAGTACAGAAGGAGGCCACTTGGCCCACCGAGTCTGCACCGACCCACCCAAGCCCTCACTTCTACCCGATCCCTGTAACCCAATAACCCCCCCTTACCTTTTTGGTTACTAAGGGCAATTTATCATGGCCAATCCACCGAACCTGCACGTCTTTGGACTGTGGGAGGAAACCGCAGACATGGGGAGAACACGCAGACTCCGCACAGACAGTGACCCAGCGGAGAATCGAACCTGGGACCCTGGCGCTGTGAAGCCACAGTGCTATCCACTTGTGCTACCATGCTGTTCAACATGGAAGAGTTCTGGTTCATAAGCTGAGGGGGACGGATCGTGGTAATCAACAGGACGTTTCCTTGACCATGTTTGACCTGGTGCCACGAGACTTCATGGGGTTCAGAGTCGATGTTGAGGACTCCCAGAGCAACTCTCTGCGGACTGTATACCACTGTGCTGCCGCCCAAGCTGGGACACGACATACACAGGAATGGTGGTGTCTGGGGCATATCTGTAAAGTATGATTCCGTGTATGACTACACCAGGCTGTTGCTTCACTAATCTGTGAGACAGTGCTCCCAACTTTGGCACAAGCCCCCAGATGTTAGTCAGGAGGACTTTGCAGTGTCAACAGGGCTAGTTTTGCTGTTGTCTTTTCCAGTGCCGAGGTTGATGCCAGGTGGTCTATCCGGTTTTATTTCTTTTTGTTTCCATTGCAAAGGTTGAATACAACTGAACAGCTTGCTTGGCCATTTCAGAGGGCTCATAAAATTCAACCACACTGCTGTGGGTCTGGAGTCGTATGTAGGCCAGGCCAGGAAATAAGGCAGGTTTCCTTCCTGAAAGGACATTAGTGAACATGGCCGGGATTCTCCCCTACCCGGCGGGGCGGGGGGCCCAGTGAACCGGAGTGTCGAGAACCACTCCGGCGTCGGGCCTCCCCAACGATGCGGAATTCTCCGCACCTTTAGGGCTACGCCCCCGCCGGAGTGCCTCCCGCTCCGCCGACTGACGCAAACGGCCTTTGACGCACCGCCGACCGGCGCATGCGCGGTGGAGGGCGTCTCTTCCGCCTCTGCCATGGTGGAGGCCGTGGCGTCGGCGGAAGAAAAAGAGTGCCCCCACGGCACAGGCCCGCCCGCCGATCGGTGGGCCCCGATTGCGGACCAGGCCACCGTGGTGGCACCCCCCGGGGTCAGATCGCTCTGCTTCCCCCCCGCCTGCTCCCGCCGGCACCAGAGGTGGTTTAAACCACGCTGGCGGGAGAGGCCTGACAGCGGCGGGACTTCGGCCCATCATGAGCCAGAGAATCACCGCGGGGGGCCCGCCGACCGGCGCGGCGTGATTCCCGCCCCCGCCAATTCCCGGGTTGGGAGAATTCCGGCCACGGCGGGGGCGGGGGCGGGATTTACACTGGCGCCGGACGATTCTCCGACCCTGCGGGGGGGGGTCGGAGAATTCCGCCCCTGGTTGATTTTTTTAGGATAATCAAGAATGGCTTCATGGCCATCATTAGAATTTTAATTTCAGATGTTTTATTGAGTTTAGATCATGGTGGGATTCGAACCCGGGTCCTCAGAGCGTTACCCTGGATCTCTGGATTACAGTCAAGCAAAGATATCGCAGCTTTGACAAAGAGACATCCAGACGAGAAACGTTAGCTCCCTTTTCTCTTCACAGATGCTGTCAGACCTGCTGAGATTGTCCAGCATTTTCTGTTTTTGTCTGACATCACTGCACCACTGCCTCCCTCAGGACATTGAAGTGAGATGGTGGGATAGCAATCAGATTCATGAAAGATCTGTGAGATTGGTAACACGGGCCCAACGTGCACAGACACACCATTGAACTCTCAGTAGCACGTAGACATTGTATATTCAGTCCGCACGCAGACTATGTGGATATGATATAATCAGTCACTTATATTCTCCATGATTCTATTTCGCACTCAGTCCATATACACTGGCCGGGATTCTCCGCCGGGATGATTCTCCGCTATGCCGGCCCCCGGGGGTTTCCCGACGGCGTGGGGCTGCCCCACAATGGGAAACCCCTTTGACCGGCTAGCGTAACGGAGAATCCCGCCGGACGGTTGGGACAGAAATGTGGCGGGGCGGGGCGGAGAATCCCTCCCACTGTGTATGAGGACGCTTCACACTCAGTTCATATAAACTGTGAATTAGGGCATTTCACACTCAGTTCATAGACACTGCGTGTATGAACATTTCAGTCAGTCCATATACAATGTGTATAAGGACATTTCACACTCTGTTCATATACACTGGGCGGGATTGTCTCAGACCGGGTGTGGGCCGGAGAATCCCCGCGACTGGAGTGAATCACGCCACGCCATCCCGACGCTGGGGTGCGATTCTCTGCAGGGCGGAGAAATGGTGCCTTTGGCGCGGGCGTGGTTGGCGCGGTTGGCGTAGTGCTGGTCTGGGGCCGCTCTACGGGGCGACCCCGCTGATTCTCGGCTCTCGATGGGCCGAGGGGCCGTCATAAAAAACCCGAGTCCCGCCGGCGCCGTTCACACCTGCTCTCAGCCGGCGGGATCTCAGCGTTGAAGGGTCTGGGGTCGGCCTGTGGAGGGGGTGGGGTGGGGTGGGGGGGTGGGGGGGGTCCGACCTTGGGGGGGGGGACCTCCGATGGGGGGGTCCGACCGAGGGGGATGGCTTCCGATGTGGCCTGGCCTGCGATCGGGGCCCACCGATTGGCGGCCCGGCATCTCTGGCTGGGGGCCTCCATTCTTCCGCGCCGGCCCCTGTAGCCCTACGCCATGTTGCATTGGGGCTGGTGCGGCAAAGGGAGCCACTGTGCATGCCTGGACCTCGGCATTCATGCTGCGGGGGTGGCCTGGTGGGGGAAGGGAGGATCCGACCCCGGGGGCCCCCCACTGTGGCCTGACCCACGATCGGGGCCTACTGATCGGCAGGCGGGCTTATCCCAGTGGAGGCCTATGTTCCACCGGGCCGAGCCCGTGTAGGTCTCTGCCATGTTGCATCGGGGCCGGGGCGGAGACCGCAACCTATGCGAATTTGCGAACTCACGCCGGCCGTGGCGCGCATGCATGGACCCGCGGCGCCGTGCTAACGCACGTATCGGCAGCTTGAGCTGTGTGAGTCACTCCAGTGCCGTGCTAGACCCCTGTACGGAGCAGGATCACTGATCCTAGGGGCCAGATGACGGCATCAACAGTTAGCCCCAGGATCGGTCAACCACGCCCTGTGTGTATGAGGACATTTCACACTCAGTTCATATACACTGTGTATAAGAAAATTTCAGTCAGTCCATATACAGTGTGTATGGGACTGTATCACACTCAGGTCATATACACTGTGTATGGGACTGTATCACACTCGGTCCATATACACTGTGTATGGGACTGTATCACACTCAGTCCATATAGACTGTGTATGGGACTGTATCACACTCAGGTCATATACACTGTGTATGGGACTGTATCACACTCGGTCCATATACACTGTGTATGGGACTGTATCACACTCAGTCCATATAGACTGTGTATGGGACTGTATCACACTCAGTCCATATACACGGTGTATGGGACTGTATCACAGTCAGTATACACTGTGTATGGGACTGTATCACAGTCCATATACACTGTGTATGAGACTGTATCACACTCAGTCAGTATACACTGTGTATGGGACTGTATCACACTCAGTCAGTATACACTGTGTATGGGACTGTATCACACTCAGTCCATATAGACTGTGTATGGGACTGTATCACACTCAGTCCATATACAGTATGTATGGGACTGTATCACACTCAGTTCATATACACTGTGTATGGGACTGAATCACACTCAGTCAGTATACACTGTGTATGGGACTGTATCACAGTCAGTATACACTGTGTATGGGACTGTATCGCACTCAGTCTATATACACTGTGTATGGGACTGTATCACACTCAGTCAGTATACACTGTGTATGGGACTGTATCACAGTCAGTATACACTGTGTATGGGACTGTATCACAGGCAGTCAGTATACAGTGTGTATGGGACTGTATCACAGTCAGTACACACTGTGTATGAGACTGTATCACACTCAGTCCATATACACTGTGTATGGGACTGTATCACACTCAGTCCATATACAGTGTGTATGGGACTGTATCACACTCAGTCAGTATACACTGTGTATGGGACTGTATCACACTCAGTCAGTATACACTGTGTATGGGACTGTATCACACTCAGTCCATATACACGGTGTATGGGACTGTATCACAGACAGTATACACTGTGTACGGGACTGTATCACACTCAGTCCATATACACTGTGTATGGGACTGTATCACACTCAGTCAGTATACACTGTGTATAGGACTGTATCACACTCAGTCCATATACACTGTGTATGGGTCTGTATCACACTCAGTCAGTATACACTGTGTATGGGACTGTATCACACACAGTCAGTATACACTGTGTATGGGACTGTATCACACTCAGTCAGTATACACTGTGTATGGGACTGTATCACAGTCCATATACACTGTGTATGGGACTGTATCACACTCAGTCAGTATACACTGTGTATGGGACTGTATCGCACTCAGTCAGTATACAGTGTGTATGGGACTGTATCACAGTCCATATACACTGTGTATGGGACTGTATCACAGTCAGTATACACTGTGTATGGGACTGTATCAGTCAGTATACACTGTGTATGGGACTGTATCACACTCAGTCAGTATACACTGTGTATGGGACTGTATCGCACTCAGTCAGTCTACAGTGTGTATGGGACTGTATCACAGTCAGTATACACTGTGTATGGGACTGTATCACACTCAGTCAGTATACACTGTGTATGGGACTGTATCACAGTCAGTATACACTGTGTATGGGACTGTATCACACTCAGTCCATATACAGTGTGTATGGGACTGTATCACACTCAGTTCATATACACTGTGTATGGGACTGAATCACACTCAGTCAGTATACACTGTGTATGGGACTGTATCACAGTCAGTATACACTGTGTATGGGACTGTATCGCACTCAGTCTATATACACTGTGTATGGGACTGTATCACACTCAGTCAGTATACACTGTGTATGGGACTGTATCACAGTCAGTATACACTGTGTATGGGACTGTATCACAGTCAGTATACACTGTGTATGGGACTGTATCACACTCAGTCAGTATACACTGTGTATGGGACTGTATCACACTCAGTCCATATAGACTGTGTATGGGACTGTATCACACTCAGTCCATATACACGGTGTATGGGACTGTATCACACTCAGTCAGTATACACTGTGTATGGGACTGTATCACACTCAGTCAGGATACACTGTGTATGGGACTGTATCACAGTCAGTATACACTGTGTATGGGACTGTATCACAGTCAGTATACACTGTGTATGGGACTGTATCGCACTCAGTCTATATACACTGTGTATGGGACTGTATCACACTCAGTCAGTATACACTGTGTATGGGACTGTATCACAGTCAGTATACACTGTGTATGGGACTGTATCACAGGCAGTCAGTATACAGTGTGTATGGGACTGTATCACAGTCAGTACACACTGTGTATGAGACTGTATCACACTCAGTCCATATACACTGTGTATGGGACTGTATCACACTCAGTCCATATACAGTGTGTATGGGACTGTATCACACTCAGTCCATATACACTGTGATTGGGACTGTATCACACTCAGTCCATATACACGGTGTATGGGACTGTATCACAGACAGTATACACTGTGTACGGGACTGTATCACACTCAGTCCATATACACTGTGTATGGGACTGAATCACACTCAGTCAGTATACACTGTGTATGGGACTGTATCACAGTCAGTATACACTGTGTATGGGACTGTATCGCACTCAGTCTATATACACTGTGTATGGGACTGTATCACACTCAGTCAGTATACACTGTGTATGGGACTGTATCACAGTCCATATACACTGTGTATGGGACTGTATCACACTCAGTCAGTATACACTGTGTATGGGACTGTATCGCACTCAGTCAGTATACAGTGTGTATGGGACTGTATCACAGTCCATATACGCTGTGTATGGGTCTGTATCACACTCAGTCAGTATACACTGTGTATGAGACTGTATCACACTCAGTCAGTATACACTGTGTATGGGACTGTATCACACTCAGTCAGTATACACTGTGTATGGGACTGTATCACAGTCGATATACACTGTGTATGAAACTGTATCACACTCAGTCAGTATACACTGTGTATGGGACTGTATCACAGTCAGTATACACTCTGTATGGGACTGTATCACACTCAGTCAGTATACACTGTGTATGGGACTGTATCACAGTCAGCATACACTGTGTATGGGACTGTATCACAGTCAGTATACACTGTGTATGGGACTGTATCACAGTCAGTATACACTGTGTATGGGACTGTATCACACTCAGTCAGTATACACTGTGTATGGGACTGTATCGCACTCAGTCAGTCTACAGTGTGTATGGGACTGTATCACAGTCAGTATACACTGTGTATGGGACTGCATCACACTCAGTCAGTATACACTGTGTATGGGACTGTATCACAGTCAGTATACACTGTGTATGGGACTGTATCACAGGCAGTCAGTATACAGTGTGTATGGGACTGTATCACACTCAGTCCATATGCACTGTGTATGGGACTGTATCACAGTCAGTATACACTGTGTACGGGACTGTATCACACTCAGTCCATATACACTGTGTATGGGACTGTATCACACTCAGTCAGTATACACTGTGTATGGGACTGTATCACACTCAGTCAGTATACACTGTGTATGGGACTGTATCACACTCAGTCCATATACACGGTGTATGGGACTGTATCACAGTCAGTATACACTGTGTACGGGACTGTATCACACTCAGTCCATATACACTGTGTATGGGACTGTATCACACTCAGTCAGTATACACTGTGTATGGGACTGTATCACACTCAGTCCATATACACTGTGTATGGGTCTGTATCACACTCAGTCAGTATACACTGTGTATGGGACTGTATCACAGTCCATATACACTGTGTATGGGACTGTATCACAGTCCATATACACTGTGTATGGGACTGTATCACACTCAGTCAGTATACACTGTGTATGGGACTGTATCGCACTCAGTCAGTATACAGTGTGTATGGGACTGTATCACAGTCCATATACACTGTGTATGGGTCTGTATCACACTCAGTCAGTATACACTGTGTATGAGACTGTATCACACTCAGTCAGTATACACTGTGTATGGGACTGTATCACACTCAGTCAGTATACACTGTGTATGGGACTGTATCACAGTCGATATACACTGTGTATGAAACTGTATCACACTCAGTCAGTATACACTGTGTATGGGACTGTATCACAGTCAGTATACACTGTGTATGGGACTGTATCACACTCAGTCAGTATACACTGTGTATGGGACTGTATCGCACTCAGTCAGTATACAGTGTGTATGGGACTGTATCACAGTCCATATACACTGTGTATGGGTCTGTATCACACTCAGTCAGTATACACTGTGTATGAGACTGTATCACACTCAGTCAGTATACACTGTGTATGGGACTGTATCACACTCAGTCAGTATACACTGTGTATGGGACTGTATCACAGTCGATATACACTGTGTATGAAACTGTATCACACTCAGTCAGTATACACTGTGTATGGGACTGTATCACAGTCAGTATACACTGTGTATGGGACTGTATCACAGTCAGTATACACCGTGTATGGGACTGTATCACAGTCAGTATACACTGTGTATGGGACTGTATCACACTCAGTCAGTATACACTGTGTATGGGACTGTATCACACTCAGTCAGTATACACTGTGTATGGGACTGTATCACACTCAGTCAGTATACACTGTGTATGGGACTGTATCACACTCAGTCAGTATACACTGTGTATGAGACTGTATCACACTCAGTCCATATACACTGTGTATGGGACTGTATCACGCTCAGTCAGTATACACGGTGTATGGGACTGTATCACACTCAGTCAGTATACACTGTGTATGGGACTGTATCACACTCAGTCAGTATACACGGTGTATGGGACTGTATCACACTCAGTCAGTATACACGGTGTATGGGACTGTATCACACTCAGTCAGTATACACTGTGTATGGGACTGTATCACACTCAGTCCATATACAGTGTGTATGGGACTGTATCACACTCAGTCCATATACACTGTGTATGGGACTGTATCACACTCAGTCCATATACACGGTGTATGGGACTGTATCACAGACAGTATACACTGTGTACGGGACTGTATCACACTCAGTCCATATACACTGTGTATGGGACTGAATCACACTCAGTCAGTATACACTGTGTATGGGACTGTATCACAGTCAGTATACACTGTGTATGGGACTGTATCGCACTCAGTCTATATACACTGTGTATGGGACTGTATCACACTCAGTCAGTATACACTGTGTATGGGACTGTATCACAGTCCATATACACTGTGTATGGGACTGTATCACACTCAGTCAGTATACACTGTGTATGGGACTGTATCGCACTCAGTCAGTATACAGTGTGTATGGGACTGTATCACAGTCCATATACGCTGTGTATGGGTCTGTATCACACTCAGTCAGTATACACTGTGTATGAGACTGTATCACACTCAGTCAGTATACACTGTGTATGGGACTGTATCACACTCAGTCAGTATACACTGTGTATGGGACTGTATCACAGTCCATATACACTGTGTATGGGACTGTATCACACTCAGTCAGTATACACTGTGTATGGGACTGTATCGCACTCAGTCAGTATACAGTGTGTATGGGACTGTATCACAGTCCATTTACGCTGTGTATGGGTCTGTATCACACTCAGTCAGTATACACTGTGTATGAGACTGTATCACACTCAGTCAGTATACACTGTGTATGGGACTGTATCACACTCAGTCAGTATACACTGTGTATGGGACTGTATCACAGTCGATATACACTGTGTATGAAACTGTATCACACTCAGTCAGTATACACTGTGTATGGGACTGTATCACAGTCAGTATACACTCTGTATGGGACTGTATCACACTCAGTCAGTATACACTGTGTATGGGACTGTATCACAGTCAGCATACACTGTGTATGGGACTGTATCACAGTCAGTATACACTGTGTATGGGACTGTATCACAGTCAGTATACACTGTGTATGGGACTGTATCACACTCAGTCAGTATACACTGTGTATGGGACTGTATCGCACTCAGTCAGTCTACAGTGTGTATGGGACTGTATCACAGTCAGTATACACTGTGTATGGGACTGCATCACACTCAGTCAGTATACACTGTGTATGGGACTGTATCACAGTCAGTATACACTGTGTATGGGACTGTATCACAGGCAGTCAGTATACAGTGTGTATGGGACTGTATCACACTCAGTCCATATGCACTGTGTATGGGACTGAATCACAGTCAGTATACACTGTGTACGGGACTGTATCACACTCAGTCCATATACACTGTGTATGGGACTGTATCACACTCAGTCAGTATACACTGTGTATGGGACTGTATCACACTCAGTCAGTATACACTGTGTATGGGACTGTATCACACTCAGTCCATATACACGGTGTATGGGACTGTATCACAGTCAGTATACACTGTGTACGGGACTGTATCACACTCAGTCCATATACACTGTGTATGGGACTGTATCACACTCAGTCAGTATACACTGTGTATGGGACTGTATCACACTCAGTCCATATACACTGTGTATGGGTCTGTATCACACTCAGTCAGTATACACTGTGTATGGGACTGTATCACAGTCCATATACACTGTGTATGGGACTGTATCACAGTCCATATACACTGTGTATGGGACTGTATCACACTCAGTCAGTATACACTGTGTATGGGACTGTATCGCACTCAGTCAGTATACAGTGTGTATGGGACTGTATCACAGTCCATATACACTGTGTATGGGTCTGTATCACACTCAGTCAGTATACACTGTGTATGAGACTGTATCACACTCAGTCAGTATACACTGTGTATGGGACTGTATCACACTCAGTCAGTATACACTGTGTATGGGACTGTATCACAGTCGATATACACTGTGTATGAAACTGTATCACACTCAGTCAGTATACACTGTGTATGGGACTGTATCACAGTCAGTATACACTGTGTATGGGACTGTATCACACTCAGTCAGTATACACTGTGTATGGGACTGTATCGCACTCAGTCAGTATACAGTGTGTATGGGACTGTATCACAGTCCATATACACTGTGTATGGGTCTGTATCACACTCAGTCAGTATACACTGTGTATGAGACTGTATCACACTCAGTCAGTATACACTGTGTATGGGACTGTATCACACTCAGTCAGTATACACTGTGTATGGGACTGTATCACAGTCGATATACACTGTGTATGAAACTGTATCACACTCAGTCAGTATACACTGTGTATGGGACTGTATCACAGTCAGTATACACTGTGTATGGGACTGTATCACAGTCAGTATACACCGTGTATGGGACTGTATCACAGTCAGTATACACTGTGTATGGGACTGTATCACACTCAGTCAGTATACACTGTGTATGGGACTGTATCACACTCAGTCAGTATACACTGTGTATGGGACTGTATCACACTCAGTCAGTATACACTGTGTATGGGACTGTATCACACTCAGTCAGTATACACTGTGTATGAGACTGTATCACACTCAGTCCGTATACACTGTGTATGGGACTGTATCACGCTCAGTCAGTATACACGGTGTATGGGACTGTATCACACTCAGTCAGTATACACTGTGTATGGGACTGTATCACACTCAGTCAGTATACACGGTGTATGGGACTGTATCACACTCAGTCAGTATACACGGTGTATGGGACTGTATCACACTCAGTCAGTATACACGGTGTATGGGACTCTATCACACTCAGTCAGTATACACTGTGTATGGGACTGTATCACACTCAGTCAGTATACACTGTGTATGGGACTGTATCACACTCAGTCAGTATACACGGTGTATGGGACTGTATCACACTCAGTCCATATACACTGTATGGGACTGTATCACACTCAGTCAGTATACACAGTGTATGGGACTGTATCACACTCAGTCCATATACACTGCGTATGGGACTGTATCAAACATGGTTCCCCCTGGTGGTTCAGGAGGGATACTGTTTCCCGGCTGGCTTTGCGCTGGCGGCTGTGCATGCTGCTGATATCCGGCGGCGCGTCATTTCCGTTCTCTCTCTCTCTCTCTCTCCCCGGTTCCTGCTGTCCTCTTGGTCACTCGGCGAGGCGGTGGCGAGTGAGTGACCGGCGCCCTGCGCTGTGTCGGCAACGGGGAGGGTTTGACCCGGGGCGGGGACGGCGGAATCAGGCCCGGTGCTGGTCGGCGGTCCCGGCTGCATGCAGCCGTCCGGTGCCGGGGACAGCCTGACCTTGGAGATGGTCCTGGGGCGCGGCTCTGTGCGGGGAACCCCCCGGGGGAGGGCTGGGCTGGGTGGGTCACCCCTCTCCCCGGCCTCCTCCCAGGGACGGAGACTGGGCCCGGCGAGATGCCTCATTTCACCAGGCCTGCAAATGCAGGAAGTAGCTTTGGTTAGGTGGATGGGGTTGTGGTGGGTGGGGGAGGGGGATAAGGGAGGGGAGACAGCGCCAAGGGCATCCTTTCCAGGCCTGTGTTAATTCCTTACATTCAGGGACCCCTATTTGGATGGGGGAATGGGTGGGGAGTGGGGGTGATCACACTGCCCAGGGCATCCTTTCCAGGCTTGTGATAGATTTCCATGCATCTGCTCCCTGGGGGAGGTGGGGGGGGGGGGGGGGGGGGGGGGGGGGGGGGGGGGGGGGGGGGGGGAGTTGAGAGAAATACCCTTCACCTCTGATCCCCACCGACTCTGCTGCATGTATTTTATGTGCAAAGCAGGGACGAGTGATGGGATTCTGTGCCATCACTAAATGTCTCTCACTGATGTTTAAATCCACTTGTGTTATTTAAGGTTAAATTTGCTGTCGGCCAGATGAAGGCTCCTTTCGCAGTTGAATGGGTGGGGGGATGGGGGGGATATGGGGGGATGCAGACAAGGGAGATTCGCAGCATTCTCAAGTGCCAGGTTACCTGGTCGGTCGTCTGGTTAGATTGGTCCAAACGGGCTGAGGGTTTCGCCTCTGTTTTCAAATTAGCACAACTGCTGACCCTTGAATTGACATGTCTTTGAGTGTCGCATGCAAGGAAATAATGTCTGGTTGCCATTCAGTTGTCCGTTACTTTACCAGAAGCCTTTAACCAGTTAAATCAGGGTGAATGGGTTCCTTTCCAAGCTGATTTATTTAAAAGACGTGACTGGGCCAAGTATGTCTCCAACTTGGGCTTTTATAACCTGTTTCTATTCTTCATTTTTCGGAATACTGCCCATCTAAAATTATTCATGCTGGACATTAATATATGTCTTATTCAGAAATAAATGGTTGCAACTTAACTGCATTTCCATACGGCGAAAGACCAAGCATATTTGGAATTTAATGTTTGGTTCACTTTTAGGACAACTAAGAAATAAGTTGGGGTTTAGTTGGGTAACTAGGTGTTCGGGTATCAGGGGTTGAAGAATTGATTATGGTATTTTGAATACTTTAACCATTCAAGCACTTGGACGGGTGAATTGCAGTTCCAGTCAGGTTCTACTGTCTGACTGGATCCTTACTCCAGCCGTTGTTCTGAAATTAGTTTCATGAGGATAATAACCGTGAGTAGTAAACTCAACCACAATTACCTCCTCATCTCTGTTGTGCAATTGTTGCTTACCTCTTGCTGGAGTGTTTTCTGCAACTGAATTTTGCGTAGTTGCCCTGCGCAATAGACTATTCTCTCTACAGCATTATTTATTTTAGGTTATATTAATATATACGTGATGTCTTCTAGTCCAGTCAACATTTGAACTTCCGAGTGTCCATTTTAATTAATTATATATAAACCGGGGAAGTGAAACTACTGGATGAAATCTTCATACTAGTTTATTACAGTAGATCATTTGAAGGAATAATCATTCTGGGTGTGGCCACCTAATTTTGATTGAGTGCAAATTCTACAATTTCAATTCCCCCATTGTGTCCTTCTAAAGCTACTCTGCAAGGTCATACTGAGTGTTGTTCAGTCAGCTCTGCACCAAGTGTGTCCCCCAACATAGGATACCTTGCAAGAATTGCTTTTGATAATCTGAATACTTAGGAAGGTTATTTTTTTGAGTATTTGCGTACCTTTAGTTTGCTGAGTGACTGGGATCTGTAGTCTGCAGTAATGCTATTGAAGACCCTCACTGAACTAAGGAAAGATAGACAGTCCAGGAAATATTTGTTCTCCATTTGGGCTGTGGGAGGTCCCACTGCCCATTTAATACTTCCAACAGCATTAATGATGCTTTATCTCAGATTACAAATGATTACTATGTGTTCACAATGAATGTTGAGCCATCCAACTCATAACTCTTCCTGTAAGGAAGATTAGGATGTTCAATTGAACCTTTTTTTTTGTTAAGAAGCTTATAATTCAAAAGGTGACTGGATTCATCTGATCAATCCACCTTTGGTTTTCCTAATGGCTGTTCACTTCTGAAGATTGCCCTTTCACTTTTTCTTTGAAGGTGATCAGTTTAGGTGCTCATGAATCACCAGAGCTTTGGTTTTGCGACTACCACATGCTGTTGAGGAATATGTATAGACTTTGTATTTACAAATACTCTGATCGTGTTACTGACAGGAGAGACTTGGTTCTGACACGTATGCTTTGTAAAACCATTGCAGGATGTTGGCTTCAAGGGCTCTGAGCCTCGTCACCAAGCGTGCGCTTTCGACTTCTGTTTGTGTGCGAGGACAGGGTGAGTTGCCAAATAATTATCTGGATAGACGTTATAAATTCTAGTGCTCAGATAGAATGATGGTCTAATATTGACTGATTGCATGTTCTGAATCTCCATTGAAACCTGCATTGCTGGCTTTTAGCCTCATTTCACGATTAGTGCAGTGTTTGATGTTTATGTAATGAATCGGCTTTCATTGTTTTTTTGGTTCTAATGACAGGTAAGTACCTTTACAATGGATGACATTTGGAGGTTGATGCTGGCTTTTGGTAGTGCAATGCACAGAATTGAACTTCTCAATGAAAATTTAAATGAAAACTATTCGCTGTGTGTTGCAACATCTCTTCCAGTTTCTGTGATGGAGCAGCACCCAAAACATTGCACCACAATCAATTTAGAAAGTTCTACCAGTCTTGAGAATGATGTCTAAATTAAAACATTAGCCTTTTGTCCTTGGTTCAGTGATAAATATGCTTCCCTAACTTCATTCAGTCAAAAGTTATATATTGTATGTGAGTGCTCTGCCAGTGAATAATTGCTGTGCTGAAAGATGGGAATACATTAAGCTTGAAAGGGTGGTTTGACTTGGTGAAAGATAGCATGAGCATTCCTAATCTTTATAGCAGCAGCATTGATTTAGAGTCCCTCTAATTGTTTTGAAGTGGGTGGGTGTTTTTTTTTTGTAGTTAAGCAGCTTGCAGGGATCAGCTTTTGTTCAGCCTGTGAGAAAACTTTGGGTTGCTTTGCAAGGCATGCAGTTAGGAGCTAACACTTGATACCACAACCTGTAGTAGTATTAACGTCCCTCAAGTCTACTACATGCATAGATTATGTCCTAATCCTAAATATATATAATGGGCCTGATTCTCTGTTTCTGAGACTTAGTGTTGACGTCATCCGTGGACTTTCCCGTCAGAAAAATCGGTGGCACACCTGCACCGGTTCTGCTACCGGTGAGAGGCTAGCACTGGTGCCGCGTGGTACAATCCCATGGACATCGGTGCAGGAATAGCCATGTCCGTGATGGACACTCGCAGGGCTGACGAGCTGCCGCCGCGCTTGAACAGTACATACATACTGATTGGGGCCTACACCCCACACACACTGATTGGAGCTGAAAAGATGGGACAGATTGTGCTGGAGCGCCCATACAGCTGATGGGTCGGCTGCGGCCAGCGGGCACTCGGGGGGGGGGGGGGGGGGGGGGGGGGGGGGTCACCTAAACCCAGGGCACCAGGTTTAAAGCGAGCTGTCAGCGGCATGCGCAGCTCCATGGCTGTCTTGCCGGCTGTGGTAATGGTGTTGCGTACCTGTCCACAGCCCACCTCTTGGCCACCCTGCACTACTCACCCCGGCCCTGGCAAAAAAAACCCCAGCCAGTGGCGCGACTGTCGGTGAAGTATGGCGGTGCTGGACACTGTCCATACGCCCTCGCTCTCTCTGAGCAGCCACCATGCCTGGGTCACAACATCTGAGAGCACACAGGGACCGCACGTCGGGAACTTGGCCCAACGGAGGCGGAGCATCGCGGGTGGGCCCACAAGTCATGAAAGATGTGCTGTTAGGTGGATTGGACAATCTGAATTCTCCCTCGTGTACCCGAACAGGCGCTGGAATGTGGCAATGCACAGAATTGAGTTAGTTGTCCAAATATGATCTGGCAAAAGGATTACAGTCTCTCTATAACCTCAAGACTTGTACTCTACTGTTTGTTCTATAATAATCTTTATTATTGTCACAAGTAGGCTTACATTGACACTACAAATAAGTTACTGTGAAAATCTCTTAGTCGCCAGACTCCGGCGCCTATTCAGGTACACTGAGGGAGAATTCAGAATGTCCAATTCACCTAACAAGCACGTGTTTTGGGACTTATGGGAATAAACCAGAGCACCCGGAAGAAACCCATGCAGACACGGGGAGAATGTGTAGACTCCACACAGATAGTGATCCAAGCGGGAATCGAACCCGGGACCCTGGCGCTGTGAAGCTTCAGTGCTACCCACTGTGCTACTGTGCCGCCCCATATACTGCAGCACACTTTCTCAACTGTTCTTCCACATTGTGCAGAAACCGAACGGGATTAGTCTCTCCCATATGTTTTTAAAAAAATGTTTTTATTTTCCTTTTTCACACTTTCTCACAAATTTACACCCAACAATAATCAGTAACGAATGTCATGTCAATCCCCATATCAATAACAACGATCCCATCCTCTCACCAAATATTAGCCCGCATGTTAACATAAATGACACACAGGATCCAAGAATCACCCGTAGTCACCATTAACACATACAGTCCTCCCCCCAACCTTCCTAATGTTCGATGTCATCCAATTCTCCAAAGTGCATAATGAATAACGCCCAGAAGTTGTAGAACCCCCTCTATCCTTCCCCTCAGTTCAAATTTGACCTTTTCAAGCGTCAAGAATTCCAGCAGGTCCCCCCCCCCCCCCCCCCCCCCCCCCCCCCCGGTCATGCCAGGGCACACAGAGTCTCTCCCATATGTTTAAATCTTCCTAAATCTGTCAATTTAGCCCCATTAATTGTTCCAATGCACACAAGATTACAATGTGGAAAGCCTTAAATTTTGAGTTGAATTGCATTTGCCATTGACCACTAAGTACTTCAGGAAATTGCATCCTCTGCTCTATTTTTAATGTCTTGAGGAAACTCGTGCTTGCGTCGGAGATCAATATCTGGAACATAAATGTAGACCAGAAGCTCTGGGATTTATGATGTCAAAAATACTGAGAGCAGGAAAATCGCTCAGTTCAGTAGCTCTTGGAGTGAATGTTGTATGTAGAAAATACGTCCAAGCTAAACTAACTACATTATTTATTAGTTTCAACAAAGCCAGGAAGCATTTGTTTTTACCTCCTCACGGATCGTGTGAATATGCGGTCTGTATGATCAGTAACTGATTTCTACATATTTTAACAAAGATTTGCAGAGATTAATCCAAACATTAGAGGAGGGAAAGCCACAAGATGATCCAAAGTATGTTAAATGCTGCTTTTCCTATGCTGGTATGTGCGCCTGTGTTTATGTTTTTTGTACCCTGATATCATTGCGAAATCTCTTGGCTCTACAGGTGTTGCAAAGATTGACAACTTTTCACTTTCCTCTTACATCGATCGTAAAGATGAGCCTCTTACCGCCGTTGACTTTGTGGATCAACTGTCTGGAGCGCAGAAGTCCCTGAAGGAGAAGGAGAAAAGTTCTTGGGTTTCTCTTTCCAGTGATGAGAAGTTGCAGTGTAAGTAACCAAAGTGATGTCTCGATCACATGCTGGCATCGGACCTGTCTTGACTCGGTGGTCGGCTGGAGGGCAGAGGGATTGGGGAGGGAACGTTGTGAGCAGGCGGGGTGCAAGGCAAGTGGTTTGAGGCCTGGTTTACTTCCAGCCAGCTGCAGTTTACTTCCAGCCAGCAATTGACCGAGAGAAGAAGGTAGGTGAGGACCTGGAAACCATTACTATCACGAAGGAGCAAGTGTTGGGCAAGCTAATGGAGCTCAGGATAGATAAGTCTCCTGGCCCTGATGGAATGCATCACAGGGTACTGAAAGAGATGGCTGGAGTAATAGCAGATGCACTGGCGATAATTTTCCAAAATTCGCTGAACACTGGGGCAGTCCCAGAGGATTGGAAAACAGCCAATGTGACGCCACTGTTTAAAAAGGGAAGTAGACAAAAGATGGGGAATTATAGACCGGTTAGCTTAACCTCTGTCGTGGGGAAGATGCTTGAGTCTATTATCAAGAAAGAGATAGGAGGACACCTCGATCGAAATTGTCCCATCGAACGGACGCAGCATGGATTCATGAAGGGCAGGTCATGTTTGACAAATCTCTTGGAGTTCTATGAAGACATTTCGAGCAAGGTAGACAAAGGGAACCCAGTGGATGTGGTGTACCTAGATTTCCAAAAGGCCTTTGACAAGGTACCGCACAAGAGGCTGCTGCATAAGATAAGGATGCATGGTGTTAAGGGTAGAGTACTAGCATGGATAGAGGATTGGTTGTCTAACAGGAAACAAAGAGTGGGAATAAATGAGTGCTATTCTGGCTGGCAGTCAGTGATGAGTGGTGTGCCTCAGGGATCGGTGTTGGGACCACAGTTATTTACAATTTATATAGACGATTTGGAGTTGGGAACTACGTGTAAGGTATCCAAGTTCGCAGATGACACGAAGGTGTGTGGCAGAGCAAAATGTACTGAGGACTGTAAAACCTTACAGAGGAACATTGAGTGAATGGGCAAAGGTCTGGCAGATGGAGTATAATGTCAATAAGTGTGAAGTCGTGCATTTTGGTAGGAGTAACAAGGAGTAACGGATTATTACTTAAATGGTAAAAAGCTGCAGCATGCTGCTATGCAGAGGGACTTGTGCATGAGTCACAGAAGGTTGGTCTGCAGGTGCAACAAGTAATTAGGAAGGCAAATGGAATTTTGTCCTTCGTTGTGAAGGGGATTGAGTCTAAAAGTAGAGAGGTAATGTTGCAGTTGTACAGGGTGCTGGTGAGGCCACACCTGGAGTACTGTGTGCAGTTTTGGTCTCCACACTTGAGAAAGGATGTGCTAGCACTAGAGGGGGTGCAGAGGAGGTTCACTAGGCTGATTCTGGAGTTGAGGGGGTTATCGTATGAGGAGAGACTGAGTAGATTGGGATTATATTCACTGGAATTCAGAAGGTTGAGGGGGGATCTGATAGAAACATATAAAATTTTGAAGGGAATGGATAAGATAGAAGTAGAAAGGATGTTTCCGCTGGTAGGTGAAAGTAGGACAAGAGGGCATAGCCTCAAGATTAGGGGGAGCAGATTTAGGACTGAATCAAGGAGGAACTTCTTCACTCAGAGGGTGGTTGAAGTATGGAATTCCCTACCGAAAGGCGTAGTAGACACTACTTCATTGAATATATTTTAAAGATAGGGTAGATGTTTTTTTGAAAAATAAAGGGATTACGGGATATGGCGAGAATGCGGGTAAGTGGTTCTGAGACCACGAATAGATCTTGTAGAATGGCGGAGCAGGCTCGAAGGGCCGGACGGTCTACTTCTGCTCCTAGTTCTTATGTTATGTTTAACTGCATGAATCTCAAGATGCCTTCAATAAACACTTATGATTATACGAAAGGAAGAGATCTGTTTACTCAAATTATTAATATCTGCAAAAAAGATTTATGAAAGTTCAGGGTAGCACATCTTCAGAGCCAGTTATTCGGTAACTTAAAGCATTTACATTTGTCATTGTTTTCACCATGTGTGAAGGTTCTGCGAACTTGTTTTGTGGGTGCAAATCACTCCTGGCGGTTAAACTGACAGCCAGTTGGTTAAGTCAAATCTCTATATGCACAGACAGACGAGCAATATAGAGGGGAAAGTGAATAGGATAGGAATAGAAGGATATGGACCCCGCAAGTCTAGAAGATTTTAGTTTAGATGGGCAGCATGGTCGGTGCAGGCTTAAGAGGGCCGAAGGGCCTGTTCCTGTACTGTACTTTTCTTTGTTCTTTGTAAAGTGATCAAATATTAAAACATAAAAGGATATGGATCTCTGCACTGGGATGACTTCCAGCCAAGTCTTTCTGAAGTTCAGGCTTTCATTTTGGTATTTCTTCCTTCGAGGCTTCGGATGGGTTTCTTTGGCAAGCTTATCTAATTTTTCTGCAGACTCAGCTTGATTCCATGTTCACAGCACGGGGCACATTCTGCTTTCAGGACAATAGAGCAATTCTCTCACTTCAGCTAGAAAGAGTGAGAGAGAACGTTCCTTTCACTTCTGCTAAGCTCTCTCAGAAAATATCATGCAGGGGAGATGCGGTGGCGCAGAGGTTAACACTGCTGCCTCACAGCGCCAAGGACCCGGGTTCGATCCCAGCCCCGGGTGTGCGTCCGTCCGTCCGTCCCTGCGTTCGCATGGCGCTCACCCTCACAACCCAAAGCTGCGCAGGCTAGGTGGATTGGCCAGGATACATCGCCCCTTAATTGGGGGAAAGAAATAATTCCAACATTGAATCTTCTGCTTAAAGGCACATCCCGATTTATAGGTCCATGAACCAAAATAATAACAGTTAAAGAAATGGGAGCAAAGGAAATACACAGAAAAGGATTCTTACAATAATAAGAATGAGAAATAAGAGCTTGCATAGACCATTCAACCCTTTGAGCGTGCTCAACCATTCAATAAGATTGTGGCTGACCTATGTCAAGTCCACCTTCCTGCACCATCTCCCTGTCCTTTCTCGTTTTTTAAAAAAACCTGTGGAACTCAGTCATTGAATATACTTAAGAGCTGAGCATCCAAATTCCAAAGATTCAAACATTTTGAAGAGATGTCTCCTCACCTCAGCCTGAAGTGACTGACCCTTTATTCTGGGACTGTTTCAGCCTCCCCAGCCAATCGAGCACTCAAAACCTCTTCCCCCTGTGTGTTCGGATGTGTATTGAGAAGTATTTAAGTGTTTAAACCAAATTTGCTGCTGATCTTTTCTGGATTCTTATTTTTTTGTTTCATATTCTGGTTACTGAAAATGACCTGGGCTACGTGCTATTACTATAAAACAATTGTGTGGCAACTGGTACACTTAAAATCCACTGCAATTGTTATTTTCGTTTTACCCCTCCGGTTCTTTCTCCCTTTTCCCTCCGGAGATGGTAGTGGATTTCTCCACGGGCTTGTGATGATATCGATTCGACAGAAGGAAGAGGACGAGATGTGAGGCAAAGTGCAGTGTCCCCCCCCCCCCCCCCCCCCCCCCAAAATCGCTCTGAAAGTGCATGCAGCACCTTGCTATTTCATCTCATTTTTCTTTTCTAGTAGCCTGGCGAATAACTCCTGGCTGGCAGGTGATTGTGAAACACAGGGTTTGGAACATACTGATTGGGTGGCAAGCAACGTATCGTACTTTGCTTTTTGGTTCGACACCTCACTTGGATCACCGAATGATACCGTATAAAAGGAGGCCAATTGAGCCATTGTACTTGCTGTTTCCCTGAAAACGTTTTGTGATTACTCCTGTTTCCCTGCCCTTTCTCCATAGCCATGCAAGATGTTAACATAGAACGATACAGCGCAGTACAGGCCCTTCGGCCCTCGATGTTGCACCGACATGGAAAAAAAACTAAAGGCCATCTAACCTACACTATGCCCTTATCATCCATATGCTTATCCAATAAACTTTTAAATGCCCTCAATGTTGGCGAGTTCACTACTGTTGCAGGTAGGGCATTCCACGGCCTCACCACTCTTTGCGTAAAAAACCCACCTCTGTCCTATATCTATTACCCCTCAATTTAAGGCTATGTCCCCTCGTGCTAGCCACCTCCATCCGCGGGAGAAGACTCTCGCTGTCCACCCTATCTAACCTTCTGGTCATTTTGTATGCCTCTATTAAGTCACCTCTTAACCTTCTTCTCTCTAACGAAAACAACCTCAAGTCCATCAGCCTTTCCTCATAAGATTTTCCCTCCATACCAGGCAACATCCTGGTAAATCTCCTCTGCACCCGTTCCAAAGCTTCCACGTCCTTCCTATAATGAGGCGACCAGAACTGTACGCAATACTCCAAATGCGGCCGTACTAGAGTTTTGTACAACTGCAACATGACCTCATGGCTCCGGAACTCAATCCCTCTACCAATAAAGGCTAACACACCATAGGCCTTCTTCACAACCCTATCAACCTGGGTGGCAACTTTCAGGGATCTATGTACATGGACACCGAGATCCCTCTGCTCATCCACACTACCAAGAATTTTACCATTAGCCAAATATTCCGCATTCCTGTTATTCTTTCCAAAGTGAATCACCTCACACTTCTCCACATTAAACTCCATTTGCCACCTCTCAGCCCAGCTCTGCAGCTTATCTGTGTCCCTCTGTAACCTGCAACATCCTTCCGCACTGTCTACAACTCCACCGACTTTAGTGTCGTCTGTTCTCTTACACATATTCACCCAACTCCCTTTTGAAAGTTGTTATCGAATCTGCTTCCGCCTCCTTTCAGGTAGTGTCTTGGAGGTCGTAACTCTTTTAAAAAAAAAAAACACAAAAAAACTCTTGTTTCTCTGGTTTCTGAATCTTTTACCATTGTGCGTGTTTACTATTGTCAAACCCTTCCTGATTTTGGACGTCTCTATCACATCTCCCCAACCACTTCTCTTTTGAAGTTTTTAAAAAAGTTATAATAATAATCGCTTATTGTCACAAGTAGGCTTCAATGAAGTTACTGTGAAAAGCCCCTAGTTGCCACATTCCCGTGCCTGTTCGGAGAGGCCTGTATGGGAAATAGCATGCTAAAAAACATTGCTTATTCAGATGGTTTGGTTTTGTTTCATTTCCTCAGTGTATCGCATTCGCTTTGACCAAAGCTTTGCAGAGATGAACAAGTCATCAAGTGAATGGAAAACTATTTTTGGTGGAGCCTTATTCATGATGGGTTTTACTGGACTGATTGTCTTCTGGCAGAGGATGTTTGGTAAGTGCAGTGGGGTTGGTTGGTACTAGATAAGAGCAGTTATGTCGAACCTTGTGTTAGGTCACATTTCATGTATGCAGCACAACCTCCTGCATTATCTGTGCTTGAACAGAATGAATACCCAGTGTTGGGGGGAACTCATTGTCCTCTGGCAGAGGATGTGAAGTAGAACAAAGTTAGTTGTCCCAAGATAAGAACAGTTATGTAATTCTAGATGAATAAACATTGGGTCACATTGTATATATCATATCTGCAGCACCACCTCCTAGAATCATAGAATCCCTAAAGTGCAGAAGGAGGCCATTTGGCCCGCCGAGTCTGCACCGACCCTTCGAATGAGCACTCTATCTTTGCCCCCCGCCGTAACCTACAACCTGATCTGCACGTCCCTAGACACCAAGGGGAAATGTATCATGACCAATCCACCTAACCTGCACATCTTCGGACTGTGGGAGGAAACCCACGCAGACATGGGGAGAATGTGCAAACTCCACAGACAGTGAATTGAACCCGGGTTTCTCGCGCTGAGGCAGCAGTGCTAGCCACCATGCTGCCCTCCTGTGCTGTCTCTGCTTGAACTGTGTGCGGGGGAGCACTGCAATTTGCTGAAGAATGTATGCAATTTTAAAATTCATGTACTAATGAAATATTCAGGAATACTTTCAAATTACAACTTCATAGTTAAGGGGAATCGTATGATGGAACATGGGAATAGAGGGTTATGTTGATAGTTAGATGAGACCTAAGTGGGGCAGAAATGCCATCATCAACTGGTTGGACTGAATGGTCTGTTTGTGCTGCATATTCTATGTAGTTCTACGCAGTAATTCTGCATCGTTTTAATGTCAAAGATTTCCTGTTTTCAAGATGAAATGGCATGCGTTCTGAAGCTGTGGATAACTGATATTTTCTGTCGTATAAAACTGTTGTAGCAACATAACTTTATGAAGTAAACATTCCGATAACAAAATTAAGATGTTACTATCAAAAAAGCTGGCAAGACTTCCAAGCGGAGGAAATATACATTTAATAACTTTCTCAATTATACTCCTGCTGCAACAGTTTATTCAATATTTGATTTCAGCTGGAGAAATTAGTTGCTAATGTGCGTGTCTAATGTGCGTGTCTTGCCCACAGTTTACGGTGATGTTCCTCACACGTTCTCCGATGAATGGAAGGCGAAGCAGACCAAGAGAATGGTGGACATGAATGTGAACCCAATTGAAGGCTTTGCTTCGATGTGGGATTATGAAAATAACAAGTGGAAGAAATGAATATGCACTGGAATCCTTAACGGTTACTCGTTTAACATTTCAAATATCAGCTTGTGTTCAGGAGTTTAACTTGCAGTCTCGAGTTAATGTGTAAATTCGATAATAAACTCGACTGGTTTACGTGAATTTGTCTGTTGGTTGTATTTTTTTTAAAGCAGCAAATTCTAACTTGAGATGGGAAGGATGCAGAAGCTAGAAATAATACCCAAATTTTTATTTTACATTAAAAAACCTAGTTTGGTCTTTGGACTGAATGGTTGAAATGTTTCGGCATCAATCCTTCCAATTTACTGTAATCTAAAGGGTGTATTAATGATAGTCAAATTACACCATGTCCAAATGTGAGGGTCTTGAGCAACTGCTGTAATACCATTAATATAATGAATTTCTGCACATGAAAGTGATGTGTTCAACGTTGAATGTATTATCCATTTTGTCCCTTTTATGGTGAGCTTCACTTTTTAAAGAAGTATTTTTAATTGGCATTTTCAATTTTACATAGTGAAACATTGCGTCAGATGTTTACAGTTTATACAGTTCCTGTGTACATACAATCTACCTTGATATATCCTCTCTTCTCTCTTTTCACCCCCCCCCCCCTTGGCATCGCCTTCTTCAACTCTGGGTGTTCCATCACTGAATTCCTGTTCTCCCCTTTCCTCCCACCCTTCCTTATGTGTTTTGTGTTGCAGGCCTGGTGGGTCCGGAGGACAACGACGACGGCGGACGGGGTTCCTGCCTCCTTTCCCACCTCATGCTTCTTCCTGTGGTTCCCCTAAGCTTCCTCCTCATGCCCCCCCCTCCTTTTTGTACCTCTTAGTGGCGTGCGTTTTTGTCTGCTCTCCCCCATCTCTCACTCTTTCCCTAGTCGCTGTTGGCCTCAAACGTCTCTCACTCTTTCCCTAGTCGCTGTTGGCCTCAAACGTCTCTCACTCTTTCCCTAGTCGCTGTTGGCCGAACAATTGCCCCCATGCTTTGAAGAAGCCTTCCGACCCTCGGATTGTGTATTTGATCTTCTCCAAATGGAGAAATTATGCCAGGTCTGCCAGCCATTTGCAGCTGTGGGTGGTGCTTGCTAATCGCCAGCCGAGCAGGATTCTCCGGCGTATGATTAGGGAAGCAAAAACATGCGTAGCTCCGGCTGTTCTGATCCCCAAAGATTGCCTCTCTTGGGCACGGCTCCACCTTCACCCCCACAACCTTGGACATTGCCTCGAAGAAGACTGTTTAGAACCATAAAAATCTGGGGCAAGCCCAGAAAGAAAGTGTGGGTGTGGTTGGCCGGGCCTCCCTGGCACTGTACACGTTCATCTTCCAGCTCTGGAAAGAACCTGTTCATTTGGGTTCTAGTTGGTGCACTCTGTGCACCACTGTAAATTGGCTTGCTAGTGGGAAGCAGAAGATGGGCATAAATGGGTATTTTTCAGGTTGGCAGGATGTAACAAGTGGAGGGACCTCAATTGTTTACAATGTATATTGGATGAATGGGATGGTTGCCAATTTTGTTGTGGATAGGTAGGAAAGCTATGAAGTGGACACCAGGTGGCTGCAAGAAGATATAGGCTAGTGTGCAAAGATCTGGCAAATAGACTATAACGTGGAAAAAGGTGAAATTGTAGATTATGTCACGAATAAAAGAGAAGCATATCTAAATGTGGAGAGATTACAGAGGGATCTCGGTGTCTTAGTGCATGGGTCATGAAAGACTAATATGCAGGTTCAGCAAGTAATTAGGAAAGATAATAGAATGTTATCATTTATTGCAAGTGGAATTGAATCCAAATGTAGGGAGTTTTACAGAGTACTGATGAGACCACATCTGGACACTAGTCACCTTATTTAATTAAAGATGTAAATGCCGTGGAAGCAGTTGAGAGAAGCTTTGCTAGACTAATACCAGGAACGAGAAAGTTGTCTTAAATAAAATAATAAATAATATTTTTATTGTCACAAATAGGCTTACATCAACACTGCAATGAAGTTGCTGTGAAAAGCCCCTAGTCACCACATTCCGGCACCTGTTCGGGTACACAGGGAGAATTCAGAATGTCCAAATTACCTAACAGCACATCTTTTGGGACTTGTGGGAGGAAACAGGACACCTGGAGTAAATCCATGCAGACACCAAGAGAATGTGCAGACTCCACACAGACAGTGACCCAAGCTAGGATCTAACCTGGGACCCTGGAGCTGTGAGGCTACGGTACTAACCACTGTGCTATCGTGCTTCCCATTTCTAGCTCATTCATATATTGATCCTGAATGCACATCGGTATCATTCCCAGCCTTGAACCTTTCTTGAATGAGCCCTGCTGTTATGGGGGAGATTAGAAATTTTAGGAATGTTTTCTTTGGAATCGGGAAGGTTAAGAGGTGACCCGATGGAGTGTTTTCAAGACGATGAGGCCTTTTGATGAAGAAAATATGGGGAAGAACATTTCTTAACTAGAGCTCATCAATTCCAAACCAATGAGAAAACATCCAGATAAGAGATAAGGCGGGGTTGATGTTCTGGGCCTGTTGGCCACTGGCGCAAATCCCATTATGGCCGCTAACTAGTGAGAGGGTCCGAAAGGAATTTGCGACGGAGAGATCTGAGAATGAGATTTGTCCCTGCCCCCCCCCCCCCCCCCCCCCCCCTCTCCTGGTTAGGGCGTGAACCTGATCACCGTCATAACGGTGTATCACGGGGGCATCCATCTACATCAGTCGTGATGTCCATGCCAGGGGTGCGGAGGCCATAGCCTCCAGGGCTGGACATGTCAAGATTGGGGCTTCCAGAAAACCATATTTGGAGGGGGAATGCTGGCAATTAAATTGTGGTGGGTGCCTTGACACCCTGCTACTGACACCCTGCTACTGACACCCTGATGTTGGTGGTCAGGAGGGGGAGGGGGGAGGGGGGGGGGGCAGGATTCCACTTTGAGATTGGGGCAGCTCAAGAGGCTCCACCATTGCCAAAGTGATGGCACTATTCAGTCAGAACCTGACACATTGCCATTTTTTTTGCAAAAATTGCACCTATTGTGTTGTCAAGATCTGGAACATTGTATCTGAATACGTGCCGGTAGATGAATTCATAAATCATTTTAAAAGGGTGTTGGGAAAGTACATGAAGATGAGATTTACAGAGCAATGAACAAAAAGCAAGGATGAGGGTCGAGCGTACTGCCCTTTCAAATAGGGTGCACGTACTTGATAAGCTGAACAGCACCGCCTGTCCTGTGATTGCATGATACTTCAATGCCTCGACTGCTGAAACCTTTACTCCTGTCCCAGTTCCAGCCTTAATTATTTCACTGTATGTCTTGGTGACATTCAGTTGTGCAAAATATAGCTGCTGCATTCTGTCCCACTCCTCCAGCCTGTATTGCAGAACATGTCCAAGGTGCTGATTGACTGTTCCTATGTTTCTACTGATATGCACTGGCATCCTGTTTGGCAACGCAGACAACTTAAATTCTTGTCTTTGGAATTTTGATACAATGTTGGAATTTGACCTTGTAAAAGCAATACTCCCCATCTTTGTGAACCCCTCCAGCTTTATCTCCCTCTTTTTGTCTTCTGAGGATTCCTGCTCCTTTCACTCTGAAAGCTCACATGGCCTCATCACTACTCTGGAATTCCCTCCCTAAATGGTTGTGTGTTGCTACTTTTGTTAAAAACATTCTCAAAACATCTTTTTGATGTAATCTCTTCCTGGCTAAGCTAAATTGCCCTACTACTTCAACAAAGCACATGAGGACGTCTTGAGCATCCAAGGTGTTATGTAAATTTTAAATTGTTAAGTGTTCAACGCAAGTGTAGAAAACCGGAGAGGAGAATGCAGTGTGTACTTATTTGTGAAGCAATTAAAATTCTTTGGCTCTGTCAAGCTCCTTAATTGCTAATGAAATACACTTCATATTCTAAATATTGCTCTAATTTAGTTGTTTTGATAAATTCAATTACTGGAGATAACATTTTAAAACCATAACACTTGTAAAAATTTCTGCCAATGAGTTTGTTTTTCATATCTCAGTGGGGCATGACAGCTGAATGTTACACCAGAGGTGACTCATTTGTGTGTCAACATGAGGTATTGACTAACACTTGCAATTTTTCTCACATCAGGATTGAGGGCTTCACTGGATGTTGAAGAAAATTCACACTCAGCTATTTCTGCAGGACTCCGAGTTAAAAACTGGAGAGCACGGCTAATTGGCTAGCTATTTCAAAGAGTTGGCATAGGCATTTTATAACGTTGCATAAGAGTATTTCCAGCAAAGAAACAAGTTATTCAGCCCAACAGCTCAATGCTGATGTTTATGTTCCACACAAACCTCCCACAACCCTTCTTTCTGATGCCATCAACATATCCTTTTCTCTGTCATCTGTTTAGCTTCCTCTTTAAAAATTATATGCCTCGACTACTCCTTACAATAATTTTTATTAGTGTCACAAGTAGGCTGACAGTAACACTGCAATTAAGTTACTGTGAAAATCCTCTAGTCGCCACACTCTGGCACCTGTTCGGGCACACAGGGAGAATTCAGAATGTCCAATTTACTGAACAAGCACGTCTTTCAAGACTTGTGGGAGGAAACCGGAACACCTGGAGGAAACCCACACAGGCACGGCGAGAACCTGCAGACTCCGCACAGACAGTGACCCAAGCTAGGAATTGAACCCGGGTCTCTGGTGCTGTGAAGCAACAGAGCTAACCACTGTGCTACCGTGCCGTCCTTGTGGTAGCAACTACCACCCTCTTGAGCTATCTCCTGAATTTCCAATTGGATCCAGCAGGGACTATCTTAAAACAAATCTTTTTCAAAATTAGGGGGTTCTGTCTCCCCTTCAAATGAAAACATTTTCGCCATATCTGGCCTTTCAAAATCTTGCTGTTTTCTCGTTTTCTTTTGACTAAAAGAGCCTCCGCCCGTTTAATATTTCTTGATCAATGCAGCCCCTCAGCTCTGGTTTCATCCGAGTAAATCTTTGTTGCATCTTCTGTCGTGCCTCAGCACCTTTTTTGTAAGGTGGATTCCAGAATTATTCCCCAAGCTTAATCTCCCATGTTTCTAGGCAAGTCTAACAAAACTTCTCTGCTTTTGAATTCTATCTCTCCCAAAAATGAACTGCTGCGCTACCTTTCCTTTTTTATGTCTTTATAAACGGCATTGTTAACTGTACTAGAACAAAGAACAAACAAAGGTACAGCACAGGAACAGGCCCTTCGGCCCTCCAACCCATGCCGACCATGCTGCTCGACTAAACTACAATCTTCTACACTTCCTGGGTCCGTATCCCTCCATTCCCATCCTATTCATGTATTTATCAAGATGCCCCTTAAATGTCACTATCGTCCCTGCTTCCACCGCCTCCTCCGGCATCGGGTTTCAGGCACCCACTACCCTCTGTGTAAAAAAACTTGCCTCGTACATCTACTCTAAACCTTGCACCTCGCACCTTAAATCTATGCCCCTAGTAATTGACCCCTCTACCCTAGGGAAAAGCCTCTGACGATCCACTCTGATTTGTGTATCTGTATCCCAGATCCTTCTGCTTCTCTGTGCCATTTAGACACTTTCTAAAGAATTTGTGGCCTTATTATTCTTATCAAAAAGTATCACCTCACACTTGTCTATACTGAAGTTGATTTACTAATTGCATGCCCAACCTACAGGTTTATTAATGTTTTCCTGTAACTTGTAGCAGTCCTCCTGTAATATCTATACCACCAATTTTGTAATTGTGCTCCCAACCCCTGAGTCCAAATCATTCATGCAAATAGAGAGCAGCATTGAGCCTTGTGGAATGCCACTTCCCACCTTTTGCTAGTTTGCGTAACTACCTTTAACCTCCGTTCTCTTTTTTACTTTGTAGCCAGTTTGTTAAACATTCTGCTACTCATCCGCTGACTCCATGTTTGGACCCAAGTCATGAGTCTACTCTGAAATGAAATGAAATGAAAATGGCTTATTGTCACAAGTAGGCTTCAAATGAAGTTACTGTGAAAAGCCCCTAGTCGCCACATTCCGGTGCCTGTTCGGGGAGGCTGGTACGGGAATTGAACCGGGCTGCTGGCCTGCCATGGTCTGCTTTAAAAGCCAGCTCTTTAGCCCTGTGCTAAACCAGCCCCTCCTATGCTAATCCAGCCCCTACTCTGTGGTACTTTATTGAAAGTCTTTTGAAAATTGAAATGTATTATTTCTGCTGCATTAATCTTCTCCATTCTGTTACTTCAATAATTCAGCCAGGCTGGTCAAGCATGACTCCTTTTGAAATCTGTTCCAATTATTCTATTATATTCTCGGGTTCTTGATGGTTTTCTATTACATCTTTGAATAAGGACTCAATTATTTTTTTCTACCACTGATGTTAATTTAATTGGTCTATCATTTACTGGGCTTGCTCCACCATTCCTCTGGCACTATTCCTTTTTCTAATGAATTTATATACGTATTTTCTAATAGTGCCGTTTCAATCGCTTCCCTCGCTTTTAATGTTTGTGCACACAATCTTTTCAAATCAGGAATTCTGTCCTCTGCTAAGTTTAATTCAGTTTATTTATCTCCTTTCTATCTTAAATTCCATTCTATCCTTTTCGATCTCTTTTCAATAATGTAAATTTTAACCCATGGAAAAGCCCACCATGTAATTTTTTCTGCTAAATACCAAGGCAAAGTAATTGGTATTTCTGCCATTTCATTGTCATTAGTTTATTGTGTATCCATTTGTGATCTTATGCCTATCCTCATTGTCTTTATTATTTATATATCTGCAGAATACTTTATTATTTATTTTTGTATTCTTTGATAATTTTATGTTACAGTTTCCTTGCCTTCCTAATATTTTTGTCTTCATTAACCTCTGTACTCCCTTTTGTTGTCCCCCCCCCATTGCTGTTCGTGTGCTTTGTGTAAACATTTTCCTGTAATTTCAATTTTGTCCTTCTTTCTTCATCCATCCATGGTACAGCATCACTGACTAATTTGTACTTGCTTTTCAGAGGGATATATTTCTCTCAGATTTTATTGATCATCGTTTTAAATATTTCCCACTGCTGGTTTATAGCTTTGTTGATATTTTCCATTTTTTCCCCCTAGTTCCAAAGAACTGGCTCAATCGTTTTTTCCCCCTAACTTATCACTTTGGACGTTGTCTTACTTGTGTCCTTCTTAATGTTTATCTTAAAACTTATTCTGTTGTGATCACTATTGCCCAGACATTTCCCTATCCATCTTATATGGTCTGGCCAATTTCAGTCTACTAGATCCAGCAGTGCCCCCTCTCTTATTGGACTTCTTACATACTAAGTAAGAAAGGAGTCCTGTATAGATTGTAAAACTTCTACTCCCTTTTTTGTCAACTCTTGTCGGCTTATTTTTGCTAATTAAATAGCCATAGAGGCCTACAGCACAGAAAAGGCCTTTTGCATCTCATCTGCACCAGTCAAAAAGAACCATCTAATTATTCTAAACCCATTTTCCAGCGTTTAGCCCATAGCCTTGTATGTCTTGGCTTTGCAAATGCACATCTAAATACTTCTTAAATGTAATGAGAGCACTCTGCCTCCACCACCTTTTCAGGCAGCGAGTTCCAGACTCCCAAAACTCTCTGGGTGAAACAGCTTCTCCTCACATCACCTCTAAACCTCCTGCCCTTTACCTTAAGTCTATGCCCCCTGGTCGTTGATCCCTCCACCTAGAGGAACTGTTTCTCCTTGTCTTCTCTCTATGCCCCATATAATTTCAGCCCTCTCAGGAAATAGTGCACAATGTACAGAGAACCAAAAATGAATAAAATATTGCACACAGTATTTTTTCGTGCCTAAAAAGGACCCTTTCTCGGCTCTGGATCTTTCACACAGGTGGGTGGGGAATGATATGTACTGTGACTTGTATGATATGCTTATCTTCCAGTAATTCTTACCCTGCGGGGACATCAAATAATAGTCTCTAACTCTTAAGCTGTTAGCTGGAGAATGGGAAGTGCTGCTGCGAGATGCAGGTTTTAATGCCTGGCTATTAATTGTGCTCTACTATTCAGGGGAGAGATTTATCAATGCATTTTTAATGCAATTTCAAAAAGTGGAAAATGGCTCGAGTAAATTTCTGAAAGTACAATAGATCCCTGAAGATGTTTTAAACTGAACTTGATAGCAGACTGGAGTTATGCTCTGTATCACACGCAGACGGGATGAGGCATCCTTCCCAAGGGATTTCCAGAGAAAAATTGGGAACCGAGTCGAGGGTCATGCCATTCCTTTCATCTTTACGTGGACCTGAAACCTTTGTTGCTGCAAAAGAGGCAGTATAACTGGACCCTTACTACATTGTATATTAATTTCAAATCAAAGGGAAGTTAAAAAAGTCCTGACATATTCTTTTACACCCTCAAGGGCGACAGAGTGGCTAGCACTGTTGCCACACAGCGCCAGGGACCCAGGTTCAATTCTGACCTTGGGTGACTGTGTGGAGTTTTTTTTTATAAATTTAGATTAGCCAATTATTTTTTCCAATTAAGGGGCAATTTAGCATGGCCAATCCACCTACTCTGCACATTTTTTGGGTTGTGGGGGCGAAACCCACGTAGACACGGGGAGAATGTGCAAACTCCACACAGACAGTGACGACTGCGTGGAGTTTGCAACCTTTTCCCTGTGTCTGCGTAGGTTTCCTCCGGGTGCTCCGGTTTCCTCCCACAGTCCAAAGATGTGCAGGTTAGGTGGATTGGTCACGCTAAATTGCTCCTTAGGTGTCCAAAGTTTAGGTGGGGTTGCGGGGATAGGGCGGGGGAGTGGGCCTAGGTAGGGAGCTCTTTAAGAGGGTTGTTTCAAACTAGATGGGCCGATTGGCTTCCTTCTGCACTTTAGGGATTCTATGAACCAACTTTACACCACTACATGTGATGGTGCAGAAGTAAAGGCCATGGACATTCCTGACTATTTTAATGATGAAAATGGCTGAAGTAATGCTCCAAGTATCTAGTTGAATATATATTCGCCACATATGACTTAAGGGAGTATCTTGCAGCAGTAAGTTGTGGACAGAAAATAAATAAAGTTGGCTGTTTCCACTCGTAACTTGTGGATAAATTTAACTTCAAAATTATAACATCCTGTATATGGGTGGCACGGTAGCACAGTGCTTTACAATGCTGCTTCACAGCGCCAGGGCCCCAGGTTCGATTCCCGCTTGGGTCACTGTGCGGAGTCTGCACGTTCTCCCCTTGTCTGCACGGCTTCATCTGGGTGCACCGGTTTCCCCCCACAAGTCCAAAAGACGTGCTTATTTGGTGAATTGGACATTACGAATTCTCCCTCTGTGTACTCGAACAGGCGCCTCATTGTGGTGACTAGGGGCTTTTCACAGTAACTTCATTGCAGTGTCAATGTAAGCCTACTTGTGACAATAAAGATTATTAAAATGAGTCACGTGACGAGTTCATATGCCATTCTCAAGATCTGTGATGTAATTTGAACCCATGTGATATCAAACCACCTGAACATAAGCCTGGGTTTTAAATTACTTTCTAAAATATTCTCTCCTCTAGTTCCATTCCAAAAATTATTTAACAGTGTTGCACAGAAAGATAAAATATATTCAAGTGCAGTTAGAAAGCAGAAGTAATTGGAGCAATGCCATCAGTCATATAATTTTGAACGATACTTAAATAACAATTACACAGTCCTCATTTTAACTTAATTTGTTTTGCATTTTTAATGTTATAACTTACAATGTTAACCCGTGACGTTGTACCTAGGAATGAAGGAGCAGTGTAGCTTTCAGGTAAAATGGGATGGACAGCATGCGGTAATTGGACGTCTGGGACATAGAGATAAGTCAGGACCACGTGAAAGTAAGGACGTCACGCTGAGTTGTATGGAGCCTTGGTAAGAATATACCTGGAGTGGGTGGCACGTGGTGCAGTGGTTAGCACTGGGACTACGGCTCTGAGGATCCGGGTTTGAATCCTGGCCCGGGTCACTGTCCGTGAGGAGTTTGCACATTCTCCCCGTGTCTGTGTGGGTTTCACCCCCACAACCCAGAGATGTGCAGTCTAGGTGGATTGGCCACGCTAAATTGCCCCTTAAATGGAAAAAAAAAAATTGGGTACTCTAAATTTATAAAAAAAAAAGAATATACCTGCAGTATCGTGTGCAGTTTTCTCTACCCCTCCCAAGAAGTCCAGAAGCTAAGAGTTTGCGCGTGTGTGTATTACCAGTTTCATTTGTGAGTGGTTCAATCTAAAACGTACCCAAGCATTCAAACTTTATTCTTTTTCTTTTTAGAGAACATTTTATTGAAGCATTTATAATTGCAACATTTAAACATTCAAAAGAGTAGAGCGGACTAACACACGCAATAACATCACAATAACATACCCAACTCCCCCCCCGGGGAGTTGTCGCAGATCAGTGACCACGCCGACGCCCCCTCCAGTCTCATGTGCTGCCTTCATTGCCCCACACCCTCACGGCTGCCACTACCACTGGGCTTGTGGAGTATCGAGCCAGCGGGAATGGCAGAGGTACCATTAAAAAAGCCTCCAAACTCGTACCCTTACAGGACACCATCTCCACTCACTCCCACACTGACCCTTCCCCCACTACCCACTTCCTAACCATTGATATATTCGCCGCCCAGTAATAATTAATAAAATTCGGAAGGGCCAAGCCCCCCATCCCATGCCCCTGTTCCAAAAGGACCTTCTTCATCCTTGGGGCCTTACCAGCCCATACAAAACCCAAGATCACGGCGTTCATCTTCCTGAAAAATGCCTTGGGGACAAAAATTGGAAGACATTGAAACACAAATAGCAATCTCGGGTGGACTGTCATCTTCACAGTCTGTACCCTCCTTGCTAATGACAGCGGGAGCATGTCCCACCTGCAGAAATCCCCTTTCATTTGCTCCACCGCCCTGCCTAAATTTAACTTATGGAGCTGACCTCAGTCCCTTGCCACCGAATCCCAGGTACCTGTAACTCCTTCCCACCACTTTTAATGGTAACTCCCTCAGTCTCCTCTCCTGCCCCCATGTCTGAATCGTGAACACCTCACTCTTATCCATGTTTAATTTGTAGCCCGAGAACCGACCAAATTCCTCCAATATCTCCATGATCCCAGCCATTCCCCCCCAATGGGTCTGTTATGTAAAGGAGCAAATCGCCCGCGTGGAGTGAAACCATGTGCTCCACCCCCCCCCCCCCCCCACCACTCTCATTATCCCCCGCCAGATGTTCGATGACTGAAGCGCCATTGCCAAGTGCTCTATGGCCAGGGCAAACAGTAGTGGGGAGAGTGACAAACTTTATTCTTAAACAAGATAAAGGTTAGTTTATTGCAAAACTGCTGCTGAAAGTTACTTGAAAGTGATACATTTATTAACTAAAATACAAGGATTAAAAGTAGATGAAGATAAAATAATACTTATAAAGATTAAATTCAGTTCAGTCCTTCAAGACATTGCTTCAAGCCCATAGTATTGGAACAAAGGAGCTGGAGCAGGGCCTCCCATCCTCTCAAGCCTGCTTCATCATATAACTAGATCATTATTGATCCTCTATCTCAATGTCATCTTCATGTATCGCTTGATGTCATTGACATCTAGAAATCTATTGATCTCTGCTTTGAACATACTCCAAGGCTGACCTTCCACAATCCTCTGGGGTAGGGAAAATTGCACACAATGCTTCAAATGTGGTCTCACCAAGGCTCACAGAACCATAGACTCTCTACTGTGCAGAAGGAGGCCATTCAGCCCATCACGTCTGCACCAACCATCTGAAAGTGCACCCTACCTAGGCCCACACCCCTGTCCTATACCTGCAAACCCATCTAACCTTCCTGAGGGCCAATCCACCTAACCTGCACATCTTTAGACTGTGGGAGGAAACTGGAGCACCCGGAGGAAACCCACGCAGACACGGAGTGAATGTACAAACTCCATACAGTCACCCAAGGTCGGAATAGAACCTGTGAGGCAGGCCTTGATGCCGCGAGGCAGCAGAGCTAACCACTGTTCCGCTCCGTATAACTGCAGCAAGACTTCTTTACTCCTGTACTTAAATCTTTTGCAATAAAGGCTAACATACCTTTGCCCTCCTAATTCCCTTTTGCACCTGCAAGTTAGTTTTCAGTAATTAATGAACAAGAACACCCAGAGGCCTTGAAGCATCAACATTTCCCAATCTCTCCCCATTTTTTTTATTTTTTTTTTATTATAAATTTAGATTACCCAATTATTTTTTCCAATTAAGGGGCAATTTAGCTTGGCCAATCCACCTACTCTGCACATTTTTGGGTTGTGGGGGCGAAACCCACGCAGACACGGGGAGAATGTGTAAACTCCACACGGACAGTGATCCAGAGCCGGGATCGAACCTGGGACCTCAGCGCCGTGAGGCGGTTGTGCTAACCACTGATCTCTCCCCATTTAAGAAATACTCTGCATTTCTGTTTGTCCAAACCTTGTGGAAGGAGTGCCAGTTCGAATAAAGGGAATGGGGAAGAGAGGACGAAGAGTGCCAATGTGAACGTGGAGAATTGGAGGAGGAAAAAGTGCCAAATTGGATGGGGTAGAGTATCATTATGAACTGGTGTGGGGATGTTGAGACAACTTTGTGGTGTTGAAGTGATCATAGAATTTCCAGTGCAGTAGGAGGTCATTTGGCCCATTGAGTCTGCACTGGCCCTTATAAAAGAGCACCCTACTTAAGCCCACGCCTCCACCCTATCCCCGTAACCCAGTATACCCAGATAGTCCAGTGAAAATCAATTGATATTGTTTTTCTCTCTTTTGTGGGTGGCATATAGAACATAGAACATAGAACACTACAGCGCAGTACGGGCCCTTCGGCCCTCGATGTTGCGCCGACCTGTGAAACCATCTGAAGCCTATCTGACCTACACTATTCCATTTTCATCCATATGTCTATCCAGTGACCACTTAAATGCCCTTAAAGTTGGCGAGTCTACTACTGTTGCAGGCAGGGCGTTCCACACCCCTACTACTCTCTGAGTAAAGAAACTGCCTCTGACATCTGTCCTATATCTCTCACCCCTCAATTTAAAGCTATGTCCCCTCGTGTTGGTCATCACCATCCGAGGAAAAAGACTCTCACTGTCCACCCTATCTAACCCTCTGACTATCTTATATGTCTCTATTAAGTCACCTCTCAGCCTTCTCCTCTCTAACGAAAACAACCTCAATTCCCTGAGCCTTTCCTCGTAAGACCTTCCCTCCATACCAGGCAACATCCGAGTAAATCTCCTCTGAACCCTTTCCAAAGCTTCCACATCCTTCCTATAATGTGGTGACCAGAACTGCACGCAGTACTCCAGGTGTGGCCGCACCAGAGTTATGTACAGCTGCAGCATGACCCTGTGGTTCCGAAACTCAATCCCCCTGCTTATAAAGGCTAGCACACCATATGCCTTCTTAACAGCCCTATTAACCTGGGTGGCAACTTTCAAGGATTTATGTACCTGGATGCCGAGATCTCTCTGTTCATCTACACTACCAAGAATCTTGCCATTAGCCCAGTACTCTGCATTCCTGTTACTCCTTCCAAAGTGAACCACCTCACACTTTTCCGCATTAAACTCCATCTGCCACCTCTCAGCCCAGCTCTGCAGCTTATCTATGTCCCTCTGTATCCTATAACATCCTTCAGCACTATCCACAACTCCACCGACCTTCGTGTCATCTGCAAATTTACTAACCCATCCTTCTACACCCTCTTCCAGGTCATTTATAAAAATGACAAACAGCAGTGGCCCCAAAACAGATCCTTGCGGTACACCACTAGTAACTGAACTCCAGGATGAACATTTGCCATCAACCACCACCCTCTGTCTTCTTTCAGCTAGCCAATTACTGATCCAAACCGCTAAATCACCTTCAATTCCATACTTCCTTATTTTCTGCAATAGCCTACCGTGGGGAACCTTATCAAACGCCTTACTGAAATCCATATACACCACATCAACAGCTTTACCCTGATCCACCTGTTTGGTCACCTTCTCAAAAAACTCAATAAGATTTGTGAGACATGACCTACCCTTCACAAAACCGTGTTGAGTATCGCTAATCAACTTGTTCTTTTCAAGATGATTATAAACCCTATCTCTTATAACCTTTTCCAACATTTTACCCACAACCGAAGTAAGGCTCACAGGTCTATAATTACCAGGGTTGTCTCTACTCCCCTTCTTGAACAAGGGGACAACATTTGCTATCCTCCAGTCTTCCGGCACTATTCCTGTCGACAAAGACGACATAAATATCAAGGACAAAGGCTCTGCAATCTCCTCCCTGGCTTCCCAGAGAATCCTAGGATAAATCCCATCTGGCCCAGGGGACTTATCTATTTTGACATTTTCTAAAATTGCTAACACCTCCTCCTTTTGAACCTCAATTCCATCTAGCCTGGTCGACTGAACCTGAGTGTTCTCCTCGACAACATTGTCTTTCTCCAGTGTAAACACTGACGAAAAATATCCATTTAATGCTTCCCCTATCTCCTCTGATTCCACACACAACTTTCCACTACTATCCTTGATTGGCCCTAATCTTACTCGAGTCATTCTTTTGTTCCTGATATACCTATAGAAAGCCTTAGGGTTTTCCTTGATCCTATCCGCCAACGACTTTTCGTGTCCTCTCCTCGCTCTTCTTAACTCTCCCTTTAGGTCCTTCCTGGCTAACTTGTAACTCTCAAGTGCCCTAACTGAGCCTTCATGTCTCATCCTAACATAAGCCTTCTTCTTCCTCTTGACAAGTGCTTCAACTTCCTTAGTAAACCACGGCTCCCTTGCTCGACAACTTCCTCCCTGCCTGACAGGTACATACTTATCAAGGACACGCAGTAGCTGTTCCTTGAAAAAGCTCCACATTTCGATTGTACCCATCCCCTGCAGTTTCCTTCCCCATCCTATACCTCCTAAATCTTGCCGAATAGCATCATAATTCCCTTTCCCCCAGCTATAATTCTTGCCTTGCGGTATATACCTATCCCTGCCCATTGCTAAAGTAAACATAACCGAGTTGTGATCACTATCACCAAAGTGCTCACCTACATCTAAATCTAACACCTGGCCGGGTTCATTACCCAGTACCAAATCCAATGTGGCCTCGCCCCTTGTTGGTCTGTCTACATACTGTGTCAGAAAACCCTCCTGCGCACACTGCACAAAAACTGACCCATCTATAGTACTCGAACTATAGTATTTCCAGTCAATATTTGGAAAGTTAAAGTCCCCCATAACAACTACCCTGTTACTCTCGCTCCTGTCAAGAATCATCTTTGCAATCCTTTCCTCGACATCTCTGGGACTATTCGGAGGTCTATAGACAACTCCCAACAGGGTGACCTCTCCTCTACTGTTCCTAACCTCGGCCCATACTGCCTCAGTAGACGAGTCCTCAAGCGTCCTTTCTACCGCCGTAATACTTTCCTTGATTAACAATGCCACACCCCCCCCTCTTTTACCATCTTCTCTGTTCTTACAGAAACATCTAAATCCTGGAACCTGCAACAACCATTCCTGTCCCTGCTCTACCCATGTCTCCGAAATCGCCATGGTAGCACAGTGGTTGCTTCACAGCTCCAGGATCCCAGGTTTGATTCCCGGCTTGGATCACTGTCTGTGTGGAGTCTGCACATTCTCCCCGTGTCTGCGTGAGTTTCCTCCGGGTGCTCCGGTTTCCTCCCACAAGTCCCGAAAGACGTGCTGTGAGGTGAATTGGACATTCTGAATTCTCCCTCTGTGTACCCGAACAGGTGCCGGAAGGGGCTTTTCACAGTAACTTCATTGCAGTGTTAATGTAAGCCTACTTGTGACAATAAACATTATTGTTATTATTAGAGTAATACCATTTATGAAATCTAAATGTGTTTACGACTAAATATTAAATAAAAAATTTAAGATGCTCTTTCCCCAAATGCTCAACATGTTTTGTTACTTTGCCATTTAGATATGACCTTCATGGTTACTTGTGCTTATGCTTGCAAGAACATAAAATGTGGGTGCAGAAGTAGGCCATTCTGCGCATCGAGTCTGCTCTGCCATTCAATGAGACCATGACTGACTTGATGCTATAATCCTCAACTTCACTTCCCCGCCTTATCCCCATAATCCTTGATTCCCTTGCTGATTAAAAATCTGTCTATCTCAGCCTTGAACATACTTAACCACCCTGTCTTTATAGCCCTCTGCGATAAAAAATTCCACAGATTTGCTAAACTGTGAGAGAAGAAATTCCTCCTCACCTCTGTCAGAAGCTTACATGATAATTTGTGCTGCTGTTTTGGGAATCACATCAGGACCATTCTTGAGGTGCCAGTCGTCTGTGCCAGCGACAGGCAATGTGCAGTACAGAAGTGACATATAACTTGGTGCATTTCATCAACTCCTGAGATGGATGGTGTCAATAATTAATAATAATTCGATAGTTTGGGGACTCTACCAACTATATGAAAACCACCGAGCGTTGTTTACTAGCTTTGTAGATGAGCAGGTTTGTCAAACCTCCCTCAAAAAGGCTACTGGCCAATCATCACAAGAGCCCAAGAAATAGGAGCAGGGGTAGGCCACACGGCCAATCGAGCCTGCTCTGGAGAGATAGAGAGAGAGAAAAGAACCCGTAAAAGTCTCTGGCTGATGACCTTTTGCCAGAATTAACAAAAGTTGGAGCTGTAACAGATTTGAAGAATGTCAGGAGACAACGAAAGGTCATTGAGGTTTACAGCACAGAAACACCTAAACACCTATCGACTCTAATCCAATTTTCAGCACGGCCCATAGCCGTGTATGCTGTGGTGTTTCAAGTGCCCATCTAAATGCTTCTTAAATGTTGTGAGGCATCTCACCTCCACCAGCATTTCAGTTAGTGAGTTGCAGATTCCCACCACCCTCTGGGTGAAAAAAATCTCCTCAAATCTCTTCTCAATCTCCTTCCTGCTCCTTACTGTAAACCTATGCCCCCTGATTATTGACCCCTCTACCAAGGGGAAAAGTGTCTTCCTATCTACCCTATTTGTGTCCCTCATAATTTTAGATACACTTCAATGAGGGCCCCCCTCATTTTTCTCTGCTACAAGTAAAACAACCCCAGCCTATCCATCCTCTCTTCACAGCTGAATCGCTCCAGCCCAGACAACATTCTGGTGAATCTCCTCTGCACCCTTTATAGTGCAACCACTTCCTTCCTATTGTGTGGTGACCTGACTGCACACAGTACTCCAGTGGTGTCATAACGAGTATTTTATACAGCTCCATCGTAACGTCTCTGCTCTTATAGTCTATGCCTTGGCTAATAAAGGCAAGTATACCATATGCCTTCTTAACCAGCATCAACAAAGAGTCACCGAGACTCCAAACGTTTGCTCCCTTCCCTCTCTCTACAGATGCTGTCAGACCTGCCGAGATTGTCCAGTATGTTCTCTTTTCGCTGCCTTCTTAACCACCTTACTTACCTGTCCTGCTGCCTTCAGGGATCTTTCCACATGCATCCCGAGTCCCCTCTGGTCCTCTGCATTTCCTAGCCTTGTATGTTCCCTTGCCTTGTTAGCGCTGCCAAAAGGCATGGCCACACCCTTTACAGGGTTCACTTCCATTTGCCACTGTCCTGCCCATCTGACCAGCCCTTCCATAACCACCCTGCAATCTAAGCTTCTCCTCCTGGCTATTTAGCACACCCTTAAATTCTCCTGTCGTCTGCGTGGGGAGAAGGTGGAGGGAAGGGGAGGGTGGAGGGGGGGGGGGGGGAGAAGGTGGAGGGAAGGGGAGGGTGGGGGGGGGGGGGAGAAGGTGGAGGGAAGGGGAGGGTGGAGGGGAGGGGGGGGGGGGGGGAATGAAAAAAAGATGGATGGTAGGAATTGAAAGGGAGGGGTGATTGGAGGATGTGGGTTGCTAAAGAAGACCCGTGTCCCTTTAATGAAAGTTGGAGGACACCTAGTGGCGATGTGTTTTCCAGGGAGTGCGGAAGCGGAGCAAGGTTCATGTGCAGCTGGAACGGGTGACACAAGGCGTTTGCAAAGCGAGGAGGTCTTCTCCCTGATCGCCAGCCCCTTTCAGTGGCAGCATTGACTGGTTCAGATGCCAGGGCTCCAGCGTTCCCTCTGCGTCTGAATCGGTGGCGTTGCTCCCAGTCTGCATTCACCCACCGATCCTGCTCTCACTGCCTGATCCTGACAGCAGCCATGGGCACTGGTATGAGTAAGGTATGTGTGTGTGTGTCAGCGAGTGTGGCCCGGGGGCATCTTTGCACATTGCTGTTGCTGTGCTGGGGGGGGGGGGGGGGGAGGTGGGCAGCGAGTCTGAGCGAGTGGCGAAGGCTGGGTGGAGATTGTAGCAGCGAAATGACAGCGGGGCAGACACCCTGGAATGAGCAGGGATCTGGCCGGGCAATGAACCATCTCTCCCTCCCTATCGCAGCTTCTCTTCTAACCCGGGCAGGCAGCGGCGGAAGGGGGGAAAGTTCACCAAAAAAACCCTGCAGAGCCCTGGCTAAAACAATTCCCCCATCACCAGCCTCCCGGCTACATTTACGTTGGGGGATTTGGGGGGGGGGGGGGGGGGGGGTGGTCGGGAAACTCCTCCCTTTTTTGAAATTTGGGGAAAGTTTTGTTTTCCTTCAATCTGCGGGAAATCGAGCTCCTCTTACAAAAAATGTCCAAAGAGTTGACCGGGACGGTAAAATATTGTTAGTGGGGATTTGACCCAGCGGGAATGTGTTTGTCGACCCCCCCCCCCCCCCCCCCCCCTCCTCCACATACACATTAAAATACGAATCCCACAGTCCCAAAGATGTGCAGTTTGGGTGGATTAGCCATGTTCAAATTGCCCATGTTAAAAGTGGCCATCAAGGTCCAGTGCCTGGCCAGCTGACCTGACCTGACTTTGGCTGAACTCTCTTATCTATTTTGTACAAGGGACCCTGCATTTAAACTGCATGTCTGTTGATCAGCACTCTGCAAGGTCGTGACTTGAACACGACCCCTTCTTTCCCACAGCAAGGGCACCCAGACACTTATCAGTCAGTTCATCGTCTGGTCTGCTTCGACACCACAGTGCCGAGTTTAAATCCCTCCAATTCTTGTATTTGTTTTTTTACTGCTTACAGATTTCTGCCCCACTTTCCTGACATTTGTTTTGCTTCAAAAAGTGACCACAAATACGAATGGTGTGTGTGTGTGGGGGGGGGGGGGGGGGGGCTGCTGTATGTTTTAAAGGGGCAGGTACTTCAATCAGATTTGTAATGCGTTGCTTGTCAATGTTTTAGAGGTTGATGCTTAAAGCTTTTCAGGCAAAGAATGATCTCAGCGTGCAATGATAGGGTCATGTAGGTTAGATTAATCTGACATAGTTGTGCTGGAGTGACGTGGGGCAAAGATTCTGCTTCTGGACAGAATGCCCTCTCCAATCAAAGGTCATTTTTCCTTGGAACAGAGGAGGCTGAGAGGTGGTGTGAATGAGATGAACAACATTGTGAGGGGCCCTGGATAGAGAAGGGTTTGAGAAGGGCCTGTTTGCTTTAGCAGAGAGGTCAGTGACAAGGGGGCATCAATTTAATGTGATTAGTAGAAGGATGAGAGGGGAGATGAGGAAAAATGTTTTCACTCCGAGGGTGGTAGGGGTAGAAATTCTCAACTCATTTCAAAGGTGTTTGGATTTGCACCCCAAGTGTCCAAATGTGCAGGGCTATGGGCAAATGCTGGAAAGTGGGACTAGGCTGGGGTGGGGGAGGGAGGATCTCATTTTTCAGCCAACATGGACAGGAAGGGCAGAGCAGCCGTCTCTTTCTTAGCCATGAAATGCCTGTGATTGATTCTAGGATTTTAATCTGTGTTTTTCCCATGTACAAATAATGTGAGCACCAATGCAGTTATTATTGTTAACATTTCTTTTGTAAATATATCTGGACGTTAATGCACCTACACTGCAACGTGACCCTAAACAGGCACCTTGGCAATTGTTCAATAGTGTTTTGGGCAGGCTATTCTGGGAGCTTGGTCTGTTTAAAGATGTTTCCATGCACTCAGGTAATAAGATACTTTAAGTGAATGCAATAATAACACGCTTTGCTTTTGAAAAACTTCAACAGGCTAATATTACATCAGCCAAGCGTAACACCTTGATAGGCTTATATTACTGCAAGTAGATTAATAGAGAATGGACGTTCATTTTAGTGTTTAAATTAGTGTTTTGCCACTCTTTGGAATAAAACACGGCGTTGATTATATTGAAACTTTTTTCCCCTATTAAGGGGAAACTTAACGTGGCCAATCCACCTCCCCTGTTCTTCATTTAGGTTGTGGAGGGTGAGACCCACACAGACATGGGGAGAATGTGCAATCTCCACATGGACAGTGACCCGGGGCCGGGATTCAACCCGGGTCCTCGGCGCCGTGAGGCAGCAGTGCTAACCACTGCACCACCGTGCAGCATATTGACCAGAAGCTTAACTGGGTGAGCCATATATATACCGTGGCTGCAAGAGCAGGTCAAAGGCTTGTTATTCTGCAGTGAGTGACACGACTCCTGTCACACATAGTGTTTTCTTAGAGCTGCACATTCAAGCACAAACCAGAGAGCAAGCAATTTGAAGCTATTTCAAGCTCTTTGCAATCTGGCAATGTGCAATGAGACAGGATTAATTAGTGCCCTCATAGTAAAGGCTCCCCTAGGTAGCAGTGATCATAATATGACTGAATTTCACATTCATTAAGGGAGAGATGAGTGGATCTAAGACCAGTGTTTTAAACTAAATAAGGGCAATTGTGAGGGCAGGAAGACAGAGCTGGCTAAATTGAATTGGGAAATTAGGTTAAGAGGCAGGTCAGTAGAGATGCAATATGGCAGTCATTTATGGAGATATTTCAGATTACTCAGAAAAGATACATTCCAGTGAAAAAGAAAGACTCAAGAGAAGGTCGCACAATCCATGGCTAACTAAGGATGTTATAAGATAGTATCAAATTGAAAGAAAAAGGGTGTAATTCCATGAAGATGAGTGGCAGGTGGGAAGACTGGACAGAATATAAAGAACAGCAAAGAATGACTAAAGGATTAATAAGGAGGGAGGAGTTAGAGAGTGAGAGAAAGTTAGCTAGAAATATAGAAAACAGATGGTAAGAGTTTCTACAAAAGGAAAGGAGTAAGTGAAGTGAGCGTTGGTCCTCTAGAAAGTGAATGTGGGGAATAAATAATGGAAAATAAGGAAATGGCAGATGAACTGAACTGATATTTTGCATCTGTCTTCACTGCAGAAGATACAAGCAACATCCCAGAAATAATTGTGAATCAGGAGGTGAAAGGCAAGGAGGAACTTAAAACAATTAAATTACCAGGGAAAAGGTACTGAGACAATTATAAGAACTAAAAGCTGACAAGTCCCCAATTCCTAATGGACTTCATCCTCGAATATTAAAAAAAGTGGCCATTGAGATAGTAGATGCCTTGTTTTTTTTAAAAATTCCCTTGATTCTGGAAAGGTCCAATCAGATTAGAAAATAATGAATGTAACTCCTCTATTCAAGGACAGTGGGAGACAGAACACAGGGAACTAAGGGCCATTGTGATAGGGAAAGTGCTGGAATCTATTATTAAGGAGGTTGTAGCAAGGCACTTAGAAAATCTCAATGCGATCAGGCAGGGCCAAAATGGTTTTGTGTAAGGGAAATCATGTTTGACTAATTTATTTGGAGCTCTTTGAGGAAATAACACGGAACATGGATAAAGGGGAACTGGTGGATATACTGTACTTAGATTCTTGCACGTGTTTGATAACACATGCAAGAATCCAGGGGCTGGTTTAGCTCACTGGGCTAAATCGCTGACTTTTAAAGCAGACCAAGCAGGCCAGCAGCACGGTTCGATTCCCGTACCAGCCTCCCCGGACAGGCGCCGGAATGTGGCGACTAGGGGCTTTTCACAGTAACTTCATTGAAGCCTACTCGTGACAATAAGTGATTTTCAGTTCATTTTCATTTTCATAAGGTGCCACATCAAAGGTTACTACACCAAATAACAGCTTGTGGTGTGGGAGGTAACATATAAGCTTGGATGGAGAATTGGTTAGCTAACAGGAGACATAGAGTAGGCAACCATGCGTCATTTTCAGGTTAGCAAGATGTGATTAATGGAGTGCCATAGGGATCAGTGCTGGGACCTCAAGTATTTACAATTGATCTCAACGACTTTAATGAAGGGATTGAATGTATGGTTGCAGTGAAAGGAGATGGTGGGGTAGTAGTTATATCACTGGCAGGAAGAATAGAAGAACAGCAAATTATTTAAATGGAGAGAGATTGCAGAGCTCTGAGATACAGAAGGATCTGGGTGTCCAGGTACATGAATCACAAAATGTTAGTATGTGGGTACAGCAAGTGATTAGGAAGGCAAGTGAAATGTTGCCTTTTATTGCCAGGGGAATGGAATATAAAAGTAGGCATGTTTTTGGTTCAGTCATACATCTAGAAGGACAAGAGCAGCAGATTCCCAGGAACCCCATCACCTGGAGGTTCCCATTCAAGACACTCACCACCCCGACTTGGAAATATATCTTGAAACTCGCTCCCGAACAGCACTGTGGGTGTACCTACCCCTCAGGGACAGCAGCGGTTCAAGAAAGCAGTTCACTACCACCTTCTGAAGGGCAACTAAGGATGTGCAATAAATGCTGGTCAAACCAGCGATGCCCATATCCCGTAAACTAATTTTTAAAAACACAGCGTTGGTGTTCCACATCAGGCGTATTGTGTACAGTTTTGGTCTCCTTATTTAAGAAAGGGGCATAAATGCGTTGGAAGCAGTTAAGAGAAGTTTGATTAGGGGCCACAAAAGGAGGCTACACCGAGTTATAGAGAAAAACAAACTAATTTATTTAACACATTATATACAGCTTCAGTAATTCCCTAGTTGGCGCGTTACTGACCGACACTTTTATATGAAAGTACATGAACTGTGTTAAGGGTCCCCCGCTCCAGGGGCTGGTTTAGCTCCCTCGGCTAAATCGCTGGCTTTTAAAGCAGACCAAGCAGGCCAGCAGCACGGTTCGATTCCCGTACCAGCCTCCCCGGACAGGCGCCGGAATGTGGCGACTAGGGGCTTTTCACAGTAACTTCATTGAAGCCTACTTGTGACAATAAGCGATTTTCATTTTTCCTTTATCGGGAGAGCTGGTATTCTGCAAGCTCCATGGTGTAGTGGATCATCCCCACCCAGTGAGACCATGTGGGTTATAACAAGAAGGTTCACTCAACTGATTTTTGGGATGCTGAGGGGAATGGTTATCTTCTGATGAAAGGTTGGACAAATTGGGCCTGTATTCACTGGAGTTTAGAAGAATGAGATGTGACCTTGTTGAAACATACAAGACCCTGAGAGGACTTGGCAGGGTGGATGCTGAAAAAATAAGGGGCGGAATTCTCTGTTCCAGCAGCTGGCCAATGGGCTTTCCCATTGTGGCCATCCCACACCGTTGGGAAATGCGTGGACGTGCTGCCGTCAAAGCAGAGGATCCCAGCGATGGAGAATCCCGCAGAAGGGGTCCCCCGTTGTAAATGGGGATGAGGATAAATGTTTTTCTCTGAGGGTTGTGAGTCTGTGGAACTCTCTTCCCCAGAGAGCTGCAGAGGCAGGGCCATTGGATATTTTGAAGGCAGAGGTAGATAGATTGGTGACTAATAATGGAATCAGAGGTTATCGGGGAGTAAACATGAATGCGGAGTGAAGGCCGCAATCAGATCAGCCATCATCTTATTGAATGATGGAGGAGGCTCGAGGGGCCGAGTCACTCCAGCTCCTCATTCCAATGTTTGCATATTTGTAACTCTTCCAAAACCCTGTCCATCATCTATAAGGCACAACTCAGGAGTGTGGTGAAATACTCTCCACTCGTCTGGATGACTGCAGCTCCAACAATGCTCAAGATGTTCGACGCCACCAAAGTCCCCTTGATTGGCATTACAACCGCCACTATTAAACTCTTGTTCCCTTCGCCGCCGTGGCAGCAGAATGCACCATCCACAAGATGCACCGAGTCAAGGCTTCTTTGACAACACAGCACCTTGAAGATTTGTGATCTCTAACATCTAGCTGGATAATGGCAGCAGGAGTACGTGAGCACTATCACCCTGTAAGTCTCCCTCTTAGTCACACACCATTCGGATTTGGAAATAGATTACTATTCTTGTCACTGCATCAAAATCTGGGGAACCTCGACTGAAATGTACCTTTGGCACGGTAGCACAGTGGTCAGCACTGTTGCTTCATAGCATCAGGCACCCGGGTACGATTCCCAGCTTGAGTCACTGTCTGTGTGGAGTCTTCACGTTCTCCCCGTGTCTGCGTGGGTTTCATCCGGGTGCTCCGGTTTCCTCCCACAAGTCCCGAATGACGTGTTTGTTAGGTGAATTGGTCATTCAGAATTCTCCCTCACTGTATCTGGACAGGCGCCGGAGTGTGGTGACTAGGGGCTTTTCACAGTAACGTTATTGCAGTGTTAATGAAAGCCTACTTGTGACACTAATAAAGATTATTATTATTGTTGGAGCACCTTCACCACACCAACTACAGTAATCCGTGAAGGTAGCTCACCATCACCTTCTTAAGGGAGTTCCGGTTGGACAAGACATGTTGCCATTGCCAGCTTTGCCCACATCCCATGAATGCATAAAGAAACCTTTAAATGTGTTATTATTTCAGAGCAAAGAATAAGGAGGAAATTTTGCGGGCGGCACGGTGACGCTGTGGTTAGCACTGCTGCCTCACGGCGCCGAGGTCCCAGGTTCGATGCCAGCTCTGGGCCACTGTCCGTGTGGAGTTTGCACATTCTCCCCATGTTTGCGTGGGTATCATCCTCACAACTCAAAGATGTGAGGGGTAGGTGGATTGGCCACGCTAAGTTGGCCCTTAAGTGGGAAAAAAAAATAATTGGGTACTTTAAATTTATTTTTAAAAAGAGGTAGTTTTGCAAAACCATGCTCCCAGAAAGGGTCCTCTTAGTAGTCCAAATTGGAAAAAGAGCTGACAGTTTCCTGACCATTTGGGGATATTGAAAGTGGTTGTCCCAGGTTTTGTGAGGCCAGTCTATAAGACCTTTTGACGCGTGGATTTGGGAAAAGTTACCTTTTCCTTTCAGTCAGAGTGGCACAGTAATATTTCCCATCAAAAGGACAGTGAGGGTAACATCTGATTCCAAAAACAACAGTAACCTCACCTCAATTGTGAGAACGTGTCAAGAAAATGCGGATTGTCCGAGAACACCATTATGTAATAATCCATCAGGAGGATTATGAAATGCTGCAAGACCACATAGATAGGCTGGCATGATGTGCAGAAAGGTGGCAGATCCAGGTCAGTGCAGAGTAACACATTTTGGAATTAAAAATAAGGGAAAGAAATGCATCTTCAATGGCAAAGGTTTAAGTGAAATAAGAGGAGCAGAAGAGGCAGCACGGTAGCACAAGTGGTTAGCACTGTGTCTTCACAGCACCAGGGTCCCTGGTTCGATTCCCGGCTTGGGTCACTGTCTGTGCGGAGTCTGCACGTTTTCCCCGTGTGTGCCTGGGTTTCCTCCGGGTGCTCAGGTTTCCTCCCACAGTCCAAAAATGTGCAGGTTAGGGGGATTGGCCATGCTAAATTGCCCTTAGTGACCAAAAAGGTTAGGAGGGGTTATTGGGTTACGGGGATGGAGTGGAAGTGAGGGCTTAAGTGGGTCGGTGCAGACTCGAAGGGCTGAATGGCCTCCTTCTGCACTGTATGTTCTATGTTCTAATATGCGGATACACATGCCATTAAAACTGGCAAGGATAGTGGACAACATTGCAGAAAAACAAAATGGAAACTTTGATTTTGTGTCTAGAGTCATAGAGCACAGGCGCTGTAATGTTATGTTCAATTAGTACAAGTGCGTAACAAGGTTGTAGCTGGAGAACTGTGTCGTTTTGGCCACTCCATTATCAGAAGGCTAAAAAAGGCTGTTACAAATGTACAGATTCGCTTGGGGGTTACCAGGGCGGACTGATAGGACATCAGTTTAATGTATCATTTGAACTATGCCGCTTCAGATCATGTGGTGCTCCCTCAGTACGACACTGCCATGTTGGGCTGGAGGTTATCCACTCAAGACACTGGAGTGAAACCTTCCCTCATAGTCTCTAACTCAAGGGCAAGAGTGCCATGTTACAACAGTGCCAACACATCAATAGTACTTCATTTGCTGTACTGCACTTTGGGACAGTCTGAGCTCATGAAAGGTGCTATACAAATGCAGCTTCTCTCTTTCTTGCTTTACCAAGACTGATGTGCAGCTTGTCATTAGTAGTATGGGCCAGACAATCCTTGTTTAACAGGCCGAACCAACGCACAACAAATGAGAAACTTCTGTTCACTTGTAAACCTGGGTAGACAGCTCACTTTTCAAATTGGTTCCATTAAAATAGAGGCCTGGGATCCTAATTTGAACCCTGTAGATTTCACCTGATATTAACTACGCTACTTGCTCTCAGCGTGTGGTTGGTTGCAAAGGAATAATATTCAGAGAATTCACAATGATCAAAATCTGTCAAGGGGTTTTTAAATAATGCTGCTATGAATAAATGCTGATTGTAAACAGATTTTCCTTTCTTGGCAAATGCATGTCTGAGATCGTCTGGCAAGTTTATTGCGTTTCTTTGTAAAGGTCAATTTGTGGTCAGACTGCCATGCATGTTCTAGAATGTTCCAATTTGGACGACTAACCCTTCTGACAGCATGGGTTCACAAAATCATCCCCTATTCTTTGCCCCGAAAACGATAAAAGTTAAAGATTTTTTTTAGTCATTCATGGGATGTGGGCAAAGCTGGCGATGCCAGCATTTATTGCCCACCCCTAATTTCCTTAAGAAGGTGATGGTGATCTACCTTCTGGATATTGCTGCAATTAATGTGGTTAAAGTACTCAAAAGGTGCCGTTGGGTACCCATTCCCGAGATTTTGACCTCGTCAAATTGAAGGAATAGTGATATACATTTTGGGCTACTCCTTCTGCTGGTGTGCAGTGAACATGTGGTGTGGTCTGCATCACAAGGGGCATATCTGGCTTCTGCACAACAAAGTGACATTTTTCCTCCCAATGCCTCAAAGATGCACTGTTCACTGGAGTGCATTGCTGCGGGTAGAACAGCTCTGTGGTACTTTTCAGGCCTGACCATCTGTCATGCATTAACCTAAACCATGGGTGCAATTAGGCTCCGGTGGGGGTACAGCTCCACAACCAGTTAGCCCCAGAGAGACACTTAGCAACATGCATGGCAATCAGGTTTGGCAACCATAAAGCTCATAGATTAGCATAGAATTTACAGTGCAGAAGGAGGCCATTCAGCCCATCGAGTCTGCGCCGGCTCTTGTAAAGAGCACCCCACCCAAGGTCAACACCTCCACCCTATCCCCATAACCCAGTAACCCCACCCAACACTTAGGGCAATTTTGGACACTGAGGGCAATTTATCATGGCCAATCCACCTAACCTGCACATCTTTGGACTGTGGGAGGAAACCGGAGCACCCGGAGGAAACTCACGCACACACGGGGAGGATGTGCAGACCCCGCACAAACAGTGACCCAAGCCGGGAATCGAACCTGGGACGCTGGAGCTGTGAAGCAATTGTGCTATCCACAATGCAACCATGCATGCCCTCAGACCAGGAGAGCAGAGACTAATTGCAGTTACTGTTCCGACTGAGATCAGCAAACCCAGCAAATGGGTAACAATACCGGCAGCAACTTGCATTTATATAGCGCCTTCAACATAGTAGAATGTTCCCAAAGCGCTTCACAGGAGCCCAATCAGACAGAATTTGACACCATGCCACAGAAGGAGACATTACGATAGGTGACCAAAGCGCTTGATCAAAGAGATGTTTTAAGGTGCGACTTAGTGCAGTGGCGCGAGGGCGAAGAGAGGCAGGAAGGTTTACGGTGGGTAATCCAGAGTTGAGGACCGAGATGGCTGAGGACACGGCCATCTGTGCAATTAAAATCGGGGATGCTGAAGAGGCCAGATTTGGAGGAGCGCTGAGGTCTGAGGGTGTTGTAAGGTTGGAGGAGATTAACAAAATGGTGGTGGGGGGAGGATGGGGATGGATGCTTGTGAAGTCAGAATGGGATTTGAAAACAGGGATGAGCATTTTTAAATCAAGGCATTGCTGGATCAGGAGTTACTGCGGATCAGTGAGCACAAGTATTTGGTGTGAATTAGGATACCAGGCAGCTAGGATTTGGATCAGCTCAAGTTTACAGAGGGTGGTAAGTGGGAGGACGGCCAGAGGAGTATTGGTATAGGCTGATATTTGATACTCTTGTGCAGCATCGGAAAATATGGATCCTATTCAACATCATTACAAACCTCTCCCAGTCTGTGCTTAAGATATCATGCTGGGAGCTAATGGTGTAATGTAAGTTGCTGCCGAATATAGCTTGCTGTGTGAGTAAATATATGGTCTAAATTCAGCTCAAACTGCTGACTTCCTGAAGGAGTGATAGTTTGACGTCTGCTAGGTTATCGTCAGGGGACTGTGATGTGGAACATGACATGTTCTGCACTGTATTGATATGAAGCTCCCAGATTGGGGCCAAGGATGGTATACAGTACAACAACAACACACATTTACATAGCATCTTTGACAGAGTCAAGCATCCCAAGACGCTCCAAAGTGTTATTAAACAACATTGGACACTGAGTAATAAAGGAAGAATGTGAGTCAAGTACCAGGGGACATAGGTTTAAAGTGGGTGGAGAAAATTTTAGAACAGATGTGTGAGGCAAGATTTTTACGCAGAGGGTGGTAAATGTATGAAATGCGCTGCCTGGGGAGGTGGTGGGAGCAGGTACGATAGCGGCATTTAAAGGACATCTAGACAAATATATGAATAGGGTGGGAATGGAAGGATATGGACTCCTTCAGTGCAGATGGTTTTAGTTTCGGCAGGTACCATGGTCGGCGCAGGCTTGGAGGGCCGAAGGGCCTATTCTTGTGCTATATTCATAGAATATAGAACATATAGTGCAGAAGGAGGCCATTCGGCCAATCAAGTCGGCACCGACCCACTTAAGCCCTCACTTCCACCCTATCCCCGTAACCCAATAACGCCTCCTAACCTTTCTGGACACTAAGGGCAATTTATCATGGCCAATCCACCTAACATGCACGTCTTTGGACTGTGGGAGGAAACCGGAGCACCCGGAGGAAACCCACGCAGACACGGGGAGAACGTGCAGACTCTGCACAGACAGTGACCCAGCGGGGAATTGAACCTGGGACCCTGGCGCTGTGAAGCCACAGTGCTAGCCACTTGTGCTACCGTGCTGCCGAAAACTTGGGCAGTAGAGATTTGGATGAACTCAAGTTGATGGGAGAGTGGAAGTTTGGTGTGGACTGTAAGACCATCCCCTCCACCAATGTCCCCCTGTGGTTAGTTATCTCTCTTTAAATTCCTTTTATTATGCAGTTCCGTTCATAAGGTTCATAGCTGAAGCTGACACAACTACCTCATGCACAGTGACTGAAAATTTCCATTACTGCTACCTTGGCTGAGCGAAAATGATTATTCACCAATGCACTTACATAGTGAGCTACCGTTCCTCACAATCTTTCATCTCGAGTTGCCTGTTCACTATTTAACAGGCTAGCATATGCACCACTCACTTTTTGACACACTTAGTTGCATACTCACTGTTATGCACGCCCGCATACACGTGAATTCTTACTTACTCTTTCACCTTTGAACGGCATTTCCTGATTGACTTGATTCAGTCACACCCTCGCCCATTGTCTTGCCTCGACCAAAAGAACATTCTTTGCTGATTTCATGACCCTCTTTGTTTACAGTGCTCCTCCCTCAGATGTAATACCCCATGGGGATTGACAAAAAAGCCCCAGTGTCAGTCTAGGAATAGACTGTGAGCAGCAACTCCAGTTTTCAATGTCAGCGCAGTGGGCTATATGCCATTGGAATTTAGGGAAGGCAGATTAGCTGAATGCAGGTCTCCACAGACAATACTACAGAAGAGGAGATTTTTGTGACCTGAAATAAAGCCACGATTACTGTATGGGTAAATATTTAATACATAGAGGTGAACTCTATGATGTCTCTGGGAATGGGATAGGTGTCCATTACGCTGTGTTAATTAGGTAGGGTGAGCTCGGGTAGCACAGTGGCGCAGTGGTTAAATCTCGGGCCTGGGTCACTGTCCATGTGGAGTTTGCACATTCTCCCCATGTCTTTGTGGGTTTCGCCCCCACAACCCAAAGATGTGCAGGAGGAGGATTGGGCACGCTAAATTGCCCCTTATTTTGAAACAATGAATTGGGTACTCTAAATTTATTTTAAAAAAAGTAGGGTGAGCTGGAATTTCAAAATCATGACGTTATGTTCAGATTGCAGAATTACATTTTAGGATTAGCAGTGGTGGGCCGGGCCTCATGCGTGGTGCGTTCCTACATGTAATACATTTGCATCCATGAATACTCAATATCTTAAAACATTTTGAAGTTAAGTCCCACCTTCCAGATGAACTGAGCGGTGAAGCCGACACTGAAATTTTCCAGAGCCTGCAACAAAACATATAGCCACATAGATTTGGCGGCAACCCCATGTCCTTGGCTCTCAAAGTGATTGTGGTGCTCAATCTTTTCACAACAGGCTGCTTCCAGGGCTTCACAGGTGGTATGTGTGGTATTTGCCAGGCTGCCACCCACAGATCCAACAAAGAGGTGACCAATGCCCTCTTTTATCATCTCAATGGGTTCACCAGGCTCTTGACAGATGACAACAGTCAGGTGACCAGGGGCAGTGGGCTCCACAGCTATCGCCCATTTCCCTAGAATGCAAACGGTAACTGACTGCACCCATGATGACTCTGGTATCTTGCGGAAGACATAGTTTCCCCAGCTTCTCAACATCCCTCCCAGATTGACGGTGGAAATTCTCCAATGAAAACCCACCTCCGCCACATCATTGTAAATGTTTCATCTGCCCGCTATTGGGCCATTACATTTTCATATGAATTATGTGGGTGCTGGTTCCTGACACAAAAGTGGAAGTGGCACCGATATCTAGCTCCGCCATTTGGAGTGGTGCGCCACTGATTACGTGCCACCCACAGAGTTGCTCCTGCCAACAGGTCTGCTTTAATGGTATATCACGCTCGTCCATCTTGCGCCATCCTCACACATCCACTGTAATACGTCTCTGACTGCTCTGTGATGTCCATCTTCCAACTACGCCTGGATCAACCCTTCTTTCTCCCGCCCTCAACTATGTCCTCCAGAAGTGATCACTGTAGCCTATCAGCTCTGGTTAAATGGCTAAAAGATTGACATTTCCTTTTCTGGATACCACTAAGAGTTCCTTTAACTCTTGCTGTTTCAAGTCCAATACCTCTTCATTTGTCGTGTGGTCTGCGGATGGAATTTTCAGCATATGTCTCAGTATCCATGGAGATGTTACCTTGGAGGGTTTTAAGGCCATAAGAGATTTCAGAGATAGGGAGGGGGCAAGACCACGGAAAAAATCAAAGACAAGAATGGGAATTCTAAGATTGAAGTGTTGCTAAATTGGGAGCCAACGTAGGTCAGTGAGCGCAAAAGTAATAGGGGAATGTTGCGAGTGAGATTAGAGGCAGCAGAGTTTGAATGATCTGAAATTCACAGAATTTGGGAGGCCAGCAGGGAGTGCTTTAGAATAGCTCATTCTAGAGGTAACAGAGGCCTGGTTGAGGGTTTCAGGAGCTGAGGGAGTGGAGTCGGGTATTATTACAGAGGTGGAAATGCGCAGTCTTAGTGATGACATTGTTATGTCATCTGTTGCGCACAACGGGGTCAAATATGATACCAAGGTCATGAATATTCTTGTTCAGCCTTAGACATTTGCTCAGGAAACAGATGGAATCAGTAGCTAAGGTTGCATCAAAACACTGCAACAAAAATCTATGAGATGTAACAGCAATGTGGGAGTGCAATGAAACGTTTTGGTTTGGCATTTGCAGACATGGACTGGTTATGTACAGTCTGTACTCTGCCTATTATGAACAACCGAAGGAACATGATCAATAAAAGGGCTTTCCTTTTGTATAGGTAAAACTTTATAAAATTTGAAAAGGGAAGCCAGGTTCACGGCAAAACCTCAGATGCATGTGAAAAACACCAGAGAGAAAACCAGCAACTGCTCACAGCTCAGTGAAGAAAACAAGATGATAGTCTTAAATTGGCAATGCATTTAAAGAAGTAATGCATATAAAATGGCAATGCACTTACAGCAGCAACCAGAAGGAACAAATGGCTAGGGACAGGAAATTTGCAGAAGACTCACAAAAAAGGTCCCGAAGCAATGAAGACCTCAAGGAATGGGCAACAGAAGATCTCAAGGAGGAGGCAATAGAAGACCCCAAGCAAGCAGCAATGGAAGACTTCAAGGATGATGCAACAGAAGACCTCGAGGAAGAGGCAACGGAAGATCTCAAGGAAGAGGCAAGGGGAGACCTCAATGCAGGAGCAACAAAGACCTCAGAAAGGAGGTCTAGGACAGCAGGTGAACCGTGGTTAACATTGCTGCCTTACAACGCAAAGGACCTGGGTTCGATTCTGACCTTGGACGACTGTCTGTGTGGAGTTTGTATGTTCTTCCCGTGTCTGCGTGGGTTTCCTCTTGGTGCTCCAGTTTCCTCCCACATGTGTACGTTAGGGAGATATTAAATTGCCCCTTAGTGTCCAAAAATTAGGTGGGGTTACGGGGAAAGGGCGGGGGAGTGGCCCTAGGTTCAGGTGCCCTTTCGGAGGGTCGATGCAGACTTGCTTGGCCGAATGGCCTCCTTTAGCATTGTCGGGATTCTACGATTCTGAGGAAGAAATAGAAGACTTCAGAAAGAGAGCAAAAGAAGACCTAGAAAGGACAAATTCAAAGACCCCAGAAAGAGGGCAAACAACGACCTCAGATAGGGGTAATAAAAGAGGACAATGAAAGACCCCACAATGAGGGAAACAAAAGATCCCACAAGAAGAGCAATAAGTGAATTACAGAATGGAAATAAGTCAACAATTCATCGGCAACAGACTTGACCAACATTAAAGCCGAAAGGATTTGGCTAAAGTTAAAAAAAGTAGAAATGAAGGCTCCATGAGTGAAATGTTTCCGTTCAGTGAGAACATGATGGATTCCCCTAGTTAGAAAGACAAAAATTAAAGACTTCAAAATAAATGAGAAGCTATTGAAAATAAAGAGGAATCGGTAAAAAGAACTAAAGCTCCGTTGAAGACATTAAAACAACAAGATGAAATGACTAACGACAAACATGGAGAATAAAATAGTCACAAACATTTACGGAATTAAGTTAAGAAGAACGAGAACTTAATAAGACAATGAAGAATAAGCTGAACTCCATGAAAAAGCAACTGGAAAATAAGAACAAGCCTGGTGAAGAAATGAATCAGGAGAATAAGAGCTTGAAGAAGAGAAGCTTGGCAATGAGAAATTAACTGAAAAGGTAAAAACATTGAAAATGACAGCAGAGGCAGCAATTCAGACTGAGAAAGAAACGGAGAGTACAGTGCCAGGACAGGATTGCTGAAATGGTCACACTAATAGAAAAGCACAAGAACCAATATGATAAAATTGTCGATGAAAAAGATGCTGAATTGAAATGCTGGAAAGAGAATAAACTTCATCACACGACCTAAGTGTCAGAAAGGGAGCATCACAATTATTCATTTACACGTGACAGACCAAATTGTGAAAGAACGGCCAAGACTTTGTTATATTGTGATGATATATGCCTGTGTGAATTATAATGTAAGGTGCTCGGCAGAGCCAGGGTCAACGTAGAACTGGAGAGTGGTGTCACCCACAGAGTGTTTTATGTAGTCATATGGTCAGAGAACAGCCGAGGACAGAACTCGGCAAACAGCAAACCTGCATGGAACAGCTCCATGCAAGGTTATATTTGGAACTGTGCATAGTTAAACACCGATAAAGGTGTTTATGTTTAAACACAGAAGCCATTGACAGACCTCGTCAATGAGTCACCACCGCGGCAACAATAACAAACCATATTAAGTATATAATATGACATGCTGTCGGTAGTGGATCAAGTTGGATCCCCAGAATTATTGTATCTCCTATTGTACCCATTAGATATGGAAGGATGGATCATTGGTAAACACGTGGACCACTTGAGAAGTAGAGAAATGCTCCAGCAGTCAGAGTTGCCATCAAGAAATGTTTTCAAACCCATAAGCACTGGAGTACCTGATCAAACATGTTGTTGACATAACTGATGTTTGGTGTAAACAAATTGTAACAAACTGCCTGTGCCAGAAGAGGTACCCGTCATTGCAGCTCCTATTAATGTCGATCCTTTGGAACCATCTCAAACTATAGAATTACGCTGCTCTACCTGAAACAGAAGACCCCCTCAAAGACTTGATAAATATTTGTCCAACTCATGTATATAATGCTTGATTAGAAATCAGGACTGAGTGACTTCGTTATTGAGGTTTATATAAAGGAGTTAAAGGGGGAGTGGTGATTGTCCCTTTAAGGGTCGCAGGGCAGAGTATGGGTCACCTGGCTTGTGGGACCAATCGGATCTCAGAGTGGGTAGTCACCCCAGGAGTTGAAGTCCTCTTTTATGCAGGAGACATGTCGGGGACTAAGGGCAACAATCTGGCACTGTACTGCTGTACTGTGGCTGCTGTACTGCTGTGCTCTTATGAATAAATCTTTTTGGTTTTCTAATTAAGTCTGTGAAAATGCATCATTAAACACCCCATATGTCTTATATATGTAAACAGTCTGAAGAAGGTATGTGTACAGTGAAGACCTGTGTGTACACGCAGAACCAGCCTTGAATAAATAATTCACATTATAGTGTTACCGATCCCCTCTTGAGTAGTCAGTGCCTTGTAGTAGCTGTCACTGATGTCAAAAGACAAATCTTCCTTGTCACCACTTCCTCCTGTTTTTGAATTCAATTTTGATGTCCCAACCTTTTGCTTTTCTCACCTGAACTTTGACAATCTTGGTTTGTTTCATCCTGCATCTGAGGCCTTGACCATTTGATCTTAAAAGAAATGTAAATGATGAATTGAGTAAGGTCGTCAAAGATTTTTCACTTGGCTGGATGGGTGCAAGCAACAACAAATGTCCAGCGGTTTGATGTTGTCCAGGTTCAAGCAGTCTGCCAAATCGGCAATCCATCCGCCTCCTTACAAACCCACTACTCCACCGTGGTGTACTGTGGCTGCAGAGTACATAGGATGCACAGCAGTGACTCGCCAGGGCTGCTCCACAGGCACCTCCCAAATCCATGATCTCTGCTGCTCAGAATGGCAAGGGCAACAGGTACGTGCCAAGACCATCATCTTCAAGTTCCCCTCTCAGTCACATACTATCAGCTCTACAGCGGCCGCAGTCCCCCGGTCTCTTAAATAAGTGTTCAGTCTTTGTGTGCGAGCCCCATCAGTGTGTGCTGTAAGTTTACTTGTCCACAGCAGAAATTGTTGCTCAACCTGACCCTGTCTTCACCTGATACCGGTGACAAATGCATGAATTAAAAATTATATAATTTATCATATGTCTGAGGCTGTTTAGCACAGGGCTAAATCGCTGGCTTTGAAAGCAGACTAAGCAGGCCAGCAGCACGGTTAGATTCCCGTACCAGCCTCCCCGGACAGGCGCCGGAATGTGGCGACTAGGGGCTTTTCACAGTAACTTCACTGAAGTCTACTCGTGACAATAAACGATTTTCATTTCATTTTTTCATTTCATGTCTGTTGCAGTCATGTTATTAAAATAACTTGGGTTAAGGTATCCAGGTTATAAGGCTTTCAAAGCTGTGATTAAGGGTGTAACATCTAGGCAGGCTGTGATGTCACTCATGGGAGGGGCTGGGTCTGTTTCTAGTTTTGTTTTCAGCCCTGCCCCCTGTCTTTCTTTGGTTTAATTTTAGTGTTCTGCTCTGGGTTCTGAGGAAAGGAGCTGTCTGTCTCAGAGTAACTTGTTGGCTAAAACACTTGCTCCCGTCAATTGATAGATACAACGACTTTATCTTTAAATTAAATCATATCTTTATTGAACACATTATAAGATCCCAATGCTTAGCATCACTACACGAGAGGTTCTATCATACACTGCATTGAAAACACATAAATAATTCTACCTTTCTTTGCCACCACAAGTTCACAAGAATAGGTTAAACAGTTAATACTTATCTAACTTCTGGTCGTGGATTTGTGGAGGACGTCACTACCCAGTCACATTTGGCCAGGCACAAGTGGGAATTAGACACCATAATCAAACTGGAGGCTTGAGGCTTCTTTCTTCTGGGCTGTTGTTCCTCGAGGTTCCGCAGATGAAAATCACTTTGTCTCTCCTTCTTATACAGATCTTGCCGGCACTGATTTCATGCTTCTCGTCATGTGCTCACAGGACAGCACTAATCAATCAGTGTCTTTTTTGGTCACGATTGTTCAAAAAATCGTGACTCGCTCAGGGGTCATATTTCCTCTCAGGACACGACGCACAGGAGCCTGTATTTAACCACTGTCAGTCCAAGGCATAGCAGCAGCCATTGTCCAATCAGCTTCTGTGCTCACTCCCTGACTACACGTCCTGTTCTTTACTGTAGAGTCTCACTGTTTACGCTGCTTATGCTGATATAGGGATGGCCTTTCTAACCATCAGGCTTTGCTGGTATCTTCACTTTGCTGGTGCCTTTATGAATATCCATCAGTCTTTTTTAACTTGACCAAATTTCCCAGTAGGATTAGGGCCACGGCTACAGGCTCCTGAAAGCTTTTCTCCAAGGACTTTGTGAATACATCTGTAAGCCACTAAGTGTTAACTTTATTAATAAGTGGCATTTGAACTGTATGTGGATTTTGCTTAATTGAAATTTTAGAAGTAGATGGGAAAGTAAGCCCAAAGACCATTGTTAAAAATGTGATGGATGTCGGGATTTCAGCTGTACTGTATTATAAGTATTTTTGCAGTAAGGGTGAAAAGTCCGGGTTAGTGCTTGTGTGACTGCTGTCTTCATGTTTTAATAGAATCCTGGTTGAAAAGCTTTTGGAAGCCTGGGATGGAATTAAACCATCATAAATCACTTGGGCTAATGCAGTTTTGTTTGGATTAAGGGGATTCCATGTTGGAGTTAATTAGATTTCAGCTTAGTAACATAGCAGGAATTTTGCACAGAACAGGTCAGTGGCGTGCTAGATGAAGCTGTGACCACAAGGTAAGCAGTTTGCTCTTTGCAGTTCAGTTAAAGGATATGTCTGCAGACAGAAGAGCAGTGTGGTTGGAAAGGTGAAAACACCAGCTGAAACAGCTTCTGAATAAATGCAACTAGTGTTTCTGCATGGTTCCAAAAAGATTCAGAACTTTTCTTTCAGTGGCACAGATCTCTCTTTCTCAAAGAACATTTCTGTCCAACAGGTGCAAATGATATTTAAAGTGGATTGAGAGCTAAGATGGTTTTTCTTGTTGTTTGATTGGGAATAAATGTAGCAGTTAAGTGTTTATATGCACCATATTAAGTAGCATTGTTTAAGGGGTAATTATGAGCCATTTTCTGGTGTGATGGTAAGGATGGTAATAAAGTTTGTTTCAACATACCATATTCCTATTTTGTGTGAAATCACTCCTGGAGTGAGGTATTCTCTCCTCACAGTCTTACAAAATTAAAATAAAATATTGGGATTTCTGTCCAGTTTCATAGCCACTGTTGGGGTCTGATCTGGAATCATAATATTAAGAATTGTTTAACTGTTAATTAAAAAGCTTTGTTTTCTTCTATATTAATGGAGTTAATCCTGCGTCAATAATAAAGTTTGTTTTAATACAAAATATCAATATTTTTAAGTGGAAGAACTCAGGAGGTGGTGGTTGGGGGTGGGGAAGTATCATTTACTCACCGTTTACAAATTGAAAAATTGTTTGGGTTTTGCATCTGTTTTCCTGATATAAATTGAGGGTCTGGTCCCGTTCTGTAACATGTCCGTGTAAGTGATGACTGATAAAAGGGCATCGACCCTTTGAGCTGATCTTCCTACAATACCCCCCTCCCCCAACCTTTTACCCAGGATCACTGTCTTACCTGGCATTCATTCACAAAGTGCAGATTGGGAATCAAAGGTAGTGACACGTTCTGATCAATATGGCTGAGTATAACACCATTTAGTACATCAAACATATTGTTCATGGACTAGCACTTGCCATACAGTGCAAAAGTTGAACATGCTACTTGCCGTGATAGGGAGATATTAGGAACTTGGGTCCAGAAATGGGGTCCAAAATGTAGCAGACAATTTAAGGGTTAAACAGATGGAAGGAAAATGCTGTTAGCCCGGACTCAAAGGGATACACCCACACCTGGCTGAGTCACATGGTCCCATTCAGACTTAAACTTGTTAGGGAATGCATACGGCGCTTCACTCGAGATGCATTGTCTTTTGGGACATTACTGCATGGCCAACCATTATCCTATTACAGAGTCTGATGACCCATTTCTCTGTCAATGGAAGATAGTTGCATATGAATGGCATAGCTCTGGTCTTTTGTATAAATGGGAGCAGACAATCAAGCAGCCCAATTACAGTTGATAAGTTCCAGTCTGGATGTTCCAGAGGAGGACCTTTGTTTGAAGGGCTGAACCGAGCTGAGAGAGAGAGAGAATGAATTTGGAACAGGCAAAGAAAAGAGAAGGAAGTAAGCAGCCACCAAAGAGGTCATGAAAAAAGCCACAGAGAAGGTTTTGGAAAAGGGTTCCAAATGAATGTCACTAACACAAGAAAGATTGCTTCCTAAATGCAAGTGTTGCCTTTATCTGTATGTGTAAGTGGAACAAGAGCTGTATTTTATGACAAATGTTGTTTAGTGGAAACTAGTGTTAAGATTAAGAAACTGCGTGTAATCTGTTAGTGTTAATTTGAAGTTTAAAAGTTTAAATATTGTTTTCTTTTCTCTTATTTTAATAAAATTAGTTTATAAAATGACGAAGCCCTATTTCTTATATTATCACTCTTGAAACAAATCGATCTTTCTGCATGGCCTTAAAACTTAAAAAAGTTATGCGTCTGGTTCAATCTCTTAGCCATTGTTGAGGGCTGATCAGGCATCCGTAACATACTGGTGTCATTGACCTCACTGTTGGTTGTGGGATTAAGAAAATGTATTATTAATTTAATAAAGCAATTTTATTCTCTTTCTAGGTTTTAGATGGTCTCTACCTTGGAAATATTAGAGGTAAGTGAGGTCACCGTTTCTGAAATATTAAGATTGCTATGGATTTAAATTGCATTAATGTCCCATGATATTCTTCAGCCCAGCATTTGAACAAAGCCATCCATCGCCTGCTTTAAAATACAATGGCCAGTGCTGATATTAGCAAACAATAGAACTTCATGTCGTAGAAATGTAGAAACTTACAGCACCGACTGTGGCCATTCAGCCCATCGTGTCTGAGCCGGCTAAAAATAAATCCAAAACTAATAGCACTGCCCAGCTCTCTTCCTAGCCTTGTACCTGCCTCTGCTTTGGGTAGTTGCCCAGTCCAACCTTCAATGATGAAATAGCCTCTGTGAAGTAGTTGACTAGGGTCCTGAATCTTAATAAAGGAAACTATGATGATATGAGGCGTGAGCTGGCTGTGATCAATAGGGGAATGTTACATAATGGGATGACAGTGGGTAGGCAATGGCAAACATTCAAAGAGCACATGGAACTGCAACAATTGTTTATCCCTGTGTGACACAAAAGTAAAACAGGAAAGGTGGCCAATCCATGGTTTACAAGGGAAATTGGAAATAGTATTCGATCCAAGCAATAAGTATACAAATTGGCCAGGAAAAACAACAGGTCTGAGGATTGGGAGCAGTTTAGAATTCAGCAAAGAAGGGCCAAGGGATTGATTAAGAAGGGGAAATAGAGTAGAAGAGTAAGCGTGCTGGGACCAGAAAAACTGACTAAACATTTCTATAGGTATGTGATGTGAAAAAGATTGGCGAAGACAAATGTAGGTCCCTTACAGTCGGAAACAGGAGAATGTATAATAGGCTAAGCAACTAAACAAATGAGGCCACAGATAAGGTACCAGAAAAGTTTGGGAATGCAGGATTTAGTGAGAGGAAGGAACTGAAGGAGATCAATATCATGTAGAGAAATAGTTTCGGGGAATTGAAGGCTGATAAATGCCCAAGACCTGATAATCTACATCCTAGAGTATTAAGGAAGTAGCTCTGGAGATTCTATAGACTCTGGAACAGCTCCTGCAGATTTGAGGGCAGCTAATATAACTCCACTATTTAAAAAGAGTGGTAGAGAGAAAATGGGAATTATCGACCAGTAAGTCTGACGTCGGCAGTAAGGAAAATTCTAGAATCCGTTATCGAGCACTTATATAACTGTGGCAGGAACGGACAGAGTCAGCATGGATTTATGAAAGGGAGATCATGCTTGACAAATGTACTGATATTCTTCGAGGATGTTACTAGTAGAGTTGATGAGGGGGAGCCAGTGAGTGTGGTTTATTTGGATTTTCAGAAGGGTTTTGACAAAGTCCTGCATAAGAGATCAGTGTGTGTAAAATTAAAACGCATGGGATTGGGGCAGTGTGTTGAAATGGATAGAAAACTGGTTGGCAGACAGGAAACAAAGAGTAGGAATTAACGGGTCTTTTTCAAATTGGCAGGCAGTGACTAGTAGGGTACCACAGGAACCGGTGCTAAGGACCCCAGCTATTCACAGTATATATTAATAATTTAGATGAGGGAACAAAATGTAATATTTCCAAATTTGTAGGTGACACCAAGTTGGGTGGGAAGGTGAGCTGTGAGGAGGATGCAGAGATCCTTCAGTGTGATTTGGACAGGTTGAAGGAGTGGGTGAATGAATGGTAGATGCCGGATAATTTGGATAAATGCGAGGGTATCCACTTTGGAAGCAAAAACGAGAAGGCAGACTATTATCTGAATGACCATAAATTAGGAGAGGGGAATGTGTAATGAGACCTGGGTGTCCTCGTACACCTGTCACTGTAGGTTAGCATGCAGGTACAGCAGGAACTGTTCCAGAGTCTATAAAAAAGGCAAATGGTATCCTGGCCTTCATTGCAAGAGGATTCGAGTACAGGAACAGGGATGTCTTGCTGCAATTATACAGGGCTTTGGTGAGGCTACACCTGGAATATTGTGTGCAGATTTGGTCTCCAAGGATGTCCTTGCTGTAGAGAGAGTGCAGAGAAGGCTTACCAGACTGATTCCGGGGATGGCAAGTTTGACGTATGAGGAAAGATTACGTCGGCTAGGATTGTATTTTCTGGAGTTCAGAAGGATGAGGTGGGGTTTCATAGAACCCTAAAAACTTCTAACAGACTAGACAGGGTAGATGCAAGAAGGATGTTTCCGATGGTGGGGGTGGCCAGAACCAGGGGCAGAATTCACCGCGAACCGGCGGGGCGGGCCACTCCGGCGCCGTGGAGTGGCGTGAACCACTCCGGCATCGGGCCGCCCCGAAGGTGCAGAATCCTCTGCCATTGCATAGACCACCAGAAAAAGGTAGGATGAGATTTTCCCACCACATTCGGACGTGATCAAAACAGGTTCCTCTGCACCTTCAGGGGCTAGGCCGGCGCCAGAGTGGTGTGCGCCGCATTGGCCGGCGCGGAAGAGGCTTGGCACCATGCCAACCGGCGCTGAAGGGCCTCCGCCGGCCGGCGCGGGTTGGCGCATGCGCGGGAGCGCCAGCGTGTGCTGGCGTCATCCCAGCGCATGCACAGGGTGGGTTCATCTCCACGCCGGCCATCGCGGAACATTACACCGGTCGGCGCGGAGGAATAGCGTGCCCTCGTGGCACAGGCCCGCCAGCGGATCGGTGGGCCCCGATCGCGGGCCAGGCCACCATGGAGGCACCCCCAGGGCCAGATCCCCTCGCGGACCCCGGAGGCTGCCCGCGGAGCCAGTCCCGCCGGTAAGTACCAGGTCTAATTTACGCCGGCGGGACCGGCCTAAAATGGGCGGCCACTCGGCCCATCGTGGGCCGGAGTATCGGCGGGTGGGGCCGCTGCCAACGGCCCCCGACCGGCATGGCGCGATTCCTATCCCCGATGAAAAACCGCCGCCGGAGAATTCGGCAGCTGGCGGGGACGGGATTAACGCCACTCCCCCCCCCCCCCTGGAGATTCTCCGACCTGGCGGGGAGTCAGAGAATCCCGCCCCAGAGGTCACAGCCTGAGGATACGGTAGACCATTTAGGACAGAGATGAGGAGAAATTTCCTCACCCAGAGAGTGGTGAGCCTGTGGAATTCGCTACCACAGAAAGCAGTTGAGACCAAAACCTTGTGTGTATTCAAGAAGCAGTTAGATATAGCATTCATACTGAATGGCGGAGCAGGCTCAAAAGGCCGAATGGCCTCGTCCTATTTTCTATGTTTCTGGTCACCAGGAGCGTGTCCATCAGGGGATTCAGATTACAATTAAAGTCACTGCCCACAAAACAATTGGCCGAAGCCAGCTCCGCAATGCCCAAAAAGACTTTAGTGATAAACTCCGGGGAGTAATTCTGTCAGCCATGTGTATTTGTGCAAGCCCTTCGAGAATCACATATACACCCCTCTTATCCTTCACACAATTCTCCACATTGAAGGGAACATTCTTGTTGACCAAAATTGGCGTTGCTGCTCACTTAAAATGAGACAAAGAAAACCTGTCCCATCCATTCCTGCCGAAACTGTTCCAGGAATATCGTTTAAAATTAGTCACTGCCATTGCAAAGACCATCAGAAAAAGGTAGGATGAGATTTTCCCACCACATTCGGATGTGAGCATAACAGATCAACCCTATCTCAAGACATACCATTAGAATATTCCGATAACGTTCTTCTCTCAGATAAAAGACCCGGCTGTACCAATGCAAGATATAGTCAACAACGTAGAGACCCCAGCACAATACAAATAAGGCTAACAGTATGACCAGAGTAACATTGCCACCAGGAGACAAACTCAACAAGGAGAAGAGTAAAGCCAACAAGGGAATGGGAGCCAAATGCCTTTTCCTCCTTTTGAACCCACCCATGAAGACCGAGGCCTTCCACCCGCCTCCCCGGTTCTGTCATGGATTAAAGAGAGGACACCAAACAGTCAGAACTACCATCATAAAGAAATGGATAATTAAAAAAGCCGATGGATAATTAGCATGCGACACATCTACAAAGAATGAAAGTCCCTGGAATATTTAGAGATAAGGGAAAGACATTCAATACAATGCTCAAATGTGAACACCTCCCAGTAAACAGGATATATGACAACATAAAATCAGACAAAAAACAATATGATGGGTGAAAGTCCAGATTTCAAATTCCGTGAGCTGCAGATTGTTCGTCAAGGTCCCTGCCTTCTCAGTCAGGCTGGTTTAGCTCAGCAGGGGCTGGTTTAGCTCAGCAGGGGCTGGTTTAGCTCACTGGGCTAAATCGCTGGCTTTTAAAGCAGACCAAGCAGGCTAGCAGCATGGTTCAATTCCCGTACCAGCCTCCCCGGACAGGCGCCGGAATGTGGCAACTAGGGGCTTTTCACAGTAACTTCATTGAAGCCTACTCGTGACAATAAAGCGATTTTCATTTTTTTTTCATTTTCATGTGTAGTTTTTAAGTTAGGACTTGTTTAATTATTTAACTGAATTTAATTCCCCAGCTGCCATGGTGGGATTTGAACTCTTGGGTAGTATTTGAAGGAAGGCATAATGCGCCGACTCTCGGAAACCCACTGCCATTTAACGCTCACTTGAGCGTCGATTGACAGTGGGGGGGGATTTCTGTCTGCCCTTGGAACCCATCCAGGTATAGCGCTGCAGTGGCCCAAAGAGGTACTGCAGCGTACTGCCTGGAACTAAGTCTCGGGGTCAGGAAGGGGAGGGTGATCGGAATGACAGGGGGGGGGGGGGGGGGGTATTTCCAAGGTCCCGGGGAGAAGTGCCCCTAATCTGAAGGGATCTTCAGATTGAGGTGCCCACCCACCACCCCCTTCCTCCCCCCCAACCAAGATGGAGAAAAGGTTATTTTTCTGTTTCCCACCCTACTCACACTCCTTTCCGCCAGCCTTAAAATTGAAGCAGGGTAGGGAAAAGTCCCTATGTGGCCATTAAGTGGCCACTTAAGGGGCTTAATAGGTGAAAGGGTGGGTTTTCTGCCTAAGGCCCTGCTCCCGAACCATGAAATTGCATCTGGCGTGGGGCAGGTGGGATCCTGGGAGGAATCCCGTCCATGCAATTTTATGCCCCCCCCACACACGCCTCCTCAGAGTCATTGGTGGGAGCATAACTTTCTGCCCCTTGTACCCGGATCATTTGCCCAGGGACATAATCACTACGTTACTGTACCCCAAACTAATCTGACACCAGACTTACACTCAACAAAGTTGCAGTTTGGAATCAGTCCTTGTCACCTCCCACATTTCATTGATAAATAACGGCTACAAGATTTATTTCTTCCCGTGGACGATCTCAGAAAAAAAGTCCAAATAGTAATTGTGTTCAGAAGAAAACCCGGTGTACGCAGATGGCAGAGGCCCCATCCTTAGCTATATTTCACTTTGAAGGTTCACCACTTGCTCTGTGAAGGTTTCAGCACTTCCTGTGTGTATATTTAGGCTAATTGTGTCACTGTCAGCGTTAAACAACAGGATGTTAATCAGAGCTCGACCCTTTTTCACCACACCTTACTGTTCTTTGCTACTATTCTGTTTGTCGTCCCTCCATTATTGCATTCACAGAAACAGGAGCAAGCCATTCAGCCCCTCAAGCCTGTGGCTTCGTTCAGTTAGATTGTGGCTAATTTAAAAAAAAATCTCAATTCCATTTGCCCGCTTTGGTACAATATCCCATGAGACCCTGACCTAACACAAATCTATCAAACTCTGTATTGAAATTTCAAATTGACCCTCAGCTTTTGGAGAGACCTGTGGATTTCCAGTTACCGTTTCGGTGAAGAGATGCTTCCTGACGTCAGCCCTTAATGGCCGAGCACTCATTTTAATATTGCACGCGCATGTTCTGGAATCCCCCACCGTAGGGAATAGTCTCACTCTCCCTTTCTCTCTACTCCTTTTAAATCTTCCAATCATTTTTACTTTTTCAATTGGATCACCTCTTAATCCTCTACACTCGAGGGAATATAAACCGACATTTCAGGGTATTCCATTCTTTTTATTTTAAATTTTCTGAATTGAGGAAAATTGATGAAAATTGTTTGGGATTTGGCACTAGCCTCAGAACCACTGGACTGGACTAGATGAAAGGAATAATATCAGCCGGGAGTCCTGCTCCTCATACCAATCAATCCAGTCGAAACGGTAGTTAACAAGAACTAATCAGGTAGAATGTGTCCACCAGTAGCTCCTCCCGCACTGAGAGGCTGTCTCAGATCGATGGGTTATATACCTCCTCAGAGAGGCGGAGCCAACAACAACATCAACGCAACAATAGTAACAGTGAGTAAATACAATAATATGTACAACAGCCGTGAGTAAATACAATAATATATACAACAGCCATACGTGGCTCACCACAGCTCCTAATCTTGTTCTGATGGCTGCGGTAAAGCACATACCCTCATGGGTGGTCAAGTGAGGAAAGAGTGGGCTCTGCTGTGATGGCTCCCATGGTTCAATAGGTCCATTGGGCACCTGGGGGAGATGTGTCCAGAGAGTGGTTGATGCCCGTAGAGTGGATTCCAGGCAAGAGTCAGCAGTTTCAGGAGAGGAGTGCAGAGAAATGAAGGAAATCACTTACTTTGTGTCTATTATGAAAGAGGCAGAGAATTGAAGGTGAAATGTGCAGAGGTTGGAGTTCAGGGTCACTTTGTGGATAAATGTCAGCACTCTTCTGCTGAACTCTTGGCTGTTCCCATTGTGTAAAAGAAGAGTGAAATGGAGCTTCGCCATCAGTCAGCTCAAGGCTGAGCCTGGAACAAACAGTGCTGTTGCCTTCTGCGTAAACGCTCAAGAGAATGGGAATCCCTCCTTGCTGCAATGTAATTTTGCAACATTTTGCTGAGGCAGAAAGAGTAACAGGAAGACCTGTCTGCAACCCCATTGTCCTCTGACACTGATTAGGTGGGGCGCTTCATCAGAATCAAGGGGTTTCTGTGAATGCAATAATGGAGAGACATCAAACATCCTACAAGGGGTCCCACCCAGAACATATATCTTTGTTCCAAAGGTCATCAATCCGCTGTGTATTTGCAGCATGCTCGCTTCTATTTTTAAGACTTCCACAGTTTGTGTTGTTTCTTGTTATCTGATGCCATGTTGCCTCATTACCTTCACTGTGAAATGAGCTAACGCTTAACTCTTAGTAAAATCTCCACAAATTGACGTAACCATGTGTGCTATTGTGAAATAACCTCGGGTGAAAGTTTCACTAATAGCTACTCACATCCCACGGTTACATAGAATTGCAAGGTTGTAATTGGCCTTTATTCTTCGTGTTTATTTGGCTGTTTAGTCACTGCGAGTATGGTTTTTGTATTTACGTTCCTCTGTAGACTCCCAGGACAAAGACAACCTGGTAAAGAATGGAGTCTCCCATGTCTTGTCCATCTGCCACAATGCCAAGCCTGTGCTGGAGGTAAGTGTCGCAGCTCAGCAAGCGTTGGAACAGTGATGTTTGCCTGTTTGCATTTCTCTGCCATTAATGGAAAGGAGTGCCCAGAAGTTGGGAGTTTGGGTAGAGCCGGTTTGCGGTCGAGCGTCAGCTGAGGCTCAGTGGGTAGCACTCTCGCTTCAGAGTCGGCGGGTTCTTGGTTCAAGTCCCGTTCCAGAGAATTGAGCGCAGAGGTCTAAGGCAGCATTGCAGTGTGGTACTGAAGGAGTGCTGCAATGTTGAAGGTACTGCCTTTTGGAAGAGGCATTAGGCGCATGTAAAAGATTCCATGGCGCTATTTGAAAAAGGGCATGGGAATTGTTCTTGGTGTCTTGTTCAATATTTATCCCTAAATTGATCTTGCGATGAACATTATCTGATCATTGCTATTTGTGGGAGCTTGTTGGGTACAAACTGGCTGCTGTATTTCCCACATTATAACATTTGAAAAGTACTTAATTGGCTGTAAAGTGGTTTGGAATGTTGAGGATGTGAAATGCTCCATATGAAGGCAACTTCTTTCTTCTGAATAGCTTCCCCCTCCCCCTTAAATCTCAGTTTAATGTTAGGTTGTCCACTGCACCTAGAGTTATACAGGGTGCCATGACCACCCCAACCCCCCGCCACGTCTAAAAGGTCTGAGGGTGGACAATGGCAGCCCAGCCATTATTAGGCTGGAGGTGGGATTTCTGTCCCTGAGGGACGGGATGTCGCACCTCCAGAGAGCTGTTGGCCAATCAGAGGTCGGGGTCTCTCTCCAGTAGTGCGAGCACCAGCAGGAATGGTGGCCATTGCTGATCCTACACTCAGTTGTTGAGGAGGTGAGCTGTGATGGATTAGACATTTGCAAGTGTTTGGGTGTAGGGCAGTGGGGCCAACTCTGGGGCTGGGGTTTGAGAGGTGTAGGGGTGGATGAGGGGTTATTCCTTGGGGTACCTTCCAATGGATTAGGGAGCCGGTTAAAGAGAGTCCCTCCTCTCTACCCCCAACCAAGCAGGGAAACTTGACGGGGTATCTGCGCAGAATGGGGCCATCGCACCAATAGAAAATTCCAGCAGCGGTGGGTTGAGGCCCTTAATTGGGTATTCATTGCTCACTTAAGAGCCTCAAATGGGGCATGTGTGGGTGACCCACCCGATGCCTATTGTGCTGCTTGTAAAATCGGGATGGGAGAGGCAGGAAGCGGAAAGGCAGCGGGCATGCCACCCTGATTTACAGGTGTATTGGCCTCCTTTACCACCCGTGGGTGACCTGTTTAACTCAGCTCCAGTTTGCTATTCCACCAGGTGCCTTTCTCCCATTGGCGTTCCACATTTGCTTTGCGTTGGTGTTCAGTTTTGTGGACAGTGGCAGCCTTGCCAATTACGCATCCTTTATATGTGACCCAGCTGCAGTATTCCTGAGTGCCCCAGTGGCAATCTGCTCATTCATCCCACGTGAATTAATCACATCTCATTCGAGCCTGTGTGCCTGCTGCACTCACTGGACAAACTCATAAAGTCACTGGGCAGTTCCGAGATGATAGCTGACAGGTTCGAAAAGGAGTTGGTGAGGGCAGATAAGCAATATGTCTGGGGCGGCTGATGGGGTGAGGAATGAAATGCAATCGAGCGAATGCCAGAGCTCAAATCAGCAGCCAGTGAGATCATAGGGAGCATGGAGGATAATGTGGCTGTTGCCAAGAATCAGTGACCCTTTCCGACCCCGAAAGAGCGATGCAGACCAATTCTTAACGTTAAACTTTTCAGAACTAAAATACAACCAGAATTAAGATTTGCAAACAAATGTCTCTTTTTCTTAGCAACCTATTTTCTTTTTTTATGCCTCTTTGGAACTAAAATCTCACTGCAACACATTGCCTGATGTGGGGGCAAACTCACTGTCATAGCCTGTATCCGCAGGGTGGGGACGATTGTATTCCCAGAGTCCTTTGCAGAATATGAGCTTGCCCGCTAAGAGGGCAGGAGAAGCTTAATTACTATTGTATATAAAGCTGGTCGGCTGGCCAGGGACCGACGGCGCTGTGGGAAACACCACTCTTGATATATTGTATGTATTACGGCACTGCCCGTATATTACGGGTACTACGGTAAATCCCTGCCTTCTGGCTCCTCCCAGCAGGCGGCGTATAAAAGTGTACGCTCTCCTGCGCTGCTTCCATTCTGGTACCAGCTGCGGGAGGCACAACATCTTGTGCAATAAAGCCTCGATTGTTTCACCATTCTTGTCTCGTGGTAATTGACGGTACATCAGGCGTGCTCAGCTTGTTGGGTATTACCGGGAGCTGTGTACCTTCAGCCTTACAATTAAACCTTTGTTTCTCTTTTTCAACTCGGTGTGGACTTCTCGTGTCTTCATAAAACTTACTGTACGATGGAAGCAGCGACAAATCCATAACCATTTGGGCACTTTGAGAAAAGTTCCTTTTAATGCATCGATCAAATTAGTCGGAATGTCTATAGTTGCCTGTAAGGACCCCCCCCCCCCCCCAAAAAAAAACAACCGTATAAAATAATAGTATGACATAACACAGAAGGAGGCCACTTGGTCCATTGTGCCTGTCCTGGCTCTTTGAAAGAGCTGTCCAGTTAGTCCCACCCCCCTGTCCTTTCCCTGTGGCTCTTCCGTTTTTAATTTCCTCGCTCACAAATACTTGCATTAATGTATTTCGTTGGGTTGCTGATTTGGCCCTGGGGGTTCTGAATTACTGAATGAAGCTGAACTCCAGTACAGCTGACATATCTTTACAGTTTATGACCATTGAGCTGGTTTGTGAGCACAGCTTACCATCCATCCCATCATAGAATTTCTTGTGACGTATTGCACATTTGGGGAAAAGCTCATGGCTCAAAGCTGGCTCCATGGTTTTCCAACATGCAGCTGTTTTGAATCAAGTGGACAGTACAAAGGATGCCAATTAATTTGCAGCAATGTTTGATTGGAGCAGAACCTCCCACTTCCTGAGACTGGTCAAAAGCAAACCCAGAAGCAAATTGGTTTGAATCAAGCTGGCGTAAACAGTTTAATTAGGAGCCCGTCTACACAGTGTTTCCGTCCTGTTTTCACACACCAGAGGGTTCACCAGCTGGGTGGTCTGACAGTTTCCAGTGAACAGCATTATGCTTCAGTGCAGATGCTGCAGCGACTAAATTGAGTTTAGATAAATAGATTTGAATTGGATTGGATTGTACAATATAATGCTGGGGAAAAAACTAATAGGTTTCTTTGGAAGTAAGCGGGCACAGCTTGTCATTGACAAAGTTTGACCTTGATTATGAAATGATATGTTTTTCTCTTACACTCTTTCTCCTGCCTTTCTCTTGATCCTCTGCATCTCTCCCCCCTGAAGAGCTCCTACTCTGCCATTCTCTCTCTTTCCTCTCTCTCTCCAACACTCTTTGTTTCTCACTCCCCACCTCATCCCCCCACCTCTCTCTCTCTCGCTAACTCCATGTTTCTCCCACTCTGACTCTCTCTTTCCCGACCCGCTCTCTCAGCCTTTTTATCTTTACACCCTTTTTAAATTTAATACCCAGCTTGCCAAGCAATGGTATGGTATTGTGTACCTAGAAAGGGAAAATCATTGCTGGAGAAAGGCCGGGTTATCTGGCCCCGCTGGCAATGCCCCCCTGCCCCTGGGTTACGCTGCGCCATGGGGTGGCTTAAACGGGAATTCCCATTGTCAGCAGCGGAAGCGGAGAATCCCGCCACCAGAGAACGGTGTTCCTCCACAAAATATGCGGCTGGGAGATGGGAGAATCAAGCCCTACATGCACATTTCGTATTTGCCACAACTTAAAGTGTACAAATAGACAAGCAGCCATTTTATATTGGAGATGAAAGTATTTAAGCCCCTGGTTTTGAGAGTGTAGTAATCTACGGGAGGCAGGAGTTCCGTCACCGCACCAATATTTATTTACAATAACGATATTACAGGAGCAGCTACAAACAGTGCTGCTAGCAGTCCAGTCAACTTAAGACTGGCCCACAAAGCCTACACAGGTGATTATATGGGCCCCCTCAATGAGCTATCATTGAGGGAGCTCATACTCCAATTGGCCAACCAATAAAGCCAATTGGAGTTCATTACAGAGAGTTTAATAATAATCGCTTATTGTCACTAGTAGGCTTCAATGAAGTTACTGTTAAAAGCCACATTCCGGTGCCTGCTTGGTGGGGGGTGGGGGGGGGGGGGGGGGGGGGGGGGGTGGTGGGGGGGGGGGGGGGGGTGGGGGGGGGGGGGGGTGGGGGGGGGGGGCAGTACAGGAATTGAACCCGTGCTGCTGGCCTTGTTCTGCATTACAAGCCAGCTGTTTAGCCCACTGTGCTAAACCAGCCCCTGGTTTAGCCAGCTTGGCGACTGTCAAAAGCAGTTTCCCCAACGACATCTAAGACCAATGGTTAAATCTGACAGTGTAAAGCCCCCAGGTTAATGAGCAATGAGAGTTGGCAGTTAGGCTTGGGCCTGTGCCATTCCAAAGGTACAAATTAAAGCAGCTCCCTTATATTCAGTAGCTTCTCAAAGTTATTAATAAGAATAACCAATTTCTTGTAATGGCTAATTTAGGAAAAAAGATTGTGAGTGTTGGCAAATCTAATTTTTTATAGTTGGAACAGGTCCTTTAAATTAAATGCTTATGAATGGAAAGCAGGTTGGATTCTGTTTTTAATAAGCTATGGAATGTCTGAGGTACCATGAGAAGCTGAAATAAAGACAGATAAGTGAGAAAAGAAAAAGAGATTGATTTGAAGAGTGCAGTTTAGCAGGTTAGTTATGCTTTAGACTCAGAGTCAGTAATAATGAGGTGCCTGGGTAGTATGTGCGACCATTCATGAAATAAATTGGATTTACGATGCTATGTAGATGTTCTTAAAAGGGTTCAAAAGGCTTTAAGCCTTATGTCCAGGCCTCATGTGGGCTGCTCTAGTTATATAGACCGGAGTTTTCTGGCCAACCACGACGATGGGATCTTCCGGTGCCACTGATGAAACAGCCCCGCTGCGGGTATCTGAACACACTGTGCCATGCTGGCAGAGAACACACTGTGCCACGGGTATCTGAACACACTGTGCCATGCTGGCAGAGAACACACTGTGCCATGCTGGCAGAGAACACACTGTGCCATGCTGGGTATGGGAACACACTGTGCCGTGCTGGGTATGAGAGCACACTGTGCCGTGCTGGTATGAGAACACACTGTGCCGTGCTGGCAGAGAACACACTGTGCCAGGGGTATCTGAACACACTGTGCTGTCCTGGCATAGAACACACTATGTCGCGGGTATCTGAACACACTGTGCTGTGCTGGGTATGAGAGCACACTGTGCCATGCTGGGTATGAGAGCACACTGTGCCATGCTGGCATAGAACACACTGTGCCGTGCTGGGTATGAGAACACACTGTGCCGTGCTGGGTATGGGAACACACTGTGCCGTGCTGGGTATGAGAGCACACTGTGCCGTGCTGGGTATGAGAGCACACTGTGCCATGCTGGCATAGAACACACTGTGCCATGCTGGGTATGAGAACACACTGTGCCGTGCTGGGTATGGGAACACACTGTGCCATGCTGGGTATGAGAGCACACTGTGCCGTGCTGGGTATGAGAACACACTGTGCCATGCTGGGTATGGGAACACACTGTGCCGTGCTGGGTATGAGAACACACTGGTCCGTGCTGGGTATGGGAACACACTGTGCCGTGCTGGGTATGGGAACACACTGTGCCGTGCTGGGTATGGGAACACACTGTTGCGTGCTGGGTATGAGAACACACTGTGCCGTGCTGGGTATGAGAGCACACTGTGCCGTGCTGGGTATGGGAACACACTGTGCCGTGCTGGGTATGAGAACACACTGTGCCATGCTGGGTATGAGAGCACACTGTGCCGTGCTGGTATGAGAGCACACTGTGCCATGCTGGGTATGAGAGCACACTGTGCCATGCTGGGTATGAGAACACACTGTGCCATGCTGGGTATGAGAACACACTGTGCCATGCTGGGTATGAGAGCACACTGTGCCATGCTGGGTATGAGAGCACACTGTGCCGTGCTGGGTATGAGAGCACACTGTGCCGTGCTGGGTATAGAACACACTGTGCCGTGCTGGGTATGAGAGCACACTGTGCTGTGCTGGGTATAGAACACACTGTGCCGTGCTGGGTATGAGAACACACTGTGCCGTGCTGGTATAGAACACACTGTGCCGTGCTGGGTATGAGAGCACACTGTGCCATGCTGGGTATGAGAACACACTGTGCCGTGCTGGGTATGAGAACACACTGTGCCGTGCTGGGTATAGAACACACTGTGCCGTGCTGGGTATGAGAACACACTGTGCCGTGCTGGTATAGAACACACTGTGCCGTGCTGGGTATGAGAACACACTGTGCCATGCTGGGTAGGAGAGCACACTGTACCGTGCTGGTATGAGAGCACACTGTGCCGTGCTGGGTATGAGAACACACTGTGCTGTGCTGGGTATGGGAACACACTGTGCTGTGCTGGGTGTGAGAACACGCTGTGCCATGCTGGGTATGGGAACACACTGTGGTGTGCTGGGTATGATAGCACACTGTTCCGTGCTGGTATGGGAACACACTGCCGTGCTGGTATGGGAACACACTGTGCTGTGCTGGGTATGAGAACACACTGTGCCGTGCTGGGTATGAGAACACACTGTGCCATGCTGGGTATGGGAGCACACTGTGCCATGCTGGGTATGGGAACACACTGTGCCATGCTGAGTATGAGAACACTGTGCCATGCTGGGTATGGGAACACACTGTGCCGTGCTGGTATGGGAACACACTGTGCCGTGCTGGTATAGAACACACTGTGCCGTGCTGGGTATAGAACACACTGTGCCGTGCTGGGTATAGAACACACTGTGCCGTGCTGGGTATAGTACACACTGTGCCGTGCTGGGTATGGGAACACACTGTGCCGTGCTGGGTATGAGAGCACACTGTGACGTGCTGGGTATGATAGCACACTGTGCCGTGCTGGGCATGGGAACACACTGTGCCGTGCTGGGTATGAGAGCACACTGTGCCGTGCTGGGTATGAGAGCACACTGTGCCGTGCTGGGTATGGGAACACACTGTGCCATGCTGGGTATGAGAGCACACTGTGCCGTGCTGGGTATGAGAGCACACTGTGCCGTGCTGGGTATGAGAACACACTGTGCCATGCTGGGTATGAGAACATACCGTGCCGTGCTGGGTATGAGAACACACTGTGCCGTGCTGGGTATGAGAGCACACTGTGACGTGCTGGGTATGAGAGCACACTGTGCCGTGCTGGGTATGGGAACACACTGTGCCGTGCTGGTATGGGAACACACTGTGCCGTGCTGGTATGGGAACACACTTGTCTGTGCTGGGTATGGGAACACACTGTGCCGTGCTGGGTATGGGAACATACTGTGCCGTGCTGGATATGGGAACACACTGTGCAGTGCTGGGTATGGGAACATACTGTGCCGTGCTGGGTATGGGAACATACCATGCCGTGCTGGTATGAGAACACACTGTGCCGTGCTGGGTATGGGAACACACTGTGCCGTGCTGGGTATGGGAACATACCGTGCTGTGCTGGGTATGAGAACACACTGTGCCGTGCTGGGTATGGGAACACACTGTGTCGTGCTGGGTATGGGAACACACTGTGCCGTGCTGGGTATGAGAACACACTGTGCCATGCTGGGTATGAGAGCACACTGTGCCGTGCTGGGTATGAGAACACACTGTGCCATGCTGGGTATAGAACACACTGTGCCGTGCTGGTATGAGAGCACACTGTGCCGTGCCGGGTATGGGAGCACACTGTGCCGTGCTGGTATAGAACACACTGTGCCGTGCTGGGTATGAGAACACACTGTGCCGTGCTGGTATAGAACACACTGTGCTGTGCTGGGTATGAGAGCACACTGTGGCGTGCTGGGTTTGAGAACACACTGTGCCATGCTGGGTATGAGAGCACACTGTGGCGTGCTGGGTATGGGAACACACTGTGCCGTGCTGGTATGAGAACACACTGTGCCGTGCTGGGTATGGGAACACACTGTGCCATGCTGGGTATGTAAACACACTGTGCCATGCTGGGTATGTAAACACACTGTGCCATGCTGGGTATGAGAGCACACTGTGCCGTGCTGGGTATGAGAACACACTGTGCCATGCTGGGTATGAGAGCACACTGTGCCGTACTGGGTATGAGAACACACTGTGCCGTGCTGGGTATGGGAACACACTGTGCCGTGCTGGGTATGAGAGCACACTGTGCCGTGCTGGGTATGGGAACACACTGAGCCATGCTGGGTATGAGAGCACACTGTGCCATGCTGGGTATGGGAACACACTGTGCCATGCTGGTATAGAACACACTGTGCCGTGCTGGGTATGAGAGCACACTGTGGCGTGCTGGGTATGAGAGCACACTGTGCCGTGCTGGTATAGAACACACTGTGCCATGCTGGGTATGAGAACACACTGTGCCGTGCTGGGTATGAGAACACACTGTGCCGTGCTGGTATAGAACACACTGTGCCGTGCTGGGTATGAGAATACACTGTGCCGTGCTGGGTATGGGAACACACTGTGCCGTGCTGGGTATGAGAACACACTGTGCCGTGCTGGGTATGGGAACACACTGTGCCGTGCTGGGTATGAGAACACACTGTGCCGTGCTGGGTATGAGAGCACACTGTGCCGTGCTGGGTATGAGAGCACACTGTGCCGTGCTGGGTATGAGAGCACACTGTGCCGTGCTGGGTATGAGAGCACACTGTGGCGTGCTGGGTATGAGAGCACACTGTGCCGTGCTGGGTATGAGAGCACACTGTGCCGTGCTGGGTATGAGAGCACACTGAGCCATGCTGGGTATGAGAGCACACTGTGCCGTGCTGGGTATGAGAGCACACTGTGCCGTGCTGGGTATGAGAGCACACTGTGCCGTGCTGGGTATGAGAGCACACTGTGCCATGCTGGGTATGAGAGCACACTGTGCCATGCTGGGTATGGGAACACACTGTGCCGTGCTGGGTATGGGAGCACACTGTGCCGTGCTGGGTATGAGAACACACTGAGCCATGCTGGGTATGAGAGCACGCTGTGCCATGCTGGGTATGGGAACATACCGTGCCATGCTGGGTATGAGAGCACACTGTGCCGTGCTGGGTATGAGAGCACACTGTGCCGTGCTGGGTATGAGAACACACTGAGCCATGCTGGGTATGAGAGCACGCTGTGCCATGCTGGGTATGAGAGCACACTGTGCCATGCTGGGTATGAGAGCACACTGTGCCATGCTGGGTATGGGAACACACTGTGCCGTGCTGGGTATGGGAACACACTGTGCCGTGCTGGGTATGAGAGCACACTGTGCCGTGCTGGGTATGAGAGCACACTGTGCCGTGCTGGGTATGAGAGCACACTGTGCCGTGCTGGGTATGAGAACACACTGTGCCGTGCTGGGTATGAGAGCACACTGTGCCGTGCTGGGTATGAGAACACACTGTGCCGTGCTGGGTATGAGAGCACACTGTGCCGTGCTGGGTATGAGAACACACTGTGCCGTGCTGGGTATGAGAGCACACTGTGCCGTGCTGGGTATGAGAGCACACTGTGCCGTGCTGGGTATGGGAACACACTGAGCCGTGCTGGGTATGAGAGCACACTGTGCCATGCTGGGTATGGGAACACACTGTGCCATGCTGGGTATGAGAGCACACTGTGCCGTGCTGGGTATGGGAACACACTGGTCCGTGCTGGGTATGGGAACACACTGGTCCGTGCTGGGTATGGGAACACACTGTGCCGTGCTGGGTATGAGAGCACACTGTGCCGTGCTGGGTATGAGAGCACACTGTGCCGTGCTGGGTATGGGAACACACTGTGCCGTGCTGGGTATGAGAGCACACTGTGCCGTGCTGGGTATGAGAGCACACTGTGCCGTGCTGCGTATGGGAACACACTGTGCCGTGCTGGGTATGAGAACACACTGTGCCGTGCTGGGTATGAGAACACACTGTGCCGTGCTGGGTATGAGAGCACACTGTGTCGTGCTGGGTATGGGAACACACTGTGCCGTGCTGGGTATGAGAACACACTGTGCCGTGCTGGGTATGGGAACACACTGAGCCATGCTGGGTATGAGAGCACACTGTGCCGTGCTGGGTATGAGAACACACTGTGCCGTGCTGGTAGAGAACACACTGTGCCGTGCTGGGTATGAGAACACACTGTGCCGTGCTGGGTATGAGAACACACTGTGCCATGCTGGGTATGAGAGCACACTGTGCCGTGCTGGGTATGGGAACACACTGTGACATGCTGGGTATGGGAACACACTGTGCCATGCTGGGTATGGGAACACACTGTGGCGTGCTGGGTATGAGAGCACACTGTGCCATGCTGGGTATGAGAGCACACTGTGCCGTGCTGGGTATGGGAACACACTGAGCCATGCTGGGTATGTAAACACACTGTGCCATGCTGGGTATAGAACACACTGTGCCATGCTGGGTATGAGAACACACTGTGCCGTGCTGGGTTTGTGAGCACACTGTTCCGTGCTGGTATGAGAACACACTGTGCCATGCTGGGTATGGGAACACACTGCCGTGCTGGTATGGGAACACACTGTGCCATGCTGGGTATGGGAGCACACTGTGCCGTGCTGGGTATACAACACACTGTGCCGTGCTGGGTATGAGAATACACTGTGCCGTGCTGGGTATGGGAACACACTGTGCCATGCTGGGTATGAGAACACACTGTGCCATGGTGGGTATGAGAAAACGCTGTGCCGTGCTGGGTATAGAACACACTGTGCCGTGCTGGTATGGGAACACACTGTGCCATGCTGGGTATGAGAACACACTGTGCTGTGCTGGGTATGGGAACACACTGTGCCGTGCTGGGTATGGGAACATACTGTGCCGTGCTGGGTATGATAGCACACTGTGCCGTGCTGGGTATGGGAACACACTGTGCCATGCTGGGTATGGGAACACACTGTGCCATGCTGGGTATGGGAGCACACTGTGTCGTGCTGGTATAGAACACACTGTGCCGTGCTGGGTTTGTGAGCACACTGTGCCGTGCTGGGTATGAGAACACACTGTGCCGTGCTGGGTATGGGAACATACTGTGTCGTGCTGGGTATGAGAACACACTGTGTCGTGCTGGTATAGAGCACACTGTGCCGTGCTGGGTATGGGAACACACTGTGCCGTGCTGGGTATGAGAACACACTGTGTCGTGCTGGTATAGAGCACACTGTGCCGTGCTGGGTATGAGAACACACTGTGCCGTGCTGGGTATGATAGCACACTGTGCCGTGCTGGGTATGGGAACACACTGTGCCATGCTGGGTATGAGAGCACACTGTGCCGTGCTGGGTATGAGAGCACACTGTGACGTGCTGGGTATGGGAACATACCGTGCCGTGCTGGGTATGAGAGCACACTGTGACGTGCTGGGTATGAGAGCACACTGTGACGTGCTGGGTATGATAGCACACTGTGCCATGCTGGGAATGAGAACACACTGTGCCGTGCTGGGTATGGGAACACACTGTGCCGTGCTGGTATGGGAACACACTGGTCTGTGCTGGGTATGGGAACACACTGTGCCGTGCTGGGTATGGGAACATACTGTGCCGTGCTGGATATGGGAACACACTGTGCAGTGCTGGGTATGGGAACATACTGTGCCGTGCTGGGTATGGGAACATACCGTGCCGTGCTGGGTATGAGAACACACTGTGCCGTGCTGGGTATGGGAACACACTGTGCCGTGCTGGGTATGGGAACATACCGTGCCGTGCTGGGTATGAGAACACACTGTGCCGTGCTGGGTATGGGAACACACTGGTCCGTGCTGGGTATGGGAACACACTGTGCCGTGCTGGGTATGGGAACACACTGTGCCGTGCTGGGTATGGGAACACACTGTGCCGTGCTGGGTATGAGAACACACTGTGCCATGCTGGGTATGAGAGCACACTGTGCCGTGCTGGGTATGAGAACACACTGTGCCATGCAGGGTATAGAACACACTGTGCCGTGCTGGTATGAGAGCACACTGTGCCGTGCTGGGTATGGGAGCACACTGTGCCGTGCTGGTATAGAACACACTGTGCCGTGCTGGGTATGAGAACACACTGTGCCGTGCTGGTATAGAACACACTGTGCTGTGCTGGGTATGAGAGCACACTGTGGCGTGCTGGGTTTGAGAACACACTGTGCCATGCTGGGTATGGGAACACACTGTGCCATGCTGGGTGTGATAGTATACTGTTCCGTGCTGGTATGAGAACACACTGTGCCGTGCTGGTATGAGAACACACTGTGCCGTGCTGGTATGAGAACACACTGTGCCATGCTGGGTATGAGAGCACACTGTGCCGTGCTGGGTATGGGAACACACTGTGCCATGCTGGGTATGTGAACACACTGTGCCATGCTGGGTATAGAACACACTGTGCCATGCTGGGTATGAGAACACACTGTGCCGTGCTGGGTTTGTGAGCACACTGTTCCGTGCTGGTATGAGAACACACTGTGCCGTGCTGGTATGAGAACACACTGTGCCATGCTGGGTATGGGAACACACTGCCGTGCTGGTATGGGAACACACTGTGCCATGCTGGGTATGGGAGCACACTGTGCCGTGCTGGGTATACAACACACTGTGCCGTGCTGGGTATGAGAATACACTGTGCCGTGCTGGGTATGGGAACACACTGTGCCATGCTGGGTATGAGAACACACTGTGCATGGTGGGTATGAGAAAACGCTGTGCCGTGCTGGGTATAGAACACACTGTGCCGTGCTGGTATGGGAACGCACTGTGCCATGATGGGTATGAGAACACACTGTGCCATGCTGGGTATGAGAACACACTGTGCCATGCTGGGTATGAGAACACACTGTGCCATGCTGGGTATGGGAACACACTCTGCCGTGCTGGGTATGAGAGCACACTGCGCCGTGCTGGGTATGAGAACACACTGTGCCATGCTGGTATGAGAGCACATTGTGCCGTGCTGGGTATGAGAACACACTGTGCCATGCTGGTATGAGAGCACACTGTGCCGTGCTGGTATGAGAACACACTGTGCCATGCTGAGTATGGGAACACACTGTGGCGTGCTGGTATGAGAACACACTGTGCCGTGCTGGGTAAGAGTATACACTGTGCCATGCTGGTATGAGAACACACTGTGACGTGCTGGTATGGAACACACTGTGGCGTGCTGGTATGGAACACACTGTGTCGTGCTGGTATAGAACACACTGTGCCATGCTGGCATGAGAGCACACTGCTGTGCTGGTATGGAACACACTGTGCCGTGCTGGTATGAGAACACATTGTGCTGTGCTGGTTTGAGAACACACTGTGCCGTACTGGGTATGGGAACGCACTGTGCCATGCTGGGTATGAGAACACACTGTGCCATGCTGGGTATGAGAACACATTGTGCCATGCTGGGTATGAGAACACACTGTGCCATGCTGGGTATGGGAACACACTCTGCCGTGCTGGGTATGAGAGCACACTGCGCCGTGCTGGGTATGAGAACACACTGTGCCATGCTGGTATGAGAGCACACTGTGCCGTGCTGGTATGAGAACACACTGTGCCATGCTGGGTATAGAACACACTGTGCCGTGCTGGTATGAGAGCACACTGTGCCGTGCTGGGTATGGGAGCACACTGTGCCGTGCTGGTATAGAACACACTGTGCCGTGCTGGGTATGAGAACACACTGTGCCGTGCTGGTATAGAACACACTGTGCTGTGCTGGGTATGAGAGCACACTGTGGCGTGCTGGGTTTGAGAACACACTGTGCCATGCTGGGTATGGGAACACACTGTGCCATGCTGGGTGTGATAGTATACTGTTCCGTGCTGGTATGAGAACACACTGTGCCGTGCTGGTATGAGAACACACTGTGCCGTGCTGGTATGAGAACACACTGTGCCATGCTGGGTATGAGAGCACACTGTGCCGTGCTGGGTATGGGAACACACTGTGCCATGCTGGGTATGTGAACACACTGTGCCATGCTGGGTATAGAACACACTGTGCCATGCTGGGTATGAGAACACACTGTGCCGTGCTGGGTTTGTGAGCACACTGTTCCGTGCTGGTATGAGAACACACTGTGCCGTGCTGGTATGAGAACACACTGTGCCATGCTGGGTATGGGAACACACTGCCGTGCTGGTATGGGAACACACTGTGCCATGCTGGGTATGGGAGCACACTGTGCCGTGCTGGGTATACAACACACTGTGCCGTGCTGGGTATGAGAATACACTGTGCCGTGCTGGGTATGGGAACACACTGTGACGTGCTGGTATGGAACACACTGTGCCGTGCTGGTATAGAACACACTGTGTCGTGCTGGTATAGAACACACTGTGCCGTGCTGGTATAGAACACACTGTGCCATGCTGGCATGAGAGCACACTGCTGTGCTGGTATGAGAACACACTGTGCCGTGCTGGGTATGAGAACACACTGTGCTGTGCTGGTATAGAACACACTGGGCCAAGCTGGTCTGAGAATATACCGTGCCATGGGTATGTGAAAGCACTGTGCCGTGCTGGTATGCGAACATAGCATGCCTGAATAATTGAAGTGGGTCTCGCCAGATAAGTGGATGTTACACACCTCTAACATTGACATTCATATGTACGGAGTCTTTCATCGGCATATCATCCAGTTCATTGTGTCATGGTGATACATGAATACATTGTGTCATTGTGGATGAGTGACAATGACACATGATGCAGTGGCGTAATGGTATTGTCACTGGACTAGCAATCCAGGGACCCAGAGTAATGCTCTGGGGACCTGGGTTCGATTCCCACCAGAGCAGTTGGTGGAATTTGAATTCAATAAATATCTGGAATTAAAAGCCTAATCATGACCATGAAACCATTGTCAGTTGTTGTAAAAACACATCTGGTTCACTCGTGTCCTTTCTGGAATGGAAACCTGCCATCCTTACCTAGTCTGGCCTACCTGTGACCTCTGAACTACAGCAATGTGGTTGACTATTAATTGCTCTCAGAGATGGTCAATAAATGCTGGCCCAGCCAGCGACGCCCACATCCCATGAACAAATAAAAAAACTGGTGGTGGATGAATACACGGTACATGAATACAGTGCATCATGGTGGTATTGAGTACACTGTGTCATTGTGGTATGTGAGTACTCTGCGAATTGTGGTATGTGGGCACACTGTATCGGGTGGTACTGAGTACACTGCGTCATGGTGGTATTAAGTACACCGCATCGCGGTGGTGTTGAGTACACTCTATCATGGTATGTGAGTACACTGCGATTTGAGGTATGTGGGCACACTGTATCGGGTGGTATTGAGTACACTACGTCATGGTTGTATTGGTTTGGATTTGTTTATTGTCATGTGTCCTGAGGAACAGTGAAAAGTATTTTTTGGCGAGCAGCTCAACAGATCATTAAGTATATGTAAAGAAAAGGAAATAAAAGAAAATACATAATAGGGCAACACAAGGTATATAATATAACTACATAAGCACCGGCATCGGGTGAAGCATACAGGGGTGCAGTGTTAATCAGGTCAGTCCATAAGAGGGTAATTTAGGAGTCTGGTAACAGCGGTCTGTTTTTGAGTCTGTTCGTGTGTGTTCTCAGACTTTTGTATCTCCTGCCCGATGGAAGAAATTGGAAGAAATTGAGTAAGGCGGGTGGGAGGGATCTTTGATTATGTTGCCCCCTTTCACCAGGCAGCGGGAGGTATATATGGAGTCAATGGATGAGAGGGTATTGAGGGTATTGAGTACACTGCGTCATGATGGTATTTAGTACACTGTGTCAGGGTGGTATTTAGCACACTGTGTCAGGGTGGTATTGAGTACACTGTGCCAGGGTGGTATTGAGTACACTGTGCCAGGGTGGTATTGAGTATACTGTGTCAGGATGGTATTGAGTACACTGTGTCAGGGTGGTAGTGAGTACACTGTGTCAGGGTGGTATTGGGTGGTATTGAGTACACTATGCCAGGGTGATATTTAGTGCATTGTGTCAGGGTGGTATTTAGTACACTGTGCCAGGGTGGTATTTAGGACATGGTGTCAGGGTGGTATTGAGTACATTCTGTCAGGGTGGTATTGAGTACACTGTGTCAGGGTGATATTGAGTACACTGTGTCAGGGTGGTATTTAGTACACTGTGCCAGGGTGGTATTTAGGACACTGTGTCAGGGTGGTATTGAGTACACTGTGCCAGGGTGGTATTTAGTACACTGTGCCAGGGTGGTATTTAGGACACTGTGTCAGGGTGGTATTGAGTACACTGTGTCAGGGTGGTATTGAGTACACTGTGTCAGGGTGATATTGAGTACACTGTGTCAGGGTGGTATTGAGTACACTGTGTCAGGGTGGTATTGAGAACACCGTGTCAGGGTGGTATTGAGTACACTGTGTCAGGGTGGCATTGAGTACACTGTGTCAGGGTGGTATTGAGTACACTGTGCCAGGGTGGTATTGAGTGCACTGTGTCAGGGTGGTATTGAGTACACTGTGTCAGGGTGGTATTGGGTGGTATTGAGTACACTGTGCCAGGGTGATATTTAGTACACTGTGTCAGGGTGGTATTGAGTACACTATGTCAGGGTGGTATTGAGTACACTGTGTCAGGGTGGTATTGAGTACATTCTGTCAGGGTGGTATTGAGTACACTGTGTCAGGGTGGTACACTGTGTCAGGGTGGCATTGAGTACACTGTGTCAGGGTGGTATTGAGTACATTCTGTCAGGGTGTTATTGAGTACACTGTGTCAGGGTGGTATTGAGTACACTGTGTCAGGGTGGTATTGAGTACACTGTGCCAGGGTGGTAGTGAGTACACTGTGTCAGGGTGATATTGAGTACACTGTGCCAGGGTGATATTGAGTACACTGTGTCAGGGTGATATTGAGTACACTGTGTCAGGGTGGTAGTGAGTACACTGTGTCAGGGTGGTATTGAGTACACTGTGTCAGGGTGGCATTGAGTACACTGTGTCAGGGTGATATTGAGTACACTGTGTCAGGGTGATATTGAGTACATTCTGTCAGCGTGGTATTGAGTACACAGTGCCAGGGTGGTATTGAGTACACTGTGCCAGGGTGGTATTGAGTACACTGTCTCAGGGTGTTATTGAGTACACTGTGTCAGGGTGTTATTGAGTACACTGTGTCAGGGTGATATTGAGTACACTGTGTCAGGGTGGTATTGAGTACACTGTGTCAGTGTGGTATTGGGTGGTATTGAGTACACTGTCTCAGGGTGTTATTGAGTACACTGTGTCACAGTGTTATTGAGTACACTGTGTCAGGGTGATATTGAGTACACTGTGTCAGGGTGGTATTGAGTACACTGTGTCAGGATGGTATGTGTGTACACTGCGTCAGGGTGGTATTGAGTACACTGTGTCAGGGTGGTATTGAGTACACTGTGTCAGGGTGGTATTGGGTGGTATTGAGTACACTGTGCCAGGGTGGTATTGAGTACACTGTGTCAGGGTGGTATTGGGTGGTATTGAGTACACTGTGCCAGGGTGGTATTTAGGACACTGTGTCAGGGTGATATTGAGTACACTGTGTCAGGGTGGTATTGAGTACACTGTGTCAGGGTGGTATTGAGTACACTGTGTCATGGTGTTATTGAGTACACTGTGTCAGGGTGGTATTGAGTACACTGTGTCAGGGTGGTATTGGGTGGTATTGAGTACACTGTGCCAGGGTGGTATTTAGTACACTGTGTCAGGGTGGTATTGAGTACACTGTGTCAGGGTGGTATTGGGTGGTATTGAGTACACTGTGCCAGGGTGGTATTTAGTACACTGTGTCAGGGTGGTATTGAGTACACTGTGTCAGGGTAGTATTTAGTACACTGTGTCAGGGTGGTATTGAGTACACTGTGTCAGGGTGGTATTGAGTACACTGTGTCAGGGTGGTATTGGGCACACTGTGCCAGGGTGGTATTTAGTACACTGTGCCAGGGTGGTATTTAGGAAACTGTGTCAGGGTGGTATTGAGTACAATGTGTCAGGGTGGTATTGAGTACACTGTGTCAGGGTGATATTGAGTACACTGTGTCAGGGTAATATTGAGTACATTCTGTCAGGGTGGTATTGAGTACACTGTGTCAGGGTGGTATTTAGGAAACTGTGTCAGGGTGGTATTGAGTACACTGTGTCAGGGTGGTATTGAGTACACTGTGTCAGGGTGGTATTGAGTACACTGTGTCAGGGTGGTATTGAGTACATTCTGTCAGGGTGGTATTGAGTACACTGTGTCAGGGTGGTATTGAGTACACTGTGTCAGGGTGGTATTGAGTACATTCTGTCAGGGTGGTATTGAGTACACTGTGTCAGGGTGGTATTGAGTACACTGTGTCAGGGTGGTATTGAGTACACTGTGTCAGGGTGGTATTGAGTACATTCTGTCAGGGTGGTATTGAGTACACTGTGTCAGGGTGGTATTGAGTACACTGTGTCAGGGTGGTATTGAGTACACTGTGTCAGGGTGGTATTGAGTACACTGTGTCAGGGTGGTATTTAGGAAACTGTGTCAGGGTGGTATTGAGTACACTGTGTCAGGGTGGTATTTAGGAAACTGTGTCAGGGTGGTATTGAGTACACTGTGTCAGGGTGGTATTTAGGAAACTGTGTCAGGGTGGTATTGAGTACACTGTGTCAGGGTGGTATTGAGTACACTGTGTCAGGGTGGTATTGAGTACACTGTGTCAGGGTGGTATTGAGTACACTGTGTCAGGGTGGTATTGAGTACACTGTGTCAGGGTGATATTGAGTACACTGTGTCAGGGTGGTATTGAGTACATTCTGTCAGGGTGGTATTGAGTACACTGTGTCAGGGTGATATTGAGTACACTGTGTCAGGGTGGTATTGAGTACACTGTGTCAGGGTGGTATTGAGTACACTGTGTCAGGGTGGTATTGAGTACACTGTGTCAGGGTGGTATTGAGTACACTGTGTCAGGGTGGTATTGAGTACACTGTGTCAGGGTGGTATTGAGTACACTGTGTCAGGGTGGTATTGAGTACACTGTGTCAGGGTGATATTGAGTACACTGTGTCAGGGTGGTATTGAGTACATTCTGTCAGGGTGGTATTGAGTACATTCTGTCAGGGTGGTATTGAGTACACTGTGTCAGGGTGGTATTGAGTACACTGTGTCAGGGTGGTATTGAGTACACTGTGTCAGGGTGTTATTGAGTACACTGTGTCAGGGTGGTATTGAGTACACTGTGTCAGGGTGGTATTGAGTACACTGTGTCAGGGTGGTATTGAGTACCGTGTCAGGGTGGTATTGAGTACACTGTGTCAGGTTGATATTGAGTACACTGTCAGGGTGGTATAGAGTACATTCTGTCAGGGTGGTATTGAGTACACTGTGTCAGGGTGGTATTGAGTACACTGTGCCAGGGTGGTATTGAGTACACTGTGTCAGGGTGGTATTGAGTACACTGTGTCAGGGTGGTATTGAGTACACTGTGTCAGGGTGGTATTGAGTACACTGTGTCAGGGTGGTATTGAGTACATTCTGTCAGGGTGGTATTTAGCACACTGTGTCAGGATGGTATTGAGTACACAGTGTCAGGGTGATATTTGGTACACTGTGTCAGGGTGGTAATGAGTACACTGTGTCAGGGTGGTATTGAGTACACAGTGTCAGGGTGATATTTGGTACACTGTGCCAGGGTGATATTTGGTACACTGTGCCAGGGTGGTATTGAGTACACTGTGCCAGGGTGATATTTGGTACACTGTGCCAGGGTGGTATTGAGTATACTGTGCCGGGTGATATTTGGTACACTGTGCCAGGGTAGTATTGAGTACACTGTGCCAGGGTGATATTTGGTACACTGTGCCAGGGTGGTATTGAGTATACTGTGCCAGGGTGATATTTGGTACACTGTGCCAGGGTGGTATTGAGTACACTGTGCCAGGGTGATATTTGGTACACTGTGCCAGGGTGGCATTGAGTACACTGTGCCAGGGTGGTATTGAGTACACTGTGTCAGGGTGGTATTGAGTACACTGTGTCAGGGTGATATTGAGTACACTGTGTCAGGGTGGTATTGAGTACATTCTGTCAGGGTGGTATTGAGTACATTCTGTCAGGGTGGTATTGAGTACACTGTGTCAGGGTGGTATTGAGTACACTGTGTCAGGGTGGTATTGAGTACACTGTGTCAGGGTGTTATTGAGTACACTGTGTCAGGGTGGTATTGAGTACACTGTGTCAGGGTGGTATTGAGTACACTGTGTCAGGGTGGTATTGAGTACCGTGTCAGGGTGGTATTGAGTACACTGTGTCAGGTTGATATTGAGTACACTGTCAGGGTGGTATAGAGTACATTCTGTCAGGGTGGTATTGAGTACACTGTGTCAGGGTGGTATTGAGTACACTGTGCCAGGGTGGTATTGAGTACACTGTGTCAGGGTGGTATTGAGTACACTGTGTCAGGGTGGTATTGAGTACACTGTGTCAGGGTGGTATTGAGTACACTGTGTCAGGGTGGTATTGAGTACATTCTGTCAGGGTGGTATTTAGCACACTGTGTCAGGATGGTATTGAGTACACAGTGTCAGGGTGATATTTGGTACACTGTGTCAGGGTGGTAATGAGTACACTGTGTCAGGGTGGTATTGAGTACACAGTGTCAGGGTGATATTTGGTACACTGTGCCAGGGTGATATTTGGTACACTGTGCCAGGGTGGTATTGAGTACACTGTGCCAGGGTGATATTTGGTACACTGTGCCAGGGTGGTATTGAGTATACTGTGCCGGGTGATATTTGGTACACTGTGCCAGGGTAGTATTGAGTACACTGTGCCAGGGTGATATTTGGTACACTGTGCCAGGGTGGTATTGAGTATACTGTGCCAGGGTGATATTTGGTACACTGTGCCAGGGTGGTATTGAGTACACTGTGCCAGGGTGATATTTGGTACACTGTGCCAGGGTGGCATTGAGTACACTGTGCCAGGGTGATATTTGGTACACTGTGCCAGGGTGGTATTGAGTACACTGTGCCAGGGTGATATTTGGTACACTGTGCCAGGGTGACATTGAGTACACTGTGTCAGGGTGATATTGAGTACACTGTGCCAGGGTGGTATTGAGTATACTGTGTCAGGGTGGTATTTAGTTCACTGGTATTCAGTGGTATTTAGAGACACAGGGTGAAAGAGCGCGAGGAGAATGGTGGGGACACAGTGAGAGCGAGGAGAGCGGGAGGGACACAGTGAGAGCGAGGAGAGCGGCGGTCAAGTGTAAAAATGGCAGGAGATCCAGACCCGTGATATGCTCCTCGTGCTCAATGTGGGAGTTCAGGGACGCAGCTGATGCCCCTGACTCCTTCATGCATGGGAAGTGTGTCCAGCTGCAGCTCCTGTTAGACCGCATGACGGCTCTGGAGCTGCGGATGGACTCACTTTGGAGCATTCGCGATGCTGAGGAGGTCGTGGATAGCAGATTAGGATTGGTGAGGGAGACAGGGAATGGGTAACCAAAAGGCAGAGAAAGAGCAGGAAGACAGTGCAGGTGTCCCCAGCGGTTATCTCCCTCCAAAACAGGTATACCGTTTTGGATACTGTTGGGGGAGATGACTCACCAGGGGAAGGCAGTAGTAGCCAGGCTCATGGTTCCGTGGCTGGCTCTGCTGCACAGAAGGGCGAGAAAAATACTGGCAGGACTACATCATAGGGGATTCAATCTTAAGGGGAGTAGACAGGCGTTTCTGTGGTTGAAAACGAGACACCCGAATGGTATGTTGCCTCTCGGGTTCACGGGTCAGGGATGTCTCAGATCGGCTGCAGGACATACTGAAGGGGGAGGGTGAACAGCCAGTTGTCGTGGTGCATATAGGCACCAATAATATAGGTAAAAAACGGGATGAGGTCCTACAATCAGAATTTAGGGAGTTAGGAGATAAGTTAAAAAGTAGGACCTCAAAGGTAGTAATCTCAGTTTTGCTACCAGTGCCACTAGACAGTCAGAGTAGAAATTCAAGAATAGTCAGAATTAATACGTGGCTTGAGAGATGGTGCAGGAGGGAGGGATTCAGATTTTTGGGACATTGGAACTGGTTCTGGGGCGGTGTGACCATTACAAATCGGATGGTCTACACCTGGGCAGGACTGGAACCAATGTCCTAGGGGGTGCTTTTGCTAACACTGATGGGGAGGTTTTAAACTAATGTGGCAGGGGTATGGGAACCAGATTAGGAAGTTAGAGGACAGTAAGGAGGCAGCAACTAAAGCCAGTAAGGTACTAGATAATAAACCCATTGTGTTTTGGATCGGCTAAGATTCCCAAGGGTGGAGGAGGGACAGGTGGAGGGGCTGGGGGCACTAGTTGAGCTGGAGGAGCTGGTTAAAGGGATAGGGAACATGCAGTCGGGGAAGGCGCCGGGGCCGAATGGGTTCCCGGTTGAATATTATAAGATGTTGCAGACCTGTTGGGCCCCCTGTTGGTTAGGACCTTTAACGAGGCAAGGGAGAGGGGGGGGGGGCTTTGCCCCCGACAATGTCTCGGGCGCTGATCTCCCTGATTCTTAAGCGGGACAAGGATCCCCAGCAGTGTGGGTCGTACAGGCCGATCTCACTCTTGAATGTGGACGGCAAGCTGTTGGCAAAGATCTTAGCCACGAGGATAGAGGACTGTGTGCCGCAGGTTATTCACAAGACGGGGTTTGTGAGGGGGAGGCAGCTGAACACTAACATACGGAGGCTCTTGAATGTTATAATGATGCCGGCGGTAGAAGTGGAGGCGGAGATAGTGGTGGCACTGGACGCGGAAAAGACCTTTGATAGGGTTGAGTGGGGGTACTTGTGGGAGGTGCTGGAAAGGTTCGGGTTTGGGGAGGGGTTTGTCAGGTGGGTGAGGCTGGTATATGAGGCCCCGATGGCAAGCATGGCCACGAATAGGAGGAGGTCGGAGTATTTTCGGTTACACCGAGGGACGAGGCAGGGGTGTCCCTTGTCCCCTCTACTTTTTGCGCTGGCAATTGAACCCCTGGCTATGGTGCTGAGGGAGTCGAGGAACTAGAGGGAGCTGGTGCAGGGTGGGGAGGAACATCGAGTGTCGCTCTCTGCGGATGACCTATTGTTGTATGTGGCGGACCTGGTGGGGGGAATGCCGGAGGTGATGAGGATTCTCTGGGAATTTGGGGACTTTTTGGGGTACAAGCTCAACTTTGGGAAGAGCGAACTGTTTGTGGTACACCCAGGGGACCAGGAGGGGGGGATTGGTAGGCTCCCATTGAAAAGGGCGGAGAGGAGCTTTAGGTACTTGGGGGTCCAGGTGGCCAGGAGCTGGGGGGGCCTACATAAGCTTAACCTTACAAGGCTGGTGGAGCAAATGGAGGAGGAGTTTAAGAGGTGGGAAATGTTGCCGCTGTCTCTGGCGGGTAGGGTGCAGTCAGTCAAGATGACGGTGCTTTCCTGTTTCAGTGCCTCCCCACCTTATCCCGAAGGCCTTTTTCAGACGGGTTAACAGGAGCATTACGGGTTTGTGTGGGCACATGGGACCCCGAGGGTGAGGAGGGTGTTCTTGGAGCGGGGCAGCGATGGGAGGGGGGCTGGCGCTGCCCAACCTCTGTGGGTACTATTGGGCTGCCAATGCAGCGATGGTGGGTGATGGAGGGGGAGGGGGCAGCATGGAAGAGGATGGAGATGGCATCCTGTGTGGGCACGAGAATGGAGGCGCTTGTAACGGCGCTGTTGCCGTTCCCTCCAACGAGGTATACCACGAGTCTGGTGCTGCTGGCTACCCTCAAAATTTGGGGGCAATGGAGGTGGCACAGGGGGGAGGTGGGGGCCTCGATGGGATCCCCGATACGGGGGAACCACCGGTTTGTTCCGGGGAGAATTGATGGCGGGTTCCTGACTTGGCACAGGGCAGGTATCAGGAGGTTGGGGGACCTGTTTATAGACGGGAAATTTGCGAGCCTGGGTGAGCTGGAGAGGAAGTTCGGGCTCCCCCCGGGAAACGCCTTTCGGTACATGCAGGTGAGGGCGTTTGTCAGGCGGCAGGTGGCGGGGTTCCCTCTGCTGCCGCCGCATGGGGTCCAGGACAGGGTGCTCTCGGGGGTATGGGTTGGTGAGGGGAGGATCTCGGCGGCGTACCAAGTGATGCAGGAGATGGACGAGGCCTCGGTTGAGGAGTTGAAGGGTAAATGGTAGGAGGAGCTGGGTGAGGCGATTGAGGAGGGGATGTGGGCGGATGCCCTAGGGAGGGTGAACTCCTCCTCTTCTTGTGCGAGGCTTGGCCTCATACAGTTTAAGGTGCTGCATAGGGCCCACATGACTGGGACAAGGATGAGCCGGTTCTTTGGTAGCAAGGACAGGTGTATTAGGTGCGCTGGGAGCCCAGCAAATCATGCCCATATGTTCTGGGCATGTCCAGCGTTGGGGGAATTTTGGAAGGGTGTAGCAAGGACGTTGTTGAGGGTGGTAGGATCCAGGGTCAATCCGGGCTGGGGGCTCCCAGTATTTGGGGTTGCGGAGGAGCCGGGAGTGCAGGAGGCGAAAGAGGCCGGTGTTCTGGCCTTTGCGTCCCTGGTAGCCCGGTGGAGGATTCTTCTTCAGTGGAAGGACGCGAGGCCCCCAAACGTGGAGGCCTGGGTCAACGACATGGCAGGGTTTCTCAAGCTAGAGAAGGTGAAATTTGCCCTAAGGGGATCAGTGCAGGGGTTTTTCAGGAGGTGTCAGCCATTCCTGGACTTCCTGGCAGAACGATAGAAACAGGCCAGCAGCAGCAACCCGGGGGGGAGGGAAGGGAAGGGAGGGAGGGAGGGAGGGAGGGAGGGAGGGAGGGGATGTTTTGTTGTTTTGTACTAAAGGGACGGGCATAGTTGTTCTGTGCCAATGTTGGACATTAATTCATTTCCTCCTCTGTGTATACGCGGGGTGGGGGGGGGGGGGGTTTCTGTCCTGTCTATTGAAGGGACGGGCAGATGTTTTGGGGGAATGATGGGTGTTAGTTTATCTCTTCCGCTGTGTATGGACAGGGAGGGGGGGGGGGGGTGGGGGGGGGGGGGGGGGGGGGGGGACTGTTCTTTCTGTTCTTTGTAAAAACAAATATCTGTCTTTTTGTTGTTGATATTAGGCAAAAATTTGAATAAAAATTATTTTAAAAAAAATAAAATAAACTCAATGTGACTAAGGGGAAGAGTAGACAGGGAAGAGATGATGAATGCAAATGGACAGATGGTCTGAGGTGCATTTGTTTTAATGCGAGAAATGTAGCAGGTAAGGCAGATGAATTTCGGGCTTGGATTAGTACCTGGGAATATGATGTTATTGGTTTACTGAGACTTTGTTGAGGGAAGGGCAAGACTGGCAACTAAATATCCCAGGGTATAGATGCTTCAGGAGGGATAGAGAGGGAGGTAAAAGGGGTGGAGGAGTTGCATTACTGGTTAGAGATGATATCACAGCTGTGATTAAGGAAGGCATGATGGAGGATTCGAGCACTGAGGCAATATGGGTAGAGCTAAGAAATAGGAAGGGTGCAGTAACATTATTGGGACTTTACTACAGGCCTCCCAAAAGCGAGCGTGAATTAGAGGTACAAATATGTAGACAGATTACAGAAAAATGTAGGAGCAATAGGGTGGTCGTGATAGAAGATTTTAACTTCCCCAACATTGAATCGGACTCTTGTAGTTTTGGAGGCGTAGATGGAGCAAAATTTGTAAGGAGCATCCAGGAGAGACTTTTAGAGCAGTATGTAAATAGTCCAACTCGGGAAGGGGCCATACTGGACCTGGTATTGGGGAATGATCCCGGCCAGGTGGTTGAAGTTTCAGTCGGTGATTACTTTGAGAATAGCGATCATAATTCTGGAAGTTTTAGAATACTCATGGACAAAGACGAGAGTGGTCCTAAAGGAAGAGTGCTAAATTGGGGAAAGGCCAAGTATAACAAAATTCGGCAGGAGCTAGGGAATGTGGATTCGAAGCAGCTGTTTAAGGGTATATCTACATTTGAAATGTGGGAGTCTTTTAAGGAAAGGTTGATTAGAGTGCAGGATAGACAGGTCGCTGTGAAAATGAGGGATAGAAATGGCAAGATTAGGGAACCATGGATGATGGGTGGAATTGTGAGACTAGCTAAAATGAAAAAGGAAGCATACATAAGATCTAGGCGACTTAAAACTGATGAAGCTTTGGAGGAATATCAGGAAAGTAGGACAAATCTCAAACGCGAAATAAAGAGGGCTAAATGGGGTCATGAAATATCTTTGACTAACAGGGTTAAGGAAAACCCCAAACCCTTTTATTCGTATATAAGGAGCAAGAGGGTAACTAGAGAAAGGATTGGCCCACTCAAAGACAAAAGAGGGAATTTATGCGTGGAGTCAGAGCAAATGGGTGAGATTCTTAATGAGTACTTTGCATCGGGTATTCACCAAGGAGAGGGACATGACGGATGTTGAGGCTGGGGATGGATGTTTAAATACTCTAGGTCAAGTCGGCATAGGGAAGAGGGAAGTTTTGGGTATTCTAAAAGGCATTAAGGTGGAAAAGTCCCCAGGTCCGAATGGGATCTATCCCAGGTTACTGAGGGAAGCGAGGGACGAAATAGCTGGGGCCTTAACATATATCTTTGCAGCATCCTTGAGCACGAGTGAGGTCCCGGAGGACTGGAGAATTGCTAATGTTGTCCCTTTGTTTAAGAAGGGTAGCAGGGATAATCCAGGAAATTATAGACCTGTGAGCTTGACGTCAGTGGTAGGCAAACCGTTGGAGAAGATACTGAGGGATAGGATCTATTCACATTTGGAAGAAAATAGACTTATCAGTGATAGGCAGCATGGTTTTGTGCAGGGAAGGTCAAGTCTGACAAACCTAACATAATTCTTTGAGGAAATGTCAAAGTTAATTGATGAAGGAAAGGGCTGTAGATGTCATATGCATGGACTTCAGTAAGGCGTTTGATAAAGTTTCCCATGGCAGGTTGATGGAAAAGTGAAGTCGTATGGGGTTCAGGGTGTACTAGCTAGATGGATAAAGAACTGGCTGGGCAACAGGAGACAGAGAGTAGTGGTGGAAGGGAGTGTCTCAAAATGGAGAAAGGTGACTAGTGGTATTCCACAGGGATCCATGCTCGGACCACTGCTGTTTGTGATATACATAAATGATCTGGAGGAAGGTATAGGTGGTCTGATTAGCAAGTTTGCAGATGATACTAAGATTGGTGGAGTTGCAGATAGCGAGGAGGACTGTCAGAGAATACAGCAAAATATAGATAGATTGGAGAGTTGGGCAGAGAAATGGCAGATGGAGTTCAATCCAGGCAAATGTGAGGTGATGCATTTTGAAAGATCTAATTCAAGTGCAGACTTTATGGTCAATGGAAGAGTCCTGGGGAAAATTGATGTACAGAGAGATCTGGGAGTTCAGGTCCATTGTAACCTGAAGGTGGCAACGCAGGTCGATAGAGTGGTCAAGAAGGCAGACAGCATGCTTGCCTTCATTGGACGGGGTATTGAGTACAAGAGTCGGCAGGTCATGTTACTGTTGTATGTGACTTTAGTTAGGCCACATTTGGAATACTGCGTGCAGTTCTGGTCGCCACATTACCAGAAGGATGTGGAAGCTGTAGAGAGGGTGCAGAGGAGGTTCACCAGGATGTTTCCTGATATGGAGGGTGCTAGCTATGAAGAAAGGTTGAGTAGATTAGGATTGTTTTCGTTGGAAAGACGGAGGTTGAGGGGGGACCTGATTGAGGTCTACAAAATTATGAGAGGTATGGACAGGGTGGATAGCAACAAGCTTTTTCCAAGAGTGGGGGTGTCAATTACAAGGGGTCACAATTTCAAGGTGAGAGGGGGAAAGTTTAAGGGAGAGATGTGCATGGGAAGTTTTTTACGCAGAGGGTGGTGGGTGCCTGGAACGCTTTGCCAGCAGAGGTGGTAGAGGCGGGCATGATAGCATCATTTAAGATGCATCTAGACAGATATATGAACGGGCGGGGAACAGAGGGAAGTAGATCCTTGGAAACTAGGCGACAGGTTTCGATAAAGGATCTGGATCGGCGCAGGCTGGGAGGGCCGAAGGGCCTGTTCCTGTGCTGTAATTTTCTTTGTTCTTTGTGTCAGGGTGGTATGTGTGTACACTGTGTCATGGTGGTATTGAGTACACTGTGTCAGGGTGGTATTGAGTACACTGTGTCAGGGTGGTATGTGTGTACACTGCGTCATGGTGGTATTGAGTACACTGTGTCAGGGTGTTATTGAGTATACTGTGTCAGGGTGGTATTGAGTACACTGTGTCTATTGAGTACACTGTGTCAGGGTGGTATTGAGTACACTGTGTCTATTGAGTACACTGTGTCAGGGTGGTATTGAGTACACTGTGTCTATTGAGTACACTGTGTCAGGGTGGTATTGAGTACACTGTGCCAGGGTGGTATTGAGTACATTCTGTCAGGGTGGTATTGAGTACACTGTGCCAGGGTGGTATTGAGTACACTGTGTCAGGGTGGTATTGAGTACACTGTGTCAGGGTGGTATTGAGTACACTGTGTCAGGGTGGTATTGAGTACACTGTGTCAGGGTGGTATGTGTGTACACCTCGTCATGGTGGTATTGAGTATACCGTGTCAGGGTGGTATGTGTGTACACCCCGTCATGGTGGTATTGAGTACACTGTGTCAGGGTGGTATGTGTGTACATTGTGTCAGGATGGAATTGTGTACATTGTGTCAGGGTGGTATTGAGTATGCTGTGTCAGGGTTGTATTGAGTACACTGTCAGGGTGGTATGTGTGTACACTGCGTCATGGTGGTATGTGTGTGCACTGCATCATGGTGGTATGTGTGTACACTGCGTCATGGTGGTATGTGTGTACACTGCGTCATGGTGGTATGTGTGTGCACTGCATCATGGTGGTATGTGTGTACACTGCGTCATGGTGGTATGTGTGTACACTGCGTCATGATGGTATTGAGTACACTGCGTCATGGTGGTACACTCTGTCAGGGTGGTGTTGAGTACACTGTGTCATGGTGGTATGTGTGTGCACTGCGTCATGGTGGTATTGAATACATTGTGTCAGGGTGGTATTGAGTACACTGCGTCAAGGTGGTATTGAGTACACTGTGTCAGGGTGGTACACTGTGTCAGGGTGGTATTGAGTACACTGTGTCAGGGTGGTATTGAGTACACTGTGTCAGGGTGGTATTGAGTACACTGTGTCAGGGTGGTATTGAGTACACTGTGTCAAGGTGGTATTGAGTACACTGTGTTAGGCTGGTATTGAGTTCACTGTCAGGGTGGTATGTGTGTACACTGCGTCATGGTGGTATTGAGTACACTGTGTCAGGGTGGTATTGAGTACACTGTGTCAAGGTGGTATTGAGTACACTGTGTCAGGGTGGTACACTGTGTCAGGGTGGTATTGAGTACACGGTGTCAAGGTGGTATTGAGTACACGGTGTCAAGGTGGTATTGAGTACACTGTGTTAGGGTGGTATTGAGTACACTGTCAGGGTGGTATGTGTGTACACTGCGTCATGGTGGTATTGAGTACACTGTGTTAGGCTGGTATTGAATACACTGCGTCATGGCGGTCAATGTGTACACTGTGCCATGGTGGTACATGGACATGCTTTACCTTGATGGTATATGAACACAATATTCCAATGATGCCAGTGGATTCTATTCCCTCTTTCAACAGGGTTTCATGTAAAGTGTAAAACACTGAATAGATGTTAGCTTTTCACTTTGACCATACTGTGGTACAAGAGCACAATTTTCTAGCTGTGAATGAAATGAACTTTTACGTTCAATACAAATATTTTTAATGAAACAATCTCATCAAACAAGACTAGGTTTAATATAACCATTGGATATATATTACAGCAGGGGGCAGTGTTATAAAGCGTTTCACTAGAGTTTCAAGTCAGTCAGCAGATCTGCATTTCCCACTTAAATTGCATCCTGCACAGTGATGGGCCCTTCCCCAAGCACCTGCCATCTCTCAGCGGATTAAGGTCGCTTATGTTTCAGAAGAGTGATGTTTCTTCAGCAAACTAGAACTATTAAATGAATAATATTATTTCACCTGGAGTATCAGTTGGCAACGTGGCAAATTAAAAGTGCAATGTTTAAAAATGTAGCATTTTTCAAAATGAAATCCTGAGCAGCAGATTGGAGAGTAAAGGCTGGGTGGTTGGTTTATGTATCAGTGGATATTGAGCATCACTGCTCAGCAATGTGGGACACATTGGGGTGGCACTCGAGTTTGCACTGCTGCCTCACAGTGCCAGGGACCCAGCTTCGATTCCAACCTTGGGTGACTTAGTGGAGTTTGTACATTCTCGCCATATCTGCATGGGTTTCCTCCAGGTGCTCCGGTTTCCTCCCACAGTCCAAAGATGCGCAGGTTAGGTGGACTGGCTATGATAAATTGCCCCTTAATGTGATAATTATATATAATCTTTATTATTGTCACAAGTAGGCGTACATTAACACTGCAATGAATTTACTGTGAAAAGCCCCTAGTCGCCACACTCCAGCGCCTGTTCGGGCGCACTGAGGGAGAATTCAAAATCTCCAATTCACCGAACAAGCATGTCTTTCGGAACTTGTGTGAGGGAACTGGAGCACCCGGAGGAAACCCACGCAGAACGTTTAGACTCCGCACAGGCAGTGACCCAAGCCGAGAATCAAACCCGGATCGCTGGATTGGATTGGATTTGTTTATTGTCACGTGTACCGAGGTACCGTGAAAAGTATTTTTCTGCGAGCTGTTCAAACAGATCATGTGGTACATGAAAAGAAGTTAAAATAAAAAGAAAATACATAACAGGGCAATACAAGGTACATATAAATATATAGACACCCGCTCCCTCCTACGAGGTATACCACGAGTCCGGTGGTGGCGGCTACCCTCAAGATTTGGGGGCAGTGGAGGCGACATAGGGAAGTGGGGGGCTCGATGGAGGCTCCGTTAAGGGGGAACCATAGGTTCGTCCCGGGGAACATTGATGGGGGATTTCAGGGTTGTCACAGAGCGGGCATCAGACAGCTGAGGGACCTGTTTATTGATGGGAGGTTTGCGAGCCTGGGGGAGTTGGAGGAGAAATTTGGGCTCCCCCGGGGAACATGTTCAGGTATCTGCAGGTAAAGGCATTTGCTAGGCGGCAGGTGGAGGGATTCCCTTCACTTCCCGCGAGGAGGGTGAGCGACCGGGTGCTTTCGGGGGTCTGGGTCGGAGAGGGGAAGATATCTGATATCTACAAGGTTATGCAGGAGGCGGAGGAGGCGTCAGTAGAGGAGCTGAAAGCTAGGTGGGAGGGGGAACTGGGGGAACAGATCGAAGACGGGACATGGGCTGATGCCCTGGAGAGGGTTAATTCTTCCTCCTCGTGTGCGCGGCTTAGCCTCATCCAATTCAAGGTGCTGCACCGGGCCCACATGACTGGGACGAGGATGAGTAGGTTCTTTGGGGGTGAAGACAGGTGTGTCAGGTGCTCGGGGAGTCCAGCGAACCATGCCCATATGTTCTGGGCATGCCCGGCACTGGAGGAGTTCTGGAAGGGGGTGGCGAGGACGGTGTCGAGGGTGGTGGGATCCAGGGTGAAGCCAGGATGGGGACTCGTGATTTTTGGGGTTGGGGTGGAGCCGGGAGTGCAGGAGGCGAAAGAGGCCGGTGTGCTGGCCTTTGCGTCCCTAGTAGCCCGGCGAAGGATCTTGCTACAGTGGAAGGATGCGAGGCCCCCAAGCGTGGAGACCTGGATCAATGACATGCCGGGTTTCATTAAGCTAGAGAAGGTCAAATTCGCCCTGAGAGGGTCGGTACAAGGGTTCTTTAGGCGGTGGCAACCTTTCATCGACTTTCTGGCTCAACGATAGGGTACGGGGACAGTAGCAGCAGCAACCCGGGGGGGAGGGGGGGGGGGGAAGGGGGAGGGAAAAGGGGGGGGAAACGATGACTATGTTTGTTTATTTAATTTTAATTTATTTTTAAGTTCTTTTGTTGTTCATTGGGGTTGGGGGGGTGGGGGGATGTGATACATGCGTCGATACGGTCTGGGGGGTGTTACAGTTATTATGGGTTATTTTGTTGCATTTCATTGTTTGTCGTTATGTTTTATATTTTCTGTAAAAAATTCCAATAAAAATTATATTAAAAAAAATATATATATAGACACCGGCATTGGGTGAAGCATACAAGAGTGTAGTATTAATCAGGTCAGTCCATAAGAGGGTCATTTAGGAGTCTAAAAACAACAGGGAAGAAGCTGTTTTTGAATAATTTGTGCTTGTTCTCAGACTTTTGTATCTCCTGCCTGATGGAAGAGGTTGTAAGAGTGAGTAAGCCAGGAGGGAGGGGTCTTTGATTATGCTGCCCGCTTTCCCAAGGCAGTGGAAGGTGTAGATGGAGTCAGTGGATGGGAGGCAGGTTTGTGTGATGGACTGGGCGGTGTTCACAACTAACTGTGCTACGGTGCCACCCAATGGGGTTACGGGGTTAGCAAGGGTGATTGGACCTCGGTAGGGTGCTCTGTCAGACAGTGACCCAGCGGGGAATCGAACCTGGGATCCTGGTGCTATGAAGCCACAGTGCTAACCACTTGTACAACCGTGCTGCCCCTATTAGAACATAGAACAGTACAGCACAGAATTGTCCAAGTTAGTTACAGAACCATGTGTTGTGTTAATGACCCTGGGGTAACACGGACTGCAACTGGATGCAGTTGTACTTGAAAGTAGACTCCAAACTTTGGTGTTGGTTCAATACACTTTATTGAACTTGTTAAGCAGTGCACACAGTTCGCTGTGGGTTTGCCACTCTACTAATCTAAGCATGCTTACTATGACTAACTAGACCAGAGTAGCTCTGAGCCATGTATAGAAGGTGCTAACTGATATATACACCCTGACTATCACTACAGTTGTCACCAGTGGAAAGAGGCAGAGTGTTGATGCCTCTTGTGTTTTATAGTGGGAGACCACCTTCTAGTGTTCTGCCTGGTGATTGGTTGTGTTCTGTCCTGTGTTTTCATTGGCTGTACTGGGTGTCTGTCACTGCCTGTCTGTATCTCATTATGTGCATGAGTGCATATCATGACACCATGGTGGGCAGAATAAGCAGGCACACCTACTTCTCGTTACCAATCAGTGGCTTGTAGCTGGAAGTTGGCCTGTTTGGAAGTTGGGAAACCTGCTGGCCCTCCTTGTCCAGCCTGGCACATCAATAATTGGCATTTGGACAAAGACGCCCAATGGCTGAACCAACAACAACAACTTGCCTTTAATGTAGAAGGAGGCCAACATGGATTACGTTTATATAGCATCTGTAACACCCTTCAACGTGGTTGACTCTTAATTGCCCTCACGGTTGGGCAATAAATGCTGGCCCAGCCAGCGACACCCACATCCCATGAACAAATAAAGCACTCTGCGCGGTAAAATTCTATGTAATTACTTTCTTCATATCTTCCAATTCTGTGACAAACCACCCCTAAAATATCTCCAGCCTTGGACAGGACCAGAGCGTGTGGACGGGATTGGCTGGGCCACTCCCACACTGCTCGCAGATATCCTCCACCCCCTCAAAGAACCGGCTCATCCTCGCCTTCGTTAGGTGCGTCCTGCACATGATCTTTCCCTCTCAAGTTATTTAAATCTCTTTGATGCTGATATAATCAATGTGATGTGATTATCTCCCTACCTTCACTCCCTTTGCGCAGTTCAGCTATAAAACTGTAATAACCTGCACATATCACATCCAATTGAGGATGATTGTTCCCGTGTGCTCATTGGGAGTACAAGCTCTCCCCCCCCCCCCCCCCACCCCCCCCCACCCCCCCCGGGAGTGGGGTAGCTTACTGACACTGGGATAAAAGGTCAGCCAGTGTGACGCTGATGAGAAAGGGGAGAGGACTCGGTAAGCTGTAGCCGGGCCTCATGTATATAGTGTTGTGCTAATAAAAGTCTCTACAACTCGCCTTGAACTCCCCATGCCTAGGTTGACAGAATTGCCTTCTTCCTGTGACATACCAAGCTACTTAGCGGTACGCCTGTGTGGGATGTTGCCTTAGCAACTGCAAAGCAAAGTTTATTGAGTGATTTACATGAACATCCTGTTCTCGATGTTGGGTGGGGTTTTGTCACCAAAGTGACCTCCAACATGTCTCCTGGGCGACTGAGATCAGTTGTTCCAGGAAAGCAATATTGAACCACAACAGTAATATATGGGTAGCAAAGTCTCTTAACCTATTAGAAATCTAATAAAATATTTAAATAATGACATGAGATTATTACATTTCCTAGATATGACTATTATTAAAGCAATGGTGGGCTATGCTTCTTACAAGGTAGTGGAGAGTTAGTGCTTTGTCATAAGGCAGTACACGCTTCATGTCAATTATTTTGAGTTTGAAGATCAAGCATGTATCATTATTTCAAAATGATGTCTCTGCCTTGTTCAATCAGTAAATGTGCTGTAATAAACAATGTACTTGTTGCCTAATGCGCTATATTCACTGTGGGGGCCGGTTTAGCTCACTTGGCTAGACAGCTGGTTGGTGATGCCTGAGCACAGCCAGCAGCGTGGATTCAATTCTCATAACGGCTGAGGTTATTCATGAAGGTCCCGCCTCCTCAACCTTGCCCCTTGCCTGAAGTGTGGTGACCCTCAGGTTAAATCACCACCAGTCAGCTCTCCCCCTCAAAGGGGAAAGCAGCTGGGACCTTGGCGACTTTACCTTTAATATTCACTGTAATGCTGAGGAATTGTGGGAATGGACCATTGGTTAGACATTCCTCCTCAGACTTCAGCTGGAAGATCCCTTGCTCTGTAAGTTGCTCAAAATGTGAGCTGATAAAATATGAGCATGGTGAGAGCAACGAGAGCTAGTAGTCTAACGCCTTGATCAAAAAGGATTTCTAGATTGAGAAAGTAGAAGAAGCAATTGGGTCAAATCAGATAAGGAAAAGGACGGAAAGATGAAATGCTGCTTATGCTGCAAATCTGAAATATAAACAGAAAATGCTGGACGGATTACTTACTATTTATAAAGGGAAGGAAAAACAGGATTAAGAGAGATGAAAAAAAACCAGACAGGAAATGTGAGAAATATTTTAACAATCTGTTGGAAGAATTTACTAGACGCAGGAATGGGCATGAACAGATAAAATAGTGCCCTTTCTGGACAGAAGAGGTGATCGGCATTACATTAACAATTATGTTGTTGAAAAGGTGCTTAAGCTGTTAAGCATAAACTCTAAATTGCAGCGCCGATTGTAACTGGAGTTTAATGTGAAAATCTCGACAGTTCTTGCAAATAGAGGGAGGATGAGAGCGAGCTGCTAAGTACACAAAACAAATGGGAGAGTGGTGTTAATCGATCGACATGTCATGCTGCTTTATGCTTCAATATGCCGCACACTAAGATTCCGCACTGAGAAATTAATATTTCAGCATAACACAGTCTGAGGTTCCATATCAAGTGCCAAAATGCACCAGACTTCTCTGCCTTTGATTTATTGAGAAATTTGATTTGATTTATTGTCACATGTACTGAAGTATAGTGAAAAGTACTTTTCTGCGGCCAAGGGAACGTACACAGTACGTACATAGTTGACAAAAAAAGAATAATCGACAGAGTACATTGACAAATGGTACATCGACAAACAGTGATTGGTTACAGTGTGGAACAATTACACGCTGAACTATATATGCTGGAAGATACTGTATTGCAAAATGATATGTTGTGTTATATTACATTAAGAAAGCACATGCCGAATTATATGGCACTGAGAAGTTATCCACAAAGAGATGTCACACTGAGAAATCACATAACAAACTATACTGCATTGAGAAATTAAATACCGAGTGATACCGCATTGAGAAATGACACACTAAGTGATACTGCGTTTATTATTTTAAAAATCTATTAAGAGAAAGGGGTAGCAAAGAGAAATATTGACCCATTAAAATAGATTCAGTCAAGACTATAATGGACAAAAAGTGAACTCACTTCTATCTCATGCAATACAAATTGTTGTTCCCGTTAGATTTGATATTCTTGCAGATCTGACCTGTTGAGCGTAAGACGAAAAGCTTCGACAGTGTGTCTGTTTTTTCGGCAATACTCAAGGAGCGAATTTTCGTCTTGTTAAATGAGTTCTTTGTTTCCACTTTCATATTGGAGAAAGGGACAAATGATCAGTAGGGCAAAGCAACTTAAAAGTAGACCAAGGAAACTAACTTAGTGGATTTAATATAAATTTAAAAAAATAAAGGGAATGAGATATAATAGCTTTCACCCCCATGATATGAAAATATATGGGTGAAGGAATCACAGATCATAATTCACAATTATAGACATGCTGCTGGATTCTCTGTCGGCGGTATACTCCGTTTCGCCGGCAGCGCACCCGCGGATTTCCCGACAGTGTGAGGGTGCCCACAATGAGAATCCCCATTGGCCGGCTGCCAGGACGGAGGATCCCGTTGCCGACGGGGCCGTGCCGCACCCATTCGTAGAATCACACCCATGACTTTCTAAAGTTCTCCAGACTTAAGAATTTTGGATTGCAACAATTGAGACGTCATCCCACTACTGAAGAAGGGGCGGAGGCAGAAGCAAGGTCATTATAAATCTTAACTAATTGTGGGGAAGTCATTGCAAGTATTGATCTGAAGCAGTGTGACTGATGGACTTGGTCAAAGGGAATCAGCATGGATTTGTGGAGGGGACATCATGACTGAGTAAAGTGGTGATTTTAAAAAGTAAATCAGTAGTATGGCAGATCGGAAGTGACTATGAATGTTGTCTATATGGACTTTCAGATAGCCCTTAATATGGTGTTATTTGAAAAAATGAGATTAACCTTCTCATATGTGTCAATGATTGGTCTGAGAAAGGATAGGGAGAATCGCGATGAAGACTCGGATTTTTATGCCTCAGTCCACGTGGGCTCAGGCGGAACGGATGGAAAAGTGATAGGTGTGACCCAACTCTGAGATTCCTGCCCCCATTCCCGTCAATGGCAATCATTGGATAAAGAAATAACGAGTTGCATGTCTACTGCACCAAGGGGCATGGTAAGCTGTGAGGAGAGAATGTGGGCTGAGAGAGAGGTCAAACCTAAGGCAGATGGAGTTCGACGTGTTATTTTTGAAAACCTCACTTTGGATTTGACAAATTGGAATTTTTTCTTAACTTTCAAAAGACCGGAGCTGTGGAGGAATAGAGGGACTTTGGTGTACCTGTACACAAATCACTAAAAGCTAGCGTACAGATACAAAATGCAATTGGAAACTTGGCCTTTACGTTCAATGAATTGGAATTCAAAGGAGAGAATGCAACGCTTCCGTTGTATAGAGTGTTGGTCAGAGGCCACCTGGAGGACTGCGTTGCGTTCTGGATTGGGTTCTATGACCAATTTCAAAGTCAGTCACGAGTATTGCCTCAGAATCTTCATCCAGCTCTCCATTCTCTGGAACGTCAGGAGGACAAAAAAAATTGAAGAAAGAGTCATTTGGTACAGTCTTCGTGACTGTTCTAACAATACCCCAAATGGTTGGGTTCTAACAACCCAAACGGTTGATTAGTCTTTTCAGATGCTGATGAACCTGTTGTGAATTACTAATGTTTTCTGTTGCTAACCTGTCTTCACGACGGTCTAAACCCAGCTCACGTTCCCTATTAGTGGGTGAACAATTCTACGCTTGGTGAATTCGGCTTCACAATGATCGGAAGAGAAATCATGAAAAAAATGTCATTATTTGCAGTTGTGAGTTTGTGGCAGGCAGTGTCATTGCCCAGTTTGCTGTGTAGTTGCCGTTCACCCCTGAACTCTCTGATGTACACTGGCCCCTGATCCTGGGCAACACATCTATTTAACAATTCTCATTCTTGTTTTCCCTTCGCAGCTCAGTAACCATTTCCTGTCGTACAACTCATTGGGAAAGCTGTGCCCCGCCTATTCTGGTCTCTACTGTACCCCAAATGCACTCCACCGTTGCTGCTGTACCTTCAACCATCTTGACCCTGAAAGTCCCTGAACCTTTCTGCCTCCTGACCTCCCATTAAGATGTACTTTGGGAACCTACCTCTTTGACAAAGCTGGTGTTACATTGCTCTGATTGTATGGCTTTTTTATAAACAAAATCAGGTGCATTCTCCGCCGGCGGAATTCTCCATTCCACTGGCAGCGCCCCCCTCCCCTGCCTGTGGGTTCTCTGGCGATGTGAAGATAGAAGATAGAACAGTACAGCACAGAACAGGCCCTTCGGCCCTCGATGTTGTGCCGAGCCATGATCACCCTACTCAAACCCTATACCCGTAACCCAACAAACCCCCCTTAACCTTACTTTTTAGGACACTACGGGCAATTTAGCATGGCCAATCCACCTAACCCGCACATCTTTGGACTGTGGGAGGAAACCGGAGCACCCGGAGGAAACCCACGCACACACGGGGAGGACGTGCAGACTCCACACAGACAGTGACCCAGCCGGGAATCGAACCTGGGACCCTGGAGCTGTGAAGCATTAATGCTAACCACCATGCTACCCTGCTGCCATGTGGGGTGACTACAGCGAGGAACCCCATTGACCCAGTGGGGGAATGGAGAAATAGAGAACCCCCTGCCAGCGACGGATCGTCTCCGAGAAACACTCAGCTGGGGAGGTGAAGAACTCACCCCAGTTTGTTTGATATTGCCTCTGTGAAGCACTCTGTCGTGTTTTCTGAAGGTGCTTTATAAATACTGGTTCCTGTCTCAGGACTAACTCCTCTGTCCTTTTTTTTGTGGCTGAGATTTTCTGTTGTGTTTAAAATGAAAGGAATGCTGGAATGCCAAATATTTTGTTCTTGCTCAGAATGGGTCCTGCCACGTATGAAACACTGAATCCCCCCCCCCCAACGTAATATGCACGCCCGTGTAAAGGGCTTTACCATTTGAATATTAGTATTGTTCCAAAAGGTTGTGCATCACTGATAAAATGCTTGCAATTAGTGCTCGTTTTGTGTGTAACTTATTCAATAAGGCAAATTGGATACTGGGGTTCGACGGGGGCGATTGGATTATAAATGAGAATAATCTATTCTGACATTGTAATTCAGAGATGAAGTTGATGTGGGAGTAGGTTGTGTAGTTCTGGTCACACTATCTCAAAAAAAGATAGGGTTCAGAGAAGAGTGACCGGGGTTATTCTGGATTTCAGTGACCGTAGGAAGAATGGTTCATGTTTGCTGGCGAAATGAAGGTTGGGGGGACATGCCACACCGAACTTGGATAATAATAAGCAGTGGTGATAGGTAGGTAAAGAATGAGGTATTTAATAAAAGGGAGCTACTGGACACAAATGTGAAATTCACTCCTACATTGTGGAAGTGAGGGAGGGCTGTGTTGTCAGTCGTGCTAATCTTTTGGATGAGAAGTTAGATTGAGGCCACATCTACTGTCTGAAATGAGCGTAATTGAACCCCCCCAGCACTATTTGTGAAGAATAGTGGAGGAGTTCTCTGCACTGTCCTGGCCAAAATTCAACCAACAATCAATGTATGGGAAGCAAAGGTGACGGAGAAGTTATACTTTTGCTCCTCTCACTGACACTGTACTTTTTTTCATTTGGCAGGACATGACGTACCTTTGTATCGATGCAGCTGATTCTTCAAGTCAAAATCTGTAAGTATTGACCACTACCAATGCTGGAATGAATGCGAATCTGCAAGCGGGATTTACTGTTGGAACCTCTTTTCATTCTTTGATCTGCGGAAACAGTGGCACAATCGTATATCTTGCTGTGCTTTCGGGAAAAGGGTTCTCTCTCCTCCAGTACCTTTAGTTTCTAGTTTTACATGCTGAAGAGGTGGAATCTGATTTTGGCTTTAAGAGGCCAATATCTGTGGCATTAAATTCTGCAAGGATAAATCCAGTTTGTTTTGCTCATCATGACTGCACCAAGATGTCATACAATTTTAAAACCTATACGGTACTTAGTACCTTTGGATTGTTTTTTCCAATTATTGGGAAAAGAGTTAACGAGGCAAGGGAAAGTTTGTAAAGGGTAGAGGAGAAGAGAACAGCATGGTGGCACAGTGGATAGCACAGTTGCTTCACAGCTCCAGGTTCCCAGGTTCGATTCCCAGCTTGGGTCACTGTCTGTGCGGAGTCTGCACGTTCTCCCCATGTTTGCGTGGGTTTTCTCCGGGTGCTCCGGTTTCCTCCAACATTCCAAAGATGTGCAGGTTCGGTGGATTGGCCATGCTAAATTGCCCTTCGTGTCCCAAAAGGTTAAGTTGGGTTACAGGGATAGGGTGGATGTGTGGGTAGGGTGCTCTTTCCGAGGGCCGGTGCAGACTCAAAAGGCCGAATGGCCTCCTTCAGCTCGGTAAATTCTATGATTATATGATTAAGGTGAGGTTAATTAAGAGATAATGGTGAAGAGAAGGTGGAAATCCATTCCCAAAGCCTGCAGATGGCAGGAAGATGGGAAAACTGATGTGCAGTTCTACATTCTGAGGTAATTGCTCAAAATGGTTTTAAATCGGACACAAAGCAATGAGTCTTGATTTCAACATTGAGGACACAGGAAGAAGGAAGGGTGTGTTGGATGCTGCATTTGGAACATTTGAGGAACAAGAGAGAAAAAAAGGCCATGTCATGTTCTGGAGACTGGCCAATAAGAACGATGAACTATAGGATATCTAGTTTAAATAATTTATTATGAAACAACTGCGTGATAAAGATAACTAGGTTAACTAAAATAATAAACTACTAACACTAACTAACTATTATAGAGCTACTGTAAAATACATCTATCCTCCAACACGACTTACTCCCAACTCCCCAGACACAGGGTCACGTGGTCGGTTCACACTGCCACCTGGTGGTCGAAGGTCATGTATAATATTATCCGGGGCTGGTTTAGCACAGTGAGTTAAGACAGCTGGCTTGTAATGCAGAACAAGACCAGCAGCGTGGGTTCAGTTCCCTTTCCAGCCTCCCCGAACAGGCGCTGGAATGTGGCGACTAGGGGCTTTTCACAGTAACTTCATTGAAGCCTATTTATGACAATAAGCAATTATTATTATCTCCAGAATTGCTTCATGCATATTATCTCAGACCAGAGGTACAGTGGGCTGGATTCTCCGTCCTGCCCCGCCAGATTCCTGGTTCAGCACCCCGGCGGGATGCTCCGTTTTGCTGGCTGGTCAATGGGGTTTCCCATTGTGGGGCAGCCCCACGCCCTCGGGAAATCACTGGGCTGCCGGCAAAACGGAGCATCCTGCCAGGCGGAGAATCCAGCCCAATAACTATGAAGCAGTAAGAGGGAGAAAAAGAAATCACAGAGGGAGGTGGACAGACACCAGAGGTGATCAGGTGGTAACTCTTTCCGTGCAGAAGCCTGTCCAAAACTTGAAAAATCTGAGAAGGCCGGCTGAAATCACCACTTCCCTTTCTGGGAAGAAGTCAAGAACAGCTTCTCTTGATTAATGGTCAAGAAACTGGAGGTGTGTGAAATGCAGCAGGAAATAAATGGAGCCTAGACCTGATTTTAGATCTGAGATGGAATTTCTTGAAATACGGGCGACCGCCAAGTAGGTTAACGAATAAACGGTTTATTAATTAGTTAGTTTATTGATTAGTAAGTTCGCAGATGACACAAAAATTGGTGGAGTTGCGGATAGTGAAGAGGATTATCAGAGGATACAGCAGGATATAAACTGGTTGGAGTCTTGGACGGAGAATTGGCAGATGGAGGTTAATTGAGACAAGTGTGAGGTAATGCACTTTGGAAGGCCCAACACATGTAGGATTACACAATAAATGGTAGAACTCTCGCGAGTACTGACAGGCAGAGAGATCTGGACGTGCATGTCCATTGATCACTGAAAGTGGCAACGCATGTGGATAAGGTGGTCAAGAAGGCATACGGCATGCTGGTCTTCATCGGTTGGGGCATTGAATATAAAAATTGGCAAGTCACATTGCAGCTGTACAGGACCTTAGATGGATTGGATTTGTTTATTGTCACGTGTACCGAGGTACAGTGAAAAGTATTTTTCTGCAAGCAGCTCAACAGATCATTCAGTACATGGGAAGAAAAGGGAATTAAACGAAATTCAAGAAAATACATGAGAATACATAATAGGGCAACACAAGATATACAATGTAACTACATAGGCATTGGCATAGGTTGAAACATACAGGGTGTAGTGTTAATGAGGTCAGTCAAGAAGAGGGTCATCTGTTGGGGAGAGCTTGCAGAGAGTCGCCTCGCTCCGGCGCCATCTATCCTGTCAGCCTCATTCGGCCTCATTTGGAATATTGTGTACAATTCTGGTCGCCACACTGCCAGAAGGATGTGGATGCTTTGGAGAGGGTACAGAAGCGGTTTACTAGGATGTTGCCTGGTATGGAGGGCATTAGCTATGAGGAGAGGTTAGATAAACTCGGTCTGTTCTCATTGGAACGACGGAGGTTGAGATGCGACCTGATAGAGGTCTACAAGATTGTGAGTGGCATGGTCAGAGTGGATTGTCAGATGCTCTTTCCTAGGGTAGGATAGGGGACATAGGTTTAAAGTGTGTGGGGAGAAGTTTAGAATTAATGTGCGAGGCAAATATTTAACACAGAGGGTGGTAAATATATGGAACACGCTGCCTGGGGAGATGGTGGGAGCAGGCACGATGGCGGTATTTGAGGGGCGTCTAGACAAATATATGAATAGGGTGGGAATGGAAGGATATGGACTCTGTAAGTGAAGACAGTTTTACTTTAGGCAGGTACCATGGTCGGCGCAGGCCTGGAAGGCCGAAGGGCCTGTTCCTGTGCTGTATTGTTCTTTGTTCTGAGGCAACTATTCACAGAGAATGAGATAAAGGCTACTGTACTCCATGAATCCAAACTCCTAACGGACAGTAGTATCAGTGCTCAGCCCCAGGAGTCACGTGCTCCTGCCTGATTGGCCCCACAGGTCACAGGAGACCATTCCCCCTTAAAGGGGCATGCTGCCACATCCCTCCCCCTTTGATTCCCTGATTAACATATTACAGCGACACTGGAACTATTTACAATATTACATAACAAATGGGTCTCAGCACAATGTCTTAAAAGGTACAAACGTGTACTAATGTGTCTGCCCATGAGCAACTCGGCTGGAGTAACACCTGTGGTGACACGAAGTATTGTTCTTTCGGTGAACAGGAAATGGGCTAGTTTGGTTTGTAGAACAGGCGATGGCTGTTTCCACATGGCGGCTTTGAATGTATCGGACAGCTAACTCAGCCAGTCCATTTGAAGCAGGGTGGTAGGGAGTGGTGAGAATAAGTGGAGCGCCGTTGGTCCTCATGAAATGCTGGAACTCATCACTAATTAAAGCAGTCCCATTATCTGAGACCAGCACCTTGGACAACTCGTGAGTGATGAATGTCTGCCGCAATTTTTCTGCTGATGCTGATGAGGTCTTAATTTTGTGTATGTCCAGCCACTTGGAGTGCGTACCGATTATGAGCCCATGAATGGGCCTGCAAAATCCATGTGCAGTCACACCCATGGTCGACCTGGCCACTCCCAAGGGTACAACATTGCAGGTCGCAATCTTTGCTGCATTTGACATTGATCACATTGCTTGACCAGATTCGTATCCATTCCGGGCCACTGGAATATAGTTGCGTGCGAGCATTTTCACCCTTGTCATTCCAGGATCGGCACAGCGTAACTCTTGCAATAGGAGCTGTCTAGCGGGAACGGGAACTACCATCCTGGCTCCTTACAATAATACACCTTCTTCACATCTCAACTCGTCTTTTCTTATCTGAAAGGGTCGTAACCTCTCAGACCTGTTGTCGTGGTGCTAGCCGTGGAGGACCCCATGCTTTGACTCGAGATAACATGGAGTCTTTGAGGGTTCAAAACTTGACCTGTTGCGGCATCACTGGCACTGTATCCAGGAAGTTTAATGCAAAACTGATTTCCTGCGGTACTGGCGGAGGTGGTATACATTAGGGATGGGGAAGGTGGTATAAAGTGTCCGCATTTGAAATGTGTGTACCTGGCCTACATTGAAATGTGTACACCGGGAGCATTCTTCATAGCTTCTGGTCTGTGAACCCAATTCCCAATATCTCTGCACTCTCTTTTGCTCCGAGCCTCTTCGCTAAATATTTTCTGCACCTTCATCTCTGGTGCCACGATTGGCAACAGCTTCCCGCCAAACCATGGATCCACCAGGATGTTACCTTGGCTGGAGCGTTTCAGCTATGAAGAGAGGCTGGGTAGGCTGTGGTTGTTTTCCTTGGTGCAGTGAAGGCTGAGGGGGGGACCTGATTGAGGTGCCTAAAATTATGAGGGGCACAGGAAAGAAAGGAACCTTTCCTCTGAGTGAAGGGGTCAATAACCAGGGGGCACAGATTTAAGGTAAGGGACAGGTGATTTAGAGGAGATTTTGAGGAGAGCTTTTCACCCAGATGCTAGAGGGAATCTGGAACTTATCTGAAAGGATGGTAGAGACGGGGAATCTCACAACATTTGAGAAGTATTTTAATCGAAATGCCATAGCAGGCACAGCTATGAGCCAAATGTGGGATTAGACTAGATGGGTGCTTGATGGCTGGCGTGTACATGATGGACCAAAGGGACTCCTTTCGTGCTCCAAAACTCTATGACTCTGTGACCTGCTCAATATAATGAATGCTATGTGTAGTCAAGTGCTGCTAAGCAACTGAGCTGAGTTGCTCCGGTGGGGAGAAGCAAAATGGCCGCTGCATTCTCAATTTGACAGGTCTGATTTTTATTTCTTTTGCCCTATGGAAGCTATGAAGCAATCCGTTTGATGAAGGAGACTAGTTCAGATTGAAAATTCTTCATCACACCTCCAACACTGAGCGTATTCAGATGCTAACAAAAATGTCATTATGATGTCCTGTTTATCGACCATGTGTGTTTTGATGTTTATAACAGCAGACGATTAAGAAATAACTGTATTTAATATATCTTCCCAATGGTCATTTCACTGTAGTACAATTTAAAGGCAGAAAACTGATTTTGGCTTTTGCTGAAGTAATACATGCTTTGGCTACACTGCGTTGAATTGAGGTCAGGTTGGTTAAAGTTCAATTGTCCTCATTTCGCTTGTACCAGTATTTCCTTGGCCGATCCTTACTGCCATAGGTGCTGTCTTTCAGTCAAGATATTCAACCGAGACTCCATTAAGGATTCCATGGTACTATTAAAATGAAGACCTGGGGAGTTCTGCCCAGTGCCTGACCCAATTTTATCCCTCAATCAACATCTGATAATAATAATAATCGCTTATTGTCACAAGTAGGCTTTAAAGAAGTTACTGTGAAAAGCCCCTGGTCGTCACATTCCGGCGTCTGTTCGGGGAGGCCGGTACCTTGTGATATTGCTGTTTGTGGCACATTATTGTGAATTGGCTGCCTACTTTCCTACAATAAGGACTGCACTTCAAAAGTACTTCACATGAAGTGACTTGGGACATTCTGAGGTTGTTCAAGGCTTTAATCTTACTTGATTCATTCACAGTTTCTGCCCCTTTGGGATTTTAGCTTTTTTTTGATCCTTTGCTACCTTTTAAGCAATGCTTCGCCTCAGATACCGTGCATTGGCTTGATTGTGACCATCACTCTTTCTAGATATGGGGTGGGTGGATCAATAGTTGTCCACTATTCATGCTCAATTGAAACTATAATGGAATCTTTTTTTTCTGAAACTCTTTTGCGCTCGCACTTATTGCTTTTCATTTTGTAATAAAGCAATTACTGGCTCAAAGAGATCTGTCTACTGATGGGAGTGATTGAGAGACACCCTGTTGTGTCAGGAAAACAAAGGCAGTTGTAAGGGATTTATATTTGTATTGGTAAATATTAGCAATAATAAGTGAGTTTCATTTAGAGTTTCCCTGTAAGGAAGGGTAAACCTATAGTTAGATTCATGCTGGACAAAAGTATTTGCGGGAGGGTTTTGGTTTCAATTCAAACTGCGTTTCGTCTATTGTGCTTAGAGAGGTTATGGTGTGGAAAGTAAAGAAAAGATTGGAGAAGCATGAGGTTGTTGCTTCACTCCCTTTTAAGGTAGGGAGGCTTTTGAATTTAGATTTAGCTGAATTCATTTGCAGTTGGAGATCGGAAGCCGGGGAGTGAACACCTCTCAATTATGCGAGAAGATGAAAATCTGGACAAGGCAAGCAGATTGCTAAAAAGGCAGACTTCCCAAAGGACCAGATAAAGCTTAGACAACCAGGGAATTGGGACAGAAAGAATGTCTGAGGGAGACTGAAGTTGAGAGAACAGAGACCAAGAAGCTGAACAAGGAACTGGTCAGGAGAATTCAAGGTAAAAGCAGAGAAAATGTTTTGAGTTAAAGAAACTGATGCAGTGACCAGATTTAAAGTAGGAAAACTGACTACAGAGGTAAATCAAAAGTTTGGTGCCATATTAATACAGCCTGAGAATTGATAGCTAAAGAAATTGTGAAGAACTTGTTCAACAGTCAAGTCAAAGAAATCCTGAAATAGGATATGGGCAGCATGGTGGCACAGTGGTTAGCACTGCTGCCTAAAAGCTTCAGGGTCTCGCCTTCGATTCCAGCCTTGGGTAATTGTTTGTGTGGGTTTTGCACGTTCTTTCCGTGCCTGCATGGGTTTCCTCTGTGTGCTCCCACAGTCCAAGGATGTGCAGATTAGTTGGATTGGCCATGCTAAATTGCCCCTTTGTGTCCAAAGATGTGCTGATTAGGTGGGGATATGGGGACAGGGCAGGGGAGTGGACCCGGGTAGAGTGCTCTTTCAGAAGGTTGGTGCAGACTCAATGGGCTGAATGGCCTCCTTCACCACTGCAGGGATTCTATGATTCTATGTAAAACCTGGATGCTGGATTTCCTGTTAAAGGTGGAGCAGAATCTTTGCTTGAAAGAATAGTTTGGATATTCTGGAATGTTTTCCTTTTCAATACAAACAAATGATGTTGTTTAAAAGAAGATTTGAAAGTTTCGGAATTTGAAAGTGGAATTTGAAATCACTCACGTGGAAGTCGGAACTCAGTGAGATAAGGTGGTTCACAGTATAACAATCGTCTGGGGGGGTGGGGGAAGAGAAATCTACAGACATTCACTTGGGTTCGGAGTCGCAGGTGTGTCTTTGCATAACTAGTCTGTGTGTTTAAAGGAAGTGTAAGTTACTGAAACCATTATAACCTAAGATATGATTTGTAACCTGTGCTAACCTTAAAATATATGTATATTTGTGAAGCTAAGGGTGGGGGGTGGGGTAAAGGAGTATTGTACTATAATCAAAGTTTTCATGTTCTATAAATGTTTTTTTTTCTTGTTGGTAAAACTAATTAGCAGTCCCGTGAATCTGTTCCTCCTGAAAGAAAGCAAAGGTTATGATCTTTTGAGCCAGGGTTCCAATCATGGATCTTCTCGTCCATTTTTAACACCAACTGGGATCGTAACAGTTGCGTGGAAGGAAATCTTCTCTTGGGGTGTTAGGCTGAGCCTGTTATGACTGTCTGCCAAGCAAGTCTTACCGTAAACCTTCCAGCCACACACTTGGAGAACAGATTTCCAACAATCCCTGTTGAACATCAGACACAAGGTAACAAAGTGAGTGTTGGCTCGGCCTCTCAAATTGGATTATGGAGAACTAATGTCTCTGTTTACAAGAAATGGTTTTCTGCTCAACGCACAACTTTATTCCTTTTTGCAATCGGAATGTGTCCAGGACAAATACCACAGGCAGGAAGGCACAAGGTCCTTTTTACAGAAGTGACCCTTTTCTGCAGTCGTGTGTGTTTTTAAATTTTGATTTCACAATTGTCACAAGTGTGAAAATCCACCTCGGATCATGCATGCAGACACAAAGAAGGTCTGAAATAGGATGACTATGAGCTTTGTGATCCTGTTCGCAAAGCACAACGGTACAAGCAGGTCATTGCAAATTAAAAACTGTGTACGTGCATCCTGTTGCAAGGGTGGATTTCTGCTGGCAGAGTACAAGGGGCTTGGTTTGGCTGAAAGGCACACTGTAAATTGGTGTGCCGCTAATTGATCGCCTTCTTCTTTGGTACGGTTGTCTCTGTGTATGTTCCGGGCCAGATCTTGTTCAGTCAGCTTCTGCTAAAGTTTCTGGACTGCTGACACCGCAGCCATGAGACGCTTTGCAAGAAGAATAAGTACACAGCTGTGCTGACTAGTGGGGATTTCATGCTGAAAGGATGCGGATCTGTTAATGTTGCACTCGTTGTCGTCATGGAGATGTTCGAGATCATAGAATCATACAACATGGATGAATGATAAAAAGAAAGACTTGTGTGTTTATTAGAACCATAGAATCCCCACAGTGCAGAAAGAGGACATTTGGCCCATCAGGTCTGTGCTGACCCTCTGAAAGAGCACCTAGATCCCCTATCCCCGTAACCCCACCTAACCAGCACATCCCTGGTCACTAAGGAGCAATTTGGCATGGATAATTCACCTAACCTGCACATCTTTGGACTGTGGGAGGAAACCGGAGGTAACCCACGCAGACATGCGGAGAACTTGCAAACTCCGCACAGTAACCCAAGGCCAGAATGAACACTGGCGCTGTGAGGCAGCAGGCGCTAACCACTGTACTACCATGCACTCTTACTATACAGCAGCAACATACATTATATAGCGCCTTTAACACAGTGAAATAAGCTGAGGCAGGGATGGAAGGAGGATGAAGTTTGAGAAAGACCATGATGCTAGAAGGGGATTGCATGTGTATTATATATTTACTAGCAACATGTCCACAGCCATCCAGTGAATTACTACTAGTGTGCACTACTACTAGACAGCAGAGAATGTCACAAAACCTATCACAAAGGACAAACAGTCACTTGGTAGTACAGAACGTGAATGTTGCTGAAAAGGGAGACAAGTTGCTGAAGCTTCTCGTCGTGCACTCATCAGGGCAAATGCAAGAATGTCTAATTTCAAACGATCACAACAATGTTTACGGCAGGAGAAAAAGGTGCTGATTGGTTGACAAGATGATTCCAATTGGCTGACGCAATGCCAATGAGGAAACAACAGGGAGCCATAGGCTCCCCAGGCTCCTGGGTGGTTCAACAACAGTGTAAGTCTTGAACATATTGCTTTTGTTTCCAGAGAATGGGTTACATTGTTTTAAAAGTACTACACACATATATTACCTCCAGTGTAAGTCTAGTGAACTGCAGACACTAATTTCTACATGGGATTATGACATGCGAACATAAACCAAGCTATCGTGCAAAAAAAAGCCAGGAATGGGTTCTTAATGTTTTTTCGTTCGTGAGATGTGCGTGCGGCTGGCTGGGCTAGTATTTATGCCTCTCGTTAATTGACCATGAGAAGGGTTACTTCCTGGTTACTCCTGTAGGCTGTTGGATACTGTTTGGTAGGTCTTAATGAAGTCTTTGTAGTCTTAGGTAGGTTAATAGTATGTACTTATTTATTATAAGAATGTACATATATACATTAGAGGGTTCAAGCCATGAGTTGTCTCATGCTTGCTTGTTCACATAGATCTGCCCACACTGGACAGACCCCAGGTGTGGGCCATGTATTCTCTTGCCCACACAGTGATGTGCTCCTCCCACGTTAACCAAATAGCCTGCTCCTGCTCCTATTTTCTATTTCTTTGTAACCCTGTATGTGATAGACCTTTATACTACACTCCCCACCGCCACAAGTCCTTATCAAATCTATTTCAAGTTATTTTAGTTTACCCCATGTATTTGCATCATTATTACCCCTTCAAGTCTGAGTTCATAGGTTCAGGCAGTCTGGAGCCTTATAATTCTTCCATACATTGTTTGCACTACAGTCAGAGGAATGGTAAGCTCTGTCATTACAGGTAAACTGTTGATTTGGAGATTGATCTGGCATCTGAGTATGTTCTCATTCTTTTTTTTCCATTCCATACCTTCAAACTCTCCTTGTTAATTCAACAGTTGTGGTGATGGTTGTTGTTGATTTATCCCCAAAGCATCTTTTCTCTTCTTTGATCACCGTGACACATATGAAAGTTTACGTTTCAACAATGGGACCTTCATCATGTGTTTCACAATTCTAGCCAAAGTTTTCAATACTTAATTTCTAGTAGATTTTCGGGCGTACGATTCTTTTCATTCAACTCAACAGTAACTATGGTAAGTTGAGTAGTTTTTGTTTCAGAGTTAACTGTAAGCTTCACAACATTGGCTGGATATTGAGTTATTTTCGGAATTCTTCTTCCATGGTCGCTGACTGTTTCTTAGACTCTTCAAATGAATTTGTTTGATCTTTAATCTGTTCCATACAATTCACCGTTTCTGCTTTTAGAGTGTGGATTTGCTCTTCCATTCCGTTCCATTTCATCCTTCATGTTGTTCACATTGAATGGAAGTTCAAGAATTTTTGATTATTAATTCTTTTGGTTATCAATTATACCTGAAAGCAACTGTTCTGCGTCATCGGCAATTCCTTCTCCTGATCTAGGCACCTTTCACCTTATTTAATAGAGACCTCTGATGCTTGAAGTTCATCAGGTTTTAATTGAAGATCCATTTTTGTTGAATTTGTTTCTGCAAGTTCTCCATTTAAGCGCTTCAAGTTTTCTTTCAAGTGCTTTGCCTCCTGTGAGCGACATTCGGCTGTTCTCCTCACTTCTTGATTTTCCTCATCAAATGCATCCTTCAGACGTGAATGTTGATTCTCTGCACTGATCAGTTTTTCTTGGCAGAGTATAATTCCTCTGTGCTATGATTCAAGCTCACATTCTGGAATTGTGCTGTCGCTCCTTTCTGAAAACCTCTACTTTCTCTTGTTATTCTAGGTTCTTGATATTCATATATCTTCTTTGAAATGTAATGTTATTCCAAGTTTTCTTCCATTGTCCAACCATTTTCTTCAGCACGCTAGTCTCTTTCTTGCCCCTCTGTCACACCTCAAAATTTTGTTTGTTCAGACTTTGAACATTTTGCTTCATTGATTGCTGTAGTGTCTCATGCATTTTCAAAGGTATATACGCAGGTTGAATCTTGAGCTTCAAATCTTCCAATTCAGCTTGTTTAATTTTCCTTTTTCAGGATTTGTTCAATTTGGGTTTCATCATATAGCTTTCCTTCATTCATAGCTAACTGCTCTCTCCGTACTGTCCCCTACTGTTGCAGTTCGGGTAATGTGTTGGGATTTTCTAAAAGCCGCATTTTTGAGATTTGTGGAAAGTTCCCTTCTCTCTGGGCCGTCATGTGGTTTACTCAAGTATTGTCTTTTTCTCTTTTGGTGCTTTACTGGGGGGTTTTCTGTGCTTTTTAAGCTCTGTGTGCTGTACAAATATTCATCAAAGGCTTGTAATATTTAATTGAAGCTGGTTGAGGATTCATCAATGTACTGCATTAGGATGAATTCAACAGCAAGTTCACCAAACCAGTACCAAACCAGGTATTGAACTGGGCTTTTTCTAACTTTCTACTTAGATCTGATGTACTCTGGTAGTTTAAAAGTTTTCTTCTGCAGGATGCCTAATTTTTAGTTAGGTTTTGTCCTTGGCTGAGCCCAAACTGATTTAGTAATTTAGATTTGTGATCTATGCTTAAAAATTTTTAAAGTATAAGTTCAACTTTAAGAAGTTGCTGAGTGGCGCCGTCATTCATTTGGAGACGTAGGATTTACCTGTGCTTGCTAATTTTGTTAGGCTTCCGCTGCAATGAAATGAAAAAATGAAATGAAAACCGCTTATTGTCACAAGTAGGCTTCAAATTAAGTTACTGTGAAAAGCCCCTAGTCGCCACATTCCGGCGCCTGTTCGGGGAGGCTGGAACAGGAATTGAACCGTGCTGCTGGCCTGCCTTGGACTGCTTTAAAAGCCAGCGATTTAGCCCAGTGTGCTAAACCAGCCAATGGTGCCTGTGCTTAGCTTTGAAAATGTTTGAAACAATGACTACTTGGATTGACTTGCTGCAGGCTTCTCTGTTTCAGTGCATGTGTTCGGTTCACAAAGGCATCAAATTCTAGCCTTCAAAACTCTCTTTTAGTCACCATTCTCCTGAATTAATTAATGTTAGAACTGGCAAAATCTTTTTGTGTATCCTGTGTGTAAAATTAAATATCATTGATCAACTAAAGTCATTCCTAGTCCGACAAAAGGAATTTCCAGTTTTCCATGTAAACACTGTCACAAGGAGCGGGATTCTCTGATCCTGAGGCTTAGTGCTGACGCCGTTATAAATGCCGTTGCGTTTCTCGACGGCGTCAATATGGCCTCAGGAGCAGCAATTCTGACCTCTACAGGGGGCCAGCATGGCACTGGAGCAACTCACACCACTCCAGCTGCCAGTCCCCGGCGTCAGATGGACGCTGCGGGCAGCGCATGCGCAGTTGGGCCTGTGCCAACATGCGCATGCGCAGTGGGTACGGCACAATTGGCGTGCATGCGCAGTGGCTCCCTTCTCCGCGCTGGCCCCAATGCAACATGGCGTAGGGCTACAGGGGCTGGCGCGGAATAAAAGAGGCCCCAGCCCGAGAGGCTGGCCTGCCGATCGGTAGGCCCCGATCGTGGGTCAGGCCACAGCCGAGGCCCCTCCTGGGGCCGGACACCCCCCCCCCGCCCCCCCACCAGGCCGCCCCAGACGCATCCACGCTGTAAGTCCCGCCGGCTAAGAGAAGCTGTGGACGGCACCAGTGGGACTCGGCTTTTTTAGCATGGCCGCTCAGCCCATCCCGGACCTAGAATCGCCAGGGGAGCCCCGTGGAGCAGTCCCTGACCGGCGCCGCGCCGGCGTCAATGCGCCGGTTCTCCGCTCTCTGGTGTATCGGCAGACCGGCGTCGTGGCGCGAATCGCGCCGGTCCCGGTGATTCTCCGGCCCGGCCCTGGGGTGAGAGAATCCCGCCCAAGATGTTTGAATAGATTTTGCATTAATGATGAAGGATTGATTCAGGTCTCAGTAACATTTCCTGGAGAACCAGATTAGTAAATTAGAACCATCCGAAGTTTCTGACGCCAACTCAAAATTGGAGACTTTTCCGGATGCAGGGGAATTGCCAATCAGAGGTCCAAATGTCCCAGGCAATTCCCACGTAGTCAATGAGTCGGGACTTGTGAGGTGTCCTGTACAGCATCGTGGGGTGTACGTCTGGGGTAGGACCATCCTGAGATTGGAAGGTCCGCGAATTAACTTAAATACAGACTGTGAAAAAACATTGTGCGAAGAAAGAGAAGACATTCTGGTATGTGTACAGCAGAAATTTCTACATCAATCTGTCTCCAGTCCAACAAGGAAGGAAGCATTGTTGGATCTGGCTCTGGGAAATGAAGTACAGTAAATGGAATGTGTTACATACGAGACCATGCAACTAACAGGCCACAATTTAACTGGGCTTAAAGGAATTGTGAAAAGAGACTCGGAAATATCAAAGATAAAATTGCGGAACTGGGGAAGTTCTGGTTTCAAAACAGTTGGATTGGAAAAGGTGCTTCTTGTGTAAAACAGTAGCCAAGCAATGGAGAGTATTCAAGGTACGAACATATTACTTTCATGGTAATAGTAGACCAACCAAAGCTAATGTGCCTGGGATGGCAAAAGGATTTTATGGGGGTTTTTGTTCATGGCGACCTGTCATTTCATCTCTGAAACTGATTTCAATTTCAGGATTTAGCGCATGAAAGGAATAACACCAAAATCCTGAAACTGGAGCCTGTTCCTCATTACTCTGTGACCCCCTGCAACCCATCCCATACCCCCATCCTCCACTGCACCTCTCCGCCACCCCCACCCCCACCCCCACCCCACCCCACCAGCCGTGGTGTGATGCAGCAATCATAAAATCAGTTGGTGTGGCGAGAACTTCCCCATTCCACTCTCACATCACTGTTAGAAAAGTCTTACAATGTCACGCCTTGTTTAATCCGGTGTAGCTGGGTTTTTAAATGGCAATCGACTGCAAAATCTGAGCTATTAATTGTCAGCCATTTGCTAGGGAAAAGAAGGGGAACATTGAGGGTGCAAAGGGAAACCCTCATGTGGAGGCAGAAGACTTGGCAAAAGTAATAAGTAAGTACTTTGCACCTGCCTTCACAAAGGAAGTGCATGATGTGAAGGTTACACTGAAAGAGGGGAAGGAAGTTCTGGACAGGATATTATTGGATAGAGGCGATGTAATAAAAAGATTATCATTACTGAAAGTGGGCAAGCCACCTGGTCCAGACAGAATGTATTTGAGGTTGCTGAAAGAAGCAAAGGTAGAAACAACAGAAGCATTTTAGTCACAACCCTTGTCGGATAGAGGAATTATGCTGGAGGACTGGAGAGTTACCTAATGTAGTTTAAGAAAGGAGAGAAGTATATATGAAGAAACTGCGGGCCGAACATCAGTGGTGGGAATGTTATTGGAAACTATTATCAGGGACAAAATAAACTGTCATTTGGAAGTGGGGTTGGATTTTACAGACTTCCTATCGCTGTATTTGGAGACGGGGGGTATTTGCAAAGTAAAGCAGGTGGCTTTGCCATCTCGTTTCTCCACATCCCTGACACGGCCGCCCAGATTACGGTGTGCGGGGAAGATGCCTGGCAGCACCGCGCACCCTTGGGGCTATTGAGGCCCTTAGGAAGCCAATTAATGACCACTTAAGGGCCTTATTCCACATTTACACCCCATCTCCTCACTGGGGCCAACCACTCAGGCCCATCCAAAGGCCCAGACTTACCTTCACGGTCGGGCTCTATCACTTCTTCTTGGAGACGGCCCGCAGTCCCAGCGGTGGCCACCGCTCCATCCAGGTGGTACTGGGACTACAGAGCTGGCGGCCAATCGGTGTGGCCGGAAACTTTCTCGGGCGGGGCTTCGCCTTGATGGATGTGGAATTCCAACTCTGGAACAATTAAGGTTTCTCCCGGCATAATATTTCTGTGAGGTAGCTGGCTTTTGTGTGGGCGGGCTGCCAACCGACATTTTAGTCAGGGGGGTGGGGAATATGAACGTGATCCCATCTCGTAGCTGCAATCAGTTGGGGGAAGCTGGCCTCATATAACTGTCTGAAGGAAGGTGTAATGAAAACCCCCAATATTTGCAATCCCATGAGGGACCACCGAAAGGGAAATTAGCAAGGGGTTGTTGTTTACCCCTTACCTCCATTCCAAACCCCCCCTCCCAAGGGTATGGCCTCTGACTTATTAAAGTTAACCAGAAAATGTACTGAAATTATCCACCACTCCAATAACAGCCAGGAGTGAAATGCCAGGACTAAACATAAACATTCGCCAAAAGCGTAACCCTGTGCTGCTTCGTCTGAAATTCCAATCCCGATATCAAGGGGTCCCACCTCTGCCAAAGGTTAACGTAAACACCAAGGAGGACAGAGGGCAACTCTCCCTAGTCCCTTTCTGTAGCCCCAAGTTTGATGACCGTTATCCGTTCGTGAGCACTGCTGTTCACAAACAATAATTGAATCCACTCAATATAATTCTCCCCCAACACTAAGGGCACGATCTAACCAGATTGGAACAGAGTCCTGTGATGAGTGCATTTAGCCGGGTGTTTCCCGGCGCTCACAGTATCGAGAAACACCACACAATCTATCGGGACTCTGCTCGCCAGAACTCCTCAGTGTAGGAAGATATTGGTGGTGCCCCGTTGTCTTGACCCCCCTGTCGCACCCCCCCCCCCCCCAAAGCCCCAACTCATATATAAGGCCCTCCTGCACCCCACCTCACATGTGCAGGGCACCCCTGGACCCAGTCCCCGGCATGGGAAAAATGTCAGCCTTGTGTCCTTCATTGCCCTTCTGGATCTTTCATGGCCATCTTTCTGGGGTCACCTTGTGCCGGTTAATGGGTCTTTCATTGTCCCCTTTCTGGGGTCTTTTATAGCCTCCTTTCTGAGGTCTTTGTTGACTCTCCTTTGAGGATTTCCATTGCCTCTTCCTTGAGGTCTTCATTGTTCATGGACCTTTTATGTGGGCTGCCCTCTGCCTGGGTCTTCTCTAATTTTCTTGCCCATAATAGTTTGTTTCTTCTTGTCGTTGCTGCATTAAATGCATAACCACTTTAAGACTGCCATTTTTTATTTACTCAATGGTCAGCTGCTGCTGGCTTTTTCTGTGTTCTTCCCATGTGTTGGAAGTTTTGGCGTGAACCTGAAAAAAATTGACAATATCAAGCAGACAACAACATGATCAACAGAGAGCAAAGTCCAGGATAAGAACTGAGATACAGAAATGCAAGGCAGTCCTCAGGATAAAGACTTCTTCACAGACGCACTGAAAAAAACCCCAAAAGGATGAGGCAGGAACAGGATCAATTAAACTCTTCAGGATCTCGCCAGGATTACAATGATCAAAGCACGTGACACCATTATTCCTACCACGCCGTCTCACCAACAACCTATCCGGCCGGGGGTGATGATCCAACCCCATAGGATCGACATCCGGAACAGATCAACACAGGACTAGTAGTCGGAAGGCCACACCGAACCCTCGACTCGAAGATCGGATTAGCTGTGCTCCATTGAATTTCTCTAATGCAGACACCTCCTTGTCCGCCTCCATTGCCTCCATGAAAACACACACAACTCTTGGAATTGGGCCTTGATGATCTGTACCTCAGAGCTGAGATCTTTATGTCGTAACCCTCTCGAAGTACAATAGAAACACCGTTGGAATTTAACCAGCCCCCACCAATATAAACACATCTGTTCAGCATGAATCGCTATAATTTTAACGTTTCCACGCACAGGATCATTAAATTAAACACACTTAGAACCGTACCTTATTTCTAATGTTTACCAATACAAATATAACTCCCTTAAAACTATCTTTATTTTCCTAACATTGTTAACTTCCCTAATCTTCAGTTCTTTATTAAAAATGTTTTCATTGAGGTTTTGGTACACAAAACAAATATAAAAATGAACAAGCAGTGGGAGTTACACAAAAGAATATAAGAAGTTAAACTAAAACTATTTACACATAGATCAGCTTTGACTATTTACATCAGGGGTGGGCAAACTATGGCCCGCGGGCCGCATGCGGCCCGCCAAAGGTATTTCTGCGGCCCGCCAAGTCATTAAAAAAAAAAAATTAAAAAAATTTTTTTTTTTTTTTTTTAAATTTTTTTTAAGGTTAATGGAGGCGGGCTGTTGGGTTACTTACTGGCATAGGGTGGATACATTGACTTGAGTAGGGTGATCATTGCTCGGCACAACGTCGAGGGCCGAAGGGCCTGTTCTGTGCTGTACTGTTCTATGTTCTATATGAGGCGCCCAGAATCATAACCGGGTGAAGTAATTATTTTACTTAATATACTATGCGGCCCTTTGTGAATTGTGAATTTTTGAATGTGGCCCTTGCACGGAAAAGTTTGCCCACCCCTGATTTACATAGATACAACACAGTTTCCCCGTCTTTTTCTTTTATTCCTTCCTTACAGTGGCGATTATGGTCCTCTGTGTTTCGCTTCCCACCGGTTTTCCCTTTGCTTTTCTTCCCGTTGGTCCAGGACGTTGTAGCACCTACATCCACTCCCCCACCTTGTGTCTCCTGGTTATTTTGTTGGGCTTGGTTGAGTTCCTTGTTCCCCTGACCACCCCCCACCCCCCTCCTTACTGTGTTGTGGGCACACCCTTCAGTTCTGATTGTGATAAATGTAGGAATTTCAGATATATTGTATTACAGATATTTGTGCAGCCCTTAAAGGGCTAAAGTGTGTGTGTGACTGCTGCAGACTTTTTTTTTCAACAAAATCCAAGTTTGAAAGACAACTAGGTTTTGGAGCCAGAGGTGCAATTAAAGCATCATAGAAAGCTTGGGCTAATGGATTGTTGTTTGGATGAAGGGGATTCCCTGAGGAATTAATTAGATTTCAGCTTGGTAAGATTATGTACTTGGAGGAGCAAGACTGCCCCATGTCAATACCGCCCACAGCCTACAAGTAAAAAAGAAAAACAACTTTGTCTACATTATTACTAGTGGGCTACATAACACTTTGCAAATTTTTTTAAATGTGAAGCCATTGTTTACTGTTTCCGAATAATAACATTCTATATCAGCTGGTGCCCTCTTTAACAAGTGTTAATTCTAGTTAGCATGTTGTCAGAACCGAGAATAACCTCATTATTCTGTCTGGGATTAGGCCATGGTTACAGACTAGTGGCTTAACTGAAGAGTGGCAGTAGGACATAGGAGCAGGAGTGGGGCCATTCAGTCCCTCATTCCAGTTCCACCATTCATAAGATCATTGCTGTCATGTGTTTTAACTCCAAACACCCACCTAGGCACCATGCACGTGGCTTTAGAGATGACCATGGAACACACCATCTTGAACTCATGATCTGGGGGAATTATGTGGATTTTATGAGGAGTTTGGAGTGGCATAGTGGGATAAATTAAAAGACAAATGTGATGCAGGTTATAGACGCTCATGCATTGTGTTCAAGATTTGCTGGGTTTCTTTTTAAGGTGTATTTCTTTCTAGTGAAGCACGAAAGGGAATATTCAAGACAGTGATTGACACTGGGCAGATTGAAAGTTTTTCAATAAAGAGACCTTTGATGGTATCAAAAGCATTTAGGGCAATTTGGCCAACATGATTGATGGATGAACGAAAGCATTGAAACCGCAGAGTGATGGGACCCACACTCATTCTCGTGATTCTTGGCCTTACCATGAGAAAGGAGGCAAGATCCTTCCTTACAAATTGAGTCACTGAGGGTGGTTCTGTTCTTATGCACTTGTCAGCAGTTGGATTCAGAGATATTCATTGTGCAGTTTAAAGGGTGGAATTCATTGACACATAATTTTCGGATTCCCCAGTGTCACATTTGCGGGGTATCCTTCTAATGCAATGGGAATTCCTCTCGGACCTTCCCACCTAAGGGTTTACCCGGCAATTTCCCAGAAGAGCTAACTTCCTCGGGAACATAGTGCTGGGCTGGGAACCGTCAGACAGAAGCAATTTAAATGGCTATCTTCGGATGGTTCTGCCAGTTATGAAATGAAATGAAATGAAAATCGCTTATTGTCACGAGTAGGCTTCAACAAAGTTACTGTGAAAAGCCCCTAGTCGCCACATTCCGGCGCCTGTCCGGGGAGGCTGGTACGGGAATCGAACCGTGCTGCTGGCCTGCTTGGTCTGCTTTAAAAGCCAGCGATTTAGCCGAGTGAGCTAAACCAGCCCCTATACCCTGATAGTTACTCTGAAAGAGTTAGACGGGAAAAAAAAGTCTAACTCCAGAGTAACTGTTTAAACATCCCAGACCCAGATTCGCACGGGGCACCCTGCAAATATGCAACCTCCCAGAGTACCCACCACAAATCCTCCCCTCCCCCCCCCCCACTCACACCCCACCCCGCAGGCCAGATATCCCCTTCCCATGTGACCAGGTATGAACCCCCCCATCTCTCCTGGACTGACCCCCTCCTTTCCTCCTCAACTAAGCCCCCTCCCTCCCTCCTGGACTGACCCCCTTTCTGGACAAAGCCCCCTCCTGGACAGACCCCCCCCCCCTCCTGGACTGAGCCCTCTCTCTCCCTGCCGACTGACCCCCTCTTCCTGGATTGAGCCCCCTCCTGGACAGACCCCCCCACCCCTCCTGGACCAACATCCCGCCCTCACACCCGAACCCCCCCCCCTCACAGTCACATGGTCCGCACCCTCCCCCCCCTAACAATTGGCTCCACCCCAGCATCCCCTCCAACTACCAGGTCCAACACCACCCCCACCCCCAGCTGCGACCGACACCACACGCCCTCCTCCGCATCCATTCCCTCAATTTGCTTTATAACTTACCTGCTCCCTGTAAATGATCTCTTTAAACCTCCCTTCACAGCAGTTACTGCCAGAAAAGGGGGAGTGACTTACCTCTCTGTGCCTTAGTTATTCCACGCTGGTTCGGCTGGGGGCACGCTTTGCTACTCCTGTCTCACCCAACCTGAGTGAGGAAAATTGGGCGAGATGGGTGACTTCAGAATCCCAGGGAAGGTTGAGAGTGCCAATCGGTCAGAGATTATCACTCTGCAGAAGTTACGGACCGTCAAGACAACCTAAATGCACAATGCTATTTGGAAGTCAGGTTATTTAGTAACCTTCTGCTCTATCTTCCTTTATGCTGTTATAGGTATTGGCTATCTTAACAGAGAGCAAGCTGTGTTCTCCAAAACCAGGTTAATTCTTTCATGGAATGATAAACGATGCATTGCTGAAGGAGGCCACTTGGTCTATTGGATCTGGGGGAGAGAACCAATTTATCCCACCCACTTGTTCCCTTTTGCCCTGAAAATGACTCCCCATCAAGTATTGATCCAAATCCCGTTTGAAAATTAATACTGAATCTTCTTTCATTATCTTTCCAGGCATTACATTCCAGACTATAACAGTTAGTTGGGTGAAAGAACTGTTTTTCACATTGCTTCTGGTTATTTTGCCAGGAATCTTAAATCTGTGTCCTCTGGTGCAGACCCATTTGCAACTAGCAATGGTTTATCCCATTTACCCTTTCAAAGCCCCTCATAGCTTTGAACATCTCTATTAAATCTGCTCTTCACGTCCTTCCGAAAGTACAGTGAACATATGAATTAGGAGCAGGAGAAGGCCACTCGGCCCTTCGAGCTTGCTTCCAGAATTGGACAGCGTACTCCAGCTGAGGTCTAAGCAGAGTTTTATAAAGGTTTAGCAACACTTACTTGCCTTTGTACTCTATGCCTCTATTTCTAAAGCTATGAATCCTAGATGGGGTGGGATTCTCCCTTCCCCCAGCACGTGTCTCTCAGCAGCAGGAAGCGGCGGATGTTCGATGGTGGCGGGATTCGCTGTTCCCACTGCTGTCATAGAAAATAGATGCAGGAGGAGACCATTCAGCCTGCGCCACCATTCAATATGATCATGGCTGATCATGCAGATTCAGTATCCCACTCCTGCTTTCTCTCCATACCCCTTGATCCCTTCAGCTCAAAGGGCCACATCCAGCTGCCTCTTGAATATATCCAACGACCTGGCGACAACAGCTTTGTGGGGTGGAAATTTCTACAAGTTCTCAACTCTCTGAGAGAAGAAGTTCTTCCTCAGCTCAGTCCTGAATGGTTTACTGCTTATTCCTTGGCTGTGACCCCCTAGTTCTGGATGTCCCCAACATCAGGAACATTCTTCCCGCATCTAGCCTCTCCAGTCCTATCAGGATTTCATATGTTTCTATGAGATCCCCTCTTATTCTTCTAAACTCCAGTGAATACAAGCCCAGTCGACCCAGTCTTTCTTCATATGTCAGTCCTGCCACCCCGGGAATTAGTCTGGTGAACCTTTGCTGGACACCTTCAATGGGACTATGCACAGAAACCACCCCACACCGCCGGGAATCCTGTCGGCGGGATGCGCTGTAGGCGGGATCAGGGAATCCCATCGCCAGCTGAAGGGCGGAAAATTCTGGCCATGGTTTTTTTAACTGCCTTCTTAACTTTTCTTTTGACCTTCAAACATTTGTGGACATATACCCCAGGTTGTTAATTCATTCATGGAGTGTGTGAATTGCTGGCGAGGTCAGCATTTATTTCCCATCCCTAACTGTCCTTGAGAGGGTGGTGGTGAGCTGCCTTCTTGAACCGCTGTGATGTAGGTGCACCCACAGTGCTGTTAGAGAGGGAGTTGCAGGATTTTGACCCAGCAACAGTGAGGGAACGACAATATATTTTCCAAGTCAGGATGGTCTGTGACTTGGAAGGGGCGCTTCCAGGTTCCCAAGTATCTGCTGCCCTTGGTCTTCCAGATGATAGGAATTGTGGGTTTGAAAGGTGCTGCCTCAGGAGCTTTGGTGAATTCCTGCAGTGCATCTTGTAGATGGTTACACACGGCTGCTTCTGTGCATCGGTGGTGAATGTTGTGGAGGGGGTGCTAATCAAGTGTGCTAATCTATCCTGGCTGGTGTCAAAGTTTGGTTGGAGCTGCACTCATCCAGACAAATCAAGAGTATTCCATCGTGCTCCTGACTTGTGCCTTATAGATGGTAGACACACTTTGGGGAATCAGGAATTGAGTTACTCACCACAGGATTCCCTGACCTGCTCTTGTAGTTACAGTATTTATATGGCTAGTCTAGTTCAGTTTCTGGTCAACGTTGATAGTGGGGGATTCAGTGATGGTAATACCATTAAATTTACCTTGAGGGCAGTACACTTTAGACTGAAACAATCTGTGGCCGTATCTGTCAGCAGCTGTTAGTAGCATTTTCTGCAAGTTATAGGAAACCATGCAAGATCTGCCAACATGAACTTTGGCCATTGTTCGCTAACTTAATGGGCGTCAGGGGCAGCATCACAGTTTTAAGGTCAATAATGCAAAATGCTGGAGTTAGTCCAAGGGAAAGCATTGGAACTTGCTTTTGCCATGACCAGTACTTTCTCCTTCAAACATTGACCAAATACACCGGTATCCCTTTCAGATCCTCTTGCCTTATGGATTGTGAGTTGTTTTTCTCTGGATTCACGTTTAAATTTATTGAAAAAAAATCTCAGAATGAAAGTTTCACTTTTGTTGGCGAGTAGCCTAGCTCCTCAATGATTGTAAATCTGGATGGAAGCCATGGCAACCATTTGAACCTTGCCATATGTGTTAAGCAATTAATTGCAAAGCAACAGTGCTGATATCCTCACTAAAGAATTGATAATCACTTGAATTGTATTACCCATCAATTGATAACTATTATATTGCTCACAGCAGTAGCATTGTGGATAGCACAATTGCTTCACAGCTCCAGGGTCCCAGGTTCGATTCCAGCTTGGTCACTGTCTGTGCGGAGTCTGCACATCCTCCCCGTGTGTGCGTGGGTTTCCTCCGGGTGCTCCGGTTTCCTCCCACAGTCCAAAGATGTGCAGGTTAGGTGGACTGGCCATGCTAAATTTCCCTTAGTGTCCAAAATTGCCCTTAGTGTTGGGTGGGGTTACTGGGTTATGGGGATAGGGTGGAGGTGTTGACCTTGGGTAGGGTGCTCTTTCCAAGAGCCGGTGCAGACTCGATGGGCCGAGTGGCCTCCTTCTGCACTGTAAATTCTATGATAATCTATGATTATCCTTCATTGGATTGTTGATTTGTAGATCCAATTTGCATGACCCAATTGCTTTGAACAAGATGTCGATGACGCACATAACTTAAAAGCAGCAAATCCCCTTTCTTCAGAGGCTGAGAGGATTGGTGACAGTGGACAGATTGTCTGTATTTCTGAATCTGTCCTAGACCCCTCATGATTTTGAACACCTTGATCGAATCTCCCGCTATTCTACTGGGAATTAAGCTATTCTCTAAAGAGAACAACCCCAGCTTCTCCAGTCTGTCTATGTAACTGAAATCCCTAACCCCTGGATCCATTCTCTTAATTCTTTTATGTACCCTCCCTAAATTCTGCACCTATTGTTCCTTAAGTGTGGTGCCCAGAAATGGACATAGTGGTCGGAAACTTAGATGCCCAGGTTTGTTTGTTCTTTCACCTTCTGAATTGTAGTGTTCCGATCCAGTTGATGTTATGCCTGGATGGGAAGATCACAGGACTGTAACTTTGACTATTTTCTAAAACATGGATGAATAGTCACAGGACTGCCAATTAGCATCCAACAACAAAAAAGAATAACTAAACTTGAAAAATTTGACTATAATACAAGACTCCTTCACTCCCTCTTGCCTTCATAAATTTACACAGATTTTAAGAATAATCCTAATAACCCAACAGGCTAACTATGGTCAGACAACACGCACTCTGAAACCAAGTAGTGGACATCACCCAATTGAGTTTCTGTGCATTTCTCAAGTTCCCCAAGATGATTATCACACAAATGTTGCCAAACTTCACTCTCAAAAAGACACATTTTAAAACCTTTCAAACAATACTTTCCCTCAGCTCTTTTCAACAAGGATCTGCCTCCAGGTTTTCCAACTCTCCTTTCAAACCTTTACACAGTTTCTCAGAAATCCAGCGACCAATTTCTTCACAAATGCTTCAACCGTTCACTTAACAGGCTGGAGTAAAATGAAAGGCTGTGATGCCTCAGAAACTGAACAGGACTAACCATATTAATACTGTGGCAAACAGAGCAGGTCAAAGGCTAGGAATCCTATGGCAAGTAACACACGTCCTGACCCCCAAAGCCTTTCCACCATCTACAAGGTACAAGTCAGCAGTGTAATGGAATACTCCCCACTTGCCTGGATCAGTGCAGCTCCAACAACACTCAAGAAGCTCAACACCATCCAGGACAAAGCAGCTCACTTTATTGCTCCCCCTTCCACAAACATTCACTCCTCCCACCACCAACCAACAGCGGCAGCTGTGTGTACCATCTACAAGATGCACTGCAGTAACTTAGGGCAGCACGGTAGCATTGTGGATAGCACAACTGCTTCACAGCTCCAGGGTCCCAGGTTCGATTCTGACTTGGGTCGCTGTCTGCGCGGAGTCTGCACGTTCTCCCCGTGTCTGCGTGGGTTTCCTCCGGGTGCTCCGGTTTCCTCTCACAGTCCAAAGATGTGCAGGTTAGATGGATTGGTCATGATAAATTACCCTTAGTGTCCAAGATTGCCATTTGTCCCTGTGTCTGCGTGGGTTTTGCCCCCACAACCCAAAGATGTGCAGAGTAGGTGGATTGGCCATGCTAAATTACCCCTTAATTGGAAAAAATAATTGGGTACTCTAAATAAAAAGAAAATTGCCCTTAGTGTTGGGTGGGGTTACTGGGTTATGGGGATAGGGTAGAGGTGTTGACCTTGGGTAGGGTGCACTTTCCAAGAACCGGTGCAGACTCGATGGGCTGAATGGCCTCCTTCTGCACTGTAAATTCTATGATAATTACCAAGGTTCCTTCGGCAGCACCTTCCAAACCCACGACCACTATCTTCAAGAAGGTCAAGAGCAGCAACTACCTGGGACCCCACCCCCTGGAGGTTCCCCTCCTAGTCACACACCATGATTTGGAAATATATCACTGTTCCTTCAGTGTTGCTGGATCAAAATCCTGGAATTCCCTCTCTCACAGCACGCTGGGTGTACATAGATCTCAGGGTTTGCAACAGTTCAAGAAGGCAGCTTGAATTGATGGGCAATAAATGGTGGCCTAACAGCGACGCCCACATCCCATAAATAAGTTTTTAAAAAACGTACCCTACCACATGAAACACACCGAGAAGCTAAATCCCTTGTTAATGAGCTCCTCACACAACTTTTTCATTCACCTTTGCTCTCTAGTGGTTTAACTTGCGATATGCTCAACTGATTCCGAACCAGTTTTGCCAGATTTTACGGATTTTAAAATTTTGATCAGGGGCACGTCATTGGCCAAGGGCTGAACTGGGCCCTGTAATCCCTCCAAGTGCTGGATCCCTGGGACGTTCCTGCTTCTCCCTGCTGTGCATCTTCAATTGTGAGGTACTCAGCAGTGAGTGACCCAAAAGCCGGCCTACTACATAATCCCACCAAGGTGTGAGTGTCTAGGCTGGTGGAGGGGCAGGGTGACAGCTTTGATGCCTCCTCGATTCTTCTCTCTGAGAAAACCTGTTTAGCTGGCAGCAAAGTGACTTTCTTTGGGAACATTTATTTGCTTATATATCAAGATCTGGAGGGAGGGGGGTGATTTCAAGCCTGTCTTAGCCGTCAGCAAGGACGGCGATGTGGGCAGAAAATGTGGCGAGAATTGGAAAAATCTCTCCGAGCAGAACATGATTTGCGATTTTCCAATCTCCATGCTGGCGGCGTGATGAGCAGTCTGCCCGGAAAAGCCGGGAATCTCATTTTAATATGTTATAATATTGGCAAGCAGGGCAGCACGGTGGCCTAGTGGTTAGCACAACCGCCTCACGGCGCTGAGGTCCCAGGTTCGATCCCGGCTCTGGGTCACTGTCCGTGTGGAGTTTGCACATTCTCCCCATGTCTGCGTGGGTTTCGCCCCCACAACCCAAAAATGTGCAGAGTAGGTGGATTGGCCACGCTAAATTGCCCCTTAATTGGAAAAAATAATTGGGTAATCTAAATTTATAAAAAAAAAAATAATAATATTGGCAAGCCCTGCTTCCAGGACTTCCCCACTCACTAATGATTTATAACAGCTGTATAAAACTGAGAAGCTGGCAACCTCACCTTCACAGGGGATAGCAGAGGTGAGGGATCAGGTCACCATTACCATCCAGGTTGGCAGTGGCAGAGGGGGCAGTGGAGAGTATGCGTGGGACCCAGGTAAGTGCAATTCAAGACTGGGGTGGAGGGAGGGGTTCAGCCTCAGCAGCTTGGAGGGGAGGTGGGGGGCTGAGGTCGCCCACAGGCCTTTGTGGCCCCTCATGGCTGTGAGGCTTTAGATGTAAAAAGGTCTGGCGTCTGGTTGGCAGGCAGCGATTCCCCAGTGCTCCTTGCTGGGCCTGTGGCTATATAATCCCTGAGGAATTGCCCTTCCAGTGGGGCAGCTGGAAAGTGGGTGAGAGCAGGTGATTCCGCAGGGTCAGCACTGGGAGCGACTGTGAGGGTCTCGGCCATCTCCTCAGACAGAAGGTGATGGGACTTGGTTCAGTCAGTTTGCAGTCCGAGGAGGGAAGCTGTCATCCCTTCCTGATGCTCAAAACTCTGCCTCTGTGGTTCCAGGAGCTCTGGGACAACCGTACTCAGGGGCACAGCATTGGCCAAGGGCTGACCTGGGCCCTGTAATCCCTCCAAGCGCTGGATCCCTGGGACGTTCCTGCTTCTCCCTGCTGTGCATCTTCAATTGTGAGGTACTCAGCAGTGAGTGACCCAAAATCCGGCCTACTACATAATCCCACCAAGGTGTGAGTGTCTAGGCTGGTGGAGGGGAAGGGTGACAGCTTTGGTGCCTCCTCGATTCTTCTCTCTGAGATGTCTCACTCGGAGCTGTTCAGGTCTATGGTGGCCAGAGGGTGTCAGGATGGTCCATGCTGGTCAACTGAGAAGTGCATCACAGGGGATAAATGTTGGGAGGAAGTTAATTTGGGTGAGGCTTGCACTGTGGCTGCATGTCTTGACGGTTCTGTCTGTTGCCCTCACTTTGCCCTCTGCACAGGTACGGTCTTGCTCATTGCCGGCCAGCTCAAGAGTTCCCTCCTCAAAGAGCCTTCAGTTTCTCAGCTTGGGCATGACTCCGGCAGGCTGTGTCCGCTCACGCCGGTGGTACTGGGGTTTATCCTGCAATGAGACAGATTGGGAGAGTGTAGTCGGGAGTCCTGCCAAGTCAGCTGGTAATGAAGTCCGGCATGCGTGGGATGTAAGTGGGAGCGGGGATGTAAAAAGCAGATTATTTACTGGGGGGAATATGGGAAGTGGGACTGGGGGGGGGGGGGGGGAGGGGGGGAGGAACATGAGAAGTATTGAAAATCTGTGAGTTGGCTGGGTGATAGATCATCGCGGAGCTGTGAAGAGTGTGTGAAGGGGTAAACATCAGGAGGCGGACTTGCCCTGACTACACGAAGAAGATCATTCATCTTCTTCCTGTCCTCCCGTGCAGCGAGCTAGCACTCACTATCGCAGGTGACCCCAGGTGGGGGGTGGTGACCTTGGTTGAAGGGGGTCTGCGGGTGCGCGGGTAGAGGATGTCACTTCTCTGCTCCACACCATCTAAGAATTTGGTGAGGACTCCCTCCGAAAATCTTGCTGCTGTCTTCCTGACAGCCATCCCCCCCAACTGGATTTGGGACAAGTGCTGGGGAGGTGTTTAAAACGAGCGCCCCATTGACTTGCAGAGATTACGTTTTCCTGGAGTGAGTGCAGCAGAGGTAAGCCGCCATGAGCACGGCGTGAATCACATGGTAAAAAATATTGTTAAAGGGGCTCAATGTTTGATGAGTGTTCCTGATATCGACGCTGATGGGATTCCCACTGGTTTTCTCACCGGAACCGACACTTTGAAAAAATAAGGTGAGATTCCGCCCCTGATCTTTGAGATTATCTGGCCTTCAGAACGACCTCAAGCAGCTTTCAGCCTAGAGGGCCTGGCGTCGGACCTCAACGCCACAGCATTAGCAGTCTGGGCTGGCAATGGCAAGGGCATTGGTGGAGTGGCATTGATGTGAGCGCAAATTGTGTCACCCTCAGCGAGGACAGCAGGTTTGGGCTCCAGGGAGCCACTGCTATTCCCCTGGGGGTGGGGTGGTGCCTCAGCAATCCTAGTGATCTGCTGCAACACAGACTCTTGGACTGCTGTGGGAGGCCCTTTAAGCACTGAGATATTCAGCCTTGACTGCAGCACTGTGAGCCTCCATGGAAACCAGGCTGAGCTTGCATGACAACTAGCATGGATCTTATGACTCCAGTTGAACTTACGCTGCAGTGCTGAGATGTGGATTTCGCCTGTGCTGCAATGGAAGCTGAATCATTTGTCACCAGAAACTATCTCATGGCTGGGTCTGCAATTGCCGTCATGCTGTTGGCGCCATTTCCACACTGAAGAGAAGGAGCTACAGGCTCCTCCATGCTCTCTGGCAATGACACTTGACTTTTTGGCATAGGCCAATGCACCAACACATGTGTTGTGCAATACCCAGAATTGTTCTCTAATGTGTCACTCTATCAGAATTCTCAATGAGCGCTCTGCACCAGGCTGTCAGATCAAGTGATGGTGTTTCTTTGTCAGAGCTCTGGTGTTGATCTCACCCTTCTTAATGAGGCTGCAGTGGGTGGCCGGGCGATATTGTCTTTGGGTATTTGGAAGCAGAAAGAAAGAAGGGGAGGGTTGCGTTATGTGGGGGGTGGGTTGTGGCATGAAAGACCGGAGGCTTAGAATACATAAGCGTTTCTGTGGCCGCAAACAAGACACCTGGATGGTACGTTGCGTCCCTGGTGCTAGGGTCAAAGATGTGTCAGAGCGGCTACAGGACACTCTAGTGGTGGAGGGTGAACAGCCAGTGGTACAAACGACACAGGCTTAAAAAAAGAGTTAAGGTCCTAACAGCAGGATATAGGGGGCGGGATTCTCCAAAATGGAGGCTGAGTGTCCGCGCCGTCGTGAACGTTGTCGCGTTTCACAACGGCGGAAACGGGCACGGGCACTACCGATTTTATAGGGGCCAACCCGTGCATGCGCAGTGGCACCTCGTCAACCCGCGTATGGGCGGGGGACTTCCTCAACGCGCCGGCCCCGAAGCAACATGGCGTGTGGGTTCAGGGGCCGGTCACATAACAAAATAGGGCCGGGGCTGGAGAGGCCGGCCCGCAAATCGGTGAGCCCTGATCGCGGGCCAGACCCCATCGGTGACCCCCCCCCAGTGAAGGAGCCCCCATCCCCCAACAGGCAGAGTTCCCGCCGGCTGCGAGCAGGTGTGGACAGCGACGGCGGGACTCTACCGTTTCCGCGTGGCCGCTCGGCCCATCAAGGCCGGAGAATCGTCGGCCCGGCCGCGGACAGTGGCACACGATCGGCGCCGTGCCAAACGTGCCGGCGCAAATGGCGCCGATTCTCCGCTCCTCGGAGAATCGCGTGCCGGCGTTGGGGCGGCGTGGCGCGGTTGCGGCAATTTTCTGGCCTGGCGTGGGGCTCGAAGAATCCCGCCCAGGGAGTTCAGAAGTAAGTTGAAAAGTAGGACCTCGGAAGTCGTGATCACAGGATTACTACCAGTGCCACGTGATAGTCAGAGCACAAACAGCAGGATATATCAGATGAATATGTAGCTGAAGAAATGGTGCAAGGGTGAAGGTTTCAGATTCCTGCCACATTGGCACCAGTTCTGGGGGAGGTGGGACCAGTATAAACTGGGTGGGTTACACCTGGTCAGGACCTGGACTGCCGACCTCGAGGGAGTATTTTCTAGAGTGTTTCTGAGGGTTTAAACTAAAATGACAGGGGGATGGGAACCTATGCAAGGCGTCAGAGGAAGGAGGAACACGGAGAAGAACAAAAGATAGAAAGGGGAATGAGAAAATTATAGGCAACAAAAATCAAGGGCCAGAATCAAGCAGGGCCACTGTGAAAAATAATGGGAACAGGACAAGGAATGTTAAAAAGACAAACCTTAAAGCTTTGTGCCTTAATGCGCGGAGAATTCACAATAAAGTGAGCGAGTTAATCGCACAAATAGACGTAAACGGCTATGATATAGTTACAGTTACAAAGACATGGCTGCAGGGTGACCAGGGATGAGAATTGAACATCCAGGGTATTCAGTGTTTAGGAAGGACAGACAAAAAGGAAAAGGCAGTGGGGTTGCATTGCTGGTTAAAGAGGAAATTAACTCAATAATGAGGAAGGATATTAGCTCCGATGATGTGGAATCTGTATGGGAAGAGCTGAGAAACACGAAGGGGAAAAAAATATTAGTGGATGTGAATGGTAGTGATGGTGTTGGGAATGGCATTAAACAGAAATTAGAGACGCATGCTATAAAGGAACATCTGTTATTATGGGATATTTTAATCTGCAAATGGATTGGACAAATTAAATTAGCCACAATACCATGGAGGAGGAATTCCTGGAGTGTATATGGGATGGTTTTCTGGACCAATACATTGAGGAACCAACTAGGGAACAGGTCATACTAGACTGGGACTTGTGTAATAAGCAAGAAATAATTGGTAATCTAGTTGTGCGAGACCCCTTGGGGATGAGCGACCATAACATGATAGAGTTTTTCACTGAGATGTAGAGTGATGTAGTTGATTCTGAGACTAGGATGCTGAATCTAAATAAAGGAATCTATGATTGTATGAGGTGTGAGTTAGCTACGATGGTTGGGCAACATTACTTACAGGGATGATGGAGGATAGCAATGGGAAACATTCAAAAAGCACATGAGTGAACTGCAACAATTGTTTATTCCTGCCTGGCAAAAATAAAATGGGGAAGTTGGACAAACCACGATTTACAAGGGAAAATTAAAGATAGTATTAGTACCAAGGAAGAGGCACGCTAAATGACCAGAAAAAATAGCAGACTGGAGGATTGGGAGCAGTTTAGAATTCAGCAAAGGAGAATAAAGGGAGTGATTAAGAAGGGGAAAATAGAGTACGGGAGTAAGCTTGCAGGAAACATAATTACTGACTGCAAAAACTTCTATATGTATGTGCAGACAAAAGGATTGGTGAAGGCAAATGTAGGTCCCTTACAGTCAGAAACAGGGGAATGTATAATGGGTACAAATAAATGGCTGACCAACTAAATACTTGGGGCGCGATTCGCCGCCCCCCACGACGGGTCGGAGAATAGCGGGAGGGCCTTCCCGACATTTTTCCCGACCTCCCGCTATTCCCCCCCCCCCCCACGCCCGCCCCCTGACACGAATCGCTGCTCGCCGTTTTTTTACGGCGAACAGCGATTCTCCCCTAGCCGATGGGCCGAGTTCCCAGGCCTTTACGGCCGTTTTCACGAACGGCAACACACCTGCTCTCACCGTTCGTGAAAACGGCCGCAAAGTGCCGTTCTGGGTAACCATGGCACCGATTGGCACGGCCGCACCACGGCCGTGCCAAGGGTGCCATGGGCAGCGGGTCCGAACCCCGCGCACTCTTTGTTCCTCCGCCGCCCCGTTGGATCAGTCCGCGGGGCGGCTGAGGGGCATACCGGCCCGCGCATGCGTGGGTTTCACGCATATGCGTGATGACCTCATCCGCGCATGCGTGGGTTGGAGCCATCCAATCCGCGCATGCGCGGCTGATGTCATCGTGCGCGTCAGCCGCCGTTAACTTTGGCGCGCGGGCTTAGCGAATTTCGCTAAGCCTGCGATGCCGAGGTTCACACGGCCCCGCTGCTAGCCCCGACCGGGGAGCAGAATCGGGTCCCGGGAGGGGGCGCGGAGGCTGCCGGGAAACATGGGCGGTTTCACGGCAGCCTTCACGACTCTCTGCATTTGCGGAGAATCGCGCCCATACTCTGTCTTGATAAAACAGGACACAAATAACATATCAGAAATGTTGGGGTACACAGGGTTTAGTAAGAGGGAGAAACTGAAGGAAATCAATATTAGTAGGGAAGTGATGTTGGGAAAATTGATGGGATTGAAGGCTGAAAAATTCCCAGGACCTGATAATCTACATCCCAGAGTAATTAAGGAGGCGGCCTTAGAAAATTTGGATGCATTGGTAGTTTTCTTCCAAGATTCTATAGACTCTGGTGGACTTTGAAACAGTTCATACAGATTGGAGGGTAGCTAATGGAACATTTAAAAAGGGAGTTGGAGGGAAAATAGGAAATTATAGACCACTCAACCTGATGTCGGTGGTGGGGGAAGTGCTAGAGTCCATTACAAAAGATTTAATACCAGAGCACTTGGGAAACAGTGGCAGGATCGGACAGAGTCAGCATGGATTTACGAAAGGGGAACAATACTTGGCAAATCTACTGGAATTCTTCGAGGATGTAACTAGTAGAGTTGATGAGGGGGAGCCAGTGGATGTGACTTATTTGGACTTTCAGAAATTTTTCGACAAAGACCCACATAAGAGACTAGCGTGTAAAATGAAAGCACATGGAATTGGGGATAGTGAATTGAGATGGATAGAAAACTGCTTGGCAGACAGGAAAGAGTAGGAATAAACGAGTCTTTTTACAAATGGCAAGCAGTGATCAGAGCTAGGATACCAGCTATTCAAAATATATATTTATGACTTAGATAAGGGAACTAAATGTAATATCTATAAATTTGCTGACACAAAGCTGGGTGGGAGGGTGAGCTGTGAGGAGGATGCAGAGATGCTTCAGTATGATTTGGACAAGTTGAGTGAGTGGGTAAATGCATGGCAGATGCAGCATAATATGGATAAATGTGAGGTGATCCACTTTTAGCAAAAACAGGGAAGCATGTTATTATCTAAATGGCTATAGATTGAGAGAGGGGAATGTGCAATGAGACCTGGGTATCCTCGTACACCAGTCACCGAAAGTAAGCATGCAGGTCCAACAGGCAGTAAAGAAGCAAATGGTAAGCTGGGTAGCGAGAGGATTCGAGTACAGGAGATAGGATGACTTGCTGCAATTATACAGGGCCTTGGTGAGATCACCTGAAATATTGTGTGCAGTTTTTGCCTCCTTATGGGCAGCACGGTAGCACAGTGGTTAGCACATTTGCTTCACAGCTCCAGGGTCCCAGGTTCAATTCCCAGCTTGGGTCACTGTCTGCACGTTCTCCCCGTGTCTGCGTGGGTTTCCTCCGGGTGCTCCGGTTTCCTCCCACAGTCCAAAGATGTGCAGGTTAGGTGGATTGGCCATGCTAAATTGCCCTTAGTGTCCAAAAGAAAAAAAGTGGTTGGTGGGGTTACTGGGTTACGGGGATAGATTTGAAGTGTGGGTTTAAATGGGGTGCTCTTTCCAAGGGCCGGTGCAGACTCAATGGGCCGAATGGCCTCCTTCTGCACTGTAAACTCTATGATTCTTGGTGCTGCCCAGAAGCGGACTTTGACATTTGTCTATTGAATTGCACCCTGTATGTTTTCAAGGAGTTGGATGGAGCCCTTGTGGATAAAGGGATCAAAGGATATGTGGGCAAAGCAGGACCAGGTGACTGAGTTGGATGATCAGCCATGATCATAACGAATGGCGGGGCAGGAATGGCCTAGTCCTGCTCCTATTTTCTACACCATCTGCAGCCTGCATTCCAGATGAGATCAGACAGGATGAGGGTGAGGTAGAATTTGAGAAGGGACATAAAACCGGAAGATGCTGTCATCCTGAATGTTCTCAGTGACACTGGATGTGGTGGCCTCAGTCAAAGCTGGGCCCAAGATGCAGAGCACCATCTCCGCCACAGGGCTCAGTTGATGTAAGCATGCCAGTATCTTCTTGACTCTTTACTGCTCCTTGCCGTTTTGTGCCATCTTCCCTTGCAAGAAAGAGAAACAATGTTGCAATATGTTTGGATGATGTGCCTGCAATAGTCGAATAGCTGGGTGTATGTGAATGCTGTGAGAGGTGGGTGTGAGGCTGGCAGCATTGGTAGGAATGAAAAGTTGAGCTGGAATATCTGAGTGTTAGGGACAGAACCTGATTGCACAGGGTAAGTGATGGGGATGTGGTGCATTGATCCGCCTGAGAGGTTGGTGGAGTAGCGAGCAGGAAATCCATAGAATAGTGCAGAAGGAGACCATTCGGTCCATTAAGTCTGCACTGCCCCTCCAAAGGAACTCTCTACCTAGGCCCACTCTCCTGCCCTATCCCCGTATCCCCACGCATTGATCATGGCCAATCTACCTAACCTGCACATCTTTGGACTGTGGGAGGAAACTGGAACACCCAGAGAAAACCCACGCAGACACAGGGAGAACGTACAAACACCCTGGAATCGATCCTGGGTCCCTTGGCGTCGTGAGGCAGCAGTGCTAACCACTGTGCCGCCCTAATGTAATGTGAAGCTACATTTACTGACCTTGACCAGCCATGTAATGTCAATGAACTTTTTCCAGCACTGCAGTCAGGTCCTTGGGGCTAGACTCCAGGAATTGATCTCCCTGGTCAACTGCTTCCAGTCCTTTCTCAGGGTGTGCCTTGACATGCGTGAGTGCAGTCCAATTTAAGAGGGGCAGGCTGTCCTTTTAAGGCCTAGTCTGGCTGTGTGTTGCTCTTGTTTCGGAGGCTGTGGGGTCCCTTGTGGGGCATGCAGCCAGTCAGTAGCACATCATGAGGTGGCTGGGATGAGGATGGGACAGCATGTAGTTTGCCTGTTGCCTGTTTCAATGGGATTGCATGCAAAAATGGGCCTTATCCAATCTTTCCCCACCCCCCCGGAGCGTTAAATTACTTGTGTCTCCTTGTCTGCTTGTAGCTCCTTACCTTCCATTTAGTCAGCTTTTCTTCTTTGCTCCTGCTTCACTTAAAAAATTCACCTCATTTGATTTTCTTCTCTTCTGCTTGGCTGATGGGTTGGACAGCTGAGCTGGCCGTACTGTTCCCCCCCCCCCCCTCAAGTACTGAGGCAGCCCAGAAGCGATGTCACAAGAACCGTCCAGACTTGAGATGCTCTTTGGACTGTTGCTCATTGCCTGTCAGGAAGCACCTGCTATCTGAGCCACATCTCTCTTTGGCAGCACAGCCCAGATCAACAACTGGTGAACTGTTGACAACCATCTGTTGACCTACCATGCGGCACACTATTAACACGCCGGAGAGTCAGTAAACACTTTTGCCTTTCCCTTATATATATTTTTTTTCCTTTTTGCAGTTGGATTGAGAACAGCCTTCTGAATGCTTATCAATTCCCATTTTCTTGGTTAAAGTTAAATAAACTCGATTCCTCTTTTCTGTGGGAGTGGGCAGTTAGTGTTTAAACCATGCGTTGCGCAATAGAATATAAATAGCCGGCGCTGAATCAAATGTATACGGATGAGCCATCGCTCGCCACAGTTCATTGTAAACGAGCAGAAACTAAAGAGGCACAAAGCTTCCGAGATAGAATTCCAAAGACACACAGGTTTGATGGAAGCCCGCTGGGTCACTTACACTGTACATAAAGTTTCACCTGAGGAAGGAGCAGTGCTCCGAAAGCTAGTGTTTGAAACAAACATGTTGGACTTTTAACCTGGTGTTGTAAGACTTCTTACTGTACATAAAGAATGAGCGAAGCAGCGTTCTGTGACAATGAGGTGACACAGAAGTGATTAAAAAGTCTTCCATTTATATAGAACCTTTTATGACCTCAGGACCTCCCAAATTACTTCACAACCGGTGAATTATTTTTGAAGCGCAGGTCACTGTTATTATGCAGGAAACACGGCAGCCAATTTGCACACAGCAAGGCCCAGCGAGTAGAAATGTGAAAATGACCAGGTAATCTGTCTTACTGATGATGGATGATCGATAAATATTAACCTGGACACATGGGGATAACTCTTGCATTTCTTTTTTGAAATTAGTGCCTGGGATCTTTTATTCCCATTTGAGATACAGTGAAATGTATCACAGATTGTGCTGCTACTCAAAGACCTTTCTTTTGAGGAAATTGGGCACTTTTTAAAAATATAACTTTGGAGTACCTAATTATTGTTTTTCAAATTAAGGGGCAATTTAGCGTGGCCAATCCACCTACCCTGCACATCTTTGGGTTGTGGGGCTTAAACCCACGAAGACACGGGGAGAATGTACAAACTCCACACGGACAGTGACCCAGGGCTGCGATTCGAACCCGGGTCCTCAGCGCCGCAGTCCCAATGCTAACCACTGCGCCACATGCCGCCAGGGTGTGCAAGTTTAACTGCTGTTACTTTGTTGTAGGTAGTGCAGAGCTGTTGCAACAGGTGGGGAAAAACAATACATTTTCTGTTAAATCCAACCTTGGTTTTGGCAATGTCAGATTGCAAATGTTCGTTAATGTCAAGGTTATTTGAATTGCAAATATCAGCCACAAAATCAGCCTGGTTTTGGCATGACAGGAGCTATAGTAGATAAATGTGATTGGGGTCTATTCCCAATGTCTTCAGGCGCAACCAGGTCCAACCACCAAGTTTGGAAGGGTAAAGCACCAATGTCCTGTGCATATGCTGGAAGCGTGCAGGGAGGGCAGATTGAGGTGTCAGTAAACATCTAACACTGATTTGGCACATGGCCAGCCATGTTGAATCTCGCAGATCCTGTTTGCGCCCTCTCTTAAATATGCACTGTCGAACGTGTTCAGCCGCAGGAGGGACCCACCTCCTCTCAAAAGGGAATTTTCAGGAAGGGTGATTTTGACTTTCTTTTGTTGCTGTCGAGTTAGTAGAATTACGGTGCCTCTGTCATTAGAGGAGTTGGCAGAAATTCTTTCAGGTGGCAAGGTGCTGTGCGGGGCCTTTGGAAGAAGTGGTAAGGATCTTGTAGGTCACTGAGCAGGAATTTCTTCTCGGCCACGGGGGTGATGTTTGCAGTTCCTTGTGGGCTATAGCAACCCAGGGAGATGTAACAGAAGCAGTTAGAGCAAGAAGATGTTCACAGAGGAAGGAGAAGGTGGGGGTCTCAGCAGGAGGCCTTACAAACCGAGGAAGCTCCAAAAATGATTCTCCTAAGTGCACGTAAGCCGTGGACAGTGTTTCTGGCTTTAGGAAGAAGGTGGTCATTGAAAGGTACCACCTGCTTTAATTGGAGCTATGGCCTCAGAGCAGGTTGAGGGATGGTGCTCCCAGTGGGCATGAAGGCCACCCTCAACAGCCACACCAGTCGAACTTGTGTGATGGTGCTACTTCCTCGAAGCAGTGCTTTTCTTCACGCTCTTCATCATCAGGGATAACTACACAAGGAGAGGTTTGGGCTGAGGGAAGGGGGAGTATATGCAAAGAAAGCAGTGCATATTTACACCACCAGCAGCTTGTGTTTGATAGCAGTTTGTGAAATGAGGTTGAAATGTGATTTCAGAAGATACATAAGGCAGAAATATACCATCATCTTGAAGAACTTCAACGGTATGCCAGTTGTTAACAACCTCAATGAAGATCATGCCAATGATGAAGAACACCGTCTCCATAGTGCTCTGGGCTCCATGCCAAAATTATGCAGATGAACAGGAAGCACGAAGCTTGCATACTGTCTGCATCACTTCCATCGAGCAGACGTGCATTGCAATTCTCTGCATCTGTCCATGGACCTTTTCCAGTTTTAAAGTTTATGGGTGGCATAGTGGTTAGCACTGCTGCCAAACAGCACCAGGGTCCCTGGTTCGATCCTGACCTTGGATCACTGACTGTGTGGAGTTTACACAGTTCTCCCCGTGTCTGCATGGGTTTCCTCCGGGTGCTCCGGTTTCCTCCCACAGTCCAAAGATGTACAGATTAGGTTGATTGGCCATGCTAAATTGTCCCTTAGTGCCCAAAGATGTGTAGGTTAGATGGGATTGCATGGATAGGGCAGGGGAGTGGGCCTATTCAAAGGGTCGGTGCAGATGCAATGGGCTGAATGGCCTCCTTCTGCACTGTAGGGGGTCTGTGATGAATTCTATGATCTCGTCCAAGATAAAAGCCATGCTTGGTTTGGTTATGTTTCAGCTGGTACGACTAAACCTGAAATGTACTTGCCCTGCATTCTTCCCGGCGACTAGGTGCATCTTTCTGTTTTGAAATTTGATTCTTTTTTAATCTACGTTTCAAACCAGAATGGAAGGGAGGTGGACAATGTTAAAGTGTGGAATCTGCAAATTAAATGTGTTACTTTTTGAAAGCAGGAGGATGGAGGATGGGTTTGAGTCTGACAACTTTTACTCGAGTATTTGAAGTGATTCTGCTGTATTGAATGCATATAGACAAGTAGATTAAGAAGTCTTACAACACCAAGTTAAAGTCCAACAGGTTTGTTTCACACACTAGCTTTCGGAGCACTGCTCCTTCCTCGGGTGAATGAAGAGGTATGTTCCAGAAACATATACATAGACAAATTCAAAGATGCAAGACAATGCTTAGAATGTGAGCATTTGCAGGTAATTAAGTCTTTACAGATCCAGAGATAGGGGTAACCCCAGGTTAAAGAGGTGTGAATTTTCTCAAGCCAGGACAGTTGATAGGATTTCACAAGCCCAGGCCAGATGGTGGGGGGTGAATGTAATGCAACATAAATCCAAGGTCCCGGTTGAGGCCATACTCATGTGTGCGCAAGTACATAATGGAACGCTAAATACCTGTAAGTGAAAATAGTAGACTTAGAACATAGAACAGTACAGCACAGAACAGGCCCTTCGGCCCTCGATGTTGTGCCAAGCAATGATCACCCTACTCAAACCCACGTATCCACCCTATACCCATAACCCAACCCCCCCCCCCCCCCCCCTAACCTTACTTTTTATGACACTACGGGCAATTTATCATGGCCAATCCACCTAACCCGCACATCTTTGGATTGTGGGAGGAAACCGGAGCACCCGGAGGAAACCCACGCACACACGGGGAGGACGTGCAGACTCCGCACAGACAGTGACCCAGCCGGGAACCGAACCTGGGACCCTGGAGCTGTGAAGCATTTATGCTAACCACCATGCTACCGTGCTGCCCCTAACATTTCATGTCACATGAAGTGAAATACATCTATAAGGCTTGGGTTGTCGTACAACTACTAAAAATAATCAATGCTTCCAATTTACAGTCAGAAGGCACAACTCACTTTAATATCAGCCTGGTAAGGGTCAAAAGTAGGTTGTTTTGAATTATGAGGCATTTCGGGATCCCAGTTAGCATGAAGCTGCTGTATAAATCATGGTTTCGCCTCCGGATGTTGTAAGTAGAAGGCAGGTGTTTGGATATTGGCGACAACTGGTTCCAACTGGAGACATATCCGACTGGTGACGTTTGGTATCAACTGGGACTAATGGGAAGCACAGCCAATCAGTGACAAGTGGTGACGTATGGCCCAAATTCCGAAATGTCAGTACTTGTTTGACTTATGCTTGTTTCTGTCTCAGCCATGGGCTAGACTTTCTCCAACTTCTAATACATCAGCAGTTCTTGCGTGCCTCCCGCCCCCCCCCCCCCCCCCCCCCCCACCCCCACCGCACAACCAATGAAAAGGCACCATTTTTTATCAAGTTTGAGTACTTCTCTCTGTAATTTGTATTTGTATCCTATACGTTTCTTTGGTAACGTAACATGGGGGGTGGGGGGGGGGGGTGAAAGGTTATTGGCGGTAGGCAAGAAGGTGAGGTTGAGGTTACAACCAGGTCGGCCATGATCTTACTGAAAGGCAGATTAGGCTCCAATGTACCTGTGTGAACTCATTGCTTCTCAATCTCATGGTCTCTGTGACTTTTGAGACTGCAGGTGCATTGCAACTACTGGACTGGGTGTCTAGCCTGAATTGGCACCTAAAAACAGAAACCTTTGGGGAGGCTTTCTGAGAACAAAAAAATGCAGGCCTCTGAATGAAAAAGAAGCTCTAAATGCTTAAAGTCAGAAATAGAGCCTGTCACATCTTTTAATAATGCATCAGGAAATGATGAAGCAATCTATTTAGTTACAGAATAAAATAATTGCCTGTTCTTGGTTTATAATTCAAATAGGAGGGCGATTTACATGCAGAAGCAAATTGTTATTTTGGGGATTTTGCGGTGAGTGATAAATGATTCAGAAGAGCAACTCTGTTAAAAGAGCAAGAGAGTTGGTGTCCTATTTAGCTTTTAGCAATAGAAACAACAGTATCCCTAGACACCTTCTGTATGAATCTCACACCACTTAAACACAATGAAAATGAAAATGAAATGAAAATCGCTTATTGTCACGAGTAGGCTTCAAATGAAGTTACTGTGAAAAGCCCCTGGTCGCCACATTCCGGCATCTGTTCGGGGAGGCTGGTACGGGAATTGAACCGTGCTGCTGGCCTGCCTTGGTCTGCTTTCAAAGCCAGCGATTTAGCCCAGTGTGTTAAACCAGCCCCTTAACAAATGAGTTAATTGGCATAAGAGTCAGAAGTGAAACGAGGAGAATTTTGTACGAAATGCATTTGGAACGCTTCGCCTGAAAGCAGTGGAAGCAGCTTCACTAGCAACTTCCTAGATAGAGACTTGAAGGGAAAAAAATGTCAGGGCTTTGGGGAACGATCTGGGGATTGCAAGGTGCTGGAATTGACACTGGTCTGCTTCCGTGCTCTCTGGGCTGAAATCTGCCGGCTCTGTGGAGATGGGTTTGGAGCCAGAGGGGTCCAGGGAAACAGGGGAAAACCATTTGGGGTCATTCCAGCCTCTGGGGGAGTCTCCCACGGGAGGAATGGGTGCAAAGTTGGGAACTCACTCCACAGAGGTGGGCAGTGAATTAGGCCAATTAAGGTTCTCTTTTGGGGGCTATTTTCCAAAGGCAATACAGTATCACTTTCTCAACGTCAAAGCTGTTTTCAGTGCATGACAGCCTCCAGGTGGCAGCCTCCAGGCGGAAGGCTGGGAGACTACAGGAGCCAAAGGCTCACTTATTAAGGAGTTACCAGGGTGAAAGTGCACTATCAATGCCAAAACAATCCCTGTGGAGGGATTCTTCTACCTTCATACTGATGGCACTACCAACATTGGACCTCTTCATTCTCAAATGTTCAGAAGGTTTTTGAGAGCACCTCATCTTTCAGCTTCAGCAGCACCCAGCTCTCCCGGGGGGAAATCTGCCCTGTCTTGTGGGCCCTCCTTCCGATTGGGCCTCCCCCCTTGGAAAAGTGACTGCCATTCTTAATAGGATGAAAGTGCGGAGATGGCCCATTAATGATAGTGGATGCTATCCGGCACCAGTGGAATTGCACCCAAGCAAGGAATTGACACCCACAGGAGTTCAGGAAGAGGGATATCGATGTCTGATACCAACATGGGCTCATTTGTTTCAAGAGAGGGGGCAGCCGACAGGGGGCATTGGGTAGAAAATATAATGGGGAAGAAAATAAATATAATTGCGAACCTTTTAATGCTGTAATGATCTGTATAGGTTGCCTTTTCTTTGTAGACTTGGGAGGATTTGCAACAAATTGAAATTCATGAGCTAAGGTCAAATTGTTCAATAGCTTCTGTTAAGTTGGTAAATTAGCATAATTTTAAGGACGGTGTCATTGGATATCATATTTATATTTTTATCTTTATTTTGGCGGCACGCTGGCACAGTGGCTAGCACTGATTCCTCACAGTGCTGAGGTCCTGGGTTCGATCCTGGCCCCGGGTCACTGTCTATGTGGATTTTGCACATTCTCCCCGTGTTTGCGCGGGTCTCAGTCCCACAACCCAAAAGATCTGCAGGATAGGTCGCACTAAATTGTCCCTTAATAGGGGAAAAAAAAACTGGGTGCTCTAAAATTTTTATCAAAATCTTTATTTTAATCTTCTTCTCAGAAATCTCAGGGGTGGGATTCTCCGTCCCGCCAGGCCCGTCTTCTGGCGTGGCGCGCCCCCGCCGACAGAGGGGTCCGTCCCGGGAGCCGACTAATGGGTTTTCCCATTGTGGCCGTCAGGAAATCCACGGGCGTGAGTGCACTGCCGGCAAAAAGGAGGATCCCGCCAACGGAGAATCCCGGCTTAGATCTTTTCTTCAAAGATGCCCTTTATGACGATCAATTCATTAAGCTAACACAGCTGAAGACACAGCTGAAAACATGTTTCATTGCTGAAAGACAGTTAAAATCACCTGGACCTGAAACCAGTCATTGTTCCACCTTTTGGATGGTAAGCAAGAGAGAGGTAATGTTACTGTTATAGTTCAGTTATTCAGCTTCAGGTTCAATTTGCATATTGATTTAGACACTTACACAAAATAAATAATCTTGTGGAGTACAAATTCGAAAGAACAGCCTAAAAGGAGAAGATAGTTTCATGCAGTTGTATGACATTATACTGATAGGTTAACAGCGTTTTGAATGGGAAAAGGAATGTTACAGGAATGTGCAAGGTGCATTGCTGCCAAGTGTAATATCTTTCAAGAGCTCTTGTCAGTGGAATACAGAAATTATTTGATTCATGGTTTTTAGCGAATATTTTTGAGCAGTGTCGCCACTACCTTTGCTGAAAACTATTAAAACCTTCACTTTAACTAAAGGGCCGTTTTCTGTTACTGATTTATCGCCAATTGGTTACAGAACAGAAGGAGGCCATTTGTCCCCTCGCGTCAATGCTGGCTCGCTACAAGGGCGGCTCAGCGATTCGCACTTGCCCATTCTGTCCCCAACGCCCTGCAATTTCTGTCTCTTCAGGCATTTTTCCAATTCCAATTTTTGAAAGCCCCGACTGAATCTGCCGACACCAGAATCTCAGGCAGTGCATTCCAGATCCTAACGACTCGTCCCGTAAACAGGTTTTTCCTCAATTTACCGTCCACGATGCTGCCAGTCAGCTTAACCCTGCACCCTCTGGTTTGCAATTCTTCCGCCAACGGGAACGGTTTCTCACTATCTACTCTGAATGCACCTCCCATGATTTTGACCATCTCCATCAAATGTCCTATCATCAAATCTCACCACATTTCTGCCTCTCTTCGGTTACGATTCAGGCTGGACTCGACATGTTAACTCTGTTCCTCTCTCCACGGACTCTAACAGAGCTGCTGGGTTTTTTCCGGCACTTTCTATTTTTACTCCTTTCAACCTTCTTTTCTCCAAGGTGAATCGCCCCAGCTTCTCCAATCTATCTGTGTGACTGAGGTTCCCCCCCTCCCTGGAACCATTGTTGTGAACTTTTTCTGTACCCTCTTTGAAGTATTCACATCTTTCCTGCAGTGTGCAGAACTGGACTGGGATATTTTCAGAATCGCCGAGCAGAATCTTATAGCCAAGTTCTGCACACATGAGTATGGCCTCAACCGGGACCTTGGATTCATGGCTCATTACATTCACCCCCCCCACCATCTGGCCTGGGCTTGCAAAATCCTACCAACTGTCCTGGCTTCAGACAATTCACACCTCTTTAATTTGGGATTACCCCTCTCTCTGGATCTGTAAATACTTAATTATCTGCAAATGCTCGCATTCAAAGTATCGTCTTGCATCTTTGATTTTGTCTGTAGATATGTTTCTGGAACCTACCTCTTCATTCACCCGAGGAAGGAACTGTGCTTTGAAAGCTAGTGAGTCGAAACAAACCTTTTGGACCTGAACTTGGTGTTGTAAGACTTCTTCCTGGGATATTTTCGACAGCGTCATGATTTTTGGGAACAATTGCTGAGCCCCGTGGGGAGATGGAGCAGAATTGATAGCCAACAAATGAATAAACTGGCCAGTGCAGATACATCTGTAGCAAAATGGCTTCTTCACACCCTAGGGTTCTGCAACCACTCACAAACGCTGGAAAAGAAAAGACACTGTTGCTGTCCACTAGTTGTCAGGGCATTTGGTACCACCAGCAAAGACCCCAATATGACTGCCAAAGAATTGTCACATTAAGATAACCTCATGGGGTGGCATGGTAGCACAATGGTTAGCACTGTCGCTTCACAGCACCAGGGTCCCTGGTTCGATTCCCGGTTGGGTCACTGACTGTGTGGAGGTTGCACCTTCTCCCCCTGTCAGCGTGGGTTTCCGCCAGGTGCTCCGGTTTCTTCCCACAAGTTCCAAAAGACATGTTTGTTAGGTGAATTGGACATTCTGAATTCTCCCTCCGTGTGCCCGAATAGGTGCCATTGTATAGCGAATAGGGGCTTTTCACGGTAATTTCATTGCAGTGTTAATGTAAGCCGACTTGTGACAGTAATAAAGATTATTATTATGATAATCTGCAGAGGGAGAAAGCTCTTGGAGAAAAATCATAGAATCCTAGAAAGCCTACAGTGTAGAAGGAGACCATTTGGCCTATTGAGTATGCACTGACCCTCTGAAAGAGCACCCGACTAAGACCCATTCCCCCGCCCTATCCCCGTAACACCACCTAACCTTTTGGAAACTTAAGGGGCAATTTATAACATTGCCAGTTATCCTAACCTGCATATCTTTCGGAGCACCCGGAGGAAACCCACGCAGGCACAGAGAAAGAATGTGCAAACTCCACACAGACAGTCACCCGAGGTTGGAATTGAACCTGGTACCCTGGAGCTGTGAGACAGCAGTGCTAACCACTGTGCCACCGTGCTACCTCTGTGTCACCGTGCCGTGGTGGACAACGTATTTTCACAAGACAGCCTACCTTGCATCGTTGTGTCCGAACTGTGTTAAAAAATACTGTCAATGGACTTCTCAATGTAAATCATTGATTTATATCTCCTAGGATGAAGCACTTTAAGGAGTGTATCAAGTTTATCCACGAATGTCGAATGCAAGGAGGAGGGTGCATTGTCCACTGGTAGGTGCACTGTTAGCTTCCTAGTGTTGTAAATTTTGGATATCAATCCAGGTCCATCTATTGCTTCCTTCATAGAATCATGCAGAATGATACCTTATTAAATGTCTCCTCCTTTATCATCCTTCTGCCTCTCATGGCTCAGTTTAGCCGGAGTTTCACGCAGCACAACGGTGGTGGTGGCTTACCTCATGACTGTGACTGACCATGGCTGGGAAGAGTGCTTGTCTGCGGTGAAGGCTGCTCGATCGTTCGTCAGCCCGAACTTTGGCTTCCAGCAACAGCTACAAGAGTTTGAGGTGACTCTCGTAAAAGAGGTAACTGCAGCCCAGGAGCAATGTCCTGGCGTCTCTGAGTTTCAGTCTGAAATGATCAATGTGAAAGAAGTCAAATGCAATATATAGACCTACGCATTTATGTCCATCACAACTCACATAAAGTATGCTCTGCCATTGATTGTTGCTGACATTAAATATGTGTGGCTGTGACTGTTGTTGGGAAAGATCGGTAAAAAATACTAAATGAAGAAGGAATCCATGTCGTTCACGTTGGAAATCGCAGGGTTCAACAAAACTGGAGTTTCTGACTCATCATAGTAATCAATTTCCGTAGATTATATTACATCCAGACTGGATGCGAGGGAAACCTTTGTTAGACATTAAGTGCGCGACCTTCCTACCCTGTTGCACCCAGTGCTGATCCCATTGCGCCAGGTGCATCACAGGAGAGGCCCAAAACGGGTTTCGCTGGACATGATCCAGATAATTTCAATTAGGCTCATTTAAGTATGCACAGCCCGTTTGAGGCCCCATTTGCCCAGCTCCCGGTAGTCACCGGCCGCATCGCCGAGGCCTCCACTGGTCTGCAGGTACCTAAAACCACTCCCCTTGGACAATTCATACAATTACTCCAAGTTCTCCAGCCCCGTAAATTTGTCCCCTATAAACAAATGGAGACCAGGCACGATGGCCAGGCAGAGGGTCTCGGAGGAAGTGGTCAGGGAAAGGACAGAGCATTGCCTTGGCAGTGCCCCTGGCACCAAGGCAGTGCCAACCTGACACCCTAGCAGTCCCGACCTAGCGCTACAGGGTGCCATGTTGTCATTGCCAGGGTGCCAGGGGCAATGCCAAGGGGTGGGCCGGAAGGGGTCTATACCCATTAAAGAGGGGAATGAAGGGAGGGTTATGAAGAGTGCGGGGAGGCCTAAAGGGCAGGGGCATGAAAGGGAGGGCCCTAAAGGCAGAGTGCTCACAGCATCCCCATAGCGATGTATACTCACTTGGGGGGGGGGAGGGGGGATGCCCGGGAGGGTGGATGCCCCAATGCTCAAAATAAGTGTGACCCGGGTCACCCTCACACCTGGGTTGTATTCGTAGGGTCTCAGACTTTTAGTGATGGTTGGGGGGGGGGGGTTTACCCCTCATGGGGTCAAGAGTTAGAGGTGTTGGCGATGTGTGCAGGGGATCGGTATATCATGGGTGGAGGTGAGGGAACCCTTGACCTCACTTTGCGATCTGGGCATCCTTTAAAATGGTGCTCTGATCACTGAGGAGCCGTTCTTGTTGGTGACTTTTGTTCCCCACTCCAGAAAAACAATTGAAGTGTGGGATTTACCAGAGAGAAATTCCCTAAGCTGCAAAAAAAGGACTAAATGTGGATGAATACCAGTCTGGATTGCTCTCAAACATCTGGCTCGAATCACCCCACTTTAGGGTGCGATTCTCCCAAAACATTACTGAGTACTGTTTTGGGAATTCCCTCAGAGGAAAGATCTAAAAGCAATAGAAAATGTGCACTGTAGGTTTTCCGAGAATGTATTGAAGTATGATTAATTCCACATTGTCACTTAAGGTTAGATAGATGGAGGCAGAACTCTCTTTGCGTACAAATGTAAATGAATGATTAAGAGGGAGAAATTCCGCAGTCCTACGTAGATTTACATATATTCCCTAGGGCCAGGCAGCACCATGGGCCACTATCTGTGCAGTGCTCTTCATTGATATCAATGCTGTCTAAGCTGATAAATTGATGTAAACCTGCTTAGCACCTCTAGGGCCACATGAACAAATTTCTCCCCATTTTGTTCTGGATAAATGTAAGGCTGCAGAACACAAGAACATGGGAACACAAGATCTAGAACCAGGGGTATACCGCATGGCCTATCAAGCCTGCTCTGCCATTCAATACAATCACGGCCGATCTTGGCCTTCAGCTCCACTTTCCTAACTGTTCCTCATATCCCTTGATTCCCTGCGAGACTAAAAATCTGTCCATCTCGGCCTTACATTTATTCAACAATGGTGCCTCCACGACCCTTTCAGGTAGAGAATTCCAAATATTCACAACCCTTTGAGTGAAATAGTTTCTCCTCATCTCAGTCCTGAATGATCGGCCCTCTTATCCTGTGCCTGAGACCCTGTGTTCTAGATTGCCCCACCAGCAGAAACGATGTCTCAGCGTCCATCCATCCCTTCAAAATCTTGGATCTCTCTATGATCACCTTTCATTCTTATAAACTCCACTTAGTTTGAGTCTATGACTCCTGGTGTTTGAACAAGGGAAACAGCTTGCTTCGGTTTACTCTATCTCCACCCCTCTCAATTTTGTCATCCCTCAGCCTTCTCTGTTCCAAGGAAGACAATCCCAACCTCTGCAATCACTTTTCATAGCTACAATTCTGCAGCCCTGGCAACATTCTAGTAAATCTTCTCTGCACTCTCTCCAGACCAATTACATCCTTACTGTAATGTGGTGATCAGAACTGCACACAATACTCCAGTTGTGGCCTCACCAGTGTCTTATACAGTTCCATCATTACATCCTTACATTTGTATTCTATTCCTCTGCCAATGAAGGAGAGCATTCCATATGCCTTCTTTACAAACATATCTACCTGTATTGCTACCTTTAGGGACCTGTGCACTTTCATGCCAAGATCTCTCGGTTCATCGACCTCTTTCAGCATATTCCCATTTATTGTGTATTCCCTTTTACTGTTTGACCTTCCTAACTGCATGACCTCACACTTATCAGAGGTAAACTCTATCTGCCACTTTCCTGCCCACTTCACCAACCCACCTGTATCATTTTGGAGCTTGCAACTATCCTCTACACCAGGGGTGGGCAAACTACGGCCCGCGGGCCGCATGCGGCCCGCCAAAGGTCTTTATGCGGCCCACCAAGTCATTAAAAAAAAAAAAAATTTTTTTTTTAAAAAGTTTTTTTTTAATTTAAAATTTTTTTTTAAGGTTAATGGGGGGGGGGGGCTGCTGGGTTACTTACTGGTATAGGGTGGATACGTTGACTTGAGTAGGGTGATCATTGCTCGGCACAACGTCGAGGGCCGAAGGGCCTGTTCTGTGCTGTACTGTTCTATGTTCTATATGAGGCGCCCAGAATCATAACCGGGTGAAGTAATTATTTTACTTAATATACTATGCGGCCCTTTAAAATTGTGAATTTCTGAATGTGGCCCTTGCACGGAAAAGTTTGCCCACCCCTGCTCTACACTGTCCACTACATGGCCAATTTTTGTGTCATTTGCAACTGTCCTAATTGTGACCCTCCAGGTTCAAGTCCAAATCGCTAATATATAAAACAAACAGCAGGGGTCCCAACACCGAGCCCTAAGGAACAATACTTGAAACAGCTTTCCATTCGCAAGGGCAGCTATCGACCATTACCCTTTATTTCTTGTTACTAAGCCAACTTTGGATCCAATTCACCACATTACCCTGTACCCATGTATATACTTCCTTGACCAGTCTGTCATGTGGAACTTTGTCAAATGCCTTACTAAAATCCATGTAGACAACACCCACTGCACTACCCTGACCGCTTTCCAGGGTCTAAGATGGCCGCCAGAATTTACAATATTCAGTATCTCGGAGATGGCTTTTGCATTCAAGTTTCAATTAGTATAAATATGTTAATTAAACTAAGAAGCCAGTGTTTAGATTTTGTAAACAACATCTTCTTGGGGATTATTCAACCTGGGAAAAGTGATTGCCTGACAAAGCATTAGCATTCCAGCATTTTTCTTGACTGTACCTGGGCTTCATCCTGCATTCCAGGCAGTTTAAAGGCCACTTGAGTATTTGAGCCACCAGCTGAAATACAAGAGAGGTGGAGAAACATGGAAGCGGGAAATAAACTATGGGCACGATCTACCGGTTACGCCGTGCCCAAACTAGTGATGCATCGAGGCCGTAAAATCTCGTGAGAGGTCTTCTGAGATTTACGCTGCTCGTTATCCCTCTTATGATCTAATGAGATCTTGCGGGACATCACAATCTGGACTCCGCCCTCAGTAGGTGGGATCCAGAATTGCATATTCAAGTGAGTCGTTAGTCTGACTTGAAGAGATACCCAAGAGGCGGAATCAAACAGCCTTCCTCGGAGACCTTACGTGATGCTGTCAGCACAGGTTTCCACAAACGTGGACCAGGCATAACGGTACTTGAATGGGGGGGATCTCCCGGGATGGTTGGGCTCTGGGTAGGGTGGTACCCTGGCACTCCTGATGCCACCTGGAAACCATGCCAGGGTACCAGGCTGACAGTGCCAAGGTGCCCATGTGCCAGGTTTCCCGTGCTGGGGATCAGACCCGGGGGTGCGCTTATGAAGTGGCGTGCAGCGGTCTCGAGGACCCCCAATTGGTAAGTTTGGAAGTTGAGGGGTCCGGGGAGTAGAGGAGGGTCAAGAGGTTGGAAAATGGTGCCCTGATCTCTTCCTGTGCTGGTGAGCTGAGCTTGTTAGTGTAGGAAATGAGTCTAAGTGTGACCTCGGCAGGGCGTTCCTCACCGAGGCTCGAAAATGAGTCGCGTTTAATATCGGTTCACAGTGCTGCAAGCACCAGGAAACATCTCGCTAAACGTGGCCAAAACAGGACTTTGTTCGTTCCATTAAACCGCGTTGCTGAGTGGAATGAAAATAAAGCTGAGGATAGGTCACAGATCCATGTTGGTAAATGGACTCTAGTAATGTTAAATAAAGTAAAGTTGCCATAGTCTAAGGGCGCGATTCTCAACAAATGCAGCGAGTCGTAAAGGCTGCCGTGAAACTGGCCGTGTTTCACGGCAGCCTCCGCGCCCCCTCCCAGGACCCGATTCTCCCCCCCGGGCGGGGCTAGCAGCGGTGCCCCGTGAAGCACAGCATCGCGGCCTTAGCGACCGTCGCTAAGTCCGCGCGCCAAGCGTCACGCCGGCTGACGCGCACGATGACGTCAGCCGCGCATGCGCGGGTTGGACGGCTCCAACCCACGAATGCGCGGATGACGTCATCACGCAGACGCGTCAACCCGCGCATGCGCGGTCCGTCATGCCCCTCAGCCGCCCCGCAGACTGATCCTGCGGGGCGGCGGAAGAACAAATAGTGCGCGGGTATCGGACCTGCTGCCCGCGATCGGTGCCCACCGATTGCAGGCCCATGCCACCCTTGGCATGGCCATGGTGCAGCCGTGCCAATTGGTGCCATGGTTGTCTGGGACGGCACTTTGCGGCTGTTTTCACGAACGGTGAGAGCAGGTGTGATTGCATTCGTGAAAACGGCCGTAAAGGCCTGGGAACTCGGCCATCGGCCTGGGGAGAATCGCTGTTCACCGTAAAAAACGGCGAGCAGCGATTCGTGTCGTGGGTGGGGGGAGAATAGCGGGAGGGCGTGAAAATTGTCGGGAAGGCTCTCCCGCTATTCTCCCCCCCCCCCACCCACGGCTGCCCCACGACCCGAATCGCTGCTCGCCGTAAAAAACGAAAAATTCTCCCCAGGCCGATGGGCCGAGTTCCCAGGCCTTTACGGCCGTTTTCACGAATGCAATCACACCTGCTCTCACCGTTCGTGAAAATGGCCGCAAAGTGCCGTCCCGGACAACCATACCACCGATTGGCACGGCCGCACCATGGCCGTGCCAAGGGTGGCATGGGCCTGCGATCGGTGCCACCGATCGCAGGCAGCGGGTCCGATATCCGCGCACTATTTGTTCTTCCGCCGCCCCGCAGGATCAGTCCGCGGGGCGGCTGAGGGGCATGACGGCCCGCGCATGTGCGGGTTTGACGCGTCTGCGTGATGACGTCATCCATGCATGCGCAGGTTGGAGCCGTCAAACCCACGCATGCGCGGCTGACGTCATGCGCGGCGACGGTCGCTAAGCCCGCGATTCCGTGCTTCACGGGGCCGCGCTGCTAGCCCCGCCGGGGGGGGAGAATCGGGTCCTGGGAGGGGGCGCAGAGGCTGCCGTGAAACACGGCCAGTTTCACGGCAGCTTTTACGACTCGCCGCATTTGCGGAGAATCGTGCCCCATAGGTTTCTTTCACCTTTGAGGGGGGAGAGCTGTTTGGTGGTGATTTAACCAGTGGATCACCACACCTCAGGGCAAGGTTGAGAAGGTGGGCCTTCATGAATAACCTCAACCGGCTAGACAGCTGGTTCTTGTTGCAGAGTGAGGCCAACAGTGTGGTTAAATTCCCGTATTGGCTGGGGTTATGTTAAATAGTATCAGGAACAGTTTAAAAAAGTCAAGTCATTTGCCACTGTAATTGTATCCAACCTTTCCTTGTTCTTTATCGAAATTTAAATCTGAACCATTCATTCTCTGAGACACATCTCCTGTAGAGAAATAAAGTGTAGCCAATATTAGCGGTCCTACTTTGTGTGAATTCCAAAGGTGCAGAAGGCTTGGTCGAGAGAGAGAAGAGCAGGGACCCACTGAATAAGAAATGCAAGGAAGTGTGGTACAACTATTGTAAGAAGAAATGCTTATTAAACCACTCTCTGCCTTACATCGCACTGATAGCAGTGTACTGTGGCAAATACAGTCCAATCTTTAGTGCCCAGCATGTGTGGGGAAATTAATCAAAAATGCTGGTTAACGGGCAGCACGGTGGCTTAGTGGTTAGCACTGCTGCCTCACGGCGCTGAGGTCCCTGGTTCGATCCTGGCTCTGGGTCACTGTCCGTGTGGAGTTTGCACATTCTCCCCGTGTCTGCGTGGGTTTCGCCCCCACAACCCAAAAGATGTGCAGGCTAGGTGGATTGGCCACGCTAAATTGCCCTTTAATTGGAAAAAATGAATTGGGCACTCTAAATTTATTTTTAAAATACATTTAAAAACTGCTGGTTAACAGAGAGTTTCATTTACCGAAAACAGTGCAACACTTGGGGCCTGAACTAATGTACAAGTACTCAGGAAGTAAAGAATAATATTTGTTTGACTTCTAATCTTCAACACTACACTATAGAGTCTTCAGACATGATAGCGTGGGAGTAGCACTAATGTTTAAAGAATCAATTCCAGTTGTGAGAAGGGATGGCATACTAAACGGGTCAACAAACAAGACTTTATTGGTCGAGCTTAGGAATAGAAAAAGGGGCAGTCACACTACTGGAAGTATACTACAGACCCCCGAATAGTGAAAGGGAGGTAGAAGATCAAATAGGTACACACATTTCTGCCTGTAAGAACAAGAGGGCAATAATAGTAGGAGACTTTAGCTATCCCAATATCGAGTGGGATTTAAATAATATAAGAGGAACTGAGGGAGAAAGATTCAAGCAGTGCGTCCAGGAAATGTTTGCAACCAATTAGTGACAAACCCAACAAGAGGAGATGCAATTGTAGACCTAGTCTTGGGGAACGAAGAAGAGCAAGTTGGTGAAGTGACAGTTGGCGACCATATCGAGGATAGTGATCACAATTCAGTTAGATTCAGCATTACCATGGAAAAGGACAGAGATAAGCAGGAGTTAAAGTCTTGAACTGAGGGCAGGCAAATTTTGCAGAAATGAGAAGGAACTGGGCTGAGGTGGACTGGCCAGCACTGCTAGAGGATAAATCAGGGGCAAACCAGTGGGCAGCACTAGAAAGCGAGATCAAACAGAAAAAGAAAGCGTATGGTAGACACAAAGAACTAAGCACTGCCGATAGCCTAGACGAGTATAGGGAGCGCAGGGGCGAAGTAAAAAGGAAATAAGGAAATCAAAGAGAGGCTACGAAAAAGATTAGCAAGTAAAGTTAAGGAACATCCATTAGATGTTTTACCAATATATTAATGGTAAAAGATTAGTTAAGGAAAAAGTGGGACTTATCAGAGAAGGAGAAGGGAACTTGTGTGTAGATGCAGAGGCTGTGGGAAGGGTTTTGAATGAATATTTCATATCCATGTTTACAAAGGAAATGGATCATGCAGATATAGTAGTCTAGGAGGCACACTGTGAGATATTGGATCATAAAGAGGGAGGAAGTTCTTGAAGGGCTGGAACCCTTGAAAGTTGATAAGTTGCCAGGGCCAGATGGATTATTTCCGAGGCTGCTGAAGGAGGTCAGGGAGGAGATAGCAGATGCTCTGAGGATGGTTTTCCAATCCTCACTAGATATAGTGGAGGTACCAGAGGACTGGAGAAATGCAAACCTGGTTCCATTGCTTAAAAATGAAATACTAAACAATTCTAGGCCAGTTAGTCTTGCGTCAGTCGTGAGCAAATTATTAGAATCAATCCTGAGAGATACGATTGACTATCACACAGAAAGGCATGGACTAGTCATGGATAGCCAGCATGGATATGATAAAGGAAGGTCTTGCCTCACAATTTTGATTGAATTCTTTGAGGAAGTGACAAGAAGGGTTGATGAAGGTAGTGCAGTGGATGTTGTCTACATGTATTTCAGCAAGGCGTTCTCACATGGCAGATTGGTCAAAAAAATAAAAGCCACAGGGCAATGCGGCAAACTAGATAATAAGTTGGTTAGTAACAGGAAGCAAAGGGGTAATGGTCGATGGCTGCCTTTGTAAATGGAAAGTTGTTTCAAGTGGTGTTGGGACCCTTACTATTTGTGTTACATATTTGGACGTGAACTTGGGGGGGGGGGGGGGGGGGGGGGGGGGGGGAAGGGGCATGATTGGAAAATTTGCAAACTACACAAAGATTGGCTGAGTGGTGGACGGTGTGAAGGATAGCTATAATCTCCAAAATGATTATAGATGGGTTGGTGGAGTGGGTGATAAAATGGCAGGTGGAATTTAACACAGAGAAGTGTGAGGTCTTGTATTTAGGAAGGTCAAACAGTTATAGGGAGTACACAATACGTGGGAATATACTAAGAGGGGTGGATGAAGTGAGGGATCCTGGCATACAGGTGCACAGGTCCCTAAAGGCAGCAGTTCAAGTGGACAAGGTTGTAAAGAAGGCATATGGAATGCTCTCCTTCATTGGCAGAGGTATAGAATATGTAAGTAAGGATATAAACCAGATGCCAGAAAGTGGGATGCTAATTGCTTTTTTCTCTTTTTTGGCTGGTGTAGACATGATGGGCTGAATGGCCTCTTTTTGCACCATAGCCTTCCTATGGTTCTATGCAATATTCCAGCCTCCTCCATCATCGTCTCATTCCCAGAGATGGTGGCGCAGTGGTACCGTGTTGTGAGGCAGTGGCTTTGGGACTCCTCAACATTGTTTCCAGATCTTGCGGAAACTCATCGGATTAAGTCATCCTGAGATCAGGGTGGCATGGTGTCACAATGGTTAGCACTGCAGCTGCCTGGGCTGGTTTAGCACAGTGGGATAAATAGCTGGCTTGTAATGCAGAACAATACCAGCAGTGCGGGTTCAATTCCCTTCCCGGCCTCCCCGAACAGGTGCCGGAATGTAGCGACTAGGGGCTTTTCACAGTAACTTCATTGAAGCCTACTTGTGACAATAAGTGATTATTATTATTATTATTATTAACATTGGAATTGTACAAAACACCAGTGAGGCCACAACTAGAGTATTGTGTGCGGTTCTAGTCATCACATTACAGGAAGGATGTTATTGCTCTGGAGAAAGTGCAGAGGATGTTTACAAGGACGTTGCCAGGGGTAGAAAAGTGTGGCTGCGAGGAGAGATTGGAGAGGTTGGGATTATTTTCCTTGGAACAAAGAAGGCCGAGGGGGTGACTAAATTGAGGTGTACAAATTATGAGGGGAAGTGATAGAGTGGGCAGGATAAAATTGTCTCCTTTGGTGGAGAATTCTAGTACCAGGGGACATAGGTTCAAGGTATGTGGCAGAAGGTGTAGAGCGGACATGAGGAAGAACGTTTTTATGCAGAGGGTCTGGAATTCACTGCCCGAGTTGGGTTTGGAGGAAGAGACCCTAAACTCTTCTAAAAAGTACCTGGATGGATCCACACCGTATGTGCTGTAAGCTACAGGGCTATGGACTGGGTGCAGGAAGGCAGGATTAGAAGCGGCATCTGGGTGTCCTTGGGCTGGCATGGACAAGATGGGCCAAACGTTTCGGTGTAACATTTCTATGGTTCTATCAAAATACAAATTAAAGGGACGGTTTGTATTCTGGGAACTTTAGACGTTCTGGTTAACAGGGGATTCTGGGAGATAGAGTTTCGAGTAACACAAAGTTTACTGTCCTTGTTTGATCGGACCAGCGATGCGTGGCTCCAATTATGAAGATAGTCTTGAGGAATGAAGGCTTTTCTAAAAATTAGAGTTGGGAAAGTTACGAAGGGGAGAGGGCTTCAAGATTATAAATGGTGCAAGAGAGTGGCGAGGAATATGGAATATGGAATTCTGTTGAAGCAGATAAAAGGGAAATTTCGAAAGGGAATTTCTTGAAAAGGGTCTTAAAAGGTTGCTTGAAAAAGGAAATTGTTAAAGGGTGCAGGGAGAGAGTTGGAATAGAGGAGGTGATTCTAGAGGTATGTAAATCTGGCCGGACAAAATGACCCTTCTTTGTATCTGAATACTCTGTGATTTTGATCTTGGGGTGGTTGTGGGGGAGAAGGAATATTAGGGATCACCTGTTCAATGTCCAGGTTTGAACATGAACTTGATTGCCATTGGAAATCAGGAAGCATTTATTGAGCACTGCCCCATAGATGATTCATGAACTTGTGTGTGATTTGTGGAAGGCTACAAGAGTTTGTGAAAGGCTATATTATCTGACTGACCTTTCTCTTCCTGTTGGATGTGGGCATCACTGGCAGAGTATCCCTAATTCCCCTTGAACTGAGTGGCTTTCATTTCAGAGTCAACCACATTGCTGTCACATGTAGGCCAGACCAGTTAAGGATGGCAGATTTCCTTCCCCAAAGAGATGGATTTTTACGACAATGGTTTTAGTTCCAGATCTTTGTGAAATTTGAATTTCGTCTGCCATTGTGGGATTTGAACCCAGGTCCCCAGTGCATAATCCTGGCTCCCTAGGTTACCAGTCCGTGACAATACCACCACACCATCACCTCTCTTTAATGTGGCTGAGCAAAGTTTTTCAAAGTGGTATCTCTCTAAGTGAGATCAATGGATAAATATCTCACTCGATCTGTGTTATTAGCTCCCCCCAATCCCCAACTGCACCCCAACCCCCTCCACCCACCCCACTTCCCTGAATCTGAAAATGGTACAACTGTGCTTTTTTGTTGTTGTTGCGGGAATGGAAATTTAGCTCCTTTACACACAGTAGGTTATTAATGCCAAAATAAGCAGCAGCAGAATTGAAACTAAAGCAAGGATAAGCAGGTGTTCCCAACTGACAATAAATAGCAAACATTTCAAGCTGAAGTCAGTTTGCAACACCAGAGAATGCCAGAGAAATAAGGGAAAGCTTTGGAAAATAGATAAGGCAGTAATGCATAGAGTTACGGTGGACAGAGTATGTGTGTATTGAATTGGAATAGGCAATGTGTTCTTAAACAGAGAATACCTTTAGTGTCTCTATATGGAGCAATAACATGTTCTACACCACAGGCAGTGTAATCTAGACGTCCATTCATATGCTTCCTTTCTCAAATAACTGATGATCACCAGGTGAGTTAGTTTCAGTCTGGGAGAAGCGAACTGTATTTAAGGTCCGACATCAGCGATAGAGATCTTAATGATTCTCTGAAGTATTTTCGATGCCCTAGTGGAAGGTTGGTGGAATGCAGCCAAAGATATGGCACTTCTCTGAACTAAGCACCAAGACATATTTCCACTGGCTCTCAGTGACAGGAGACGACATGGATAAGCATGTTGTGAGAATGAGAGCACATGAACAAAAACATTTCGAAATACTTGAAGCCTTAATTTTACTTATTGAGATATGTTGCGATGCACGTGACTGTCGTGGCTGATTGTAAACTGAACGGAATTGGATAACGGAACTGATGACTGATCTTGGTCAGATTTAGATTCTTAAAAATTCCCGCCCACTATACATCTGCTTCGCTTATGATGGGTTTTAGGAGCAACATTGAAAAAAAACAAAGGCATTGCATGAGATAGGTTTTCACAGTTGAACAATGACAAGCTGTGCCAATGAGTAATGCTAGATGCTGCCATCACATGGGGTAGAATGTTATGGATGCTCCTGCCAGTGGGATTTTCTAGTCCTACCAAAGTAAATAGACATTTTAAAATTAATTTACAGGCTGTGGGCATCGCTGGCTCGGCCAGCATTTATTGCCCACCCCTGGTTGCCTGTGAGAAGGTGATGGCGAGCTGCCTTCTTGAACCGCTGCAATCATTGTGGTGTAGATAGACCCACAGTACTGTTAAGAAAGTATTTCCAAGATTTTGACGCAGCAACAGTGAAGCTATGACGTTAAGGTTCCAAGTCAGGATGGTGAGTGGCTTGGAGGGGAACTTCCAGGTGGTGGTGTTCCCATGTGTCTGAAGGAGCTTTTGGTGAGTTCCTGTGGTGCGTCTTCTAGAGGGTCTTCAGGGCAGCATGGTAGCACAGTGGTTAGCACCGTGGCTTCACAGGGTCCCAGGTTTGATTCCCCGCTGGGTCACTGTCTGTGCGGAGTCTGCACGTTTTCCTCGTGTCTGCGTGGGTTTTCTTCGGGTGCTCCGGTTTCCTCCCACAGACCAAAGATGTGCAGGTTAGGTGGATTGGCCATGCTAAATTCCCCTTCGTGTCCAAAAAAGTTAGGAGGGATTATTGGGTTACAGGGATAAGGTGGAAGTGAGGGCTTAAGTGGGTCGGTGCAGACTCGATGGGCCGAATGGCCTCCTTCTGCACTGTATGTTCTATGGTACACACGGCTGCTACTGTGTGTCGGTGGTGGATGGGGTGTCAATCAAGTAGGCTGCTTTGTCCTGGATCATGTCGAGCTTCTTGAGTGTTATTGGACCTACACTCATCCAGACAAGTAGATAATATTCCATCACACTCCAGATTGGGCCTTGTGGATTGAACAGCTCGGCCCACACCAAGCAAGGCCTGTAAAATTCCTCCCATGGAACATGACCATAAGGCAGTGCTTGATGACAAAAATAGCTTCCTACCAGGGCCAAAAGATGGTTCTGAGTGCAGGCTCCACAACCTTACGGGATCTCTCAGCTCCTCCAGTTCAAGCCTCTTGCACATCCCGAGTTCCCTTAAATCCACCATTGGAGACTGCCTTCAGCTGGCAAGACGCAGAATCCTGGATTCCGCTCTGTGAACCTCACTGCTTCTCGTGCTCACTCGCAGTGGTCCTTAAAACCAACCTAAAATGTTTGGCAGTCTGACCTCTTCATTTGGCTCAGTGTAAAATTATGTTTGATAATGAGGTGTTTTGGGACATTTTACTCTATTAAAGGTGCTGCATAAATGCAAGGCACTGTTGTCTTTCCTTCCCTAAAGGAGATTAATGAACCAGTTGCTTCAAGAATAGCAGACTGGATCCCAGGCTATATTCGAAACCTCCGAGAAGTTAGCAACAGCAGTTTTCTGTGGGGAGGATCAGTTGTTGCGTTGCTCACTTTTCACATGGAATTCCTGCCAGCACAATACACCCATAGATTTCTTCATGAGATCAGGACAAGTTAAATATCTCTACTCGTTTCAGCTCTACAAGTAGAGCTAACTTTTAGAGGGATTAAACGAATTACTGGCTCTAATTTATCTCAGATCTTCACAACAGACAGAACCGTCAGTCAACCCCACCACCTCAGGAAAGACGTTACTGATGTAAGGGAATGGATACTAATGCAGAAGTGCTTGTGGTTTTGGTTGTGGAGCAGGGATTGGGGGTTTAGACTGGAACAAATGACAGTGCAAAAAGTCCGCATTTGACTCCAACGCTAGGAGGACAGTGTGCAAACCCCTTGGGAGCAGCTTGCTGACAATTTCCATGCACGAGTGGTTCAAACAATCATTTTAATGTGAAGTCCATGGGTTTTCCACACTTCCTGAAACTTACCAGGATGATCACACAATGACAATTGCTGAGAGTAGAGTAATATCAGACAAATATATCAATAAATACAACAAATACAAACTAGGGTGGCACAGTGGTTAGCACTGCAGCCTCACAGCGTCAGGGTCCCGGGGTCGGGACTGATATTGGGTGGCTGTGTGGAATTTGCTCATTTCCTCCAGCAGCTCTGGTTTCCTCCCACAGTCCAAGATGTGTTGGTTAGGTGGATTGGCCATGCTAAATTGCCCCTTCGTGTCCAAAAAAAGAAAAGGTTACGTGGAGTTATCGGGATAGGATGGGGGATTAGGCCTGGATGGGATTATCCTTTGGAGGGTCGGTACACATTTGATGGGCCGAATGGCCTCCTTCTGCATTTTAGGGATTCTGTTATTCTATGTTCACAGCTTTCTAACCTGCTATTTGAAACGTTTAGTTCACAGTACCCGCTCTGAATGCTACGTTGTAAAATTTAGACCTTACTTTCTGCACTTTGGAGATTTGATCCAACACACCAGGATGTATCCAATTCTTTTTTTTCAATTAAAGGGGAATTTAGTGTGGCCAATTTACCTATCCTGCACATCTTTGGATTGTGGGGGTGAGATCCCTGCAGATACTGGGAGAATGTGCAAACTCCACATGGACAGTGACCCGATGCTGGGATCAAACCTGGGTCCTTGGCGCTGCGAGGCAACATTGCTAACCACTGCGTCACTATGCTGCCCTCACACCAGGATGTGTTTCTACACTGCCTCAGACTGGGCCTCAGGTGAGGACTTAAGGTGACCAGCAACAGAATCCAAAACAGCACCTACAGCAGACTGCTGCGAGGTGCCCAGCAGAGAGAGAGGGGGAACCAGCAGATAGAGAAAAGGGGGACTAGCAGGGAGAGAGGGGAGGAACAAGCAGAGAGGGGACCGGAAGTGTGTGCGGGGGGGGGGGGGGGGGGGGGGGGGGGGGGGGGGGGGGGGGGGGGGGAACCAGAAGAAAGAGAGGGAGGGATCCAGCAGAGAGAGAGAGGGGGGAGGCAGCAGAGGGAGATAGAGGGGTACCAGTAGAGAGAGAAGGGGGAGCGAGCAGAGCGAAAGGGGGATCGGCAGAAAGAGAAGGGAGGTGAGCAGAAGAAAGGGGCGGGGGTCACCTTTTGGAATGGATTTGCAGCGCTGCCTATTTCCCCCAGGCACAGGATGTCATTAACTGCACACACGAGGCAGTCCAGGCACCCTCGAGAAGAACAGGAGCGAGGGAATCCCACTCCATCACTGGGCAGCTGGTTTGAAAGCACAAAAAATATATTTATGCAGTTGTGTGCAGTATTCTCAGGTGGCAGCAATGATGCTTTTGCCCTGTGGAATCCATCCTCCCTGATCTCTTTGCACCTGGAAGCAAACTTAAGGGGCATGTGTGAGGCAATACCCACTGCAAGCCTGGCGCCCTGATACCCGTCAGAAACCCAACTACCCAAACCCAACAGCAAGCCAACGAGTTCCATATCAGCAGAATGTTAAAGATGCAGAATTCTGCTGCACAGGTGAAGACTCTGTGGAATATGCAAAACATGAATTAGCCCTGGCAAGGTGTTGTACATCATCACGGTGAAGATGATCATGTTTCACTCGCTGTTTCGATCAAGTCAATGTGACTGAGTGTTATACGACATGCAGATGGATTTTATTTAATTGTGTGATCAGGTAGCTGGGAGCTCCCTGTTTCCCCATGGCCATTGGCTAGTGGCACAGAAACTAGGCAGACCCCCAGTGCCCTCTCCTCTGCAGGTGTTAGCTGTGAGATGTTTAGAGGGACCCCTCTAGTTCACTTCTTCTTCCTGGTGTTCTGTGCTCTCTTCAAAGGGGGAAAAAGGAGGGTATGAGTGAGTGTAAGTGCCTATGTTCACCTGATGGATAGAGTCCAGTGCTGAGGGTGACTCTGAGGAGAGGCATGATATTGCATAAGATCGAAAGGGAATTGGAATGAAGATGGTGATTTGTGGGAAAGTCTTTCGACACAGATGGATGAATGCACCTGCAAGGTGCTATCCGCTATGTGGCTATCTGAATCACCAAGGCACAGCAGGCTGTGGACCACGTGCTGGTAAATGGGATTAGTATAGATTGCCATTTGATCATCGTCATAGACATGGAGGGCCGAAGGGCCTGTTTCTATGCTCTAAAATGCTATGAAGTCGATGTGAGGAGGGATGCGATGGAAACTGAGGTAATTATCAGCACTGAGTCCAGCGGTGTGACATCATGCATCTGCTGCTGACCCTTTCCCCAGCCTCTAGCCTAGTTTTCTTGGTCTTCGATACAAATTTCCTGGTGGGAAAAGTATTTCTCCCTGACTCCTCACAGCCCCCAGAAGTACATCCAGGGAGGTCTCACTGAACTGAGACACAGGGCGCGACCTAACGGCCTCGCCATGCCCGCCTCGAGATGCAACAGGCCGGACTCGGGATGCGACCAGGCTGGTAAGTGTCGCGAGAAGACTCTCGCGAAAATTTACCGGCCCCGTAATGCCCCCCGAAATTTAAAAAGATCCTGCAAGGCGTCGCAATCTGGATTCCGCCAGTAAGGTTGGGATCTAACAATCCCGGGATCTAACAGGGATCTAACAGTCTCGCTTTGGAGATCTCGAGTGGGCATCATTTAGAACTGGTTTCCATAAACGTGGACCACGTGTACCAGCACTTGGGGGCATCTCCCAGGCGATCGGGCGCACTTAGGTGGTCAGGCTGTGGGCAGGGTGGCACCCTTGCACCTCAATGCCACCCAGGCACTCTGACACTGCCAGCCTGGCACCCTGGCAGTGCCACCCAGGCACCCTGGAACTGCCAGGGTGTCCAGGTCACAGATATTCCTTGAGACCTGAGTTGAGGAGGAACTACTTACAGAGGATGATGAATTTGTGGAACTTGCTGCCCCATAGTGTGGTGGAATCTAAGTCATTATATGGTTTCAAGAAGGAGATAGATTTTTTTTCTGATAAAAAAATGGGTCAAAGGGATATGGGGACAGGTAGGGGGCTGGATCTGAGACCAGGAAGAGATCAGCCATGATCTAACTGAATGATGGAGCAGGCCCGAAGGGCTGAATTGCCTACTTCTGCTCCTAATTCCTATGTCCCTGTGAATTGCATGGCACCACGCCCATGCCAGGGATTGGGTCCGGGGCTGCCCAGACCTTATAAGGTGGGCTGCGAGGGGCTTGATGACCCCCTTATTGGTGAGTTGGGGGGGGGGGGGGGGGGGGGGGGCGGTCTGGAAGCCACAGTGGGAGGGGGTCTAGAGATCAGGGAGCCATTTAGAAATGGAACCCCGATCTCTTCCTGCACTGGCGAGCGACGATCATTAGTGCAGGAAACGGGACTAAGTGCGGCCTCAGTGGGGCTTTCCTTGCTGAGGCCCAGTTTAATTGCGGGGTCGCTCTCGCCGCTTCCAGCGCCGGGATCATTCGGCAAAACACACTCGACGTGGGACTCTGTTTCATTTTCATTAAATCGTGCCCACACCCTTTAATGTGCAGAAGCCATTCTACCACTTGCATTTCTTTTTGTTCACCTCTAAACACCTTCAAATTGCATGTTTGAAATGTCTCCTTCACTACTGGAGATGAGATTGTGTCACGGGCAGCAGGGTAGCATTGTGGATAGCACAATTGCTTCACAGCTCCAGGGTCCCAGGTTCGATTCCAGCTTGGGTCACTGTCTGTGTGGAGTCTGCACATCCTCCCCGTGTGTGCGTGTGTTTCCTCCGGGTGCTCCGGTTTCCTCCCACAGTCCAAAGATGTGCAGGTTAGGTGGATTGGCCATGATAAATTTCCCTTAGTGTCCAAAATTGCCCTTAGTGTTGGGTGGGATTACTGGGTTATGGGGATAAGGTGGAGGTGTTGACCTTGGGTAGGGTGCTCTTTCCAAGAGCCGGTGCAGACTCGATGGGCCGAATGGCCTCCTTCTGCACTGCAAATTCTATCTATGATATCACAGTCACTGCTGCCTTCTGAGAGCGTGCCATCATAGAATTGATGTTGAACATGCACCAGCTCACTTACTCACACTTGAGTGAGACAAGAGGGAAGCCAAATTATTTTACTGTAGTTAAAAAGGTCACTGATAGAATCACCTCACCTTCCCCTGAGGTAATGGAACCCTCCCTCACCCCTTCCTAGTGTGTCGTGAAGTACTTTGAAGGGCATGTTGGTGGATTGCCAAACAAAGGCAGCAAGCAAACCATAGACATCATGGGCCCTTACCCTGAGATGTCGCTATTAGTAAGTCAACATTAATAATGTATATTCTCTTTAGTTATCTGAAACACCAGCTGGACCTTATTCCTGTCTACGTTATGGTTAGCGAGAACGCGTCCAATAAATAATAAAACATAGAGAGAAAAGCTATGTTTTCATCACATCGATGCAAACGAGGCAATTTTGCCCTCCAAATTTACATAGCAAGCTAAAATAAAAGTCCCCTATCCCTATAGAATCGTTGACTGAAATCCATAAAAAAAAATTCCAGGGTGCTTTCCTATCTTAAATTTAATTAAGGCGTATAATTTTGATACTTGTGATCTGAATCAGGTTGAATCGTCTGGGTCTGCCGCACACAGCTCTCAATCTGTGACTTCCCGCCGCACTGAGCTCTTCATATGAATCACGTAACTGGGCAATTAGCCAAGCACATCTTTCAGGCACCTGCAGGATCGATAGTACTATTATGTTAACAGAACAAGGTTACTTGCTGACTGGAAGATGGGAAAGCCTTTCCATGGAATGACATTCCCGTGACTTTTTATAGAATCCGAGAATGATGCAGCACAGAAGAAAGCCATTCGGCCCATCATTGAAATGAAAATGAAATGAAAATGGCTTATTGTCACGAGTAGGCTTCAATGAAGTTACTGTGAAAAGCCCCTAGTCGCCACATTCCGGCGCCTGTTCGGGGAGGCTGGTACGGGAATTGAACGGTGCTGCTGGCCTGCCTTGGTCTGCTTTAAAAGCCAGCGATTTAGCCCAGTGTGCTAAACCATTGCCTGTGCTGGCTCTAGTCCCACTCCCCTGCTATGGCTCTATGGCTCTGTATATTATTCCTCCCTTTCAAGAATTTATCCAATTTGATTTTGCACATTAACATTGAATCTGATTCCACCGCCCTTTCAAGCAGGGGATTCCAGATTATAACAACCTGCTGCGTCATTTCTTTCTCTATGCTGCCCCCCACCAATCAATAAATGCAGAGGAAAGAACACCAAATTCCCCATCCCCTGGGGGAATTGAACAAAAACACACAGAAAATGGGGACAGATTGGATTGGATTTGTTCATTGTCACGTGTACAGAGGTACAGCGAAAAGTATTTTTCTGCATGCAGCTCAAATAGATAATTCTGTACATGAAAAGAAAATACATAACAGGGCAAACATAAAATAAACAATGTAAACGCAGAGATACAGGCATCGGGTGAAGCATACAGGAGTGTAGTACTACCCAGTAGCGAAGATGTGTGAAGAGATCAGATCAGTCCTTAAGAGGGTTGTTTAGGAGTCTGGTAACAGCGAGGAAGAAGCTGTTTTTGAATCTGTAAGTGCACGTTCTCAGACTTTGTATCTCCTGCCCGATGGAAGAAGTTGGAAGAGTGAATTAGCCGGGTGAGAGGGGTCTTTGATTATGCTGCCTGCTTTGCCTAGGCAGCAGGAGGTGTAGATAGGTCAATGGATGGGAGACGGGTTTGTGTGTTGGATTGGGTTGTATTCACGACTCTGTAGTTTCTTAAGTTCTTGGACCGAGTCGTTGCCATATCATGCTGTGATGCAGCCAGATAGGGTGCTTTCTATAGTGCATCTGTAAGAATGGTAAGAATCAATGAGGAGATGCCAAATTTCCTTAGTTTCCTGAGAAAGTATAGATGCTGTTGTGCTTTCTTGGTCGTAGCATTGACATGATGTGCACACCTAGGAATTTGAAGCTGTCAACCATCTCCACCTTGGCCCCGTTGATGCAGACAGGAGTGTGTACAGTACTTTGCTTTCTGAAGTCAATGACCAGCTCTTTAGTTTTGCTGACATTGTGGGAGAGATTGTTGTCATTACACCACTCCACTCTATCTCTGACTCACCGTTGTTCGAGATCCGACCCACTACGGTCGTGTTATCAGCAAACCTGTAGATGGAGTTGGAGCCAAATGTTGCCACGCAGTCGTGTGTGTATAGGGTCTATTGTAGGGGGCTAAGCATGCAGCCTTGCAGGACCCTGGTATCGAGGACTATCGTTGAGGAGATGTAGTTTATTCTTACTAATTGTTGTCTATGGTCAGAAAGTCGAGGATCCAGTTACAGAGTGAGGAACCAAGTCCTAGATTTTGGAGCTTTGATATGAGCTTGGCTGGGATTATGGTGTTGAAGGCGAAGCTGTTGTCAATAAATAGGACTCTGATGTAAGAGTCCTTGTTGTCGAGATGCTCTAGGGATAAGTGTAGGGCCTGGGAGATGGCGTTTGGTGTCATCCGGTGGTGGCAGTATGCGAATTGCAGTGGATCTAGGCATTCTGGGAGTATGGAATTGATGTGCCTCATGACCAACCTCTCGAAGCACTTCATTACGATCAATGTCAAGGCCACTGGACGACAGTCGTCGAGGCACGTTGCCTGGTTCTTCTTTGGCACTGGTATGATGGCGGTTTTCTTGAAGCAGGTGGGAACCTCGGAACGGAGTAGGGAAAGGTTGAACATACCTGGGAACATATCTGCGAGCTGGTCCGGGCAGGATCTGAGTGCACGACCAGGAACTCCGTCAGGACCCGGCGTCTTCCGAGGGTTCACTTTCAAGGAGGCCAATCTGACTTTGGAGGCTGTGATGATGGGTATGAGTGTGCCCGGGGCTGCTGGGGCACTCGACAGCGGTTTGATGCTTTCCTGCTCGAACCGAGCATAGAGTGCATTGAGTTTATCTGGGTGGGATGCACTATTGCCAGAGATTCTACTCTGCTTCGCAGCCTGTTATGTTGTCTAAGCCTTGTCACAACCGACGAGAGTCCGTGGCGTTAGTCTCTGACTTAGTCTGATACTGTCTCTTGGTATCCCTAATGACTTTGCGGAGGTCGTATCTGGATTTCTTGTATAGGTCAGGATCGCCTGACTTGAACGCCTGGCCTTCAGTAGGGAGTCAATTTCCCGATTAAGCCATGGTTTCCAGTTGGGGAACGTACGTTCTACTTCCTTTGGCACGCAGACTTCTATCCATTTGCTGATAAAGTCTGTGACGGTGTTGCATACCCATTTAGGTTGGTCACTGAGTTCTTAAATATGGACCACTGATGCCCACTCGTGCCCGATGACTCACTATGTACTGATCTCGACTCTATACCAGTTTCCAAGTGTACAGTGCCAGTACTTGAGCTGGTGGCTGTGAGTGTTGGGTCGTGTGATGGACCTCGTCATTGGTGGTATGTTGTTGCTGTCTCTCCTCCAGCTTGGTGTGCTGCGGCTGGGCAGGGGTAGTACTTAGCTATCTGATATCAGAAAATCAGAAGGGCAAGTTTGGGGTGAGGGGAGGGGTGTGTGGTGGAAAGTAGGAGGCCCATGGTCACATTCTGTACAGTTTGCTCATCATAACGGACAGCAGTGTGAGAGAGAGTTTACAGGTGAGAAGGGGCATAAGACATGAACATACTGTCATCCTATTATCAGTAGCACTGAATTGTATGGTTACAGCTGGACTCATGGGGCGGGATTCTCTCAGCCCGGGGCCATGCCAGAGAATCCCTGCAACTGGCGCGAATCGCGCCACGCCCCCCCCCCCCCCCCCCCCCCCCGACGCTAGCTCTGCGGAGAATCGGCGCCATTGCGGCAGCATGGTTGGCATGGCGCCGGTTGGGGGCCGCTCTACGCGGTCAGCCTGTCGCTTCTCAGCCCGGGATGGGCCGAGCGGCCTTCGTAAAAAAGCTGAATCCCGCCGGCGCCGTCCACACCTGCTCTCAGCCAGCGGGAACTCGGTGCGGAAGGGTCCGGGGACAGCCTCTGGGGAGGGAGGGGGGTCCGACCCCCTGGGGGTCCCTCCGGCGTGGCCTTGCCTGCGATCAGGGCCCACCGATTGGCGGGCCGGCCTCTCTGGCTGGCGGCCTCCTTTCTTCTGCACCGGCCCCTGTGCTCCTGCGCCATATTGCGTCGAGGCCGGGGCGTTGAAGGAAGCCACTGCGCATGGGTGTGTTGGCGACAGTGCCACTGTGCATGCACGGATCCTGCGGCTTCCATTTGACGATGGGCTCAGCAGCTGGAGCGGCATGAACTGCTCCAGTACCGTGCTTGCTGATCATGAGGCCGTGTTGACGCCGTCTAGAAACTTAGCCTCAGGATCACAGAATCATAGATACATAGAAGATAGGAGCAGGAGGAGGCCTTTTGGCCCTTCGAGCCTGCTCCGCCATTTATCATGTTCATGGCTGATCATCCAACTCAACAGCCTAATCCTGCTTTTTCCCCATAGCCTTTGATCCCATTCTCCCCAAGTGCTATATCCAGCTGCCTCTTGAATATATTCAAAGTGTTAGCATCAACTACTTCCTGTAGTAATGAAATCCACAGGCTCACCACTCTTTGTGTGAAGAAATGTCTCCTTATCTCTGTCTGAAATGGTTTAACCTGAATCCTCAGGCTGTGACCCCTGGTTCTGGACACACCTAACATTGGTAACATCTTCCCTGCATTTATCTCGTCTAGTCCTGTTAGAATTTTAAAAGTCTCGATGAGATGCCCCCTCATTCTTCTGAACTCCAGCGAGAACAATCCCAACCTAGTCAATCTTTCCTCATATGACATTTCCGCCAACCCTGGAATCAGTCTGGTAAACCTTCGCTGCACTCCCTCGAGAGCAAGAACATCCTTCCTCAGAGAAGGAGACCAAAACTGCACACAGTACTCCAGGTGTGGCCTCACCAAGGCAATGTGCAATTGCAGCAACACATCCCTGCTTCTGTACTCAAAACCTCTCGCAATGAAGGCCAACATACCATTAACCTTCTTTACCGCCTGCTGCACCTGCATGCTTACCTTCAGCGAATGGTGCATAAGGACACCCAGGTCCCGCTGCACACTCCCCTCTCCCAATTTACAACCATTCAGGTAGTAATCTGCCTTCCTGTTTTTGCTTCCAAAATGAATAACCTCCACTTATACAAATTATACTGCATCTGCCATTGGTTTGCCCACTCGCCCAACCTGTCGAGATCTTGCTGTAGGATCACTGCATCCTCATCACGATTCACCCTTCCACCTAATTTGGTATCATCTGCAAACTTTGAGATGTTACATTTTGTTCCCTCATCCAAATCATGAATATATATTGTGAATAGCTGGGGTCCCAGCACTGCTCCCTGTGGTACCTCACTGGTTACTGCCTGCCAATTTGAAAAGGACCCATTAATCCCTACTCTTTGTTTCCTCTCTGCCAACCAATTTTCTTTTTTTTTAATAAACATTTTATTGAGGTATTTTTGGTTTTACAACAACGACAAAATAAACAGTGTACATAAGTCTATAAACAACGTGCAAAAGAAAAAGCCTGCTAACTCCCTTGCAGGTCCCACCTTTATTAATTCCCTACTCTAAACTAAACTAACCCCCCCCTTCTGCTAACGACTAATTTTCTGCAAAGAAGTTGACGAACGGTTGCCACCTCCGGGCGAATCCTAACAGTGACCCTCTCAAGGTGAACTTGATTTTCTCCAGACAGAGAAAGCTAGCCATGTCTGATAGCCAGGTCTCCGACTTCAGGGGCTTTGAGTCCCTCCAAGCTAATAGTATCCGTCTCCGGGCTACCAGGGAAGCAAAGGCAGAACGTCTGGCTCTTTCTCCTCCTGTGTTCCCGGATCTTTCGACATTCCGAAAATCGCCACCTCCGGACTCGGAGCCTCTGGAATAACCTTGAACTGTATCAGGCTAAGCCCGGCACATGTTGTGGACGCGTTGATTCTACTCAATGAATCCGCCCAGAGACCATCCTCTATCTCTCCTCCTAACTCCTCCTCCCATTTGCGCTTCAGCTCGGTCTGCGTGTCCTCTGACCCCATGAGCTCCTTATAGATGTCGGAGACCTTCCCTTCTCCCACCCACACTTTGGAAACTACCCTATCCTGAATCCCCTTTGGTGGTATGAGCGCGAAGGTTGAGAGCTGTCTACGTAGGAAGTCCCGCACCTGGAGGTAGCTAAATTTGTTTCCCCTCGCCAATCCGAATTTCTCCTCCAGCTCCCTCAAGCTAGGAAAGCTCCCTTCTATAAACATATCCCCCATCCTCTTACTTCCTGCCCTCTGCCATCTCCGAAACCCCCCGTCCATCTTTCCCGGGGCAAACCGATGATTATTACAGATTGGGGACCAGACCGATGCTCCCTCCACTCCCAGATGCTTCAACCATTGCCCCCAGACTCTCAGGGCTGCCACCACCACGGGGCTGGTGGAGTACCGGGCCGGCGGGAACGGCACAGGCGCCGTTATCAGCGCCCCCAAACTGGTGCCCTTACATGAAGTCGTCCCCCGGTGTAACCTAAAATAGTCCGATATTGTCCTATTCGTCCGTATTCTCGCCATAGGAATCTGATACAGTAACCTGACCCTGTCAATAAAGCCCCGTCCAAATCCGAACCGTCCCAGTACCTTCCACAGATATTCCCATTCTACTCGATCAAAAGCCTTCTCTGTGTCCATTGCGACCACTACCTCCACCTCCCTACCTTCTGGGGGCACCATGATCGCATTTAGCAACCGTCTGGTCGTCCTCAATCACGTCCGGAACACAATCTTCAATCCTAGAGGACAAGATTTTGGCCAGCAGTTTAGCGTCCACATTCAATAGGGATATCGGCCTCTAGGACCCGCACAGCTTTGGATCCTTATCCCGCTTCAGAATCAGCGAGATCGTGGCCTGTGACATAGTCGGTGGAAGCACCCCTCTCTTCATTGCCTCATTGAATGTCCCCACCAACAGCAGCCCCAATATCCCAGAGAACTTTGTAGAACTCCACTGGGTACCCGTCCGGCCCCGGGGCTTTACCCGACTGCATGGCCTTCAGACCCTCCGCTATCACTTCGCTTCCGATTGGGGCTCCCAGCCCTTCTACCAGCTCCCAATCCACCTTAGCGAAATTCAACCCCCCCGAGGAAGTGCCTCGTCCCCTCTGGCCCCGGTGGGGGTTCCGATCCATACAGCCTACTATAAAAATCCTTAAACGGCTTATTCATCCCTGCTGAATCTCCCACCATGTTCCCGTCTCCATCCTTTCCCTATCTCCCTGGCTGCCTCCCTCTTTCTAAGCTGCTGTGGAAACATTCTCTGGCCTTATCTCTGTGCTCACAGATCGCCCCCCTTGACTTTCTCAGCTGCTCCACCGCCCTCCCGGTGGTTAACAAGCCGAATTCCGCCTGTAGCCTCCTCCGTTCCCTTAGAAGCTCAATCATCCCCTGGGGTCTCCGCATACATCCTGTCGCCCTGTGGTATCTGCTTTACCAGTCGGTCCATCTCTGCCCTGTCTACCTTCTCCCTGTGGGCTCGTATCGAGATCAGCTCCCCTCTAACCACCGCCTTCAATGCCTCCCAGACCACCGCTGTCGAAATTTCCCCTGTGTCATTGACCTCCAGGTAATTCTGAATAAATTTTATCAACCGCCCGCACACCTCCTCGTCATCTAAGAGCCCCACGACTAACCTACAGTGCGGGCGCTGATTACTGTCTTTACTAACCTGTAGGTCAACTTAGTGCGGGGCATGGTCTGAGATTGTAATCGCCGAGTACCCCGTTAGTAAAGCCCTGCTCAGAATTAAGAAATCGATCCGGGAGTACACTTTATGCACGTGTGAGTAGAAGGAGAACTCCTTCACCCTCGGCTGCCCAAATCTCCATGTGTGTCTCCCCCCCCCCCCCCCCCCCCCCTCCTCATCTGCTCCATGAACCCTTTTAGCTCCTTAGCTATTGCTGGCATCCTGCCCAATTTTGAGCTTGACCGGTCCAAGCCAGGGTTAATAACTGTGTTGAAGTCCCCTCCCATTACCAGTTTATGCGAATCCAGGTCCAGTATCTTTCCCAGCATCCTCTTTATAAACTCCACATAGTCCCAATTTGGCGCATATACATTTACTAATACCACGTACACCCCCTCCAATTTCCCACTGACCATAATGTACCAGCCTCCCCCATCTGAAACTATTCTACCCGCCTCAAACACCACTCGCTTGTTGATCAGGATCGCTGATCTGATCTGATCTTTGAGTCCAGTGCCGAGTGGAAAACCTGTCTGACCCAACCTTTCCTTAACCTAATCTGATCTGCGGCTCTGAGGTGCGTCTCCTGCAGCATTACCACGTCCACCTTCAGTTCTCTCAGATGCGCGAACACGTGTGCCCTCTTGACCGGCCCATTGAGCCCTCTTACATTCCAGGTGATCAGTCTAGTTGGGGAGCTCATCGCAACCCCCCCCCCCCCCCCCACTCGTCGATCAGCCATCCCCTCTCTTGGGCCAGTCACCAGCCCGCGCTCCGCGCCTCCACCAGCCCGCCCCCGACCTCTTCTCTGTCCCTCAGCAAAAGTCCCTCCCTCATCAGCAGAACATTCCCCCCCCCCCAGTAACAGCACTAAATAAATCAACCCCTTTGATAAGCCTAACATCTGTACACCCCCCACTATGCTTCTGTAAGCTAGCCCGCCCAGCTAGCTTGGTGGCCCTCGCCTCTGGCGCCAGACAACCTCCACCTATTGTCCCTTCTCCCCCCCCCCCTCCCCGCTCATACATACATATTCTAATGAAAAACAATCCCAACCCAATTGCCCAACAGAGATGAACTCAAACAAAGGAAAAGGTCAAGCAAAAACTCCAGCATCTGAACAAACACACCTCCATCCCCCAACAGTGCAAATACAAACTTTTGCTTCACTCAGCTCTGCAGCTGGTCCTAGATCCATCCAGTAGACATTACAAATAATGTCCGGGAAAAAAAAACCAAGAAACAAGAAATTTTTTCTTCACTGGTCTATAATTACCAGCTTTCTCTCTGCCTCCCTTTTTGAATATCGGAGTGACGTGAGCTTCCCTCCAATCTGCAGGGACAGTTCCAGAGTCTATAGAATCCCTGAAGATGACCACCAATGTATCCACTATTTCCAGAGCCACCTCCTTAAGCACTCTGGGTTGCAGATTCTCAGGCCCTAGGGATTTATCCGCCTTCAATCCCATCAGTTTTCCCAGCATCATTTCTCTACTAATGTTGATCTCCCTCAGTTCTTCCCTCTCACTAACACCTGCCCATGATGCTGAGAACCATTCCCTCTGAAAGCCTCAGAAGGTGCAGGTTCTGCTCCGCACCCGCGTAAGTGGATTAAACTCCTTGTGTCTCTGTAGCCAGGTCCTCACTCTCACATGGCTGGCAGGGATTGACCTCCCCAGATTCCTGTTCCTAATCCCTTCTTAGGATTTTCCTTGACAACTGCCTGTTTCATCAGAATCCCGAGAATCCAGCTCATGGTGTTTCCCTTTCTGTCTACTTCCATCACTAAGCACTCTAACACTGCAACCGTGACCCTGGAATCCTCTCTCGGCTCCGGTGTTGCATTTTCCTTTGCAGCAATAACATTCAGCAGAAATCTCATGCCGTTCAGTGCAGATTCCTATTCAGAGGGACAGACTATCTTGAAGAACAGAAGGTTGGCTATAGCATGTGCCGTTGACATCCACTGCTCAACTTGGTGAAGAGAGTTGACACAACCAGAAGTGTGACAGATGCTTAGCCCTGCACTATAATCAGATCAAGGAGATAACAGCACAACATTAGCGTGCTGCTTACCTTCACCTCAAGGTTAAGAATCGAGTTTCCCACACCCAATAGAAATGGTGTGGACAAATTGGTAGCCGTTAAACTTCCATGTCTTGACTGAAACTGAGATTAAGGATAGCTACAAGGAAGTATTTTGGGAACCACAAACCCTAAAAGAGGAAGTACATACATTGTTCCCAAGGGGATCTGAAGTGTAACACCAGTGTTTTGATAAGGTTTGGTTGAAAAAATAGCAAAAACTTTGAGAAACCCATTTCCGAAACTACGCAATAGGAGCAGAAGTAGGCCATTTGGCCCCTCGAGCCTACTCCCCCATTCAACAAGATCATGGCTGATCTGTTTGTGTTTCGGGTTCCACATTCTCATCTACTGCCGATAACCTTCGATCTCTTGCCCAGCAAGAATCCATCCCCCTCCGCTTTAAATATATTCAGTGATCCCGCTTCCACCGCCTCCTGAGGCTGAGAGTTTCAAAATTGCACAACCCTCAGAGAAAGAGTTCTCTTCATCTCAGTCCTATAAGAGCGACTCCTAATTTTAAAGCAGCTCCCCCTCGTTCTGGACTCACCCGGAAGAGGAAACGTCCTTTCAACATTCACCTTGTCAAGACCATTCAGGATCTTATATACTTCAAACAGGTCACCCCTCACTCTCCTAACCTCCAGTGGAAACAAACCCAGCCTGTCCTACCTTTTCTCACCCGCTCATTCCAAGTATGTGGAAGAAATAAACTACAATACGAAGACAACAAAGCAAATTATATAATCGAGTACATAGCACAGAGTCATATTAATTGTTTTTTTTTAACGTGTATTACAAAGTCATTTGTGTAACAATCTAATTTCCTATGTTTAGTAATATTACTACAGGAGGCCAAAGCCAATTTTGTTCACCTTTTACCATGCTGATAGTTGCATGGTACAATGATAATGGACTAATCAACAATACAGTATTCATATAGTGTATCCCAAAATGTTTACTTCTTCAATAAATCTGCCTCAATGTTGACAGCTTTCACTGTCTCCAGAAGGAGTCTGGCAACTGAGAATTGTGCGTCAATATTAACCCCCTCATGGTGAGCATAAGAAAGGGGTTCTTGCCTCCAACAAATACAAATGCAAGGCAGATACTGAGGCATGCAGGTGACACCCTGCGGACGGGCTGCCTGTGGGCATATTTCAATTGGACTCCGACAACGCAACACGATTGCAAATTTAAAATCAACTCAGTGCTCAACTTGTTCCCTGGGAGTCAAGATTGCCCCTGATTGTCCACTGAGGTTCTGCAGGTGCCACCTCCTGCCACTATTGTTCTCTCCTGCCAGTCAGCCAGATTGTCCACTTGGCCAGCAGCTGGGCAGGAGGTGGAAGTAAAGGATATGATAAAGGAAAAGTGGTTAAGAGCAGCGGGACCTCGCTGTCCCTAGCCATGCCCAAGGTTCTTTGACTCACAACCACACTGCCTTCCTTTATATATAATATATATAGGGGCTCCTTGCAGATCAGTTTTGAATTACCCACCCTTCAAACACCGGCTCTGCTTTCTTTTGTCTATTGTTCTGCACAAGGTGAATCGTTTGTCATGGCCAACATTATCTGGTCCCTTTACAGTCCTAAAAATGGCAATCATATCATCTCCCAACCTTCCCTTTTCCAGTGTGTATTGGGCCTTTGCATAATGGCTGCTCTAAATCCAATTTCTCTGTCCCCTCCATCTCTTGTGTATACTTTCAATAACTGCAATATATATTTTTTCTACACCCAGTATTTTCACAGTACGCTTAAGTGTGATATATAAAGTGGCAGGGTTGCCTCAATATTTTGGTTCAACATTGACTTATTTATCCATCCCATCCTAACATCTGATTTGCTTCTCTCACAGCCAACAAACACTGTTGCAATTTATTTTAAATTTGGCCCCTCCAGGTCTTTTTCTTTTTCTGTCATGGAAGTATCTGCTGTAAAATGTGCAAAATCTTGTAGGAAGAGAGAAGGGGCTTTGGATATTCAAGCATGCGGTGCCTTGTATTAAAGTGATTAGATTAAATATGAAATAATTCAATATTAGGAAGACTGAAAGCTTTGCTTTTGGTGCCCCCTGCAAATCCGTTCCCCAGCTATCAGTTCCATCCCTTTCCCGGGTAACCATCTGAAACTCAACCAGACTGCACACAACCTTGGTGAGCGTCCAATCACATATCCACACCATCACTCAGACCACCTATTTCCATCTCTTTAACATCGCCTGACTTCTTCACTGTCTCAGTTCATCTGCTGTTGAAACCCTTATTTGTGCCTTTCTTATCTCTACGGTTGGCTGTTTCAATTCATTCCTGAGTGGTCTCCCTCCATTGACATGAGGGAAACCAATACTCTGTTCCTGGGCCCTTACGCAGATCAAGTCCCGTTCACCTATCACCCTCTGCGCTTTCTCACCTACATCAAATCACTCTATGGCCTTACTCCTCTTTACCTCTGAAATCTTATTCTGCCCAATAAGCCTCTCATTCGGTTCTCTGGAACCTCCCCAGTTTGAATTGCTCCACTGTTGGTGCTGTGCCTTCAGCTGCCTTGGCCTGAAGCTCTGAAATTCCCTCCCTCTACAACTCTGCCTCTAGAACATAGAACAGTACAGCACAGAACAGGCCCTACGGCCCTCAATGTTGTGCCGAGCCATGATCACCCCACTCAAATCCACATATCCACCCTATACCCATAACCCAACAACCCCCCCCCCCCCCCCCACCTTACATTTATTAGGACACTACGGGCAATTTAGCATGGCCAATCCACCTAACCCGCACATCTTTGGACTGTGGGAGGAAACCGGAGCACCCGGAGGAAACCCACGCACACAGGGGGAGGACGTGCAGACTCCACACAGACAGTGACCCAGCCGGGAATCGAACCTGGGACCCTGGAGCTGTGAAGCATTTATGCTAACCACCATGCTACCCTGCTGCCTCTCTTACTTTCCTGTTTTAAGACACTCCTTAGAACCTCTTTGACCAAGTTTTTGGCCCTTGCCTTATGTGGTTCAGTGTCAAATTTTGCTTTGTAATGTCCCTATGGTGTGGCTTATTACTTTTATTATGTTAAAGGCACTGTAAACATAAGTTGCAGATGTACTAGTAGATTCAACGTTCATTGATTATCTGCTGATACTGTCAGTGCACATTGAATATACAATAGACACTAATCACCCATTTTGATATGCTGTGTGGAATCTCCCCTCCTTCCCAATCCACCTCACTGTACCCTTTTGCTTATTGTTTAAAGTTTAAAAAAGTTTAAGTATTTTCCCACTACCCAATTAACTCCTTCCACCGGGACATGATCTCCAGTTTAATGGACAGCTGCTCTTTCTGTAGAGCTTTCCCTTGTCATCAAAATAGTCCCTCGTGGGCGAGGAATATCAACACCTCCCCCCCCCCCCCCCCCCCCAACTCTACACAATTTTGTTTCTCTGAGCAGGCAAGATAGTAGGTTTATGCATGCTGTGAGGATATAGCCCAGGCTGAATGCAGGATTGATGCTTCTCCAGATATGCAATCCATTTGTTGAGACACTGGGCTCAATTTTAACCCAATTTAGCAGACATTAATCCTGTGACATTGGGTGGACTCAATGGAGAGTAAAATTGGGTGGTGTGTTAAACCAGTAATTGCGTGACGTGAGAATTGAGGATGTCCAAATTACCTAACAGCACATCTTTCAGGATTTGTGGGAGGAAACCGGAGAACACGGAGGAAACCCACGCAGACACGGGGAGAACGTGCAGAGTCCGCACAAACACCCAAGTTGGGAATCAAACCTGCGACCCTGGCACTGTGAAGCAACAGTGCTAACCACTGTGCTACCGTGCCGCCAAATTGTTTTACTTTTAAAACAAATACTTTTATTAAGGAATTTGAACATTTTTCATGGACATTGCCTTAGCTGAACCCGGCGAAAAAACTCCAAGCTTCAGGCATGGCCCAAAACATGTGGACGTGATTTGCAGGACTCCCCGTGCACCTCGCACACCTGTCCTCTACCCTGAAAAATTTACTCATCCTAGCCGCTGTCATGTGTGCCCGGTGGACTACCTTAAATTGTATCAGGCTAAGCCTGGCACACGATGAGGAGGTATTAACCCTGCTTAGGGCATCTGCCCACAGACCCACCTCTATCTCTCCTCCTGGCTCGTCCTCCCACTTGCCCTTAAGCTCCTCCACCGGAGTTTTCTCCGCCTCCAAAAGCTCCTGGTAAATATCTGAGACTTCCCCTCTCCCACCCAGGTACTGGAAACTACTCTATCCTGTATCCCCCATGGCGGCAGCAGCGGAAAGGCCAGAACCTGTTTTCTCAGGAAGTCTCACACCTGCAAATACCTAAACCCATTCACTGCTGGCAATTCAAATTTATGCTCCAAACCTTTCAAGCTGGGAAAGCTCCCGTCTATAAATAGATCCGCCACCCTTCTAATTCCTGCCGTTTGCCATCTCCGGAACCCACCATCTAGCCTACCCGGTACAAGCTGATGATTATTATAAATCGGGGTCCAAACCGATGCTCCCTCCACTCTCTTATATCTCCTCCATTGCCCCCAGATTCTCAGAACCGCCACCACCATCACCGGACTCGTGGAGTATCGGGCCAGCGAGAACGGAAGAGGTGCCGTTATCAGTGCTCCCAAACTGGTGTCTTTGGATGACGCCGCCTCCATCCGCCCCCACACCGACCCCTCCCCCACTACCCACTTCCTAATCATGGCTATATTAGCCACCCAGTAGTAATTGCAGAGGTTCGGCAGCGCCAACCCACCCTCCCCGACTGCGCTCCACTTTCTTCACTCGCGGAGTTTTACCCGCCCACACAAAGCCCAAAATAACCTTATTCACCCGCTTGACAAAGGCCTTTGGGATGAAGATGGGGAGGCACTGAAAGACAAACAGAAATCTGGGGAGGACCGTCATTTTCAAGGTCTGTACCCTCCCCGCCAGTGATAGCTGGAGCATGTCCCATCTCTTAAAGTCCCTTCCTTTTGTTCTATCAGCCGGGATAGGTTTAACTTGTGCAGTGCCTCCCATTCCCGGGCCACCTGGATTCCCAGATACCGAAAGCCACTCGTTTGTTGATTAAGATCACTACCCCCCTGGTCTTTGAGTCCAGCTCTGAGTGGAATACTTGGCTAACACACCCCTTTCTCAATCTCGTCTGGTCTGTCACCTTAAGGTGCGTCTCTTGTAGCATTGCCACGTCCGCCTTCAGCCCCCTCAAATGCGCAAACACGTGAGCCCTCTTGACTGGCCCATTCAGCCCTCTGACGTTCCATGTAATCAGCCTGGTCGGGGAACTTCCAGCCCCCCCCCCCCCCCCCCCCCTCCATCGACTAGCCATCACTCTTTTTAGGCCAGCCTCTAGCCCGCGCCCTTTGCCTCCTTGAGCCCCGCCCTCGGGCATTCGCCGTTCCTGTCCTCTCATTTGTCCCCTAGTAACAGTTCCACCCCTGTCAGCAAAGCAACTCCTTCCTCTCCCTCCCCCCCCCCCAGCAACAACACTAGAAACCCAACCCCCCAAGTCAAGCTCCAGCTTAACACCTGCTCACCCCCCACTGCGCTTCTGAGAGTCAGCTGACCCATGCTGACTTGATAGCGCCCGCCCCTGGCACCAAGCAGTCTGTCTCCCCATTGTTCTCTCCCCTCTCCCCCCACTTGGACAAACATATTAAAAGCATCACATTCCCCAGTAAACAAATATCAGGAAAAAAACAGTGAAGAAACAGCCACTTTAGAAAAAAAACACCCAAAAACAGAACCAGCTACAAAGACCACCCCTCCTTAACCAGCTCCCTGCAAGCCAAAGTTACCGTTAGCCATCCAAACAGCCCCTTATTACACATAACACTACTTATACTTATACAGCCCAGCACAACAAATCGCCGCCAGAGTACTCTCCAAGGCTGCAGTGTCTTTTAATTCGCCTCCAGCCTATTTTCTTTAATAAAAGTCCATACTTCATCCGGTGTTTCAAAGTAGAAGTCCCGTTCCTCATGTGTGACCCACAGGCGGGTTGGGTACAACATCCCGAACTTCATCCCCTTCTTAAAGAGGGCCGTTTTCGCCTGATTAAACCCAGCTCGCCTCTTGGCCAGATCCGCGCCCAGGTCCTGATAAATGCGCAGCTCACAATTCTCCCACTTGCCCACCGCAGAACGTGTTCCTTGTCCAGGAAACGGTGAAAGCGTACCCCCATTGCCCTCGGCGGCTCGTTTGCTTGGGGCTTCTGCGCGAGGGCTCTGTGCGCCGTATCCACTTCCAGGGGCCGAGGGAACGCCTCAGCCCCCATCAACTTCTCCAACATGTCCGTCACATAAGCCCTCGCATCCGATCCCTCACTGCCTTCAGGGAGGCTGACAGTTCTAAGATTCTGCCTCCTGGACCTGTTGTCCAGGTCCTCCAGCTTCTCCTGCATTCTTTTCTGGCGGTCGTTCATCATCCCCACCTTGGTCTCCAGCACGGTTATATATTCCTCGTGCTCGGACACCTTTTTCTCCACCTCCTGGATCGCTCTCCCGTGGGTATCTTGATTCTGCACAACTTGATCAATCGAAGCCTGAATCGGGTCCAGCGTGTCCTTCAGCTGGGCGAAGCAATCTTCAAAAAACTTCACCAGCTGCTCCGTCGACCACTGTGCCGTATCCCCACGGCCCTGCTTCTCCGCCATGCTTTCCCGCGTTGCTGGCTCTGCTTACGTCTTCCTTATCGGGCTTTGTCTTCTCATACAGCCACTTCTGGTCCAGTTCTCCATACACCGGAGGGGGATTTCTCCTCACTGCCTCACTCTTCACCCATAAAATCCGGAAAAAACCAGGGCAAAAAGGTCCAAAAGTCCGTCACAGGCGGGAGCTATCAAATGGGCGACCTCCTCCACCTTGGCCGCCACCGGAAGTGCCCAAATTTACTTGAATGACTTTGGATAGTAACGTTTCTTTTGTTTGTTTAAAAGTGGAATCTTGAAGCTTTACTATCTTAGTACGTACCAGGTATTTTAGACAAGATGTTCATCGTCCGTAACTGATCGTAGCAGAGAGGACAGGGTATAAATCTTTGATTCTTTGATGCAGTTTGACAACAAGTCAACCAGTTCTTTTTAACTTCACTCCAGTGAATTATCAGATGGCTGGACTGAGAAACAGTTATGCCATTCATTGAATCTAAATGTATGATACCAACGGATTCAATTAACTCGGATGTCAAAGCTTTGGTCAATGGTGTCCCTGGTGCAGCATTTTCTGGTGCAGCGCGCCTCCGCCGGCAGGATTCTCTGTCCCGGCAGCCGGCCAATGGGGTTTCCCATTGTGGGCACTCCCACGCCGTCGGTATATCCGCGGGCGTGAGTGCGCTGCCGGCAAATCAGAGGATCCCGCCGACGGAGAATCCAGCCCAAGATATGATATTGGAGTAGAATTCGGCTATTTGGCCCATCGAGTCTGCTCCACCATTCGATCATGGCTGATTTGATCCTGGCCTTAACTCCACCGACCTACCCGTTCTCCATAACCTTTCAACCCATTACCAATTAAAACCCTGTCTAACTCCTTATTAAATTTACTCACTGTCCGAGCATTCACTGCACTCTGGGGTAGCGAATGCCATAGATTCACAACCGTGGGGGAAAAGATTTGGAACTGCGTCACAGCGTGTAGGTGGATTAAATCCTGCAAGATAGTCTGGGAAGTTCTGGCTGGAAGTACTTTAATTTGCGCCTGCCAGAACTGAACTAACAAAACATTCTTAAAAATCAATCCTAGTAGCAAAATTAAATCATTTTAATCTAGCTTTGATTTGGTAGCTGTTCTCTTTAGGTCCCGTCACAGAATATACACAGCCTTTTAAACCACAGTTCAGACTCGTTAATCAGGTTCATTTTGATACAATGCTGCAAGTTCCATTGGCTACAGACCAGTGAAAAATAATTTACAATTTTAACAATGCTGTACTACTAATTGCACAGAACTCATAAAAGCTTCCAAATCTATGACTGCTCCTCGATGGCAGGACAAGGTCAACATGGGAAACCATCACCTGGAGGTTCTCCTCCAATCCAGGCACCATCTTGGCGCGGAAATATATTGCCGCTCTTTCACTGTCGCTGGGCCAAAATCCTGGAACTCCCTAACAGCACTGTGGGTGTCCCTGCCGCAGTCCAAGATGGCACCTCGGCAACACCTTCCGAAAGGCAATTAGGGATGGGCAATAAATGCTGGCCTAGCCAGAGAGGCGCACATCCTATAAATGAATTAAAACAAAACAGAACTGACCACCTCTTTCCTTAATTGTCGTGGGAGATGTTTCAAAGGGTTGGTAATTTGTTTAACTGGAGCGGTTCTCTTTACAAATCAAAGTCCCAACTTGATGTTCTTGAAAGAGAAACTGCTGATTTTCTAAGGGAAAGTGCTGCTGATACTGAAAAAAAAGAGTTAGCTTAGTGCTTAGAGTTGCAAGTTTTGATGCTTTTGAAGGTGTGGAGTGTTCAATCTCACTATAAAAATGATCTGGGAGCTGAAATAATCTGGAGTGAGAAGGTTGGAAAAGATCCAGAAGTATAAAAGCTCCCAACTGGTATTTCCTGCCGAATGACAGAAACTTTAACATCAAAATAAACGTCATAAATCCGAGTCCTGCTGGGATCATTCAGACTGTTGTTTTTTCACACAGAGTCGCGCCTATTATATTTAGCAACGGGGCTGCATTTTCAACTTTTTGCCATGGCACAAAACAGGCCAAAGGAAGTGAATACTGTGCGATCTCTATAATCGAAGAACAATCCACAGCATTAATTTTACACATGCGTGACCAGTCAAAATGTACCCCGTAACACGGCAGATCATGTAATGTATGAAGGGGTGAGACTGTAATGAGATATTGTTTGTCATTATTTCCTTAATCAAATATTCAGACTGGGGAATTCAGAGTTTGGTCCATTTTATAGTAGTTTTATTAAAAAGGTATTATAATTGATTTTCTGATAATCTGGTGGATTGTGGCTATCTTGGGCTGCATTTCAGTATTTTGTTAAGCCGTGGCTACACTAAATGGAATTTTATGGCCTCTCATTTGGGGGCAGGAGGGGCATCTAGTTAGTTAAGAGTATAGCCTGCCTGAAAGCTGCTCCCTCCCGCCTCCGCAAGAACTAAATCAGAGAGGGGAAGGCCCGAGGTTGGACTTCCTGCCACGCTGCCAATTGAGGCCAATTAATGACCTCTTATTGGCAAGACCTCTGCACCTCTGGTCCTTGATCCCACAAAAGGCTAGCTAATTAAGTGCCTGAGTTGCACTTAATACAAACGGTGAGACCAGAAAATCCTGTCTCCACCACTGAAAAACACACGACGGGTTGGTTAGTAAATCCTGCCCTATCACTTTTTAAAAAAAAGGTATTTTTATTGAAATTTTTCAATTTTAACAAATAACGCAACAAAACCACAGGAATGGTACAGCACAGCAAACATGGCTCAACATGCATAGGTATAGAGGAGGACGCGACGACAGAAATATAGTTGGTCCAGTACAATAATAATCGCTTATTGTCACAAGTAGGCAGTGTAATCATTAGTCTCAACTTGGTGCATCCACACACATTACCAGAGAACAAGGCAGATGAGGATAAGGCCATGAAAACATAGTAAAATGTTCCCACCTTCCCATGCGGAGATTGCTCGCAATGACCACGGGAATTTTGGATAAGGGGTGCGATCTACCGGCTGTTCACACCGGCGGGATATTCCAGTCCCACACCAGTGCACGGGTTTCCCGGTGAAGAGGAGTGCTATCATCGGGAAGTGCCGTTGACACCGGCGGGGCGGTAAATCCTGTTGGCGGGCCCCCTCCGTCGCCACAAAAACACCCGGTGGGTTGGTCGGTAAACCCCAATCAAGATCATTGCTCCATGTTTGGGCGCGAAGCAGAACGTATCTCCCTCAACACCCGAGGAACCAATAGCTCGCTGCAACACACCCTTTCGGATATCCGACCTGTCTGTACTCTTGCAGGAGTCAAACACGGATTATTTAACCCCACAATAACAGAAATTAAAAATTACAGAGAAAATTCATGAGGGCTCCAGTTCTAAAAGGATATTTTACATAGATCACAAGTCGCAACAAATCCCCAACCTCAGGCACAGTATAGAACGATCATCAATCCACATATTTATACAGAGAGGTCCAGCAAATATTCATATATGATTTGTGTCTGTTGAGGCAGTACCTTGTCCTCCAATATCCTCTTTGTAATGGTATACATGTTGGTCTATGTCCCACGTTCTTTCAGGTGTTCCTCGCTTATGGGGGGTTTCTTCTCCTTATCTGGGTGGGCAGCGTGGTGTCATATCATATCAGGGGCTGGGTTAGCTCACAAGGCTAAATCGCTGGCTTTTAAAGCAGACCAAGCAGGCCAGCAGCACGGTTCGATTCCCGTACCAGCCTCCCCGGACAGGCGCCGGAATGTGGCGACTAGGGGCTTTTCACAGTAACTTCATTGAAGCCTACTCGTGACAATAAGCGATTTTCATTTCATTCATATAATAGGTTTGGTTTACAGTCAGTGAGATAAGTCCCTCTCAATGAACTAACCAAGTCAAGATAAAAAAGGAAAAGTACCAGGAGTAGAGGGTCTGAGGATAAAAAGGACCAGGGCACAGCCATATACGCCCATGATCCACTGGTACATGCCCCTTACCATGAGACAAAGAAGAGAAAAAGCTGCTTGATCAAACCTCTCTCAACCTCGTGTAACATCCAGGCGACAAAGGATCATCCCAAACATAACGGGGAAACAGGATACCAAACACAGTACAGGACTTAACCCAATTCCGCACCCTCCTGCACTTAGGAGTTAGTAAACCAAGAATACTCAAAACATATCAATACTCAGCATCCCAGGACATTCCTACTAAGTGCCTTCGAGAAGGGACATCCCAAGCATAAGGGGGCAACATGATACTAGCTACAGTACCGGGCCTGGCCGAGTCCAGCACACTCTTACACAGAGGAGTCAGCACCCCCGGGATACCCAGCACAAGCCAAGACTCACCACCCAGCCGACCTCATTCCTCATTAACCATACCCAGGGAAATGCACCAGCCCTACCGACACTGTAAAAATCATATCATCCTCAACCGAGGAGACCCCAACAGCGAGGAGAAGAAGAATCATCAAGACATCCGTCAATCGGGTATCTTGGGAGGGGGCCGATTTCCTGCCCTGATATGCCCATCGAAACCTCCTGGAACGAAATAGATCAAATAGGGACCAGCGACACCACGCTGCCCACCCAGATAAGGAGAAGAAACCCCCCATAAGCGAGGAACACCTGAAAGAACGTGGGACATAGACCAACATGTATACCATTACAAAGAGGATATTGGAGGACAAGGTACTGCCTCAACAGACACAAATCATTGCTTCCCCATGGGAGAGCTGACCACAATGAGGAGGGCTCTCAGAAAGCTACCATATAAGACCATTTGGGGGAGGGTGCCTATCTCCCTGCCTAGCCCACCCTCAAACTGAAGAAGGGCTAAAACAACACTGATCCCCGGCATACAGACTCTCACTCCAACAAACCAAACAAGGATTATCTGATCACACCCAGGCGCAGCACCACACATTTCCTACTGCTCCAACAACTGCAGAGAAGCCGACCACACAGAACAACAACAAGGAACCCTGTCCGGTCTAGGATACGTGACCTGCCCGGCTTTCGCAGGAAACAAACACGGATTCTCAAGATTCAAAGTAACTAAAATGCAAAATAAAAATCCGATACAGATGGCTCTAACTGGGGGGCTTTCCTCAATCCAAGTGAGGACGTATCTAACCCTACCAGCCACCACCCCAGCCACCATCCACCCATCACTCTGCCGTGGCTCTATTCTCCTCTCTACAAATGAGGTAAGGGGTGTCTAAAATATACTCCCTCCTTATGAATGCAAGCATTACAACACATTAAAAAAGGACAAGACGTTGCACAATCGACACGTCACATGACTGACTCACCATGGTTTTTGCCAGGACAGGATAACAGGCAATCCTTGCCCCCCATGCTCATATATCGCACACCATTCTCAGGAAAAAAAGGCAATAACATGAAATCAACAGCACAATCACAAGGGAATAAAGTCCAAGATTATTGATGAACTACAGGATGATAACACCATCCATGTCGCTTGGAAGGGCTAAAGCCATGGCAGGATCATCGAGCAAGCCTCAAGATCCCTCCAAAGTTCCATTGAATAAAGCGTCTTCACCTCCGTCACACCATCGCCCCGACACCCAGACAGCGAGGAACCTAGGTCCTGGCCAGGGGGATGACACGACATGTCCAGTGTCCTCATAACGAGCATCGAGGACAGGACAATGTAAGACCCACGGTGTGGGTCTCCGACCGGGCCCAGGCCTCAAATACCGGGTGCAATGTGCTCCATCGAAAGCGAAACACCTGGCCTTCAAATCGAGACTGCGAAAGCGTGGCAGCCAACTCTCAAAATCGGTCGGGAACTCACCCCCACCATTCCTCGCAAGAGACCGGTCCATGCACGCTCCTTGTCCAGCTCCTAGTCCCCCAGTCGGTCAGCTTGGATGACATACCATACAACAGAATTTCCCAGGACCGAAGGCGGGCGGGCCCTCACCAGGGAAACTGCTCTATCGAGTAACAGGATTCTCTTCTCCGCTTCCACTATTTTCTCGAGGATATTTCGCAGCTCAACTAAGTCAGAACCAAAAATCTGCACCAGGGTGCCGAGATCATCGTCCAGAACATCATTCGCAATGGCAGCCACCATCTTGATGTTGACAACATTGCTGAAGCGTAGGCCCGCTCACTCGCAAGCCTGCCACTGTGAGCCCGGCCCAACCCGGGCCTCTGACCGCCTCAATCAAACCAGGATTTATTTGATTCAACTCTGCTCCTCATCGCTAAAATCTAGCCAGGATCTTTCAGGGACGTAGTGCCAGACATATGCCCCATTAATATGAAATTGTGGAATATGCATTAGGATAAATCAAAGGGTTAAAAGACAACAAGAGCCAGAAGGAAGTAATTCGGCCCAGCAAGTCTGCACCGACCCTCTGAAATAGTGAAAAAGCAACTGCTCCCTGTCTGTTTTTGATTGTGTTCCAGGCTTACCTATATTGTGATGACTGCTCAGATCAAAGATTTGAGATGTGTCCATGGCACATGACACAGATTGCAGACTTTGTCAGACAAATTCAGTCTCATACTTTTAACAAAGAGGAAATCATTTCAGTCTTTTAATTCCTTTTTTCTAAATTGCTTGCCCTGAACGATTTTTCTCCTCAAACATCAAACATTAAACTAAGAGCCTGTTTGGTATTCAAGATAATTTACACCTTCTCCAATTTTACATTCCATTGACTCCAGTGGAGCCTAAAATCAAGCAAGCTGAAAATCCTGGACTGGATTCAACAGGGCTGGACTCCCACGGTATTTTATGCTGGGAGGGGTGGTGAGGTGAGACATTAGCCCTCATCAGCACAGGAGGTCACAGGATTAGTGGCCACTGCTGGGACTGCAGCCAGTCTCCAATGCTGAGGAGCCAGACCTGGATTTGGAGCTGGAGTGAGAAGTGTGGTGCACTGGGGGAGGGTGTGTGTGGTCATTTGGAGGTGGGGCTTTACCGGGTCCAGGCTGGCAAAGCATTATGAGGGGTGACCAGGATAGACAGGCTGGGGTGGAGGTGTGGCTTGTTGGCACAATGGTTAGCACTGCTGCCTCACGGCGCCGAGGACCCAGCTTCAATACCGATCTTGGGTCACTGTCTGCGAGGAGTCTGCATGTTCTCCCCGTGTCTGTGTGGATTTCCTCCGGGTGCTGGAGTTCAGTCCAGGCAAATGCGAGGTGATGCATTTTGGAAGATCAAATTCAAGAGCGGACTATATGGTCAATGGAAGGGTCCTGGGGAAAATTGATGTACAGAGAGATCTGGGAGTTCAGGTCCATTGTACCCTGAAGGTGGCAACGCAGGTTGATAGAGTGGCCAAGAAGGCATACAGCATGCTTGCCTTCATCGGAGTACAAGAGTCGGCAGGTCATGTTACAGTTGTATAGGACTTTGGTTAGGCCACATTTGGAATACTGCGTGCAGTTCTGCTCGCCACATTACCAGAAGGATGTGGATGCTTTGGAGAGGGTGCAGAGGAGGTTCACCAGGATGTTGCCTGGTATGGAGGGTGCTAGCTATGAAGAAAGGTTGAGTAGATTAGGATTGTTTTCGTTGGAAAGAGGGAGGTTGAGGGGGGACCTGATTGAGGTATACAAAATTATGAGAGGTATGGACAGGGTGGATAGCAACAAGCTTTTTCCAAGAGTGGGGGTGTCAGTTACAAGGGGGTCATGATTTCAAGGTGAGAGGGGGAAAGTTTAAGGGAGATGTGCGTGGAAAGTTTTTTACGCAGAGGGTGCTGGGTGCCTGGAATGCTTTACCAGCGGAGGTGGTAGAGGCGGGCACGATAGCATAATTTAAGAGGCATCTAGACAGGTATATGAATGGGCGGCAACAGAGGGAAGTAGACCTTGGAAAATAGGAGACAGGTTTAGATAATGGATCTGGATCGGCGCAGGCTGGGAGGGCCGAAGGGCCTGTTCCTGTGCTGTAATTTTCTTTGTTCTTTGTTCTTTGTACTCCGGTTTCCTCCCTCAGTCCAAAAACACGCAGGTTAGGTGGATTGGCCGTTTAAAAAAAAATTACCCCTCAGTGTCCAAAGATGTGTAGGTTGGAAGGGGCTGCGGAGATAGTACGGGGCGTGGGCCTGGGTGGGGTGCTCATTCAACCGGTCGGTGCAGGCTCGATGAGTCGAGTGGCCTCCTTCTGAATGTAGGCAGACAGCAAGGACCCCAAACAGATAATCTGTTTTGAGTACCAAGATAAATTTGTTTTTCTGATATTGATGAGGGATAAATATTGGCCAGGGCACTGCGGAAAATGCCCTACTCTCTGGCATCCGAGCCAATATTTATCCCTCAATCAATGTCACAATAACAAATTCTCTGAGCATTGTCACATTGCTGTTTGTGAGACTGTGTGCAGAATGGCTGCTGCACCTCCTGCATTAGTGCCTGTGCTGCAAAAGTACTTAATTAGCTGGAAAACACTTTGGGTTGTCCTATGGTTGTGAAAGGTGCTATAAAATGCAAATTTTGTATCTGAAAAATGCATTCAGTGACCACGACCAGTCCTGTCAGATAATTGAATTTCTTGTGGCATTGGGAATGATCGGAGAGCTGATCCAACGTGATGTCACCCTACTTTCGCAGCCTGCCCATGTCCATCTCCAAGGCCACTGCCACAGGACCGGGAAGAATTCTATTTCATGCTTTAAGGCTTGACTCCTGCTGTTGACTTCTAACATGTACCTGGAGGGCCTCCAGGCGTCCTGCAGATACAGGGCATCGCTCCTCCTCCTTTTCATCTCCTCCTCCAAGACTGTCAGTGCTGTGTAGAAAAACCTTGGAGCCGATTGTTCTGTCATTGCGTAGTGTTTCACAGACCAGGTTCACCTCCTGCATGACCGCTCCAGCCACAATTCACCTTTTTAAGAGAAGTAGGCTAGCTTTGAACAGTGCAGGCTGCGATGCTGCCCTCCTGCTGACCTGTCCAGCCAGTCAACAGCGTGATTAGTGACGATGATTACTGAAATCATTTAAATGAATAAGCAGTATGACATTGCAATTCTTCATACATCGCAAAAAATGTGTGCAAGCTAATTGTTCGCCACGATCGCCGTGTCTGTTTTCAGCGGCTCTCGAACTTTGCCCCCATGAATTTGTCTCCGTGTAGTTTAGGAAAGGAATGCCTTATTTCTGCTTCATTTGGGCTCACTGGGTGTCTTCAAAGGTTTCCAGAAATATATATTTCACATTGATCTGTTCAGTCCCCCCCGACAAGCAAGACGTCTAACCACATGTTTATTTCAGCTTGATATTGACTCTAAAGCTGTGGCTGCGTTAATCAGATGCCAACCCGAAACTGATTCGACAGCAAAGAGGCGCGAGACATCCTTCTTTGTGGCTTCTTCCCCACTTTTACTCCATAACAAGCTGTGTTCTGATTCTGGAATTCCACCTGTCTTTATATAAACAGGCTCCAAACTGTTACTTGCTCATAATTACAACATTGGGATGCCGAGATAGAGAAACCTGGACATGATTAAAGCAAAGCATTATTGAAATAAAAACTCCCAGGCGGAGATAAAAACTTTCTATGGCACTTTTAGAAGAAAATCTGCAGAGTTAGAACATAGAACAGTACAGCACAGAACAGGTCCTTCGGCCCTCAATGTTGTGCCGAGCCATGATCACCCTACTCAAACCCACGTATCCACCCTATACCCGTAACCCAACACCCCCCCCCCCCTTAACCTTACTTTATTAGGACACTACGGGCAATTTAGCATGGCCAATCCACCTAACCCGCACATCTTTGGACTGTGGAGGAAACCGGAGCACCCGGAGGAAACCCACGCACACAGGGGAGGACGTGCAGACTCCACACAGACAGTGACCCAGCCGGGAATCGAACCTGGGACCCTGGAGCTGTGAAGCATTTATGCTAACCACCATGCTACCCTGCTGCCCCATGGTACCCCACCACAGAGCGTCACCAAGAAAGGACCCAGAGCAAAAGCGAGACAAGTCAGGAAGCAGTTAATTCGAAACCAATTTATCCATAAAAATCCCGCAGATTGTGAAAAGCTGAGAGAAATATGGCGTCCCTGGGACATAGTTGAGTTCGAATCGCAAATCGCGTGATGGGTCTTAGTTCCATGGGATGGAAATGTAAATATTCATTGAGAAGACCAGCGAATGTGATGGAATAGGCAGCGAAATATTTTCATATTGGTAGATCAGCGTCTTAATTGCCAAAAATAATAAATAATGCTTTTGCATTCTTGGCTAAGGTCTGTGTACTTGAAAAGTATTTTTCATTTGATGGGGGTTTGGTTGAAACACGCATATTTTCAAGAATGTTGTTATCGGGATTCCTCCAAATGCTGTTGCTGCCAAAACTTTCCGAATGAAGTGATGCGTCCCTCAGATAATAACATAGCCACTTGTTATAATTCGAGGATTTCCAGCGTCTCCACTGAGAAATGAGCAAAAAGGTCAAGTGATGCAGTAGTTACTCCAGATGTAGTGCACAATATTACGACGGGGTGATTTTTATCCAGTTCCTGTTTTAGTGAAGGAGTTACAAGTGGTTCATGGTCTGTCTGAAAGGCCATTGGGAGGACTAACTGCACTAATTGGGTCTTATTAAATTTGACAAAGGAAAAAAAAAATGTCAGAAAGGTCAACTGAAATATCTGGAGGGCCAATGACAAGCACACGAAGACAATGGGCTAGATTCTCTGTTTCAACCATGAAACCATCATTGATTGTTGTAAAAAAAACCCATCTGGTTCCCTTTAGGGAAGGAAATCTGCCATCCTTACTTGGTCTGGCCTACATGTGACTGCAGACCCACAATGTGGTTGACTGTGAACTGCCCTCTGAAATGGCCTGGCAAGTCACTCAGTTGTAGCAAACCGCTGCAGAATGGTTGAACCAGATTGACTGCAGTGGTTCATTAACACCTTCTGAAGGGGAAATTAAGGATGGGAAGCCTTGCCGATCACGCAAGCGGCAATCTTATATATATGCAATGTGCATCTTCGGTTATACTCCTGAATGTGAAATGTGTCTTGTGTCTTCGGACAAATGTCGTTCCGGTTTGAGGAGAAGATAAATATCTGTTAGCCTGGATTTATCTCCCTCCGATCACAGTCAATGGACAGGACATCTCGTGTCATTTTCAAAGCAAATCACGTCAAGACTAGATGATGCCATCGGTCCATCTAGTTCACCTCTCTGTTGTCCTGTTAATTCCATCGGAAATAGTTACCGATTAATTACTTACGATATCTGTCCAATATCTGTCTCGCATGTCTGCGTAGTTAGCCCCCTACTACACTTCCTGTACACACATGACTGCGTGGCAAAATTTGGCTACAACTCCATCTACAGGTTTGCTGACGACATGGCCATAGTGGGTCAGATCTCGAACAATGATGAGTCAGAATACAGGAGGGAGACAGGGAACCTAGTGGAGTGGTGCAGTGACAACAATCTCTCCCTCAATGCCAGCAAAATTAAAGAGCTGGTCATTGACTTCAGGAAACTAAACATTATACACATCCCTGCCTGCATCAACGGGGCCGAGGTGGAGATGGTTGACAGCTTCAAATTCTTAGGTGTGCACATCACCAACAATCTGTCCTGGTCCACCCACGGTGACGCTACGACCAAGAAAGCACAACGATGCCAATACTTACTCAGGAAACTAAGGAAATTTGGCATTGACTCTTACCAACTTTTACAGATGCATCGTGAAAAACATCCTATTGGCTGCATCACAGCCTGGTATGGCAAATGCTCGGCCCAAGACCGTAAGAAACTACAGAGAGTCGTGAACACAGCCCAGTCCATCACACGAACCCGCTTCCCATCCATTGACTCTATCTATACCTCCCGCTGCCTTGGGAAAGCGAGCAGCATAATGAAAGACCCCTCCCACCCGGCTTACTCACTCTTCCAACTTCTTCCATCGGGCAGGAGATACAAAAGTCTGAGAACATGCACAAACAGACTCAAAAACAGCTTCTTCCCCACTGTTACCAGACTCCTAAACGGCCCTCTAATGGACTGATGGACATATGGACTGATCTGAGGGGCGGGATTCTCTGACCCCCCTCCGGGCGGAAGAATCGCCGGGAGACGGCGTGAATCCCGTCCCCGCTGGCTGCAGAATTCTCCGGCGCCAGGGATTTGGCGGGGGCGGGAATCGGTCGCGCCGGTCGGTGGCTGCTGGCAGCAGCCCCCACCGGCGATTCTCTGGCCCGTGATGGGCCGAACGGCTGCCTGTTTTACGCCAGTCCCGCCAGCGTAAATTAGACCTGGTACTTACTGGCGAGGCCTGGCTCTGCGGGCGACCTCTGGGGTCCTTGGGGGGGTGGGGAGGGGGGGGGGGAGTGCGGGGTGGATCTGGATCCACCAATCCGCGGGCGTGGGGGCTTGTGCCGTGGGGGCACTCTTTCCCTCCCGACCAGCTGCTGTGGACCTCTGCCCTGGCCTGTGCGGAGACGAACCCCCCCACGCATGCGCTGGCACTCCCACGCATGCGGCAATGTGTGCCGGCCGGCAGAGGCCCTTCAGTGCCGGTTGGCACGTCGCCAAGCCCCTCCGCGCCGGTTGGCGCGCGCCAACCCCGCCGGAGGATTCCGCACTTTCCGGGCGGACCGGCGCTGGAATGGTTCACGCCACTCCTCGGCGCCGGGACCGCCTGCCCCACCAGGTAGGGGAGAATCCCGCCCCAGATCTTTACTGAGTAATACTACACTCCTGTATGCTTCACACGATGCCTGGGTCTATGTATTTACATTGTGTATTTTATGTTTGCCCTATTATGTATTTTCTTTGCAAGTATGGAATGATTTGTTTGAGCTGCACACAGAACAATACTTTTCACTGTACCTCGGTACACCTGACAATAAACCAATCCAATCCAATTTTATTTTAAGAAGGTGAAAATATTTGCTCCTGCAGTAACTCTGTTGAGCTGTTCCAATCCAAATTTCCCATCAGTAATAATTCCTGACATGACTTAATGATGGTTTAGTTCCCAAGTGACACAATGACGTCTTCCAAAGGAACTTTACTGTATTCTTGTGGGTGATGGTAAAATAAGAGAGTAAATGTTTTGCCCGATGTTTTTTTCATGGAGACATTGCATCTTGAATGCATACATGCCTTCAGAGCCTGCTATTCGAATAACTTATCAGCTCAAACAGTAAGGTGTGGATGAAATGGAAGGGAAAATGCTAGAAAATCTCAGCAAGTCTGGCAGCATCTGTAGGGAGAGAAAAGAGCTAACGTTTCGAGTCCGATGACTCTTTGACACAGCTGACAAAGCTGACATGATTGTTACAATGTGTAAACTAGTTATCAGTCACAAATTAATGTCGAGCCAAACTTTAGTAAGAAGGGAAATTCCATTGGAAATACCCTGGCACAGTTGGTAAGTAACATCCACTGAAGTAATTAAGTGCTGTTGGTGGTATTGTGCTTAATATGAATGCAGCTCTGTTAAACCAAGACTCATTCAGAACGGCAGAACTTTTCTTTAAAAGCATAATGGACATCGATCCTTATCATAGATCATAGAATTTACAGTGCAGAAGGAGGCCATTCAGCCCATCGATTCTGCACCGCCCCTTGGAAAGAGCACTAAGCCTACGCCTTCCACCCTATCCCCGTAACCCAGTAACCCCACCCAACATTTTTTTTTGGACACTAAGGACAATTTATCATGGCCAATCCACCTAATCTGCACATCTTTGGACTGTGGGAGGAAACCGAGCACCCGGAGGAAACCCACGCAGACACGGGGAGAACGTGCAGACTCCGCACAGACAGTAACCCCAAGCAGGGAATCCAACCTGGGACACTGGAGCTGTGAAGCAACTGTGCTAACCACTGTGCTACCAGCCGCCCGTTTCAGACCCTCCGCACAGACAGTGACACCAAGCCGGGAATTGAACCTGGGACACTGGAGCTTTGAAGCGACTGTGCTAACCACTGTTGCTACCATGCCGCCCATTTCAGGACTCCGCACAGACGGTGACCCCAAGCCGGGAATCGAACCTGGGACCCTTCATTATTTGAATGGTAATCCCTGCAAAACTAATCGATCGCGGCATCAGTAGGTGATGAAGCAGCTTTTTCTTGTACTTGTTAAAAATTAATTCATGGGATGTTGGCGTCGCTGGCTTGGCCAGCATTTTCTGCCCTTGAGAAGGTGGTGGTGAGCTGCCTTCTTGAACCGCTGCAGTCCACATGATACCTGGAATTATATTCATTGCTTGTTTTATACCCAGTAGAGTGCAATAATACATCTTGAGGTGGTGTGCTGACTCGTGATAGTGCAATCACAAATGTAATCTCTTCTGCTGCGTACTCCCTCCCTTGAAAAACTTAGCTCATTGCACTCTTTTTAACCACAGCAGCTGATGGTCCCAAGTGGACAATCCAACTAGACTCCGCACAAACCTGATAAAAGAGAAATTTTTTCCTGTTGCTGAACCATAGGGAAAAGTGGATAACAGGCAGGGAATATGCAAGAAATATAGGGGAGAGGACAGTGAAAGATACGCTTTGCCTGCCTCTGAAGGGCAGGATTCATTGACATGAACATTCGAGTTATGAACAGGAACAGGCACTCAGCCCTTCGGGACAACTCCGCCATTCAATAAGCTAACCCCTCAAACCACATTCCTGCCTACCCACCCCCCGATAACCATTCAGCCCCTTGTTGGTCAAGAAACTGCCGAACACTGCCTGAGGAGCATTCAAAGACGCTCCTTCCACTGCCTCATTAGGAAGAGAGTTCCAATGATTGTCAACACGCAGAGGACAAAAAAAATCCTCATCTGTGTCTTAGTAAAGGTTTCAATCAAGTTGCCTCTTACTCTTCTGAACTCCAGAGAATACAAGCCTAGCCTGCCCAACCTTTCCTCATAAGACAACATGGCCCATTCCAGATATGATTCCAGTAACCTCCTCTGAACATGCTTCTAATATAAGGGGATGTATACAGATGCGGTCTCACCAGTGCTCTGTAGACTGCAGCCTCCCTACTTTTGTATTCAATTCCCCTCATAATTACCACTAACATTGTATTAGCTTTCCTAATTACTTGTTGTACCTGTATACTAACCTTTTGTGATTCATGCACTCGGACACCCTGGTCCCTCTGAATCTCAGAGCTCTGCAAACTCTCATCGCTTAGAAAATAAGCTTCTCTTTTATTCTTCCTGTCAAAATGGACAATTTCACTTATTTCCACATCGAACTTATCTGTGTCCTGTTGTAGTCTCCTCATGTCCTCTTCACAATTTACTTCCCTACCTACCTTTGCGTCATCAGCAACTTTTGCAACCATACCTTCAGTCCCTTCGTCAAAGTCAGTTATGTAAATTATGGAAAGTTGAGGTGCCAGCACTAACCACTGAGCACTCATTACATCTTGCTAACCAGAAAAAGACCATTTATGTCAACTCCCTGTCTCCTGTTAGCTAGCCAATCTTCTGTCCTTGCCAATATGTTCACCCCTACACCATGAGCTTTTATTTTCCTTGATAACCTTTGATGTAGCACCTCCTGAAATGTCTTCTAGAAATCTAAGTACAGTGCATCCACTGGTTCCCCTTTATCCACAGCGCGTGCGACTGCGTGAAAGAACTCCCTTGGACAAAAGTATGTTCCCACTGTCTGATTGCCTTGAATTTTTGAGTGCCCTGCTGCTACAACTTTAATACTGGCTTCTAACGTTTTCCCTCTGACAGATGTTAAGCTCACTGGCCGATAGTTTCCTACTTTCTGTCCTCCCTCCCTTTTTGAATATAAAGGAGTGACATTTTTGTTTTCCAATCTAATGGAACCTTCCCTGAATCTGGGAAATATTGGAACTATAAAACAAATGCATCAACTACCTCACCAGCCCCCACTTCTTTCAAGACCCTAGGTTGAAGTCCATCTGGATCCAGGGATCTGCCAGCACGCAGCCCCAACAATTTGCTTAATGTCACTTCCCTGGTGATTGCAATTTTTCTGAGTTCTTCCTTCTCTTCCATTTCCTGATTTATAGCTATTTCTGGGATAGCTTGTATCCTCTATCGTGAAGACTGATGCAAAATATCTGTTCATTTCATCCACCATCTACCTACTTTCCATGATCAAGTCCCTCACTCTTTCTATAGAACCAATGCTCACTTTGTGTGTCAACTCTTATTATTCAAATATCCATAGGAACTCCGATTATCCTTCTTTAAATTACCATTGACAAGGGACACAACTTGACCTCTGTGCCAATAATGAAGTCCTGTTGGTTAACTGTGTACGAGGCCCAGGACTTCTCTGCCAGTGACTAAGTCCCATTGGTTAACCATTCAACCTCTTCGGCTACCTGTTCTTTTTTGAAATCACGTCTCCAGATCCCACAGCCAATGCCCACACCAGCAGGGACAATGTAAGGCCGCTAAAGGTAGCACCAAATGCCCTTTGAGGACTTCCGAGCTCTTCACTCAGTTCAGTACTGAGGGAATGCTTCACTGTTGGAGGCGCTGTCTTTTCATGGAATCATTAAACCAAAGCCCCCCTGCTTTGGCAGCCAGAAAAGATTCCAAGGCATTATTTCAACGAGGGGCACCGGAGTTCTCCACTGTGCCTTGGCCAAGATTTTTCTCTTAATCGACCTCACTAAAACAGTTGGTTGATATCATTCCTGTTTGTGAGAGTCTGTTGCACACAATCTGGCTTCTGTGTTTCCTACACCACAGCAGTGACTACGCTTCAAAACCACTTCATCGGCTGTAAAGCATTTGAGATGTTCCAGTGGTTGAGAAAAACACTATATAAATGCAAGGCTTTCTTTCGGATATTGAGGAGGACACCCCTGATGCTCATCAAAATAACACCATGGGTGGGATTCTCCACTCCACCAGTCACATGTTCCTCGGCAGCGCGCCCTCGCTGTCAGTGAGATAGTCCATTCCCGCCACCTGCCAATGGAATTTCCCATTGTGGCCACCCCACGCCGCCGGGAAACCTGTGGGGGTGGGTGCACTGCCGGCGGAATCGAGAATCCTGCTGGTGGAGAATCCCACCTTACATTTATGTCCATAGAAGAGGGCAGACGTTGCTCTGGTTCAACATTTCATGCTAAAGACGGCAAAATTATCCACCTTGCAACGCAGCAAACGCGAATCACGGTCAAACAGAGACTCGTGCATCCGGCCAAAACTGAGTTCCATGCCCGCCGCCTACTCGGGAACAATGCTCTAGTGCCTCCCTGCTGGCGATAACGAGGATTGCGCCCCACGATGAAAGGGGGATGCAAAACCGGTATCTGCGTGCATTTAAATATATTTAGCGCGCTTGACCCACTATTCCCCAGGCCTCTGCGATGCTCCGCCCCTCTCAGTTGGCAAACAGGGGGCACGATTTACTATAGGTATTTACAAACGGGGACTGTGTGCTGCAGCATGCGTGACGTGAGCAGCAGCAGAAGGTGACCCAGGAGCCCCACCAGGAGCCGAGGTGGAGGGTGCAGGTGACAGCGGTGATGAGAAGTCGGTGTCTTGCCGGGACTGGTCCTCTGGAGTATGCTGGGGATGTGGCGCGGCGCGAGGTACCCAAGACGAGCCGGCCTGGTCAGATGGTGGTCTTTCAAGACAAAGACAAGACACAGGATGAGATCTTGGGAAGGAGTGTTTCTGGTGGAGAGGGGCGACCCCACTTGCTTTTGGGGCATTACTCTGCATTGGGAGCTCACTTGGTTGTCATATGCCGACCTCCCTGGCTAACTCCATCAGCATCTGCTCCGTGGCGTTTAAAGCCCTGAAGTCCAGGTCAGCCAATCCAGTCTTCTCCCACTTTTGGGCCACCTGTTAAGGCCCGCCTTATCCTAGGGGACACATAAAAGGCATGGTGAGGTGCATAAAAGGTGAGTTACAGGAGGGGGAGAGGTCTGTTAGCTGGTGGCATTTGTGTGCCAGGTACCTGGCCAAAGAGGACAATGCAGGTGTTGGGGTTTGGTGAAGGGTGGGATGTGAGGGAGATGCAGGCTGGTGAGTTTTGATTGGCCTCTGGGAGTAGGGGTGTGATAGGAGGAGTGATGCCAGGGGAACAAAGGTAGTGACTCATTTTTCTTTGCTCATCTTTGTTCTGCTCTGCATGCCAGTCCGCCTGGTGAGGCTGGCAGCAGTCATCGTCTCGGCCACCTCCACCCAGTCCCGGTTTACAATCGTAGGCTGGAGCCTCCTGCCCATCCAGGGATGTCCCTCTTCTCCGCCACCGCATCCAGCAGTGATCAAGCTCTGAGTCTGTGAATCTCAGAGCAAGTGTCCTTTGTGCCATCTTCTTGGCAGGATTGAGAGAGTGTGGGCAGGGAGTTCTTACCAGCAGCTCCAGCATGTCCAGCTCTCCAACACCGATTCTGGCCCCAGCGAATCCGACATCGATGGCAATGAGAATTGCTCCAGATTCACGTGAGCTGAGTGCTGGCCCTTTAGCATGTCCTGAATCACAGTGCCAGGGTGCCCAGGTGGCACCAGCAGTGCCAAGGTGCCACCCTGCCCAGAGGGCAAACATCTGGGGGCTTACAAACTCCTTGAACACTCCCATGAATGCCTTTCTATCTGGTCCCCGTTTGTGGAGACCAGCTCTGACCACCCAGGATCTCCAAGGCAAAGTGGTTAGATCGCTGGAATGCATATTAGAGTGAGACTGCTAATGTGCCTGAAAGTGACCCCGCCGACAATGGGCGGGATTCACATTGCGACCTCTCGCGAGATCATGTTAGACCTTGTGAGATGCGGCGATCCGGGTAGATCCCGCAAGGCGGATCTCCTGGCATCCACCAACTATGCTGCTTTTCGGGCGCAACACTGCGAGGAAGATCTCGCTCTTAGTCTCCCAAACGGAGAGTTTCCCACCCAGCATCTCTGGTAGTGCAGCACTCCCTCAGTACTGCACTGGAATGTCAGCCTAGATTTTATGTGCACCAATATTCTGATGCAGGAGAGATTGGTACCGACTGAGTCACAGCTGAGGGGTAGCCCCAGTCTATAGTTATTGGTTGTGGGCGGCAAATCCTGGCCAACCCGCACTTTGGAGAACATTTGTTACTTCTCAGAAACCTGCTTTAGTGCCTTCAGGGAAGAGAAGCATCATTTTTAACTTGTGCCTGTTTTGTTTCAGTATCGGAGTTGGCTTCAGACAGAGTACGGCGAAAATCAATTTAACGACAAGCAGGAGATTGCAAAGCTGCTGTCTCAGTACGACGAACAACAAAAGCAACAGCTGGTGAGACACGGAGAGCGTCACTGGGCGAACCACTCGGCAACGGTCTACCCTCTACCTTACAATGCCTATGGCAGTACCAGCCACAGCTGGGTGAACAGATAAGAGCTGGGACGGGGCACGACTGCTGGATGTTTCAATATCAGTTTATTCGTTGTAAATCAGCAAGAATATATACAGCCATATGTACCGACAGTGCAATAGGAAACAGGAGAAAGGCATATCATTTATGTATCACTGTTTCTCTTTCCCTATTTATCACTTTTAATAATGCCCCCATTAGCTCCAGTCAGCAAGTTGTGCCTTTACTCAAACTAAGTGCCTAACTAACTAAGCCTGCAGGTTTTAAATAGTGCTGCGTTGAATTAGGTTAGCTCCTAACCTTTATTCAGAACAGATACTTGCTGCAGTAACTTTGGGCACTGCCATTTAAGGCTAGAAATTATTCAACATTAACAATATTGCTACTTTTACCTACAGGCATTGGCAGTAATGATAAATGGATATGAAACCATATAAATTGTTTTCAGTGTAGCATGTGGCAGCAATTGTTTACTGTGTTTACTTTTACTTTTGAAGCCCGTTGAATTTTAAAGTGAATAAATAAAAACGAATATTGGATCTGCAGTGTTGCACCTCATTTAAAGTGAAGTTTTAGTCTTTGCACTCTGGCCTCTTGCCCATCCATCACTTCCTTCGTCCCATCATTGGCGGTCATGCCTTCCGCTCCCCAGGCCCTTAACTCTAGAATTCCCTCCTAAACTCTGTCTTACACGCTGGAATCCTCTGGCGGCATGGTGGCACAGTGGTTAGCACGGCTGCCTCACAGTGCCAAGGGCACGGGTTCAATTCCGGCCTTGGGTGGCAGTCTGTGTGAAGTTTGCACATTCTCCCCATATCTCCGGGTGCTCCGGTTTCCCCCCGCAGTCCAAAGACGTGCAGGGTAGGTGGATTGACCGTGCTAAATTGCCCCGATGGGCCGAATGGCTTCCTTCTGCACTGTAGGGATTCTATGCAATCTATGGAATTCCCTAGGACTCTCCCTATTACTCCTGGAGCAGGAGTGGGCCAAACGGCCCTTCGACGCTGCTCCATCATTCAATATGATCATGGCTGATCCTGTATTTCATGTTCCCGCTTTCTTCCCTTATCCCTAGATGCCATTAGAATCTAAAAAATAAATCTATCTCCTAAAATCCATTCAATGATTTGGCTTCCACAGCCTTCTGTGGTAGAGAAATCCACATTTGAGCGAAGAGATTTTTCCTCATCTCAGTCCTAAATAGTCTAGCCCGTATCCTGAGACTGTTCTGGATTCTGGATTCGCCACCTTGGGAAAGCATCCTCCCTGTATCCAATCTGCCCTGTCATAGATATTTTTTACATAGAATTTACAGTGCAGAAGGAGGCCATTTGGCCCATCGAGTCTGCACCGGTTCTTGGAAAGAGCATCCTACCTAAGGTCAACACCTCCACCCTATCCCCATAACCCAGTAACCCCACCCAACACTAAGGGTAATTTTGGACACTAAGGGCAATTTAGCATGGCCAATCCACCTAACCTGCACATCTTTGGACTGTGGGAAGAAACCGGAGCACCTGGAGGAAACCCACGGACACCCGGGGAGGATGTGCAGACTCCCCACAGACAGTGACCCAAGCCGGAATCGAACCTGGGACCCTGGAGCTGTGAAGCGATTGTGCTATCCACAATGCTAGCGTGCTGTCCTGTTAGAATTTTAAAAAAAAAATGCATTTTATTACAAACTTGTATCAAAGTAGGTTACAGCAAATAAACACCCCGGGAAACGTACTTCCCAGCAATCAGCTGTACAGTTTGTACAGATTTTTCTCCTTTTTCAACCCCCCCCATCACCCACACCCCTCCTCCCCCAACCCCCCTGCGATGAACACCTCCTCAAACACGGTCACAAACATCCCCCACCTTTTCTCAAACTCCCCTGCTGAGTTCCCCTAAACTCATACTTTATCTTCTCTAACCGTAGGAAGTCATACAGGACACCCAACCATGCTTCTACCCCCGGTGGTGATGCCAACCACCACTCCAGCAAAATTCGTCACCGTGCAATCAGAGAGGCGAAGGCCATGATATCGGCCTTCCTCCTCTCCATGAGCTCCGGCTTCTCCAAAATTCCAAATATCACCACCAAAGGGTCTGGTCCACCTCCTCCTCCACTATCCTGGCTAAGACCGCAAACATTCCTGCCCAGAATCTTCCCAATTTTTAGCAACCACAAAACATGTGCACGTGATTCGCTAGCCCCCGCCCACACCTCTTACACTCATCTGCTACCCCCTGAAAGAACCCACTCATTCTTGACCGAGTCATATGCACCCTGTGCACCACCTTAAACTGTATCAGGCTCATCCTTGCACAAGACGATGTCCCGTTTACCCTTCGCAGTGCCTCACTCCATACTCCCCAATTGATCTACCCTCCCCTTCTCATTTCTCCTTGATTTTCACCACCCGCTCGCCTCCCTGCTCCCCTAGGCACTTATATATATGCCCAATTCTTCCCTCCCCTTCCACATCCAGAAGCAGCAGTCGCTCCAGCAGGGTGTAACCCTCCAATCTAGGGAACCCCTTCCAGACCTTCCGTGCAAAGTCTCTAACCTGTGGATACCTGAACTCACTACCCCTCGGCAGCTCTATCCTCTCCCTGAGCTCCTCCAGACTGCGAACCCTTCCTCCAAATACAAATCCCTCACCTTGACCAGCCCCACTTCCCTCCACCTCCTGTACTGTTAGAATTCTATATGGTTGAATCAGATTTCCTCTCATCTGGTGAATACGGGTCCAGTCGAACCAATCTCTCCTCATAGAACAGTCCTGGCAACCCCAGAATCAGCCGAGTGAACCTCTGCTGCACCCTCTCTATGGCAAGTGTATATTTTCTTAGGTAGGGAGACCAAAACTGCACACCATACTCCAGGTGTGGTCTCAGCAAGGCCCTGTATAATTGCAGCACGACATCCCTCCTTCTGAACTCAAATCGCCTTGCAACGAAGGTCAACACACCGTTTGCTTTCCCAATGACTTGCTGCACCTACATTTCCACTTTCATTGACTGGTGTGCAAGGACATCTTTGTACCATCTATACTTTCCAATATAACATCATTTAAATAATACCCTTCATGTTTTTCACACTGAAGTGCATGACTTCTCATTTAGCCACGATCTGTCTGAATGTCCCCTTCTTCGATGCTGCATGTGAAATTCCTGGAGATGTTTGAGTGTATTTGTGGTGCTATATAATGCAATTTGCTGTCATTCATCGGGTGCTCCCAGTGGGAGTGGCTCTCACTGGGGGCGCATTTCAGCAAATTGTAGCTGTGCAGCTCTTAATTTTCCGAAACCCTTGCCTTGAAGAATAAAATTGCACCGTCTGTCTTTATTCATCGCTAGTTTACAGTCACAGCCCTGGATGGTGGGAAGAATTGCCATGCATGAAGACTGTGGGCGCGATTCTCCGCAAATGCGGAGAGTCGTAAAGGCTGCTGTGAAACTGGCCGTGTTTCACGGCAGCCTCCGCGCCCCCTCCCGGGACCCGATTCTCCCCCCCCAGGCGGGGCTAGCAGCGCGGCCCCGTGAAGCATGGCATCGCGGGCTTAGCGTCCGTCGCTAAGCCCACGCGCCAAGCGTTACGGTGGCTGACGCGCACGATGACGTCAGCCGCGCATGCGCGGATGACGTCATCACGCATATGCGTCAAACCCGCGCATGCGCGGGCCGTCATGTCCCTCAGCCGCCCCGCGGACTGATCCTGCGGGGTGGCGGAGGAACAAAGAGTGCGCGGGTATCGGACCCGCTGCCCGCGATCGGTGCCCACCGATCGCGGGCCCATGCCACCCTTGGCACGGCCGTGGTGCGGCCGTGCCAATCGGTGCTATGGTTCTCCTGAACGGCACTTTGCGGCTGTTTTCACGAACGGTGAGAGCAGGTGTGTTTGCGTTCGTGAAAACGGCCGTAAAGGCCTGGGAACTCGGCCCATCGGCCGGGGAGAATCGCTGTTCGCCGTAAAAAACGGCGAGCAGCGATTCATGTCGTGGGGCGGCTGTGGGGGGTGGAGAATAGCGGGAGGTTGGGAAAAATGTCGGGAAGGCCCTCCCACTATTCTCCGACCCGTCGTGGGCAGCGGAGAATCGCGCCCATTGTAAGTAAAAAGATGTTCTCAGGATCACACAACAACCACGGGCAATTGCTGGCTCGTTGTCGCGAAAAATTTATCACAGGGCGTTGGCAGCACAGTGGTAATGTCACTGGTCTAGTAACCTAGATGTCCAGGCTAATACTGTGGGGATAAAAACAGACAGTGCCAGGTAAGCTCAGCAGGTCTGGCAGCGTCTGCGGAGAGAGAACCGTTTCGAGTCCGCATGACTCTTCCTCAGAATGCCCATGCTCATGCTCTGGGGACATGGGTTCACAGCCACCATGGCGGAATTTAAATTCAGTTCATTAACACAATCAATAATTGCAAACTAGCCCTAGTGGTGGTGATCACAGAATGATCATTGATTGTTGTAAAAACCCATCTGGTTCACGATTGTTCTTTCGGGAAGGTCTGATCAACATGTGACTCCAGACCCACAGCAATGTGGTTGATTCCTAGCTGCCCCCTGAAATGGCCTTGCAAGCCATTCAGCTCAAGGAGAGTTCGAGGTGGCCATCAAATGCTGGGCTTGCCAGTGACAAGCCCATCCCATGGATCTTTAAAGAAAATCTGACTGAATGGCATAGGATCAGGCAAGTCAAAATCTGACAGTCTAGGCTGAGATTCCGGTTTTAGCAAACTATGGTACTCTGCAGGGTGAGTGCACCATTGCTCTCACGGCATCTTACTCTAATCTGGGTATGCACCAAATATATGGGCATGATTATGCACACAAGGATTCATTTCACAAAAGTTAAAGGGAGCGTTCATACTACTGAGATTCAACGTCACAAGGTTTTCAAATGTTTTGGAAGATAGGAAGGAAAATTGCCTTTAAGCATTATAACGATATAACCTTTTTAAAGCAATGTGTATTTTTTAAACATATATCACTTAAAAAATTGTAACCAGAGTAGTCGATCTATTCCTCCTGTTGAGTTTATCGAAGAAATGCGGGTCAATTGACTTTCCATTTTCGTCCATTTAGGACTGAGTTTTCTACATTTCCACAAACATTGCTGCATTAATATTTCACCAGCTTAAAGGGAGCATTCATACTACTGAGATTCAACGTCACAAGGTTTTCAAATGTTTTGGAAGATATGAAGGAAAATTGCCTTTAAGCAATATAATGATATAACCTTTTTAAAGCAATGTCTATTTAAAAAAAAATAAATTTAGAGTACCCAATTCATTTTTTCCAATTAAGGGGCAATTTAGCGTGTTCAATCCACCTACCTTGCACATCTTTGGGTTGTGGGGGTGAAACCCACGCAAACACGGGGAGAATGTGCAAACTCTACATGGACAGTGACCCAGAGCCGGAATCGAACCTGGGACCTCGGCACCGTGAGACTGCAGTGCTGACCACTGCGCCACCGTGCTGCCCAATGTCTATTTTTTAAACATATATCACTTAAAAAATTGTAACCAGAGTAGTCGATCTATTCCTCCTGTTGAGTTTATCTAAGAAATGCGGGTCAATTGGCTTTCCATTTCCGGCCGTTTAGGACTGAGTTTTCTACATTCCCACAAACATTGCTGCATTAATATTTCACCAGCTTAGCTCAAATTCTCAGATCATGTTCATTGTTTTGGGGATATTGTGGCCAGTATGTGCGGAAGTTCCTTGTAGATAGTGCGTAGGATTCAGCTAGAGAAGTGGTATGATGTGTATTGGAAAGTAAAAGTATCTAATCTGACCTTCCTATCCCTGTATTCAGCGCATCGCCTCCCTCCTCAATTCACTGATTCTCAGCACTGTGGAATGTTCCTCTCCCTTTTGCTGGGTGCGATTCTCCGCTGCCCACGACGGGCCGGAGAATAGCGGGAGGGCCTTCCCGACATTTTTCCCGACCTCCCGCTATTCTCCCCCCCCCCCAAGGCCGCCCCACGACACGAATCGCTGCTCGCCATTTTGTTACGGCGAACAGCGATTCTCCCCTAGCCAATGGGCCGAGTTCCCAGGCCTTTACGGCCGTTTTCACGAACGCAAACACACCTGCTCTCACCGTTCGTGAAAACGGCCGCAAAGTGCCGTTCCCAACAACCATGGCACCGATTGGCACGGCCGCACCACGGCCGTGCCAAGGGTGGCATGGGCACGTGATCGGTGGGCACCGATCGCGGGCAGCGGGTCCGAAACCCCCGCACTCTTTGTTCCTCCGCCGCCCCGCAAGATCAGTCCGCGGGGCGGCTGAGGGGCATGACGGCCCGCGCATGCGCGGGTTTGACGCATATGCGTGATGACGTCATCTGCGCATGCACGGGTTGGAGGCGTCCAATCCGCGCATGCGCGGCTGACGTCATCGTGCGCGTCAGCCGCCATGACCCTTGGCGCGCGGGCTTAGCGACGGTCGCTAAGCCTGCGATGCCGTGCTTTGCGGGGCCGCGCTGCTAGCCCCGACCGGGGGGGAGAATTGGGTCCCGGGAGGGGGTGCGGAGGCTGCCGTGAAACACGGCAAGTTTCACGGCAGCCTTTACGACTCTCTGCATTTGCGGAGAATCGCGCCCACTCCAAACCTCACGCTCACCAGCATGGAACCACTACTTGGAGAATAGCCTGTTGTGTAATTTTTATCAGACTTGGGAGCATTCTGTGCACTTTCTCTTCATCCCTTATCTAAAATGCACATTGGTTATCTCTGGCAGCATTGGAGGAGCCTTTGCAGAAGGATAAATTTCAAATAAAAAAAGTGTTTCAAAGCTAAAAATAAGCCAGAGTGTAGAAATATTTCTTCATTTCACCCTTGAAAGGTCTTGCTCTAATTTTCACATCATGGCCGCCTAATCTTAGACTCACAAACCAGCGGAAATAATTTCTCACTATCTATCCAATCACTTCCTCTTAGTGTATTGAAACTTCGACAAAATCATTCTCCAGCTTTCTAAATTCCAGAGAATACACCCCCAGTTTGTATCACCTTGTCCTGTAACCCGTTGGGAGGCCAGGATTCATTTTGATAAATCTATGCTGCACATCCACCAATGTTAGGATATAATTCCTAAGGTGCGTTGCCCAGAATGGCTCCAACTGTAGTCAGACCGTGGCTTTGTATAGCTGTCGAGTAGCTTCTACCCCTTGTAGTCCAGTTCTTTAGATATAAAGGCCAGCATCTCTGACCTTGATTATTTTCTGTACCTGTCCATGACATTTTGATTATAGTATAAGGGTCCAGCACATAAGGGTTAATGTGGAACTGAGTACAACACCACCCACGCAATGATATAAGAAAGCACATGAACTGCTCCTGTGGTCAGTCTAGGGATGGTCAGAGTCATTTTTACCAGTATCAGACCTATTGAACCGTATCCAACACCCTACAACGTGGTTGCAGTTTATGGAAAAACCAAAGAGCTCACAAACAATGTAGAGAAAAACCAAACTGCTGGAAGACTGGGACACAGAGGAAAAATTGCGAGGAACAAAAAAAAAGAAAGGCTTGGAAGCTGAAGGCAGAAGTTTATAATGCATTACTGTTGCAGACAACTCCATGGAATTGCCTTTGGAAGTCCAGCTTCAAATCCCAGTGTGCAGTGTCAGCAGAACAAGCAGGGCTGAGCTAAATCTTTTGAAACCCCAGGCTACAGCAAGTCCTGAGAAATCTTTAAATAGTTCAGAGTCAGAAATGCAGTTTGAAAAAACTCGTCACTAAACCTGGCCCCTAGTCAGGGTTGGAACACGTGCCATCCATGTTTGCACCAATACAAAAAGTAAAATAATCCTGGAGAATCGTGACTTCTAAACTCAGCTGATTGCAATGAAAATCCTGGATTCAACAAATATGTGACTTTAAAGTAAATGCTAAGAAAGAGAACTTTGTCCGCAATTGATCCAGGCAGCTAATGTTGAATATTTTTTCTCAAGCTGAGCACGATCACCACTGTAGTGGAGTCTCCCAAAACCAGTAATCATGGGAAAGCCTTTGGGCGCGATAATCCCGACTCACGAAAATTCGGAGAATAGCGGGCGCGCAAATTTTTACGGCGACGCTGGTCCGACGCCCTCCCGCTATTCTCCGAACCCCGCACAAACTGCGAGTCGCCATTCCCGCCAAACGCCTCTATTACGCCCCCGACACGACCAGAATCGCTACTTATTGCCCCCCCCCCGCTATTCACCGGCCCGGATGGGCCGAAGTCCCGACTTAATCGCATACTGTTTACACTGCGTCAAACACACCTGCTTTTTAAGTTCGTCAACCAGTCGTGCTGGCTGACGACTGCTTCCAGGAGGTTAGTGCACCGCTCAGCGCACCGCTCAGTGCACCGCTCGAGTCTGGCCACAACAGGGAAGGCATCCCTGAGAACGGAAGGGGGGGTCCAGAGCGGGGGGGAGTGAGGGAGACGGAGGGGGGGAGTGGGGGAGACGGAGGGGGGGAGTGGGGGAGATGGAGGGGGGAGTGGGGGAGACGGAGGGGGGAGTGGGGGAGACGGAGGGGGGAGTGGGGGAGATGGAGGGGGGAGTGGGGGAGATGGAGGGGGGAGTGGGGGAGATGGAGGGGGAGTGGGGGAGATGGAGGGGGGGAATGGGAGTGGGGGTGGGTGTTAGGGAGAGAGTGAGCGAGTGAGCCGTCCAACCCCGTAACAAAATGTCTGCCACCATGCCATGGCGTGCCAGTCACAAGGACAAGGCTGCTGTTTGCCCTGTGGCTAACGGCCACAGGCCACTGACGCACCCGTGAGGAGGACATAGTTTACTGGCCGTTGGATGCAGAAAGTGACCAGGGGTTAGGCTGCCCGCGTGTCAGCAGCGCGTCCAGGCCACCGGGACACACAGGTATCCCGTGGCTGGCGGCTGTCGAGTTGTCGACTAACCTCCGTCTAACATGTCCCGTTTCTCTGCCCCCACCACCCTTCTGTAGGTTAGCACAATGTCTGTGAACAGAACGGCTATGTTCTGCGCAATGGTTGGGGCCGCTGTACTGCATTTGGCGATGCAGCAGCATCCACACCCACAACCCACAGTGGCTGCAGGGCCAGCTGCAGCAGCAGAGGGAAGGGCCGAGGAGTTGCCAGTCGTCGAGCAGCATGGGGGGGAGGAGGAGGAGGAGGAGGAAGAGGAGAGAGTGAGGGTGCAGCCACGGCGCCAGAGGCGACAACCAAGGCCGAGGGTGTACCGTGTCCGGGTCTCTTTCCTAACAATGACGGACATCACCTGCAGGAGGAGACTCCGGCTGCGTAGGCGGACGGTGATACATATCTGTCACCTCGTGGCGCACCTCGCCCCACGTGGAACGGGGGGAGGACACGCGATCCCGGTTGCCATCAAGGTGACGGTCGCTCTTAACTTCTATGCTACCGGCTCCTTCCAGTCTCCGAGCGGCGACGTCTCCGGGATCTCCCAGTCATCGGTGCACAGGTGCATCCGGGATGTGACCGACGCCCTCTATGCCATCGCTGACATCTACATCACCTTTCCCGAGGACCAAGCTCTGCGAAGAGCTGTGAGCTCAGAATCGTTAGAGAGAGTCTGACCCATGGCAATAGCTGAACCATCCACCTTGGTGGCCGCTGAGTTCGTCATGGACACTCCATCACGTGCCCGCGTGGGCTAGCTATGGGAGGGGGTGGGGGGAGGGGCAGGGACTGCACACCCAGCACCGAAGTTTCACCGCTCGTCAACCCCAGCGACACTCGGTCACCATCACGATTCCTGTGGCTGTGGAACAATCACACGGTATTACAGTAAGGTGGAACAGTGCGTTTAATGTTAACAATAATTTACAGGTGCCCTAGCCCCTACAACTAAACTGTGCCCTTCACCCGTGCCAACTTACTCAGTGTCTATCTTTGTTGCCTTACGTCTACCACTATGTCTAAGTGACTCCCCAGATGATACAGCAGGAGTGGAGGAGGACTGCTGCGAATCGCCCCCTTCGACTCGTTTCTCCTTCGGCAAGCGTTTCCTGGGGCGACCCGGCCTTGATGGGCCAGGCTGCTCTGCGGGCGTCTCGGGTGACATTGTGCCACCCTGCTCTGCCTGCTGCCCACCCGATGCACCAGGGATGGGACGGGGGGAGGCCGAGAATTCTGGGACGTCCCGTGATGGAGTTAATGGGACGGGCCCCGAAACCTCCTCCTCCCTTGGGGAGCCCGGTGGCCCCCGGGCCTCACTTTGGGACAGAGGTGCGAGCGTGGAGGTGCTCCGTCGTGCCCCCGACACCTGGCGCTGCCAGTCCTGGAGGCCTGCAACGGTATTGACCAGGATCCGAAGGTTTGCAGACACGGAGTCCAGGGAGTTAGACATTCCCGCCAGGGACTGTGCGACCTCAACCTGTGTGTGCACGACACCATCCAGCACATGTGTCAGGTGGTTGATGCTCTCGGCGACTGACTGCTGCGACTGGGCCATGACCTGGTGAGACTGGGCCAAGGCCTACAGGGCGCCGGCAATGTCGTTTTGCCTCTGGCACATTGCTGCCTGTCAGAGGGCAACCCTGTCCAGGGCCGAGGATGACGCGTGCACATTAACCCCAACGCCTTGCATAACCTGACCCATCGCAGAAACCGTTTCACCCATTGCCTCCACCGCGGATGCCACCCGTGCGGTGTCGGCCTGGGTCTCTGCCATGAGCGGCACCACTCCCTGCTCGTGGACGCGGTTCGACTCCTCTAACAGCGTCTGCAGAGTCTGGAAGGAAGCCCTCATCCCGTCATTGTTTCCCTGGGTTTCTTGAGGCATCGGCTGTGCGGGTGGGTTGAGAAACTCCAGGAACTCCGAAAATGTCTGGGAGCCAGCTGCATGCTGGGCCTGGTCTGGCCTCCGTGAGTCCGGGCCCTCGGTTGCTCCGACCTCCACCTGCTGTACCTGCTCAGCTGTGATGTGCGAACCAGACTGTGACCCAGGAGACTCATCACTAAATAGGCCCACCGGGGTGAGTGTCTGTGGGATGATGGATGGTGTGGGAGATAGCTGTGCCGCAAGCTCGAGGTTGTCGCAATTTAGCGCCTCCTCTATGGTGTGGGGCCGCTCAGAGTCCGGAGGGTTATCGCTGGCCATTTCTGTGGCTTGTGGTATCGCCATCCTCTGGGCGTCCTGATCCGCAGTTTGGGTTGGGGAGGATGGGACTCCCCGCTGATCAGGCACTCTCTGTCGTTCATCCCCAGGTGAGGTGGGGGCAGATGCCTGTGTCCGTCTGCAGCCAGACGGCCCTGGTCATTCGGCATCACGTCCTAGGGAAGAGAATGAGACGGGTTATTTAGATTTGCTCGGCAGGCTGCTGGACGGTCCCAGTGGGCAGCGTGTGAAGGGACAGAGGATGGGGGAGGTATCCCAGTGGGCAGGGTGTGTGATGGGACAGAGGATGGGGGAGGTGTCCAAGTGGGCAGGGTGTGTGAAGGGACAGAGGATGGGGGAGGTGTCCAAGTGGGCAGGGTGTGTGAAGGGACAGAGGATGGGGGAGGTGTCCAAGTGGGCAGGGTGTGTGAAGGGACAGAGGATGGGGGAGGTGTCCAAGTGGGCAGGGTGTGTGAAGGGACAGAGGATGGGGGAGGTGTCCAAGTGGGCAGGGTGTGTGAAGGGACAGGGGATGGGGGAGGGGTGGGTGTTTGTCAAGGAGGGTTGTCTCACTTGCTGCAGATCCGCCAACCTCGCATAGCGCGACTTCCCGGGTGCCAGACCCCTCCACAAGGTCCAGTGCCCTCAGCTTAAATGTGGTGAGGGGGTGCAGATTGGGCGAACCCCCTCCAGTCTTGTGCCGCTCACGGGTGTTGTGAGCGGACTTGGCCTGTTGGGGGAGGGTACATAGGCAGATCATTACAATACGGCAGGTATCAGCAGTCCGTTCAGATACTGGCACAGTTTGGGGGTGAAGTTGTCATAAGACCATTGCATCTCTCCACGGAGGCCAGAGCGCTGGGTCTGTGACAACTTTGTGGACCACCCTCAAATAATTCTGCCCCAATCCCCCTCCCCCCCCCGTGCCAGTGGGGCAGGTGGGTGATTAAGTTAAGGGGGGGGGGATGGTTGTGACCAGGGGGCACCCTCTTGGCACTTAACCTGGCAGCCCTGGTGAGGTCGTGCAGCTTTTTTCTGCATTGCTCTGCAGAGCGAGGGGTCTGCCCCACAGCACTAACGGCAGCAGCCACCTCACGCCAGGCCTGGCGTACCACGCCGGAAGGTTGGCCTCTACGCGGGCAGATGATGCCCCTCCTCTGCTCGGCGGCATCGAGCAGCGCCTCCACATCAGCCTCAACAAACCGAGGGGCAGCTCTCCTGGGCTCCGACATCATGGCCGACAGATTCTGTGCTCGCCCGCGCCTTTTACCGGCGTCGGGCGGCGTCACGTGGGCGTGTTCGTGTCGTCGCCGCGTTCCGTCGTAATGGCGCACGTAATTGACGCGGCCGCGTTCCTAGCCCATTTCCCGGAAGTGAATACATCGGGAAATGGACCCTTCCCGACCGTCGTGAAACGTGGCCGTTTTTCCCGCCGATTTTGCGATTTTTCGTCAGTCGGGAGAATCGTGCCCTTTGTCTCCAAATGAATGACGATGCCACCTTGAAATAATTAAATCTCTTAAAGCCGAACTTACGCTATAAAAAAATGAATGGCTCAGAATTTCACACTTCCAAATTAATTCAGACTAATTCAAGCCCAGATTGAGCCATTTCTCTGCCAAAGTTGGAAAAGGTGTTGTGGTTCAGAGTTGGGATGGCTGGAAGTAAACTCAATTGATCATGCACTCACATCGCTGAATCCAAACCAAATATTTCCTTCGAGAAGTTGCAGACTGGCAGTTGTCAAAATAATCAGGTTTTGAGCCATGAAAATCCCAGGGGTTCGAAAACACTTGACAGGATTATTGACCTCCTGGGCTCTCTGTAACTGTGGCATGACCACGTCTTGGACTGTGCATTCCAGGAAATTCTCAGTCCACCATATGCTTTGCAGTGACTCCAGCTGCACCTCAAACTCAGAAACCCTGGGTTCGGGCTCAGTTAACTGGCGGTACTTACTTCAGATGTGGTTACCAAGGATACATGAAGAGTCCGAGGTCAAAATTTTCCGTTTGGGAGACTATGGGCAGGATTCTCCATCGGCCGACGCCGGAATCGCGAAATGCGGTCGGGTGGAGAATTGCGCCACATGTACAGTAAATGCCGTTGGCATATCATTAGCAGGTCCATCCCAGTATTCTCCGGGGCAGCCGGGATGCTCTGCCCCTTGCCAGGAGGAATTACCGACGGTGAGGTTTAATTGTAGTTTTAAAAATTGGAAAACAGGCGTAGTGGCTGCTGAGGGAGAGAGTGGATGTAGGTCATGTTGCCAGATGCATGACAGTTGTACAAAACTCTGGTGCGGCCGCATTTGGAGTATTGCGTGCAGTTCTGGTCGCCGCATTATAGGAAGGATGTGGAAGCATTGGAAAGGGTGCAGAGGAGATTTACAAGGATGTTGCCTGGTATGGAGGGAAGATCTTACGAGGAAAGGCTGAGGGCCTTGAGGCTGTTTTCGTTAGAGAGAAGAAAGTTAAGAGGTGACTTAATTGAGGCATACAAGATGATCAGAGGATTAGATAGGGTGGACATTGAGTGCCTTTTTCCTCGGATGGTGATGTCCAGCACGAGGGGACATAGCTTTAAATTGAGGGGAGATAGATATAGGACAGATGTCAGAGGTAGGTTCTTTACTCAGAGAGTAGTAAGGGCATGGAATGCCCTGCCTGCAACAGTAGTGGACTCGCCAACACTAAACGCATTCAAATGATCATTGGATAGGCATATGTACAATAAGGGGATAGTGTAGATGGGCTTTAGAGGGGTTTCACAGGTCGGCGCAACATCGAAGGCTGAAGGGCCTGTACTGCACTGTAATGTTCTATGTTCTATGACTGTGAGCAGCCGGTCCTGCCACTGGCATGGTTGGCTAGCGGGGGGAGGCAGAGCCTACTCTAGCATGGGTCGCGTCTGCCCTATATGCCTGGTCAGCACAATATTTCAGCCTCAATGTGGACCAAGATACCCGGGCAGGCGGGTTCACTGCCATTGGCAGGATGCCCCAGTCCAGGGGGTGATCAATGGGATCCCTCTACTAGCACTGGCGAATGAGGGGGTGATCTTCACAAACTAGCAGGAGGTGGGACCACGACAAATTGATCCAGCACAGGGCAGCAGAGCGGAGCTGCTGATTGGCTGTTGCGTGGAAAATTTGCATCAGTGCATTGCGGTCACTGTATCCAGAAGGTGTACCTGAGCAAGACACCGTCCATGTTCAAGTGAAGGCAAGCATCCAGTGCGGCCGCTGATTGGCTGCGTGGAAAATTTGCATCAGTGCATTGCGGTCACTGTATCCAGAAGGTGGTTTGTGGAGGAGCTGTTGTCAAGGGGCAGTTGTGACTGAGCCAGGCTCTGGAGCGCTGCTGCAATGTCCAAGTGGCCTTGGTACATGGCTGGCCACTGTCGGGGCAGCCCTGTCCTGTGCCTCAGCCACCACCAGCACAGAGTGCCCCCAGGCTCTGGACATCTTGATCCATAGCCGATACCTTCACCCCCCAGCCTCCACTGCGGAAGCCACCCGTGCGATGTTAGCCTGGGTGGCATGCATGATCAGCACTGCCTCCTGCTCCTGCAGGCGATTTCTGACAACCCCTCATTTAGTCCCCGGCTCTGTGTCTACGTCTACAGCATCGAAGGCACCGCAGTTCCTAGAAGCCCGAAACCAGTTTGGGCGGCAGCTAGCCCCTGGGGTCGGGCCGCCCTCCAACCGTCTGCCCCCTTGGGGGTTCCAACCATTGCCTGATCTACCCCTGCATGTGTGTAGTGCAGACCAGGAGCCTCTTTGACAACATGCACAACCGAGGTGAGTGTGGCTGGGATAGTGGAGGGTGTTGGAGACAGCTGTGACGGGAAGTTAGTGTCGTTCCCAGACTGGTGCTCCGGGGTGTTGCAGGCTGACGCTATGGGGCCCGCGTCGCTGTCCGGTCCCGCCTTGTCGCTCGACTTGTCCTTGGGTTGTGGCTGGGGGCAGGGGACACCAGAAAGGCCTTATTTGTCACCAGGTGATCCTGCGAGACACAAGGCATGAAGCATGGTTGGATCGCAAATTGGGGTGCTGGTGTGGGGATGGTATGGGAGAGGTGGAGTGGCGTGGAGGTGGTGGGATGCTGATGTTGGAGTGGTGTGAGGGAGGTGGGATGGTGGTGTGGTGGGGGAGGTGGGATGCTGGTGTGGGGGGATAGAACATGGAATTTACAATGCATAAGGAGGCCTTTTAGCCCACCGAGTCTGCACCGGCCTTTAGAAAGAGCAACTCACTTAAGCCCACGCTTCCACCCTATCCCTGTAACCCAGTAACCCCACCTAACCTTTTTGAATACTAAGAGCAATTTATCATGGCCAATCCACCTACCCTGCACATCTTTCGACTGTGGGAGGAAACCGGAGCACCCGGAGGAAACCCACGCACACATGTGGAGAAAGTGCAGACTCCACACAGGCAGTGACCCAAGCTGGGAATCGAACCTGGGAACCTGAAGCTGTAAAGCAACTGTGCTAACCACTATGTAACCGTGCTGCCCAATTGAGATTGTGGCACGTGCCATAGGGACACCGCAACTCAGCGGGATGTCGCTTGGTTCCCCGATGCCAACCTCCGCCTTGGCGGCTGTCCTCTCCCCGGTCCCACTGACCGGATCCAGTGCCCGTTGGTCCACGACAGTGAGGGGCCTGGTCTGGGGAGCCACCTCCAGTCTTCTCTCTCTCCCTGTGGTTATGCGCCGCCTTCTCCTGGGGGGTGTGGAGGGGGCGGAGGGGGGCTGTGGACAGAAAATGCACAATGTTAGGCAGTTGGATGCGGGCAGCACAGGGGGATAGGGAGCTGGTGGCCTTTTTGAACAGGGCACCCGGCCATGGAGAGCAGTATGGGTGCTGGCATGTGGTGCAGGGTGGGGTGCAAGCAGACTGCCAGCATGTGGGGTTTGTTGCCCTCTGAGGGGGAGGGAGGGGGCAGGGATTACGGGTGTGTGTGACAGGGTTTGATGCCAGGGGCATGGTGCTGGCTACTAACCCTGGCCGTCCTGAAGAGTTCATGAAGCGTCTTATGACACTGCTGATCTGTCCTGGCGGTGGAGCCCACGGCGGTCACGGCCTCTGCCACCTGCGCCCAGGCCCGTTGTACGGCGGCGAGTGGCAGCCTCTTTCCTCAGGGAACAGGATGCCCTGCCTCGCCTTCAGGGGTCTTGTTGGCTGGAATGAACATGTGTGTGGGGAGCGGCGTGCCAATCCAGTTAATCCCATAGAGCTAGTCATATAAAACGTAGCATTAAATAACCTAATAAGCAAATTTCAAATAGCATGTTTCACACTAATAACAAACATATAACCCAATGAACAAACAAAAAAAAAACTCTTACATTTATATCACATATTTTATAATTCAGGGTAGCCAATTACAGCCAATTATATATGTTTAAACTGTAATCACTATTGTGAAAAATGAAATGAAAATCGCTTATTGTCACAAGTAGGCTTCAAATGAAGTTACTGTGAAAAGCCCCTCGTCGCCACATTCCGGCACCTGTTCGGGGAGGCTGGTACGGGAATTGAACCGTGCTGCTGGCCTACCTTGATCTGCTTTCAAAGCCAGCGATTTAGCCCTGTGCTAAACCAGCCCCATTGTGATTAAGAATCCAACTATTGAAAGCTTTAGCACTATCACATCTCAATCTCAATATGCCTCTGCATTGCTTCCTGTACCTTATCATTCTAGCACAACAGGTTCACTGGAATGAACTCAATATTAATTTTGCAACGCAGTCACCTCTGCCAAACACAATTCAGGATCCAAAATGCTTCCGTCCAGAAGTCATTCAGAATATGAAGCCCTGCAAAGGACTGGGGGTGGGGTATTTAATGCATCAGTTCTGATAGCGGAGTGTGGTATGTGGCTAAACCTGTCATTCGAATGCCATTTCTGAGCTGCAGAGTTCCCACTTTTTTATTCAGCCAAGGGATCTGAACATTAAAGCGTGTATAAACACCACACACATAATTGCTCTCTGAGGATAAAGTATTTTTCTGTAATGCTAATGAGGTTCCTGTTAAAGAACTTTGGCTGCATTGGGTTTTTCATATGCTGTTAGGACTAGCTTTATTTCTTAATATTTTATTCCGGGAATGCCATTTGGCAGCTTTCCATTTTACCGCAATCTGTGCCAAGGGCCAAATAGCCTTTCCCTGCAAGTGCAATATGAAAACCTCGAGTGGGATTGTGACTTGTAATCTTCACTGGTGACCAAATATCAACTGAGATACCATCAAAAGTAAATATATTCTGAGACTTGGCAAATTTACAACATAATTCTAATAATGCATGGCATATCTATCACCATGAATCGGTGGAATCATTTTCCTGGTGGTTTATCTGCTCCCTGATATTTAATATTTTTACCCAGTACTTTAATTCCAGAAGGTCCTTACGGCATACAATTAATATTTCTTTTGCAAGGTTGGGTAGTTATTTTCTCTTTAACCCTGTAGCACAACTTCTCACTTACAAATACATTAGGTTTGTGGCTCCTGTAAGCGAGGCTGAAATATTTTTAATCTAACTTGAGAAGTGTGGGTGATGGGGACAATGGGAAGTAGAGAAATGGTGGAAGGAAAAATATATACGTGCATGGTTGCATAGTGGTTAGCAATGCTGCCTCTCCCGACTTGAGTGACTGTCTGTGCGGAGTCTGCACGTTCTCCCTGTGTCTGCGTGGGTTTCCTCCGGGTGCTCCGGTTTCCTCCCACAGCCCAAAGATGTGCAGGTTAGGTGGATTGGCCATGATAAATTGCCCCTTAGTGTCCAAAGGCGTGCAGGTTAGGTGGGGTTATGCAATGGGTTGGAGCGGGGGAGTGGGCATATGCAGAGTGCTCTTTTAAGGGTGGCTGAGGACTCGATGGGCTGAATGGACAGCGTAGGGGTTCGATGGATCTATGAATATACTATATCCAACTGTGCACACAATTTAGAACTTTTGTGTAAAATTGCAAATCCCCCTGACTGCAGACAGAAAGGGTTAATGAATACGTGGTTTGAACCTGTCATTCAGAAACTTCAAAAAAGGATGCTTAGAGGTAATGGATCCATGATCAAACTGGTAGCTGGTCAGAGTTTAAGGATCTGAACAGTGATTGTGGTTAGTTTTCATTTGCCTCTTTAATAGTTTTAAATAAATAATAGGAAATAGCAGCAGTCTCATTATGAACGTTTAGTACAGTATATGCTTTTGGTCTCTGTTTTTATTGATACTTTTAAATACACAATGGAGTCTCATTAAGGCTGGCCAATTCTTAATAAATACCTGAATCCCCTTAATTGACAGGCACAAGTTAATATGACTAAGCTACAGCTTTAACTTTTGCCAGCATCACCTTGAAAGTGACCTAGCTAGTGCATCCATAGATTTTCCACATATTGACAGACAGATAATTCAGTATTAGACATATGTGACCAGAAGTTGCTGACCCACTTCAATTACTTTAACTGAGCATCATGCTCAGCTTATGAGAGGCGAAGTCACGAGTGGTGAAGTTCATGTAGGAATGCTTAATGCAGTCATATCACATTTCAGTCAATGCTTTGTAATGCAAACATTAGGCTGTATAAAATAAACAGGTCAATGCTTGCCTGAAAACTGGAGTTCCGTACAAGTGTAGCACAAGCATTCCTCGGTGAATTTCCCCAGTCAGAATTTCCCCCCAATAACACTTCCAAATGTATTCACTCTGTCAATTGTTTTGTATATCAGACAGGCCTCGGTGGCCATTGGCGCCAAATATGCAGCTAGTCGCTTAGGTTCTATTCTGTCGTTCAGGGTTTTCGGACACTGCAGAGACCTGTCGAGCCTCAGAAGCCAAGTTTTGCTACAGAATAGTGTTTCAGAAATGTATTTCATATTTAAATGTTTTGATGGAACTTTAAATTTGTAGATGATACTGATTTCAGAATTGGGTGCACTTCCTGTCCCTGCAAATCAACCAAACTGTATTTATTATCATCATCATTTTTTCTCACACACTACCCGTTGAAATTCATATTTGGGTGTCTGGAAGATGTTTAAGATAGCTGTGGATTCTTGGGCGGGATTCTGGCTCCTGGTGTCTTCTGGCAACATAGTAGTCTCGACGTACATAGTCAACGACTGGTGAAAATTAAGTGGTGCGTATCATCCAGCTTAGTGACTAACAATGCAAAATAAAACCATTGACAACATGTATAGAGAGGTAATTCAGTTGAGCGCAGGCCTTTGTTACGCTAAATTAACTCGATGTTATTACAATTATGCAACTCTCCCTGTCAGCTTGATGCACTGTAACCGCAAAGCTGAAAAATAAATGTTTCAATTAAGAGCTTCCACCTCACTGAGGGGGGCTACAGGTCAATCCACACAACAACATGGGGCGGGATTCTCCAACCCCCCCCACAGGGCCGGCATCAATCCTGCCCCTGCCCTGTCCCGAATTCTCCGCCCCCCCCGAGATTCGGCGGGGGCAGGAATCGCGCCGCGCCGGTCGGCAGGCCCCCCGCGGCGATTCTCCGGCCCGCGATGGGCCGAAGCCCCGCCGCTGACAGGCCTCTCCCGCCAGCGTGGATTAAACCACCTACCTGACCGGCGGGATTGGCGGCACGGGTGGGCGCTGGGGTCCTGGGGGGGCGCGGGCCGATCTGACCCCGGGGGGGGTTCCCCCACGGTGGCCAGGCCCGCTATCGGGGCCCACCGATCGGCAGGTGGGACTGTGCACTGGGGGCACTCTTTTTCTTCCGCTTCGCTATGGTCTTCACCATGGCGGAGACGGAAGAGACCCCCTCCCCTGCGCATGTGCCGGTATGACATCAGCAGCCGCTGACGCTCCAGCACATGCGCGGACTTACGCTGGCCGGCGAAGTCCTTTCGGCCCCGGCTGGCGTGGCGCCAAATGCCGTTCACGCCAGCCAGTGGAGTGGGAACCACTCCGCCGCGTGCCTAGCCCCTCAATGTGAGGGCTTGGCCCCTAAAGGTGCGGAGACTTCCGCACCTTTGGGGCGGTCCGACACCGGAGTGGTTCACGCCACTCCAACACGCCGGGACCCCCCGCCCCGCCGGGTAGGGGAGAATCCCGGTCCTGGTCTGAAAACTGCTCCCATTGTGATAGCTGTGACAATTTCCACCACTTGCAATCAAGACATTCTAAGTTCTACCATTTGATGTCAAATGATGCCCTGACCATTTGGAGCTCATTTGACCACAGACGCAATGTCAAAATGTTTAAATAGGATAGCAGCTGAGATAACCCACAACATTCTAAATAACAGCCAATTCGCCCTACATACCAATGTTAAAAGATGGATTCTTTAAAATTCCATGAGCCAGATCTGGATCCACATCTTTGCCAAACATGTACCAATTTTCATTCAAATCCATTCATTCATTTTTGAGATATATTGGGCTGGATTCTCCGCTGTTGGGATTTCTGGTTGCGCCAACAGCGCATCCACGCCCAGGGAAATCCCATTTGTCCAACTAACGGGATTGGAAGATCCCGCTTGCTGGCGGGTGTGGGTGGGGGGTGGGGGGGGGGGGGGGGGGGGGGGGGGGGGGCACCGGAAAACGTGGGCGGACAGGACAGATAATGCTGTCCATTGTTAGATATTAACTGACTAACAGGGTGAAAACCATTGGCCTCAGTGGCAGCACGAAATTAAACTGCTTTCCCCTTCCTCTGAAGCCGGTATCCATGTTATGATCAACATACAGAACAAACGTACGAATTTAAGGAGAAATAGGTCATTTTCCCTCTCGAGTCTGCTCTTCTTATAAGGCAATAACTGGTCTGGGGAGGGCATTCAGAAGCGCTGAGGTGTTCCAAGCACCTCCCCAGTGGGAGGTACTACAGTGGGCCCAATCGGGGCCCTCCCTCGGGGTGCTCGATGGCCCTCGGGCTAGTCGGGTTTCCCTACCTCTACCTGATGTGCTGCAGTATGTGCGATGTGCGCTCTAGAAAGTGACCCAGGAGCCTCTTCACTAAAATGTCCCACCGACGTGGTAGTCTCTGTGATGGTGGAGGGTGCAGGTGACAGCAGTGGCGAGTAGTCAGTGTGATCCCCAAACTGGCCCTCCGGGGTCTGCTGGGGTTGTGGCTCGGGGCGAAGTACCCAGGAATGGTCTATTGGTGATCCTGAAAGCCAGAAGAAACAGAAGAAAGACACATGGTGCATCTTGGGAAGGAGTGGTCTGGGGGAAGAGGGGTGAATCACTTGTTATAGGGACATCATTTTGTGTTAGGAACTCACTTAGTTGCAGCAGCCCACCTCCGCCTCGGTGATATCCCTCTCCAGATAATCCCATCGCCTCTGTTCGGTTTGAGGTTGGGACCCCTCTGGTCTTCTCCAGCTCTCTTCTGTTATGGGCTGCCTTTTCCTAGGAGACAAATAAAGGACATGTTGAGAGGCATGGAGGCCAGTTACGTGGGGGGGGGGGGGGGGGGGGGGGGGGGGGGGGGTTGTAGCTGGCGGTGTGTGTGTGTAAGGCACCTGACCAAAGAGGATGATACAGGTGTTGGGGTTTGGTGCAGGATGGGATGTGAGGGAGATGTGGGCTGGTGGGTTTTGATTTGTCTCTGTGGGAGTGAGAGTGTGATGTGATGGCTGAGGAGTGGGGTGTGATGTGATGGGTGAGGGGCAGGAGTGATGCCAGGGTAACAGGGATGGTAGCCCACCGAACTGCCCTAAGGAGGTCGTTCATTTTCTTGCGTGCCAGTCCACCTGGTGAGGCTCACAGTGCTGACTGCCTCGGTCGCCTCCGATTGTGGGCGGGAGCCGATTGTGGGGAACAGGGTGCTCCGCCTCTCCTCCACCGCGTCCAACATGGTATCGGTAATGAGGGAAGTGAATACTTTAAGTGTAGTTGGGGGTATCTCGTGTCATAATGATGAAGGAACAAACACCAAATTATGTCCAGGAATTTTGGACTTTAAATAAAACCTGAGTTTAACAGAAAATGGACACACAGCAACTGACTGATTTGTTGCAGGATAATTCTGTCAAAGATAATGGAAGCCTACCTTCTTACCAGACAAGGTACTTGTAAAAGCCTCCAGAGACTAGTTGCCATCTCTGATTGAGACAGTGAGGTATAATGGCCATCTCATCGAAAGATTTCCTGTTTAATGCCCACATGGATTTTTGTAGATTTACCTTCCCACTTGGAATATGCAAAGAATGGGTTAAAAGCTAGCTGAAAAGCTACTCCAAATGTCTGTCTATGTGTGCTCTGTGAGAACAAGTGCTGGAAGTTTTGACACAGAAGCAAAAGCCAGGCAACAATACTCACTGGGCGCTATTCTCCGCACCCCACGCCGGGTGGGAGAATCACGGGAGGGCCGGGCGAATCACGCCACGCCGCCCTGGCACCCCCTGCGATTCTCCCATCACCCCAAAATGGCGGGTCGCGTTTTGCGACAGGCCGCTCGGAGAATCGCCGCTCGCCGTTTCTCACGGCGACCAGCGATTCTCCGGCCCGGATGGGCCGAGCGGCCTTTCGAACCCGACTGGTTCACGCCGGCGCCAACCACACCTGGTCGCTGCTGGCGTGAACAGCGCGTGACCGGTAAGTGTGGGGCCTGTGGGGGGCGGAGGGAGGATCGAGCACCACGAGCGTGCTCAGCAGATCTCTAGCCCGCGATCGGTGCCCACCGATCGTCGGGCCGGCGTCTCTAAACGACGCACTCTTTTCCCTCCGACGCCTCGCAAGATCAAGCCGCCATGTCTTGCGGGGCAGCGGAGGGGAAGACGGCAACCGCGCGTGCGCGGGTTGGAGTCGGCCAACCTACGCATGTGCGGCTGACGTCACTTCGGCGCCGCCGGCCATGTCATTCCCGGCGCACCGCTTTGACGCAAGCATCAAGGCCCGGCACGCGGAATTCACGCGCCGCCGCTCCTAGCCTCCCGGGGGGGAGAATAGGGGGCGAGGAGTGGCCTCCGACGCCGGAGTGAAACACTCCGGGTTTCACTCCGGCGTCGGCTGTTTGTCTCCCTTTGGGAGAATTGCGCCGACTGTTTCCCTGCAAATTGCCATGTCACCCAGGTCAACAATTTTGGGGATCCCCGCCTGGGGTGGGATGTAACACCAGCAAGTGGGCTACTTTCTTCTGGGTGGTGTCCAGCTCTTTGTTGGAGCTGCAATCATCCAGGTAACTGGAGAAAAGGCCATCACACTTGTGCCTTGTAGATGGTGAAAAGGCGTTGAAATCTGGAGGTGAATTATTAGCCCCAGAACTCACAACCTCTGATCTGCTTTTGCGGTCACAATATTTATGTAGCTGGTCCAGTATATTTTCTGGTCAATGATGGCCCGAGGAGGTTGATGGTGGGGGATTCAGTGATAGTAATGTCACTGAATGTCAAAGGAAGCTAGTTAGATTTTTCCTTGTTCGGATCGTCACAGCTTGGCACAGTCATGGCAGAAATGTTCCTCGCCACTCATCAACCTGAGCCTGGCTGTTGTCCAGGCTTTGCTGAAAAGCAGCTTGGGATTTCTTTAGATTGTGAAAGGTGCCAGATTGATGCAAGTATTTCGTTCATTTTCCCTTTTCAACTTTTTCTGCTCCTGTGGAAAAAGACCAAACATCCCAAATCCCCCTTCCTAATTATAATTCCCCATATCCAACGTCCCGTTGTGGTGTGGAAATGATAATTAATTATCAGACAGAATTGATAGCGAGAAATTGCTCCCAGTTGTGAAAGGATCAAGAACAAGAGGGCACAGATTTAAAAGAAGGGGCGAAAGAACCAAAGGGGATAGGAGGGAAAGGCTTCTCACCCCAACGAGTGGTTAGGGTCTGGAACGCACTGCCTGACAGTGTGGTGGAGGCAGGTTCAATCCACGCGTTGAAAACATTGTTATCTGAGAAGGAAAAATGTGGTGGGTTACCGTGAGAAGGAGGGGGAGTAGCACGTAGCGAATTGCTCGTTTGGAGAGCAGGTACAGGCATGTTGGGAAGAATGGCCTCCTGTACTTGTGGTGAGCCACGTATGGCTGTTGTACATATTATTGTATTTACTCACTGTTACTGTTGTTGTGTTGATGTTGTTGTTGGCTCCGCCTATGTATTGGTATCAATTTAATCAGCTGGAATTTTTTTTAACATGGAAGCAGTTTTAAAACCAGAATGCCTGATCTTGACCCGCAGGCGCCGGAGGCTGCGGCAATATTTGAGCATTGGCTCAATTGCTTTGAGGCCTACCACAGCTCCTTTGCCGCCGAGGTTTGCCCGGAAAATAAACAGCGTCTCATTAACGCCCGGGTGAGCCACAGGATTTTCCAGCTCATCAGATACACGGCCTCCTACGCAGAGTGAATGTTGTGGAAAACGGAGTCCTAGGGCCGGACCCCGAACGCATGCAACTGCAATCACCCTGTCTGGGACCCTATTGTGAGGACAACGTGCTCCCGGAGTCGAAGGTCTCGACGCCAGCGCCCACACTGTGATGTTCACAGCGGACAATACACCTTCCTGTGAGATTAAACCTGTGAGTCTACTTCACCCCGCCGGACGTTTTTTTAACAGGGGGTGAATGTGGTGAGCCACGTATGGCTGTTGTATATATTATTGTATTTACTCTCTGTTACTGTTGTTGTGTTGATGTTGTTGTTGGCTCCGCCTGTGGCTCCGCCCCTCTGAGGAGGTATATAACCCATCGATCCGGGACAGCCTCTCAGTGTGGGAGGAGCTACTGGTGGACACATTCTAGCTGATTAAAACCACAGTTCTTGTTAACTACCGTTTCGACTGGATTGATTGGTATCAGTACTATTTCTAAGAAGTTCCAATAGGTGGCAGTGGACCTGAAATTAAAGAAATGAAATGAAATGAAAATCGCTTATTGTCACGAGTAGGCTTCAATGAAGTTACTGTGAAAAGCCCCTAGTCGCCACATTCCGGCGCCTGCCCGGGGAGGTTGGTACGGGAATCGAACCGCGCTGCTGGCCTGCTTGGTCTGCTTTAAAAGCCAGCGATTTAGCTGAGTGAGCTAAACCAGCCCCAAGATAATGCAGCTTTAAAATCAAACTAATTTCCCATGGTGGTAATGCAATTGAAATGATTAGGAATGATTTGGTGAAGTGTGCCAGCACTGATGTGTAATAGTGTACTTCAGAGCAGAGTTGTGGCTATTTCCCAGCAGAATTCTATTTCTGCCATTGGGGTGATGTAATGTATGTTAATATGATACTGTATACATCTCCAAGTGTGTTGTGAAACCAGTTCCACATCTCTTTGCTAGTTGAACACATCATCTGGCACGCAAAGGAACCACAAAAATTGCAATTGTCAGAAAGCAGGTTGATTGCTTCACGAAGATCTTCGAAAGATTCGTAGATTTTTTTTTAAGGAGACGGCTTGCACAATAAAAGGACTAACAAAAAGCAATTAGTAATCACGTTCCTTTCCATGATCCCAAATGTGCCTGGCACACTGCTCTCCTCTTTTCAGGCAGTCAATACTATCAGTTGCCAAAATCTGAGTGTTAATGGCGATCGTACAACAGGGAGCAGTGCCAATGAGACTGTTACACAGGGAACTCTATGAAACTGGTTCCCCCAGCAGGAATTGGGCATGTGCATATACCAGAAGCACAAAGGCTCGTCAACCTGCTAACTCACCACTTGTGAAATAGCACCTCCTGACTTTGGGCATTTATTGGGACTTCTTCATTCTTCCTTGGCTTTCCATGATTTGCGCTTAAATTGCTGATTAGACACACTGTGGTAGTGGACAACCATGTACAGTCTTCTAATCAGTGACATCATGAACGGAGGGAAGGAGCTGTGAGCATAGTCTCAATTTTGTCATTGTAGGTGGCTTCAGCGCAGATGCCCTGATGTGTGGGGTCCAAGGGTGGATGGCGAACTCCCTGCTCTTATCTGTGTATGGCCCTATCAGTCTTGTGCCTGAACTCGGCAGGAAAAGTACGAGCTGGCCAATGGTCTGGAGGGGGCTTCTGGCAGCCAAGTCACACCCAAGTAGGGTCACCAACTCTGCTTCGGTGTTTTCCTGGACGTTTTGACTACTGACCTCTCACTCCTAGATGCCTTTGACCACCCCCATTTTCTGCCAACAAAGCATTCAAAGAAAAACTATTAAAAGCCTCATTGATAATTCTGCCTGGATTCCTCACAGCAGTGATTAATAATTTATATGATATTTGTTGAAGGGACGGGGTGGGAACCTGGAGTACGGAAGGCCCAAGGCTGCCTTGTAGGGATTCAAATGAGCAATCCTGATTATCCTGGCCATAAATAAACTAAAAAGTAAAAGTTAACCAACTCTTGAAAATGAAAAGCGCTTATTGTCAAAAGTCTTCTGCACCACTTCTGGCACCAGCTCCTTTCATCATTAGGTTGGGGCTGGTGGCAAAATCACAAGTTTCCCCACCCAGGCCTCAGGTTAAAATTGCAGTCAGTCCCCAAAAGAGGTCATTTGAGTCTGACCGACATATCTAATGAAGGACCCCACAGCCTTGCAGCGGGTGGCGACCTTTCCTGCTCAGCAGGGTGGGTTAAAATTGCAACGCCACAATTAGGAGGGTCAGATCTCATGGGGTAAGACACCACTCACTCTTTAGCTGGCTGCCTGTGGAATTTCCACCAGGCAGGCAGGGTTAAAATTGACCCTAAGATGTCTGCGCTCAGCCTGTTTTCTGACCAGCAGTTTGAAAACATTAAGCACAGGAATAAGGAATGACTGCTGTTGTTATTCTCAAGTCACCAGCGTTAGTTAGCTATTATTTAAAGTGATCCCAATAGGAAAAAACAGTTCAGACCAGTATTCTTATTTATCAGTTTTTACTGTTTTTTTCCCCCCTTCAAAGTTCCTGCATTCTGCCAACTAGATGCACTGGGTGTTCCAATGTGCATGTACATTCAGACATGTACATTCAGACATGTACATTCAGACATGTACATTCAGACATGTACATTCAGACATTCAGACATAAACATTCAGACATAAACATTCAGACATGTACATTCAGTTTCATGTTCTGCGCTGCACATATGCAGTTCGGGCTCTGCATTTCAGAATGCTGCAGCTACAGGCTAATAAAATTTTCCCAGCCTTTGGACAGCCCTATGAGTAATGAGTCTATGATAATAACTTGGCACTAATTGTCAACCTGATTCAAAGAAGTCACAAGGCTGGTCGGGTGGGTGGGTGGGTGGGTCGGTGTGGGGGGGGGGGGGGGGGAGGGGGGGGGGTGGAGGGGGGGGGGGGGGGGGGGGACTGAGATTTTTCCCTTTTTGGGAGCTGTGTTAATTTTGGACCTGCATCTTTTGCTGCATTACACATTGGCCGAGGTATCTTCCCATTGAGTTTGATTCCAACCTTGGGTAACTGTCTGTGTGGAGTTTGCACATTCTCCCCACGTTTGCATGGGTTTCCTCCGGGTGCTCCGGTTTCCTCCCACAGTCCAAAGATGTGCAGGTTAGGTGGATTGGCCATGCTAAATTGCCCCTTAGTGTCAAAAGATGTGCAGGATAGGTGGGGGTCACTCTTTCAGAGGATCGGTGCAGACTCGATGGGCTGAATAGCCTCCTTCCGCACTATGGTTCTGATACTGTTTCAAGTGTAAGGAAGTGTTGAGATCCTACTGAGGATCATATTCTTTAATTACTAATATAATTACAAGCAAAGCACTTAAAGAAAAACACTGTCTTGCCGTGATCAAGGTGAAAGTTGTCAGTGTTAGGATATTTTGAAGAATAAAGGGATTAAGGGTTATGGTGTTCGGGCCGGAAAGTGGAGCTGAGTCCACAAAAGATCAGCCATGATCTAATTGAATAGCGGAGCAGGCTTGAGGGGCCAGATGGCCTACTCCTGCTCCTAGTTCTTATGTTCTTACATATGAGGCACTTTTCCAATCTTGGCTCTCTGCTAGCATTAGGTATTACGAGACAGTTTTTGCATGGGTTAGATGCACTTCCCCATTTTCTACCTCAATCCAATCCCATAGCACCAACATCACCTTCACTGCACCCGTATGAATCTTTCCACTCACCAACCCCCTGCCCCCCCCCCCCCCCCCCCCCAAACCTTGCCCCCACTGGCCACCCCTGTGACTTTGAATCAGAACGACAATTAGAGGCAAGTTATTATAATACACGCATTATTGGTAGGGCCGCCCAAAATCATTGAACTTTGAACCCTTGTAGCTGAAACTGGCTGCAGGTGGCTTTCATTTAAAAAGTTTGGACTGGATTCAAATCCCATTCTCCAAAGTGGAAGTGTGCTCGTCTGCACAGTCGACGCAAAACTAAAAATGACACCAATATCTTTTCCACTACTGTTGGCCGACAGCACGTTATTTAAAGTGACTTATAACTGAAGATACTTGAAGGTATGTGGGCGGATTTATAACATAAAGTCTTATGTCATGCTTACTGGAAATCAGGACGTAATCTGTGTTCCTGGCACATATTGTTTATTATTGCTGACATGATAACCTCACTATTATGAAAGGCAGTGGACGATTAGTCACCAAACTGCGAAGCATTGATGTCTAATGTCGATAAATCTGTTAAACTTGTACAAACACGATCGTTAATAAATATTAAACATCCACAGGACTTGGGAAATCCTCGTCTGCTTGTCAAGACTAATTCAATAATTCAAGACAACTTTAGCAAGACGGTGCCCCTCATTCGTTTTTTTCACCAGATTTAAAAAAAAAGGTTTGGCTGGAGTCCTTCCCGGATCGAAGGAAACAGGCTTGAAGGCGGGACTGGGAGGAAATTCTGAGATTGAGGTGTCAGGTAGTGGCCCAGCACGTGCCCGCCTCCGGGGGATCTTGCCATCTTAGTCACCCCCCTACCTCCCCCCCCCCCCCCCCCCCCCCCCACCCCGCGCCCCACCTGAGCAGCAGGGATTGGCAGGCCACAGCTGTGGAGGCATCCTCACAAGGGTAGCCTGACACCTGTGGCCCCAAAGGAGATTTGAAAGGGGTGTTCAAAATCAGGAGGGGGCTCGACAGAGCAGATAGGGAGAAACCGACCCAGCTCATAAAAGGATCGAGAACGAGATTTAACGTGATTTGCGAAAGAAGTAAGCGTGACGTGAGAAAGAGGCCGGAATTCTCTGATCATTGGAGTGAGGTGGTTATGATGAGAAATGCCATTTGCCAGTCGGCGGGAAGATAGAATTCCACCGGCTGCGAACGACTCACGCCTGAACCACAGGTGGCTGGGGGGGGCCGGAGAATCCCGGCCAGCGTCGTATTGCACAGCGAGTGGGTTCGGGTCTGGAATGCACTTCCTGCAAAGGTGGTGGTGTGGGGTTCAGCCGAGGGCATTAGATGATATTTAAATAGAAACAATGCACAAGAGTATCAAAACAAAAAGGCAGGGAATGGCATAATTTTCATTTAGAGCATCGGCGATGGGTTGAATGGCCTCCTTTTGCACCATAACAATCTGTGATTCTATTTATTTTTTGAACACGATCTCATGGTGCCTCAAGATGTTGGCAACCTTGCAGTCCTCTGCTGCAGTGGCTCCAGCAGGCTCTCTGATTGGGCCTCTGGCCTTTGGAAGCCCGCCCACCATCCTTAATTGAATGGTGTGGCCAGTCCAAAGATGTGCGGGTTAGGTGGATTGGCCATGCTAAATTGCCCGTAGTGTCCTAAAAAGTAAGGTTAAGGGGGGGGTTGTTGGGTTACGGGTATAGGGTGGATACGTGGCTTTGAGTAGGGTGATCATTGCTCGGCACAACATTGAGGGCCGAAGGGCCTGTTCTGTGCTGTACTGTTCTAAGTTCTAAGTAATTGACTGGCTCTAGGAAGCCCTCAGAGGTGGGTGCGTTGCCATCATGTAGTGGGCCACAACCAGGAAATGATCTAAGCCCTGCATTTATTCTTAAAAGGGACAGAATTCCACCCATTGTGTTTCTGTCTTCCTGTAACTTTAGTGTGAATTTTCACACAAATCCCCGATTTACCAAAAATGGCTCTGGAGGCACAAATCTGAAAGCGCCACCCATGAACCAAGGCCCCACCATTTTCCCATTTTCTCGAGGGGTAGGAAGTTGAGGGGGTGGTGGGAAGGGGTGAATGGGAGGCAGTTCTAAATTGGACATCCACGATTCATGGAGGTAACTGCACATGTTGTAAAATTCAGCAGTCTCAATCATGTCTGATTTTTGTAACTGGGATATCCAAAATATGGCAATTTAAGCCTGGCAGGAGAACATCTCCGCTACTAGTCTTCCTTGAAGAGGTAGGGTATCTTTTTGGAGAGATAGGGGCTGGATTCTCCATTCTCGGGACTATGTCCCCATGCCGTCGTAAAAACTTGTGCCTTTCACACCAGATAAACTGGCATGAAAAGGCCCCATATTCACAGCCCTGCAGGGGGGGCAGCAGGGACCCGTTGTGAATCTAGCAGCTCCAGATACGGGCGTCCGCACTTCCGGGTCAGAGGCCACGCCGTAGGGTCCTCAGCTGGTGGGGGGCGGAGAATAGCGGGGCAGGCCTCTGGCAATGACCACAGGTAGTGGGTATGCAGTGCGGCGTACTCTCTGCATACACTGCTTTTCGGGGGCCGGAGATTTGGGGAACTGGCACCGGTCCCGATTCCATGCGCGGAAATGGATTTTCCGCCCCGATGCTGGACGTGATTTCGGCGTCGGGTGTGGAGAATCCAGCCTAAGATATGCTTTCGGATATGATCCCAGGGCACCCAGGGTTAGGTGTACTTGGGAGAAGTGATCTGCCCTTTCGGATTGTTAGAGGTAGACAGGAATATGTGTAAAAAGTGAAGAGAAGTCCATTGGAACTCTTAAGCTCATTGAAACTGTCTTGGCATGTCTCTCCATCTTTAAAACATTAGCACTTGCCATTTCACTCTGTCCTTTGGAATAAGCCTGTGTGTGGCACGGTCACACAGTGGTTAGCACTGCTGCCTCACAGAGCCAGAGACCCAGGTTCAGTTCCGGCCTTTGGTGACTGTCTCTGTGGAGTTTGCACTTTCTCCCCATTTCTGCGTGAGTTTCGTCCGGGTGCTCCAGTTTCCTCCCACAGTCCAATGATGTGCGGGTTATGTGGATTGGCCATGCTAAATTGCCCTTAGTGTCCAGGGATGTACAGGTTCTATGGGGTTACGGAGATAGGGTGTTGAAGTGTGCATAGGTAGGGTGCTCTTTCAGAGGGTTGGTGCAGACTCGATGGGCCAAATGGGCTCCTGCTGCACTGTAGGAATTCTATGGTTCCATTCCATGAGGGTTACCAATATCGGCCGAGTGCTGCATGAATGATTTCACAACCTATCATTATCACTGTGCGGTGCCTGACGGTGCACAGTTTGAACGTTTGCTCCAGGTGCTTATAAAGTCCTTGAAGTGGGACTGTGAATACAAATGCTTGTTTTTATAAAGGATTAAAGAATGTGAATGCTTTTTTTATAACAACGAGAGTGACTGTTTTGAAATAGAGCATCAATTAATAGTCACATAAGTAGTGATTTAAACTCAGCATGTGTCCTGAGGTTTGTCCAGGGTGGATTCTTGCTGAGTTAGCATGGAGGGTTTAAGGGAAAAGGGTGGTGCGTGGGGGGGGGGGGGGGGGGGTATGGGTGGCTTGAGTTGATACTAAGGTAGTATTGGGCTTTAAAGGGATGAATGTTGAGGTTGGCATGAGGGATGGATGTGGGGTATGAGGTAGCATGAGTTGGCATAGATGGGCATGGGATGTGTGGGCACAGGGGGTTTGAGGTGGCGAAGGATGGATGTTTTTTGTGTTATTGTTTTTTTCATCTTTTCCACAAGTTTATTCGCCCAGCCTGCCTCTGCATCTGGCGGTCACTGAACTCTTTCCACAAACAGCGGCCAAGGACTCCAATTTTCACACATACCTCCAGAACAAAAATCCAACCTTCTCAGGCAATTTCACCCTTGTCAGGTTTGCACAGCTGGAAATTGTCACCAATTCTGTTCTCCCCACCTGGAAGCCAAGATTCAGGCCTTTGTCTCCCCTTATATCCCCCTTAAATTATTTTTTGCATCCTCTCTTTGTCTTTCTATTCGACTTACTACTTTTTTCTCTCTCCTTTTAGTCCTTTATTTTTTAATTCTGCTCCCCTAGGACTCTTCTCCTCTTTCTATCTTTGCCACACCTTTTGATACCAATGTATGTATGACTTTCACACATGCCCCCCCCCCCCCCCCCCCCCACTCCGTTCGTTAAGATTAAGGCATCGAGTATATTATGATTGCCGGAAATGGGTGTGCTGCTGAGTAAACAACAGCAGAGCTGCAAGCAAGTGGGCATTATGCCAAGTGACACCTGGGCAGACTAAATTCCTCAGTATTTGTGGAGGATTAAGCCAGGAGAAAGTGAGGGATCCAAGGAAGGGGCATGTGGGGGATTGGTTGGGGGAGATATTATGGCTTGGGATAGATGAGAAGGGGTTAGACCTGGGTATTGCCAAAGGAGACTGTGAGGGACATTTTAGGGGAAGAGTTGGGGTTTACTCAAGGGGAAGGACTAGGGCTGAGGTACCAACAGAGTGGGGTGTGAGGCCTGGGAGTAGAGGATTTTTACACGGCAACATGTGCAGTAGAGGGATAAGAGGAATCAATGATGGTCGAGTTAGTCTGGTATCAGTTAGAAGGGTGGGGGTCAGATGAATCTGGGCAATGTCACTGGCATTTAGATATACACCGAGTAGCTTGGGAAAGAAAGGAGGGAGTAGGGGCCATAAAGATTGAGGGTGGTTGTGTGCTCAAAGAGCTGGGCATTTTTACTCAGAAAAATTCGATGTCTGGGCCACTTGATTGAAGAATCAAATGGATAAAGGGACTGAACTGTGTATAGACACAGGTTATTTGAAATTGATTGATTAATGACAATCAGGGCCGGCTCAAGGCACCGGCAACTCGGGCTGTCGCCCGGGGCGCTATGTGCTCGGGGGCGCCAGAGACTCGGGTCCCGCGCATGCGCAGTTGGGCCGGTGCCAACCAGCGCATGCGCGGTGGCCGCCCGCCCCCAGGGCAGCCCCCCGGCTCGGTCCACCCCCCCCCCTCAGTCCCCTCCGCCCCGCCCTCGGGTCTGCCCCCCGCCCCGCCCTCGGGTCTGCCCCCCGCCCCGCCCTCGGGTCCGCCCCCCCCGCCCCGCCCTCGGGTCCGCCCCCCCCCGCCCCGCCCTCGGGTCCGCCCCCCCTTCGGGTCCGCGGGGTTGGAGCCGGTGAGATCAGACAGTGTGTAACCCGGGGAGGATGGAGCCAGTGAGATCAGACAGTGTGTAACCCGGGGAGGATGGAGCCAGTGAGATCAGACAGTGTGTAACCCGGGGAGGATGGAGCCAGTGAGGTCAGATAATGTGTAACCCACATTAAATGTGCCGAAAGCATGCAGTAATAATAACATTTTGATGTGTACTGTGGATATTTCCTGGAGTCAGGCAGTTGCAGGCATGAAGTAAAAGAAAGTAACCTAATTTATCCTGTCAATATTTGTCTCCTTTTCACTGCTACGATGATCAGATCAGTGAATGATGGAGTGCGGAGGAATCACATGGTGGTTTGTAAACAGGAATGATAGACCGTAGAACAACAGGATTGTGAGAATGTGACGACATGGAGAATGCAACAGGGAACAATTAACTGCAATGGTTTTGTGCTAATTCAAACCACATTGGTTGTCTCTTGGATTTGTGCACGACCCAGTTCACTGAGGAAAGAAGTCCTGTTTATTCTCTCTTTCACATCTCTCTTCCCACCCCCCTCCCATCTGAAGGTATTTGCTCTTACCCTTGACTGCGTGCTTCTCCACCCTGTGCTTACTTTGCCTTGAGCCTTTTCAATTCCGTCCCATTATAAACTGTGTTCACCATTTGCAATTTAACCTTGAGATCTAGTGGGAGTGGAATTCCCGTGAATGGTGGGAGTTGACTATTTCCATTTGCAGTTATTTACTCTCAGTAATTTCCTTCATTGCCAGGGGAACAACCTGTGAGATCTTAGTCCAAGAGTTGGTTGTTATAATTTATACGTGAAAGACAGTGAAACATTCAGTGTCAACTCCTGTCTATGTATTCTCTGGTCTGGGAGTGGGACCATCATCTGGAATCCTGGAATTTCCATACCTGTGAAACAGGGTTAGAACTAGATGGTTCAAAGAAGGGTAGTTTGCTGTTTTCTCCCCCCACAATAGCAGATTATTTGGATGACCCCCCCTCGGGTCCGCCACCCCCGCCCCTCCTCGGCCTCGCCCCCCCGCCCCTCCTCGGCCTCGCCCCCCCGCCCCTCCTCGGCCTCGCCCCCCTCCCTCCCCCCCCCCTCCCTCCCCCCCCCTCCCCCCGCGCCCCCCCCCCTCGGCCCCGGCCCCGGCCCCGGCCCCGCCCCCCTCGGCCCCGCCCCCGCCCCGCCCCCCCGCTCGCCCCCCCTCCCTCGGCCCCAGCCCCGCCCCCCCCTCGGCCCCGGCCCCCCCCCGGCCCCGCCCCCCCCCGGCCCCGGCCCCGCCCCCCCCCGGCCCCGGCCCCGCCCCCCCCAAGGGCGCCGAAGTTCAGCTTGCCCGGGGCGCCAGCAACCCTAGAGCCGGCGCTGATGACAATGAGCGAGCATACATATAAATGACTTAGACATAAGGGGCGGGATTATCTGACCCCCCGCTGGGTTGGAGAATTGCCGGGGGTCGGCGTGAATCCCGCCCCCGCCGTCCTCCAAATTCGCCCGTCCCCCAAAAACTGGCCCGGCGTGAGTCGCGCTGCCCGCCTCGGAGAATGGCAGTGACCGGCGCGACTCATTAGGCCCCAGGGCTCCCTGAATCTTCAGGCCCGCGATGGGCCGAAGTCCCGCCGGCGTAAATTACCAGCGGGACCTGGCAGCGCGGGCGACCTCTGGGGTTCTGGGGGGGGGGGGGGGGGGTGCGGGGGGATCTGGCCCCAGGAGGTGCCCCCACGGTGGTCTGGCCCACGATCGGGGCCCACCGATCCGTAGGCGGGCCTGTGCCGTGGGGGGCACTCTATCCTTCCGCATCGGAGGCCGTGGTCCTCCACCATTCCCGGTGCGGAAGCGAATCACACTGCGATGCGCGGGGATGACGCCAGCACGTGCTGGCGCTCCCGCGCATGCGCCAACTTGCGCTGGCCAGCAGAGGCCCTTCGGCGCGTGGCGCCTAGCCCCTTTCCCGCTGGCCGGCGGGGCGCAAACCACTCCGAGGTGGGTCTAGCCCCTGAAGGTGCGGAGGATTCCGCAGCTTTGGGGTGGGTCAAAGCCAGAGTGGTTCACGCCACTACCGTCCCGCCAGGACCCCCCGCCCCTGCCGGGTAGGGGTGAATCCCGCCCAAGATTAGTTCAGGTGCTAGGTTTTTCTTTCTCGTTACCAAGGATTGTCGACCTCCATGACTGTATAAAATGGGATTAGACTAGTTTGGTGGTTATTTTTGATCGACATAGACGTGATAGGCCGCAGGGCCTTTTTTGTGCTGTAACCCTCTCTGGCTCTATGACTCTGGACCTTTGGAAAAATGTTGTGCAGTGAGTGCGGATTTTCCACAAGGTTGAAAAGGGATCTGGACTATTCCTGGAGGAGTCTGATGTTGCTGTGTAAACCAGATAGGGTTATTGGGTGATATAATCCAGGGGGACTGTTACCCCCGGTGCCTGTTCTGGAAACTCTTTTGATGGTCAGGGAAGTAGCTCCCAGAATTTGGGAAGTCCGGGGAAAAAAAATCATTTTATCATGGCCACCTCCCAGACTGAGCCATGGAAACCACCTTTATGACTTGCATTGAGCTCACAGCCATTGACAATCCAATGTCTTTACTTGCATTGTTTAACCCGGCTGCAGTCCTTAGGTAACCATTTCCTCCTCCCAGTAAAACTGCAGACTTCTGTCGGGCATTCGATTGTCCATATCAGCAGAGACCTTGTTCGGAGAAGTAGAAAGTTCATATGAAAGTGCTGATTGTTTGGAAGAGTGCAGACAGAGGATGGGATTGGGAGTGGCTGTGACATTTTGCCATGGTGGAACAGCCTCCCGCTTGCCCATGTTCACAAATACCTCCTGGAATGAGGCACCTGATGGCTGCTGGTGCCTCTGGAAATGTGTCCCACCAAGAGTTTCTGCACGGGGGTGGGGGGGGGGGGGGGGGGGGGGGGGGGGGGGGAATGGGGTGGGGGGAATGGGGGGGGGGAAATGGGGGGGGAATGGGGGTGCAATTCAGCAGACAAAAGATAAAATCCGCTTTTGAGCGCGTTTGGCGGGGTGTTTCTCGGTGGCTGCAGCGGCAAGATTCAGCCCGCTTTTCACTGGCACTTTGCCGGTTTTCTGGGCCTCGGGGAGCTTATCCTTGCCGAGGTCACACTTGGGCAGCCGTCCGGCACTGACAAGCTTAACTCGCCTGCTGGACCGGCTCCTCGCGGATCGGGCCGCCATTTTGGAAGGCTGCCCTGATCTCAAGACACTCCTTTCAGCTCACCCCCACCCGTCTTTCCGGACCATCCTCCCCAAACGTTTCTGGGGCCTTAGAATCCCCCCATCCCTCAGCCCCATTCTTATCGGAAAGGCCCACCTGAGCCCGACCCATTGGCACTGCCAACCTGGTACCTGAAAACCTTGGCACTGCCATATAGGCACCGCAGCAGCACCCCGGCACCATGGTGGCACTGCCAGGTTGCCAGGCTGCGTGCCAGGGGGAGTGTCGGGATACCACCCTGCTTGTGCCTGACCACCCAGGGCTCTCTGCTAGCCTGTGAGACCTCTCAAAGTGCCATCGCGCCTGGTACATGTTTGTGTAAACCAGTGCTAAACGGTGCCCTGGAGAGGTCTCACAGGGGCATCCGTTGATTCCCGGGCATCAGGTGCATATGGCATCCAGGTATTTGAAATGGGGTAATTTAGATATACAGATCTGGATCTCGGCCAGCGAGGGCAGGGTCCAGGTGGCGCTGGATAGAGTGAGTCAGGTGACTCGAGATCGGCCGCGCCTGGCGCAGAGGCCAATTTAGAGCTCTCGGCGATTCACCCGCTGCGGCCGGATCCGCGCTGAGTGCCACGCAGTGGCTGAATCGCGCCCCAGCTAGCCCAAATTCCGAGATTCCACTCGCACTACCAAAGCGGATCAAAAGCGGCTTTTACGAGATAAATAGTCACTTGTGAAGCGTATCACCTCCCACTTCGATATTCACGCATTCTAAGACCAGCAAAGTATCTAAAATGGCCTTTTTGATTGCTTTGGCTGAGATACCAGTCACTTCACACGCTCTCAGGTTACAGTGCAGGATCATGGGTATCCTTCTGCCAGGCTTGACTGGAAATGGTGGCACCGACGCTCTCAATCTCTGAGAAAAATAATCCCCTTTAAAAAAAGAATGCAGAAAATGTAAACTCTGCTCTTCAGTCAGGCTGTAACCTGTAATTAACAAGCAGCATTTTACAACCTTCTCTCTTTTTCGGTCATCTAATCAGTCAACAAACTTTTCTTACATGGCTCAAAGTTAATGGGCAAGTTACTACTAGTTGATTCCATTATGTCATGTTGCTGGAAACCATTGAGATAAATCTTACTTCAGATAACAACTCCAGTCTGATTAACCCTATAACTATCATAGATTATCATAGAATTTACAGTGCAGAAGGAGGCCATTCGGCCCATCAAGTCTGCACCGGCTCTTGGAAAGAGCACCCTACCCAAGGTCCACACCTCCACCCTATCCCCATAACCCAGTAACCCCACCCAACACTAAGGGCTATTTTGGACACTAAGGGCAATTTATCATGGCCAATCACCTAACCTGCACATCGTTGTGACTGTGGGAGGAAACCGGAGCACCCGGAGGAAACACACGCACACACGGGGAGGATGTGCAGACTCCGCCGTGCAGACAGTGACCCAAGCCGGAATTGAACCTGGGACCCTGGAGCTGTGACGCAATTGTGCTATCCACAATGCTACCGTGCTGCCCTATGTGGGCAGTGCACAAGATTTCAGTGACAAGGTAACTAGATATCCACTGGTGGCGAATTCTTTGTCTGAGCCAAGCTATGAAATCGCCACATGCAATGAATGATCTCTCATTGGAAGGAGGGAAATCAGAATATAAAATACTTGCACGTGGTTACAGAGCAGTGTTGCAGATGAGTCTGCTTCTTTCAAGTTCCAGAATAGCTTGGTTGAAAATTGCATGGCAATCTAACTAATGTTAAAAAAAATAAATAGAACTTATAAAAGCTTGGATTCTTATGAATATTAGAAGCAAAACAAGTCAGGATTCAGAACAGAAAGATCGGGGCAAATAAACGTGATAATGTAATGTACAGAGAAGAATTTAACTTATTATAGAAAAATGAATAATCCAGGAAATAGATTTTCTCAAACAAATCTCTACCAAATCAAAGAGGGTAATTTTTTTAAATATAAATTTAGTGTACCTAATTCATTTTTTCCAGTTAAGGGGCAATTTAGCATGGCCAATTCACCTAGTCTGCACAGCTTTTGCGTTGTGCGGGGTGAGACCCACGCAAACACGGGGAGAATGTGCAAACTCCATATGGACAGTGACCCATAGCCGTGATAGAACCTGGGACCTCGGCACTGTGAGGCAGCACCACTAATCACTGTGCCACCGTGCTGCCCCCAAAGAGGATAATTAATGGAGTACGACATTGTATTAACTCAAAGATTATTACAATTACACAATTCTTCTTTGAGACTTTCCCTGCCTACTTGATAACTACAAAGCTACAAAAAGAAATATTTTTATTCAGAAATTTCATCTCACTGAAGAGGCTTCAGGCCAGTGCAGACCCAACAACCTGCTCTGAAAACTCTGCTCACATTTTTACAGCTATGATAATTTGCACCACCGCAGCTGAGACAATTCACAATCTTCCAAGTGAAACGTTCCACAATGTTCTAAAAAAAAATCAATTACCCCATCTCCCATTGTTAATGGACCCTATAAAAGCAATTCCAAGATCCAGATCTGGATCTGCATCTTTTTTAAGAATCAATATTGTCATGTGAGAGTACCTTTGAAAATTGGGTGCTTAAGAAATGTACCTTTAAGAAAAGGGTGTTTATCAGTGATGCCAGAGTGTGGGTGGAGCTAGGCTGCTTGTCAGCTTTTTACTTTCGTTTTAGGCTGTTCGCTGCAGGGTGTGTTTTAGTTTCGTTTTGAGAGCTGGATAGCTGCAGTCACAACCAGAAGGTGTATGAATATCTCTGTAATCTAAGGACTGTAAATCGATCCTGGTGATTTAAAACTAATGACAGTATTGGCTTTAACCTGATGTGCTTCTGGTAAAAGGTGTTTTAAGTCTTATGGATGTTAAAAGGAAAGCTTAAAGGATTACTTAGTGTTGTATTCTTTGGGGGTTGTATTTGAAGTAATGGTTGCTAAAATGTTCAATGTATATTTTAAAAAGGTTAACTTTAGTTCATAGAATAAACATTGTTTAGCTTTGAAAAACACTTTTCCATTTCTGCTGTTCCACACCTGTAGAGTGGGCCGTGTGTTCCCCAGACCACAATCTATTAAAAGTTGCGGGTCAGGTGACCTCCATGATACACTTTGGGGTTCTCTCAACCCTGGCCCATAACAATATATTATTCCTTCAGCCTAACCTTGTCTGTATCAAGTTTTGTTGAAATCCATCCATTAGTTTTATAAACAGGCTAACAGGGTTGAAATGATGACCTTCACCCACCTTCAGTGGTGGAGATAAGTGCCATCACTGGTGGGAGGGTATAATTACAGTCTGCCAAGCAATTTCTATTATAACAGTGGATGTAGGAATTTGGATCTCTAATATAAAATTAATAAAAGAATGTACGGCTTTAAAAGGAGGACTGAATTACCTTTGTCCCAATTATTCTCATGTCTTCTCACCCTGTTTTGTCTGAAGACTGTATTTGGCAGTAATTCCCTATGTCCAAAGCCAAGAAATACCAACTGTTCCTGTTAAAATATTGGCCCGCTTGCAAGAAAAGATCAACCTAACAAATATTTACAACATCAATTCATTGTGATATTAAATTTAAAGTCACCCGCATCGTAACTGCGCAAAAACGATCTACTTTGCATTTCATCCTTTGATTTGGGTGGGGCTTTTGTGGAATATCAAGGGCCGAGTGAGGGTCATTACTGGAGACCAATTAAATCACTGGCTTCATCATGATACTCGGGCCAAATTAGAGGCTTTATTTAACTCGTCGGCACAGATATGGTGGACTAGAAGGGCCTCCTTCTGTGCTACATTCTTCTATGCTCCTTCATTTTCATCCCTTGTCCACATTGTTGGGGTTACATTGCCACCTTGAAGATGGAGCGAGGGCAGGCAGCCTATTCTAATGGGCACCGCTGGCAATGGTCTTAACTGGCAGTTTTCAGAATCCTGGGAGAAAGCCAGGGTGACTCACCCACCAAATCTCACTTCCTTTGTCTGAGGTTTACCCTGCTCACTGCAACCGATCAGAAACTCCACATGTGAGAAACTTCAGCCGCAAACCTACATGTTACCAAGCCTTAGCATGGCAGAATTCTGCGTGCGCCAGAATTATGAAATTTCCTGTGGACTCACAACGATGCAGCGATGCTTTTTCCAATTATCCATTATCGCTTTTCAATGCACCAACAAGCTTTTCCGCTCCAACATTGCCACGGACATTTATGCCCCATTGAATTTAATGGGTGTAAATCAGATGGTCCTGTGAATGGTGTGGAATCTGACCTGTTTTATCCCTGCCCAGGCAGGGTGAAAACAGTAGAATTCTATCGCAATCTAAAAGAATTTGGATCGGATGTACAAAGTTCTTATTTTCCCAACCTTACAGAATCAAACAAAATTCTCCACCAGAAATCGACGGCAAGAATACAACAAAAAAAAGTACATGATAGTGCAATAGATTTTTCATTAAATGACACCTGCAGGGCACCAATGTAATAACCGACCAGTTAATACAGCCACATCTTTCCTGTGTATATTTCAAAATGCAACAAGATTAAGGGCCTGGACGCATTGGTGCATTAGATGGATAAGTTCCACTCGGCCAAAAGTTTTTTTTTGCGTTCTTTGACAATTGTCCAAAATAGAACAAGACGTGAGTGTAAGTCATAAAATATTCTCTGGAATTATACATTTTTGTCATTATTTTTATCCTGTTTTGCAAAACTGTACTGGTATTGCATTTGCCAGCCATGCTAGAGCTTGTGAATGAAACTGCAGTAACCTTCAGTCAAAGTGACAGTGAATTGTGTTTCACGAGCAGCTTCTGCATGGTCACAAAGGGCTGCAGTAAATTCCCATCCCAAATTATTGGCAGATATTTTAAAATTCTGAAAAGTATTGGATGACTTACGAAATGCACCTCCCGCATCTCATCATTTTCGGAGCTGCCTCCAAGAAGTTCACTCTTGACTTTCATGCTAAGTCTAGACACTTTACCCATGCCAATTCCAGACTTGCGTGCAGCTCTCATATCTGGCGAGACTCTTCTCGACTCTTCCTCACATTCCGTGACAGGACACAAGTTAAATTTAGTGTTGGACACACATTGTCTCACTTCCAGCCTCTAACCCTGCCTGTGTTGCAATCTATCTTGTCTCTCTCTATTTTAGCCACACTAAAATGGTAGCTCTCCTTTAAGCTCACCAGTGCCACCAGAGCTCTAAGTAAGCCGCCAGAATGTTCTTCCTCTTTCCTACGTCTTCGCTGTGTCGAAATAAAGGCTCACCACACTAGCTAACTGTTCCAACAACTCATTATTTCCCAGAACCTTGAGTCTCCCTATCTCTTTCAAAGTTTCCTTCATCTTGTAAACTTGTCGTTTAAAATCCAACATTGATGCCAGCTAACCACTGCTGTTATTTGCATGGGATCATTGAAATTGCTATGCAGGAGGCCATTCAACCCATCATCTCCAGTCCAATGCTAGCTCTGCCCATTCTGATTCCAATTTAGCTCATCTTCCATTCTAATCTTTTCAACGGGTCATGGCTTTCCAGATAATTTACAATAGGATTGTTTCAATGCCAGTGAAGTCATCTATTATTGTACTACGGGTACGTAGTTTGTTAATATTCTTTGTAAGATGTATGGTGCTTTCCAGAAAAAAGTTACTTGAGGTCCAAACAATTTGGTGCTTTTACAGCATGATATGTATTTTTTTCCAATTAAGGGGCAATTTACCATGGCCAGTCCACCTACTGTGTTGTGGGGATGAGACCCACGCAGACACAGGGAGAATGTTCAAACTCCACACAGACAGTGACCTGGGGCCGGGATTGAACCCGGGTCCACAGTACCGTGAGGCAGCAGTGCTAACCACCGTGCCAGAAATTTACTGAATCTCAACATATTTCCCTGTAGTATTTATCTGACCGACAATCTCAGCAGCAGATTACAGATGGAAAGAGAGGAATTGTGCAATTACTGCCACTCAAATGTATTTCTCAGAATAGTCAAATTAAGTTCTGATCTGCAATGATAATTCAAGGAAGTAACCACTATTGACATGTTTCTAGGTTTAAGGAACTTCTTTATGAAGATTGGTTGGAGAAATTCGGCCTATTTTCCGTGGAGAAAGGGAGGCTGAGAGAAGACTTGATAAGGTATTCAAAAGAGGAGTCGGGACAGAGTAGATAGGGAGAAACTGTTACCATTCCATGAAAGGATCAAGGATGAAAGGACATAGAACACAGAACAAAAAACAAAGAACAGTACAGCACAGGAACAGGCCCTTCGGCCCTCCAAGCCTAAACCGGTTATGATACCATCCTTGGTCAAAACCCTCAGCACTTCCTCGTGCCGTATTCCTCTATAGCAGGGGTGGGCAAACTTTTCCGTGCAAGGGCCACATTCAGAAATTCACAATTTTAAAGGGCCGCATAGTATATTAAGTAAAATAATTAATATTTAAAATAGCCAAAATAAAAGGTTTTGAAAGAAAAAAAAGCAATTAATTTTTATTAATTAATATTTTAAAGTAGAAACTTTACATGAAACACATTTATTTGAAAAACAAAGTAACTCAGTTTAAAGAAAAAAAAGCAATTAATTTTTATTAATTAATATTTTAAAGTAGAAACTTCACATGAAACACATGTTGTGCCGAGCAATGATCACCCTACTCAAGTCAACGTATCCACCCTATACCAGTAACCCAACAGCCCCCCCATTAACCTTAAAATAAAAAAAATAAAAAAATGTAAAAAAAAATTTAAAAATGTTTAAATTTTTTTTATTTTTTATGACTTGATCTTGGTGGGCCGCATAAAGACCTTTCCGTAATTTGCCCACCCCTGCTCTATACCCATCTTAACCATTGATGCACTATCAATTACGACGAGACGAGAGTAGAGAGTAATCGAGGCTTTATTACGCAGAGATGTGTAGCCTCCCGCAGCTGCTGCCAAAATGACTGCAGCTCGGTGAGCACATACATTTATACTCCGCCTACTGGGTGGAGCCAGCAGGCAGGGATCTACCCCGTACCTGTATTACAGGGGCCTTACCGTAATACCCTCGTATGCAGTATACACAATACAACAGTGGTGACTACCACATTCACCCCCTGTTAAAAATGAGTCCAGCGTGGGTGGTGGAAAACTATTTACATACAGGTTGTTTAAAATTTAAGAACAGGTTACAAATTTAGACGATCGGGCGCCTTGATCCGTCATTGTGAGCGCTGCAGTTCTGGTGGCGATTCAGGTTCGGTCGTTGGTGACTCCGGGAGCGTTTCAACCTCATCTTCATCCCCGGGTGGGACCAAGGGGAGGATGGATCATCCTGGAGCGGGGGCTGTGGTGGGGTGCGCTGGGGGGAGGGAGGGTGGCACTGGGGTGGGGGGGGCGGTGTGGGGACCCAGCTGGAGCCAGGTTCCTGAGGGAGACTGTGTCTTGGCGGCCGTCGGGGTATGCTACGTAGGCGTATTGCGGGTTCGCATGGAGTAGCTGTACCCTCTCAACCAACGGGTCCACCTTGTGGAGCTGCACGTGCTTGCGGAGGAGAATGGGTCCTGGAGTTGTCAGCCACATTGGGAGCGAAACCCCGGAGGTGGACTTCCTTGGGAAGGCAAAGAGACATTCATGGGGGGTTTTGTTAGTCACGGTGCAAAGAAGCGACCGAATGGAGTGGAGTGCGTTGGGAGGACCTCCTGCCAGCGGGAGACCAGGAGATTCCTGGACCGTAGGGCCAGCTGGACGGCATTCCAGACCGTCCCATTCTCCCGCTCCAACTGCCCGTTTCCCCGGGGTTGTAGCTGGTCGTCCTGCTCGAGGCAATGCCCCTGTTGAGCAGGTACTGGCGCAGCTCATCGCTCATAAATGAGGATCCCCGATCGCTGTGGAGGTAGACAGGGAAACCGAACAGAGCGAAGATGGTGTTGAGGGCTTTGATGACGGTGGCAGACGTCATGTCGGGGCATGGGATGGTCAAGGAGAATCTGGAATATTCGTCGACCACATTAAGAAAGTACGTGTTGCGGTCGGTGGAGGGAAGGGACCCTTTGAAGCCCAAGCTGAGGCCTTCACCAGGCGCGCTCGGTCTGGCCGGTAGAAGTGCGGTTTACACTCCGCCCACACCTGGCATTCTCTGGTGATAGCCCTGACTTCCTCGATGGAGTAGGGCAGATTGCGGGCCTTTATGAAGTGATAAAAGCGGGTGACCCCTGGGTGACAAAGATCGTCGTGCAGGGTCCGGAGTCGGTCCACTTGTGCACTGGCACATGTACCTTGAGATAGGGCATCGGGGGGCTTGTTGAGCTTACGGGGGTGATACAAAATCTCATAATTGTAGGTGGAGAGCTCGATCCTCCACCTCAAGATCTTATCGTTTTTGATCTTACCCCTCTTGTGTGTTGGTAAACATGAAGGCAACCGAACGTTGGTCAGTGATGAGAGTGAGTCTGCTGCCGGCCAGGTAATGCCTCCAATGACGCACAGCTTCAACGATAGCTTGGGCATCCTTTTCAACGGAGGTGTGCCGAATTTCGGAGGCATGGAGTGTGCGGGAAAAGAATGCCACGGGCCTGCCTGCCTGGTTGAGGGTGGCGGCCAGAGCGACGTCTGATGCATTGCTCTCGACTTGGAAGGGGAGCGGCTCGTCGACCGCGTGCATCGCGGCCTTGGCGATGTCGGCCTTGATACAGTTGAAGGTCTGGTGAGCCTCGGCCGTCAGTGGGAAAACGGTGGAGTGAATGAGTGGGCAGGCCTTGTCTGCATAGTTAGGGATCCACTGGGCATAGTACGAGAAGAACCCCAGGCATCGTTTGAGGGCCTTGGGACAGTGGGGAAAGGGGGAGTTCCATGAGGGGGCGCATGCGATCAGGGATGGGCCCCAGAGCTCCGTTCTGAACCACAGAGCCGAGGATGACTAATCGGTTCATGCTGAACACGCACTTCTCCTTGTTGTCGGTTAGGTTGAGGAGTTTGGTGGTGTGGAGGAATTTGGAAAGGTTAGCGTCGTGGTCGTGCTGGTCGTGGCCTCAGATGGTGACGTTATCCAGGTACGGGAAAGTGGCCCACAGTCCGTACCGTTCAACCATTCGGTCCATCTCCTGTTGGAAGACCGAGACCCCGTTAGTGACGCCGAAGGGAACACTAAAGAAGTGGTAAAGGCAAGCGTCCGCTTCAAATGTGGTGTTCGGGCGGTCCGCCTTGCGGATGGGGAGCTGGTGGTAGGCAGATTTCAGGTCCACTGTCGAGAAGACCCGGTACTGTGCAATCTGATTGACCATATCAGATATGCGTGGGAGGGGGTACGTGTCGAGCTGCGTGTACCGATTGATGGTCTGACTGTAGTCAACGACCATCCTGTTTTTATCCCGTTTTCACCACTACCACTTGGGCTCTCCAGGGGCTGTGCTGGCCTCGATAATACCTTCCCGCAGCAGCCGCTGGACCTCAGACCTGATGAAGGTCCTGTCCTGGGCACTGTACCTGGTGGCGACGGGTTTGCAATCTGGGGTGAGGTTTTCAAACAGATTAGGGGGGTCGACCTTAAGGGTCGTGAGACCGCATACAGTAAGGGGTGGAAGGGGCCTGCCAAATTTCAGGGTTAGGCTCTGGAGATTGCACTGGAAGTCCAGGCTGAGTAGCAAGGCAGCGCAGAGGTTGGGGAGGATGTCGAGCCGGAAGCCGCTGAACACCACACCCTGGATGGTGAGGGTGGCAGTGCAGTACCCCCGGATCTCCATGGAATGGGAACCGGAGGCCAGGGAGCTTCTCTGGTTGATGAGGTGTACCGTGAGGGAGCAGCGCCTTACCATATTGGGGTGGATGAAACTCTCAGTGCTCCCGGAGTCCAGAAGGCAGGATATCTTGTGCCAGTCGACCTTCACTGTCGTCGACGCGGTCGCGAGGTTGTGCGGCCGGGACTCACCGATCGTGATGGAGGCCAGACGCGGCTGGTCGGCGGCGGTTGTAGGTGATGAGTGGCCCGATGAGGCGCCCGATGAGTAGTGGTCCTGAGGCGGGGAAGATGGCAGCACCCAGGGGCTGCACGTGTTGCAAGATCGCTAGTTTCTTGGTCGCCACGAGGTCGAGGGTAGCCCCTTCTAAGAGGCGCTGGCGAACGTAGGCCGACCCTGTGCCCGTAACGAACACGTCTCTATCTAGCAGGTCAAAATGTTCAGCGGCCGAAACAGCCTGGCAATTGCAGTCTCTCACCAGGGCGAGCAGGGTACGCCAGAAATCTTCCACAGACTCACCGGGGAGTTGATGCCGCGTGGACAGGAGGTACCTGGCGTAGATTTTGTTAGTCCACTGAGTGTAATTCTCCTTCAGTAGCACCATGGCCTCAGCATTGGTCGGTGCATCCCAGTTGAGGGGAAAGATATCGGAGCTCAGCCGCGTGTACAGGATCTGGAGCTTATGTACCTCTTGAGGGTGGTTCTGTCGCAGATCCGATGTAGGCTTCAAAGCAAGCTTGCCAATGTGCGAAAGCCGACTTGGTGTTGTCTGCTTGAGGGTGAAGCTGCAGGCGATCTGGCATGATGCGGAGGTCCATCGTTGTAAAATCTCTGTGTAATAAATTGATACACCTATCAATTACGACGAGACGAGAGTAGAGAGTAATCGAGGCTTTACTATGCAGAGATATGTAGCCTCCCACAGCTGCTGCCGAAATGGCTGCAGCTCGGGGAGCACACACATTTATACTCCGCCTACTGGGCGGAGCCAGCAGGCAGGGATCTACCCCCGTACCTGTAGCACAGGGGCCTTACCGTAATACCCTCGTATGCAGTGTATACAATACAACAGTGGTGACTACTACATCCATGAATTTGAAGAGATGCCTTTTGAACACTGTTAATGCATCTGCTTCCACAACCTCCCCTGGCAACGCATTCCAGGCACTCGCCATCCTCTGTGTAAAAAACCTGCCTCACAGATCTCCTCTAAACTTTGCCCCGTGGACCTTAAACCTATGCCTCCTTGTGACTGACCCCTCCACCCTGGGAAAGAGGGCCTGCCTATCCACTCTATCCATGCCTCTCATAATCTTGTAGACCTCTATCAGGTCGCCCCTCAACCTACGTCATTCTAATGAAAACAGTCCGAGTCTATTCAGCCTCTCCGCATAGCTAACATCCTCCAGACCAGGCAACATCCTGTTAAACCTCCTCTGCACTCTTTCTCCAAAGCCTCCACATCCTTCTAGTAGTGTGGCGACCAGAAATGTGTGCAATATTCCAAATGCGATCTAACCAAGGTTCTATGTAGCATGATTTGTCAATTTCTATACTCGATGCCCTGTCCAATGAAGGCAAACATTCCATATGCTTTCTTGTCTACCTTAAATAAATAATCTTTTATTGTCACAAGTAGGCTTACGTTAACACTGCAATGAAGTTACTATGAAAAGCCCCTAGTCGCCACATTCCAGCGCCTGTTTGGTACACAGAGGGAGAATTCAGAATTCTTAGCTGGTACAGGAATTGAACCTGCACTGCTAGCCTTTTTCTGCATCACAAACCAGCTGTCTAGCCTACTGAGCTAAACCAGCCTCTTGTCCACTTGAGTTGCCACTTTCAAAGATCTGTGGACATGTATGCCCAGATCTCTCTGACTTTCAATATTCCTAAGAGTTTTGCCATTGCCATTTCCTATATATTTCACCTCAATGTTAGACCTGCTAAAATGCACTACCTCACATTTCTCTTCCCAAGTCTCCAACCTATCTATGTCCTGCTGTATCCTCTGACATCCTCAACACTGTCTGCCACTCCATCAACCTTGGTGTCATCTGTGAACTTACTAATCGGACCAACCAAATTTTCCTCCAAATCGTATATGTATATTACAAACAACAGAGGCCTCAGCAGATCCCTGTGGAACACCACTAGTCACAACTGTCCATTGAGAAAAACACCCTTCTACTGCAACACTCTGCCTTCTGTGACCGAGCCAGTTCTGTATCCATTTTGCCACCTCATCTCTGATCCCATGTGACTTCATCATTTGTACCAGTCTGCCATGAGGCACCTTGTCAAAAGCTTTACTGAAGTCCATGTAAACAACATCCACCACCCTCCCCTCATCAATCATCTTTGTCACCTCCTCAAAAAACTCAATCAAGTTAGTGAGGCATGACCTCCCCTTCACAAAACCATGCTGTCTATTGCTAATGAGTCCATTTGTTTCCAATTGGGCATAGATCCTGTCCCTGAGAATTCTCTGCAATAATTTACCGACTACTGACGTGAGGCTCAAAGGCCTATAGTTTCCTGTACTATCCCTGCTACCTTTCTTAAACAGTGGTACCATATTAGCTATTCCCCAGTCCTCTGGGACCTTACCTGTACCCATTGAGGATACAAAAATGTCAGTCAAGGCCACAGCAATTTCCTCCCTTGCTTCCCTCAGTGTTCTGGGGTAAATCCCATCAGGCCTAGGAGACTTATTTACCTTAATGTCTTTTAAAACACCCAATAGCTCCTCCTTTTTGATGTCAACATGATCCAGACTGTCCACACACCCTAATCAAGAATCATCTTCCACAAAGTCTTTTTCTTTGGTGAACACAGATGCAGGGTATTCATTTAGTACCTCGCCCATTTCCTCTGGCTCAACACATAGATTCCCGCCACTGTCCTTAAGTGGCACAGTCCTTTCCCTGGACACCCTCTTGCTTTTTACATATGAATAAAAAGCTTTGGGATTCACCTTAATACTATTTGCCAAAGACTTTTCATGACCCCTCCTAGCCCTCCTAATTTACCTGTAACTTACCCTTGCAGCTCCGTGGAGGTCATTGAGCTTCTTCTCCCAAAATGAGCGGTGGTCCTCCTGGTCATGCTGCCCGCACTGATAGATGCTGCCACTGCCTCCCAGGCGGCACTTCTGACCCTGCTGCTGGCCCTCCGACCCCCTCGGGGCAGCCTGTCCAGGTCGGCATCTGCAAAACGAGAATCAGACGGTGAGACAGCCAGTAATGGCAAGAAGCTCACGGGGGCCTGTTTTTGACACTAAGTGCCGTTGATTACGGGCTGCAATCTCGCCAATGTGACTGTCGAGGAACACCCCGCCAAACGCGCCCAAAATAACACTTAGAAATGTTTCCGCTGAATTGCGCCCTGAATCAAGAATCAGATATCCCGAGTACCAGTCTTATGCCCTAATAGTTGGAATAGCCTTTTGGTGGTCATGGTTCCATTTGCCTCCGGCATTGCCATCATTGTAATGGAGGCATGTGGATATGCTAAGTTGAGGGTTCTTCAATGGGACCTGACATTACTGGCTGACCAGAGATGAATATGGATACAAACATAGACCTTGATTCCTTCCCTGGAAGAGATTTTTGAAAATGTGCTCTCTTTGCAAATGTGATCGCATCATTTCACTCCTGCCAGATATTTACACCATTGTTCTGGTATATTTGCCATTTTCCTGCCAAAGTTAAATATGGATTCTAGGAATAGCCTGTGGAATGTCAGGACCAGAACTTGTCATTGTAAACCAATTGAGGAATTGTTTGATGGAACTTACTTCTGTAAAAGTAAAGTTGCCATAGTCCCAAATGACGATAGTCTGCTTCACCATTTGAGGGGGAGAACTGATTGGTGGTGATTTAACCTGAGGATCACCACACATTGGGCGAGGGGCAAGGTTGAGAAGGCGGGGCCTTCATGAATAACCTCTAATTACATCTAATGCACATAGGGATAACGACATTTTATTTTGCCAATTTATTGAAATCTGTTGTGTACCATCAATGACTTTATATAGATGAAGTATGGCTAATTAAGAAAATAATATTGGGTATCATGATTGGTGGCTGCTTGCAAACTCCCTGTCACAACTTGCTTAAGTTGTCTCTATTCTTGCCAAACTACAATGACCATTCTTCACCCGCAGCTCCTTCTCTCACTTCCTCCTAAGGATAAACACTCTTCCCTCCACCTCCCTTTCTTCTAATTGTGTTGAAACATCCATTGCGCTGTCTCCCACCAAATCTGTCCTTTCCATAAGCCTCAATGTCGTGGAACCTCTTATGGTCCCCAGGAATCTCTTCAGCTCGCTATCATCAAACCATGGCTTCATGATTTATCCCATCTTGTCCTATCATCTTGGGTCCCTATGCCATCGGCTTCAGCCGCTCACTTAGGTTTCTCAAGAAGAAAACTCAACGGATGGCAGTATTCCAATGCAGTAATAACACGGCAAGGAGAACCCTACAACGCAGTGCCAATAATTAAAGAGGTTTACGTAAAAACCATGAACAGGAAGGAAAACTCCTAAACATCACTTGCAGGAAGTAATTACTGTCATGTGATGGCAGGAGATTACTTTATTATATAGTGTCACAGTATTGCTAAGATAAGAAAACAGTCATATAAACCACTAACCCAAGTTGACTAGAAGTAGTTTCATTTGCATGTCAAAGGATGGACTTGAGCCAGAGACTGCTGAATGTATTTACTCTCTCTTTTGTATCGATTACATTCTGCAACAAATTGCAGTTTATGTATAATTTATTCTTGGCTGAATTATAATTTTTTGTTTTTGCTGGGGGAACTTTCTGCAACCAACCTGCGGTAGGAAAATTATGAAATTTCAGGATCTTAATCTGCCACCAGATTGCTGTTGGCCACTGGAGCTGACTCCATTCAATTATTACAAATGTGGTAATTTAAGTGGTTGAGGTGGGCAGAGGCACAACAGAGACACATGACTGCCCGTACCATCCAGCTAAATGTTGCAGCTGCAGCCCGAAAGGGGGAGTCAAAGATTTTTATCGGCTGACGTGAACAATGAGACGTTCCGAATGTGAGACCTGGGCAGCACGGTAGCACAGTGGCTAGCACAGTGGCTTTGCAGCTCCAGGGTCCCAGGTTCAAGTCCCGGCTTGGGTCACTGTCTGTGTGGAGTCTGCACGTTCTCCCCGTGTCTGCGTGGGTTTCCTCCGGGTGCTCCGTTTTCCTCCCACAGTCCAAAGATGTGCAGGCTAGGTGGATTGGCCATGCTAAGTTGCCCTTAGTGTCCAAAAAAGGTTAGGTGGGGTTACGGGGATAGGGTGGAGGTGTGGGCTTGGGTAGGGTGCTCTTTCCAAGCGCTGCTGCAGACGCGATGGGCTGAATGACCTCCTTCTGCACTGTAAATTCTATGATTCTATGATAAACAAACCCATGACCTCTGCCACCCAGAAGGACAAGGGCAGAAGATGCATGGAAACATCGCCCACTCCAAATACCCCTCCTCCCAAGCTGCACGCCGTCATGACTTGGAACTATCTTGCCGTTCCTTCACTGTTGAAGGGTCAAAATCCTGCAACTTCCTCCCTAACAGCACGATGGGTCAAACCCCTGCATCCCCATCCTAACAGCCCGTAGAGCTGTTCAAAAAGATGGCCCACCTCCACTTTCCCAAGCACAGTTGTGGAGGGGCAATAAATGCTGGGCGAGCCAGCGATGTCCACATTCCGGGACTGAATTAATAAAAAAGGTTTCTTGCCCAAAAGGGGAAAAAAAGTGTCTGCCGTCTAACGCAAACCAATTCTCAGAATGGTACCATTCTGAGGCCTTCTTGGGCCTGAGAAAGCCATACCAATCGAGTCCTGAAATCAATGTGTTTTTGCTAGTTTGAGGACCTGTGGCAGGCTCAGCATTAAGACCATAAGACATAGGAGCGGAAGTAAGGCCATTCGGCCCATCGAGTCCACTCCACCATTCAATCATGGTTGATTTCAACTCCATTTACCCGCTCTCTCCCCATAGCCCTTAATTCCTCGAGCATTGAACAGCTTATTGCTGGCATGGCTTCCACCATGCCCAAGAAGGAACGTGTGGAATATCTTTGGTCGCCTGGAAACATGGTTCACTGACTGACCTCAATGATGTCTTCATTTGGGTTGGTTTGGGGGTGGGGGGGGGGGGGGGGGGGGGAAGGCAAAGACTCCCTGTGACCCCCAAATTGGAAATTTGGGATGCATTTTTCAAGGATCAGAAACCTATCGGATCCGATTTGTATCCAAAATACCTGGCACCCCAAAACAATCTTTCTGGTTTGTGTGCTTCCACCCTTCCAGGTGTTTAACCTTTATGATTTTACATCCACTCTCAGCATCAAGTAATCCCAAGTGTGATGTGAATATGTTGGATGCAAAGCAAACATCCCTATTGTGTCTGAGAGAGAAAGGAACGGCAAACCTAGCCAGCTGACCTGATTCAACAAGGTCAAAAGACATTGGGCTGGATTCTCTGTTGCTGTGACTAAGTGTTGACGCTGGCGCAGGATTTGTGGAGTTTTGCAACAGCCAAACTATTGCCGCACCTGGATAGATTCCCTAACTGTTATGGGGCTAGCACAGCACCACCACGTGGAACACAATCGATTCCAATTAAAAATGGTGCCGGATTTTCGGATTCGCGATTGACGCTCAGGAGGCTGACAAGCTGCAGCCACATATACACATTACAATCCCCACTCACACTCATCCAACCAACAAGATGGCACAGGTTGCGCTGGAGCAAGCCCATCCTGCGCATGGGTTGGCTGGGGCCAGAGGGCTCCTAGGGTGTGGCCTGTGGGGACATCCATATGACCAATGGCCCTAAATTCACAGTGGGCTGTCAGCGACATAGAATCATAGAATTTAGAATAATAGAATTTACAGTGCAGAAGGAGGCCATTCGGCCCATCGAGTCTGCACCGGCTCTTGGAAAGAGCACCCTACCCAAGGTCAACACCTCCAGCCTATCCCCATAACCCAGTAACCCCACCCAACACTAAGGGCAGTTTTGGACACTAAGGGCAATTTATCATGGCCAATCCACCTAACCTACACATCTTTGGACTGTGGGAGGAAACCGGAGCACCCGGAGGAAACCCATGTACACACGGGGAGGATGTGCAGACTCCGCATAGACAGTGACCCAAGCCGGGAATCGAACCTGGGACCCTGGAGCTGTGAAGCAATTGTGCTATCCACAATGCTACCGTGCGCAGCTGCATGGCTGCCTTGCAGGCCGCAGCAATGGTGTTCCATGCCTGTCCACCCCGGCCTCACAGCCCACCCCCCGTTAGTCCCTCCAGCCCTGGCAGAAGCCCCCCGACCAGCAGCAGAACTGTCAGCAAACTATGGCGACGTTGGAAACTTTCGTACCCCCTCTCTCTCCCTCATCAGCCACGATGCCGGCTTCACGATTTTTAAAAGCACAAGTGAACTGTGCCGTCGTGAATTCGCCCATCGGTGGTGGAGAATCGCGGAGGCTTCGGAGAATACTGGGTCAGGCCCATTAATAGTATGCAAACGGTGTTTACTGTACGTGCATTCCAGAACGCATTGGTGTCGTTCTTGAGGTGATGGAGAATTGCGGTTTGGTGTCAAATTGGCGCCCACCGCGATTTCGATGTCGCAATCGATTCTCCGCCCAATCACGTTTCACAATTTCGCCATCGGCCCACAGAGGATCCTGCCCATAAGGTTAATTCTTACAGACTCACTTATTTGAGATGATCAAAGGGCACAATTCATTTATCCCTTACCAGGTGAAAATATTAAGAGCTTTTCATTTTATGTGTACAATGTTATTCCTCAATAATTTAGGAAGTTTGTGTTTATCAAAACAAGAATGGAGGAAGTTCCTTCAAGTTTAGTACATGAAACTGGATCAGTATTGTCAGACAGAAACCTTTGCCTCATCACTTTCGTGGGTCTGTTATCTAATACCTCCTTTATATACCACACACACCAGTGCAGATCTGGAATGTTTCTCAGACTGGGATATGTTGACGGGGCTTAAGGGGCTGAATTTTAGAGGACAGGTTACATAAGCTTTCTGTGTATTCATTTCAATTTGAAGGTTGCGGGGTGATCCAACTAAGATCCTTAAAATGGTTCAGTAGGGCAAATAGAGATAAACTATTTTTTCTAATGGGGGAAATCCAGAACAAGAGGGCTTAATCTTAAAATTTCGGACTGAAATCAGGAAGCACTTTTCACATAAAGGGTAGTGGAAATGTGGAACTCTCTCCCTGAAAATGCTGAGACAATTGAAATCTTCAATGATAGACCTTTGTTGAGTAAGAGTAAATCCAGTTGAGACAGAGATAATCTACGATCTCATTGAATGGTGCACATGGTTGAGGAGCTGGATGGCGCCTCTATTCTTATGTTCTTGTGATACAGGAACTCCAAATCATGAAACTGCACTCCACCGTTGGCAATATATGTTGATAAAATTCTCTCAGTTTTCAGATGATACATCTTTTAATTCTCCATCTAGAATGACATGGGCAGCAGGTGCATGGGAACGCCATCACCTGCTAGTTTGCCTCAAAGTCACCCATCATCGTGGCTTGGAATTATATTGGCCGTTCCTTCACTGCCGCTAGGTCAAATCCTGGAACCTCCTTCCCTAACAGCACAATGGTTGAACATGGACTGCAGCAGTTCAAGAAGGCAGCACAACACCACCTGGCCAAGGGCAATAAAGGCTGGCCCAACTATCGACGCACACATTTCATGAACGAATAAAATAAATTGGTTGCCAAAATTAACAACAGGGTTTATTCTCCGGAAAACTAAGGGCTGTAAATAGTCCTTTCTGATGCCAATTGAGTTTGACTGGGTTCTTGTTTCTTTTTAGAACATTATAAGGGATGAATGGGGTGCAATTCCTGGAGTGGCCTGGGAACTCCCTGGACATGCCACCTTTATATTAGTGGAGTGAAATTTCTTCAAGCCAACCAAAATTTGTAACAGCCTTCGGTATAAGGTGAAATCCTGCAAGAATTGTCTTCCGCCCCCAAATTCTAGACTCCACCAGGTGATCTGCTCAGCCTTGTCCCCAGATCACAATTTCTCAGCTTTTGTCTCTCTTACCAAGTTCCTGTTTCTTTTTTAATTACTGACCACAGCTTTGTTCAATTTCCTTCAGATAACGATCACAGCCACTAGCCTCGAATTTTCCCGAAATGAGGGGCTGTTGCCCCCTTTAATTTAGGAAAACAATTGCACCCACCAGTGGTCTGAAGAGCAAATTACATGTGAGCCTTACTTGGCACGTCTCTCTGGCACTGGCTCAGACCTGTTGGGAATTGGATGCGAGGATGTGGCACCAGTTGATTCACTGAGAACTAAAGGAGTTAATAGTGGGTATCCTTTATTTTTTGTCTTTGTAGACTTTGGCTACTTGTACTGAATCTTTCCCTTGAGATTATTCTCTACCCGAGAACAGACCGTTATAGATATGACTGTGTAACAGTGGCACAGTGGTTAGTACTGCTGCCACACAGCACCAGGGTGTCAGGTTCAAATTTGGCCTTGCGTGACTGGCTGTGTGGAGTTTGCACATTCTCCCCCTGTCTATGTGGGTTTCCTCCGGGTGCTCCGGTTTCCTCCCACAGTCCAAAGACGTACTGGTTTGGTGGATTGGCTATGCTAAAATTGCCCCTTAGTATCCAAAGATGCACAGGTTAGGTGTGGTTGTGGGGATAAGGCAGGGAATGGCCCCAGGAAGGATGCTCTTTCACAGGGTTTGTGAAGACTCAATCGGCTGAATGGCATCCTTTTGCACTGTAGGGATTCTATGGATTTTCTAGCTAGAGTCTTAATACTTTGGACCTTTCAAGAACCCAGTACCCTCCAGTGATGTTTGCCTTTCTCAACCCAATTATTCGAAAAATATGAGAACTAGCAAACCTACATTTTTATTTTAGTGGGAAAAGAAATCCTGGGAAGTTCACCATTGACTAAATTCAAAAGCAAAATATTGTTTAAAAAGTGTGCCGTAAGGTTATCCTAGATATATTTTTATTTATGCACACACTCCTGCAATTGGGTTGCTCTAAATTTGCTTCTTGAGCCATCAATGTTTGCATTACCATTAAAAATAACAGAATTGCTCCAGAGCAAGATTTCATCCTGCTTCATTGTTGAATTGACAATTGTGCAATAGAAGAAAATCGTTTCTCAAATTCTCCATTCCATTTAAGACTTAACCACGAGTTACATCAGTGGGAAAGAATTGTGAGGTTAACACGCGTGTATGATAGAGGAACATGTATTGTGGGTTTCAATTCTCTTTAATTTCTCTCATTGGTTTTGCCACTTTTTGACCATTATGTTGTTGCTGTTTCTTCACAGGCTTAGGGGTCACCCATTTAATACTGAGATGAGGAGGAATTTCTTCTCTCAGAGGGCCATAAAGAGCTGAACACCAGGGGTGAGGTAAGAACAACTTTCCTTGCCATCACGCCTGCATGGGTGTTATCAAAGAGCTCGAGTAAAACTGGAGTCAATGGGAATCAGAGACAAAACTCTCTGCTGGTTGGACTAGGGACGGCACGGTAGCACAGTGGTTATCACTGCTGTTTAACAGCTTCAGGGTCCCAGGTTCAATTCCCGACTTGGGTCACTGTCTGTGCGGAGTCTGCACGTTCTCCCCGTGTCTGTGTGCATTTCCTCCGGGTGCTCCAGTTTCCTCCCACAGTCCAAAGATGTCCAGGTTAGGTGGATTGGCCATTCTAAATTTCTCTTAGTGTCCAAAAAGAGTAGGTGGGGTTACTGGGTTACGAGGATAGGATAGAAGTGTGGGGATAAGTAGGGTGCTCTTTGCAAGGGCCGGTGCAGTCTCGATGGGCCGAATGGCCTCCTTCTGCCTGTAAATTCTATGATTCTACACCGAGCACAAAGGAAGGTGGTTTTTGTTGTTGAAGGCCAGACATCTCAGTCCCAGGATATCACTGCAGGAGTTCCTCAGGGCTGTGTTCTAGGTCAACCATCTTCACCTGCTTCATCAATGCCCTTCCTTCCATCATAAGGTCAGAAGTGAGGATGTTTGTTGATGACCGCACAATGTTCAGCCCATTGACGACTCCTCAGATACTTGTTAGGATCCCAGATGAGAACACAACCATTTGCAATTTGTAAAATTGTGAGGCAAGGGTACTTTGTCACAGGATAGATCACACTGAGCAGAGGCATATTTTATGTTAAAACATACTTTAATTTAAATATGGAATCAATCACATTAGTAACAAAGTAACATCTTTACAGTTAACAGTTGAAACAGTTCTTAATTAAAAGGAAAAACTTTAACTTACTCCCTACACCTGTAATTATATATATATTCCAATTAAGCAAACCAAAATCATTCAAAGACCACTTATAAAGAAAGTTAACAATCAGGTTCACATGCTGTTCTCTGTGCAAAGACCTTGCAGACCTTCTAAGAGCCAGCTGAAGATCTGCCTTGTCAGACAAAAATCCTGTTACAAACTACATATTACAGATAGACCTGGTTCCACCTCTTCATTATATCATAAGGCATTCTTCAGTCTTCTCCCACTAAAATGTCCCATGACCTGGCTACCTAGGATTAAGCAGCATCACTCATAAATTATCTACACCCCAGGGATCCTCTAAAATCAAAACAATGTTCCATTAGCCGTCTATCTGTAAACAAGTAAATGGTTAAAATTAATTATTACTTCACTTTTATGAACTTTTAATCACAGCTTTAGCAGACAAACTGTCTGTATGTATCTTAAACCAGGGTTTTTAGTAATATTACTGCAACGGATATAAAATACAATACATAACAATTTCTTGCATTCATCTCATACTGAAACAGTCCATGTCCAAGTGCAACAAGACCGGGACAATATCCAGACTAGGCTGACAAGTAGCAAGTAAAATTCACGCTAGGCAATGACCTATCCCAACAGAGATAATCTAATCATCGCCCTTGACATTCATTGGCATTACCATCACTGAATCCTCCACCAGAAGCATCCTGGGGTTATCATTATCCAGAACTGAACTGAACTAGCTATACAAATACTGTGGCTACAAGAGCAGGTCAGAGGCTAGGAATTCTGCAATGCGTAACTCACCTCCTGACGCCCCACAGCCTGTCCGCCACCTACAAGGTACAAGTCAGGAGTATGCTGCAATATTCCCCACTTGCCTGGGTGAATATGTGCTATACAAATATAGCTCCAATGCTGGACACCAGCCAGGGTAAAGCAGCCCGCTTGATTGGCATCCCTTCCACAAATATTCACTCCCCCCACTACCGATGCACAGTAGCAACAGTGTGTACCATCTACAAGATGCCCTGCAAGAATTCACCAAGACTCCTTAGGCAGCACCTTTCAATCCCATTACCACTGACATTTGGAACAACAAGGGCAGCAGACACATGGGAACACCACCAGCTAGACGTTCCCCTCCAAGCCACTCACCATCCTGACTTGGAAATAAATTGCCTTTCCTTCACTATCGCTGGATCTAAATCCTGGAACTCCATCCCTAACAGCACTGTGGGTGTACCTACACCGCATGAACTGCAACGGTTCAAGAAAGCAACTCACCACCATATTCTGAAGGGAAATTAGGCATTGGGCAATCAATGCTGGCCGAACCACATCCCATGAATTAATTTTTAAAAATTTGTTTTTGGAATTCTCTCCCTCATATAGCACTGAAACCTGGGTCATGGAATATATACAAGGCTGCAATGGATAGGATTTTGAGTGACAAGGGAGTCCAGGGTTATGGGTGATGGACAGGAAAATGAAGTGGAGCCCACAGTAAGATCAGCCATGATCTAATTAAATGGAGGAACAGGCTAGACAGGCCGAATGGCCCACTCCTACAACTATTTGACAAATCTACTAGAGTTCTTTGAAGATGTAACCAGTAGAGTTGATCAGGGAAAACGGTGGATGTGGTTTTTTTAGATGTTCGGAAGGCTTTTGACAAAGTCTCATGCAGCAGATTAATATGCAGAGTTAAAGCACATGGGGTTACGGGTAGTGTCTTGAGATTGATAGAAAGCTGGTTGGCAGACAGGAAGCAAAAAGTTGGAATAAATGTGTCTTTTTCGGATTGGCAGCCAGTGACTGGTGGGGTACCGCAGGGATCTGTGCTAGGACCCCGAATGTTTACATACATTAATGATGTGGACGAGGGAACTAAATGCATTACTCCAAATTTTCAGATGATACAGGTTGGTGGGAGGGTGAGCTGTGAGGAGGATGCAGAGTTGCTTCAGTGGGATTTGGACAGACTGAGTGAGTGGGCATACGCATGGCAGATGCAGTATAATGTGGGGTAAATGTGAGGTTATCCGCTTTGACAGCAAAAATAGGAAGACAGATTATTATTTGAATGGGTGTAAATTGAGAGAGGTGGATACTCAGCAAGATCTTAGTGTCCTCGTGCATCAGTCGCTGAACATAAGCATACAGGTACAGCATTCAGTAAAGAAGGTAAATATTATGTTGGCCTTCACTAACATTGAGGGAGAGATTGTTGTCATGAAACCACACCGCTAGGTTCTCTATCTCCCTCCTGTTCTTTGACTCATCATTGTTCAAGATCTGACCCACTACGGCCATGCCATCAGCAAACATGTTGGGATATGGGTGTGGGGGGGGGGGGGAGCGGATCAGGATATTGAACTTGATGATCAACCATGATCATAATGAATGGCAGAGCAGGCTCAAAGGACCAAATGACTTCTTTCTGCTTCCATTTCTTAGGCGCAATTCTCCACTGCCCAGGCCGGGTGGGAGAATTGCAGGAGGCCCGCTCTGGCACCCCCCGCAAATCTCCCCCCCCCCAAATGGCTTGTCGCGTTTTGCGACATGCCACTCGGAGAATCGCGGGTCGCCGTTTTTCACGGCGACCCGCGATTCTCAGGCCCGGATGGGCTGAGCGGCCTGCCGTTCCCGACCTGTTCACGCCGGCGGCAACCACACCTGGTCGCTGCCGGCGTGAACTCAGCGCAAAAGGTGAATATGGGGCCTGTGTGGGGGGGGGGGGGGGCGGAGAGTGGAGCGAGCTCGGGAGGGAACTGGCCCGCGATCGGGGTGCCCACCGATCGTCGGGCCGGCGTCTCCAAGAGACGCACTCTTTCCCCTCCGCTGCCCTGCAAGATCAAGCCGCCACATCTTGCGGGGCAGCGGAGGGGAAGACGGCAATCGCGCATGCGCGGGTTGGTGCCGGCCAACCTGTGCATGCGCGGCTGACATCATTAGGCGCCGCCGGCCGCAACATTCTCGGTGCGCCACTTTGACGCCAGCGTCAAGGCCCGACGGCCGAGATTTACGGAACGCCGCTCCTAGCCCCCTGTGGGGGGAGAATAGGGGGCGAGGAGCGGCCTCCGACGCCGTCGTCAAACACTCCGGGTTTCACGACGGCGTCGGCCTTTGCGGGGAATTCCGCCCCTTGTATTCTTGTGTTCAGCAAATTACTCAGGTGTAAAGTTTAACTGTATTTTGTGAAAAGACTGCAAGACAGTAAGAAGGCAAAAACGAGGAACAGCATGCAGGCCGGAATGCTAGTCCAAATAAAGAATCAGGCGGGAACATCAGGAGGTTTTCATTTGGAGCAGGTTGAACAGCAGAACATAATTATGTCGCAAGATTTGTTCCCCTTCAGTATTTGCACCAATGTACAACTGATGGTTGTGAGGAATGAAACATCAATGCTAAGAATTTTACTGTACCTTCCTCCGTAGGATTTTGAGAAATTTTAAGGGTACAATATAATAGAGCATAATGCACATTCATCAAAATGCTTCACCTTTACGTGGGAGCAGCAACAGATGCAATCATGGGTGTGAGGAAGGGGGCATTGGATCTTAACTATATTCTTTCTGGTTCAACTTTGTTGCCCAAATTAGGTCAGATTGTGCAGGTAGCAGTTTGCAAGAGGTTCACCAGACACCTATCATGATAGTGAATGATTAGCACCATTTGCCCAACGTAGGTGGCTGTCTGAGATCAGCGCAGATGGTGCAAGTGGCGGCGACTGAGTTACATTTATTGAGGTGTCCTGAGTTACCTCATGTTGCCTTTTTAATTGTGGCACAGTAGACCTTGACCTTTCTTTTTTTTTTAAATTTAGAGTACCCAATTCATTTTTTCCAATTAAGGGGCAATTTAGCAATCTACCTACCCGTGCACATCTTTGAGTTGTGGGGGCGAAACCCACGCAAACAAGGGGAGAATGCGCAAACTCCACACGGACAGTGACCCAGAGCCGGGATCGAACCTGGGACCTCGGCGCCGTGAGGCAGCAGGGCTAACCCACTACGTCACCGTGCTGCCGACCTTGACCTTTCTGAGATAATAAAACCGAAACAATTCATGTGCTGCTCATGACTGAAAGCTGAATGAACAGTAATTCATTGAAGAAAACCGCTACGGGGTCTCTGGACATGTATGGTGACGTGCTGTATAAATGCAAGCTCTTGCTCTCTTTCTTTCAGATGGTGCACAGTACAACATTTTACTTGAGGTTTCCTTCCTGCAAATGACAAGCCCCCTCCCCCATTTGGTTTTATTTGCATGGCATCGAGACTTGTTGCTATTATGTGGCTATTAAACCAGATCAACACCCTCATGATACCAATGACAGAAACTCAATAACCACGCGTTTCGAACTGACACATAACTGCGGTGCTTTGTATTCAGTTTTTATTCTTTAAACATTTCAGGGAGTTTTCTCGGCTCTCATTCAAAAAATTTAAATGCAAGTGAAAATCACTTTACAAAATGAACAATTTTATAGGTAAGAATAGGTAGTTCAACGCATGCAGCGTATTTCACTCCAGGTATTAATTTGTGCAAAGCTGCAGATGTCAAAGATAAACATTGTTCCCAATAATTATTCATGCCTGTTGTCTTTACGTTTGTTTTCTGGTCATGTATCTGTGTCAGCGATGCTACATACAAACATATAAAAGATCAATAGGGACAATCAGCTCATCTGTGCTTTCATTATCCTTCAGGCTGTGCAACATTATAAAGCATTAATCATAATCTCTAGTAATGTTGAAAGTTAAAAAACAGAATAAATCCTGACTGCAACTTGTGGAGTAAGGAAATTCCTTCCAAACTCCCAAAGGCAGTCTCATAAATTCTAGAAAGCCATGCGGGGGCTTTCTATGATTCATTATTAGACAATCTTAATTGACCCTTATCCTCCAAAGCCCTGAAATGGGCCAATGTCCTTGGGAACATTTGCTAGTACTCTTTTATTTAAGGGTTCTCTCGATTGACTTTGACAGGAGATTATAAGAAACGCTGGACAGATACACAGGGCCTTCAGCCAATCTTTTCCCAATGTTACGAGATAATAAAGGACCACTAAGGACAATGTTCACCCATTGGAGTCCAATTGATCTCAGCAACAATAGCTTTGAATTAAACTGCAGCGGGGAATAAAGTATCCTTGGACACAAGAGACTATTGGACGCAGCTGGGACACAAAGAAACTGGAGGTCTGAGGAGTTACGGCGGTATAAATCAGAGACCAGGACTTATGGAGAGAAACTGGCAAAAAGGAGACTGGGAATTCTAAAATTGACAGTGGTCCATCACACGGAAGACAGATACTTTGTAATGGTGACCACAATTATTTACATTTGTTCTGGATATAGCCTACCAGTTGGTAAGTTCCCACTGTCAAGGTCAGCACTAATCCTCAGGGCTGGTTTAGCACAGTGGGCTAAACAGCTGGCTTGTAATGCAGAACAAGGCAGCAGCGCCGGGTTCAATTCCTGTACCGGCCTCCCTGAGCAGGTGCCCGAATGTGGTGACTAGGGGCTTTTCACAGTAGCTTCATTGAAGCGTAATTGTGACAATAAGTGATTATTATTATTATCTTCTGAATTTGTTTTGGGTGCCCAGTCCAAAACGACCTCAAACATGACATCAATTAATTCTAAATTGAAATTTTGATTTGCACTAAATTGACAATGGTTTGGGTAGAGTTCTGAATATTATGCATTGTAGATGTGAGAAGGACAGGCTTGATGGACCGAATGTGTTTTCCCTACCATGCTTTCATGAGATCATCACTGAAAGGGTGCAGAACCTCTTGAGATTGATGTACCATCAATTGGACTCGAGACATGATGAAGATCCAAACTGTGGCTTTAATCAGCTAGTTGTTAGCCCGGTGGTTGACTACAGAGAAAGGCCGACCGCCGGGAACTCTGGGTACTTATACCCCGCCTCAGAGGCGGGGTCTACTTGCCTCGCGATCAATTGGTGAGCAGTCACATGACTAGTCCCAGCCAATCGGACGAGAGGCACATGACCAGCCAGAGCCAATGGGAAACCAATGCTCTGCATCAATGGCAGTGCTCACATCCATACCACCAGAGAGGGATTAAGAGGAACAACCAAAACTCATGGTCTATGGGAAAACCAGTGACATAGAAGACAAAAGATTCTGCAGTCAGAGTTTTAGGAATTAGGAAAAAAGTTAAAAAGCAGGACCCCTAAGACAGAAAGCTCTGGATTACTCCCAGTTGCACACTTCAATAGCAGGATAAAACAAGTTAATGCATGACTCGAGACATGGGGCAAGAGGGACAGCTTCAGATTTCTGGGACTGATTTGGGACAAAAAGGACAGTTGTACCAAAATGAAGCAGTTGTGCAGCCAAGCAAGCTGCACAGAGCAAATTGCACCAGAATATAGAACCGTTCAGAAATACGAGTGATCAGACAGGGGCTCAATGTGAGCCAGTCTCAGATGGGTATCAGAGTATAGGTAACTACATGGAGTATGGCCAACAATTATGGTGAACTGCGGGCACAGGGGGGGGGGGGGGGGAACTATAGTATACTGGCAATCACAAGCACAGGCCTAGCTCAAAGGAGAGGATTAAGAATTTAATATTCCTGGCTACAAGGTGTTCAGGAAAGGCAAAGACAAAGAAGAGACAATAATTGGTCAGAGAAGCTATCAGTGGCAGCCTTTCACCTTGTAAAATTATGGTTTTGCACCGTGGTGGTCAACTCTGTGTTAAGCATCGCCTGGTGTGGCTCAGGAACCCCCTCAGTCCCTGCCGCATTTACCTCAGTGAAAGACAGTGAGCTTGAGAATATGCTGATGTTCTGTTTTATTTGGGCCCTCCTTTCTTTTTGCTTGTTTTTTAAATTTGCTTGATGCAATAGATTATGTCCACTTGTTGAACAGGAGGCTCTAGGTTTCGAGCACGCATTGAAGCAGATGGACTGTGGACGGTCAGCATCGTATTGGTTGAGGCTGCCTGATGTGAGGTGGGTGGTGGCTGATCTGTGGGATACAATGTTCCGTCCCACTATCGGTGTCAGCCTATAGTACCTGATCTCTCCAAACAAATTGTCACCAGTAATGGCTGGACCCTGTGTTGTGTTAACACTGCAGCAAAACAGGATTGTACTCTCCAGGTTACAAGTCTGGTCTAACTTTATGGACACTCCAGGTTGTTCTTTTGTCCTCCCCGGTTGAATCCAAAGGAATGCAAAGCACTATGTTTGCCATCAGTTTTTTGCAGGAGTTGCCAGAAATATTACATATTTAAATATCAGTCTGCCTTTGGGTGCCACTCCTGATTCTTGTCAGGGTTTACTTCCTTAGTCTTCAACTTTCCCAAGGTGTTCACAAAGCTATTTGCCCATTGCTAGGAGTTTGGTTCATGGGTGCTGCACACTTCATGGGTGCATGGGTGGACCTGCACACTGCATGTCTGGGGGCCAAACCTCCTCCGATTTCCTCCAAAGCTTCAGCTGGGAGCTGGGATCACAGCATCGGGCTTTCATGTGTCACCACAAGGAGGCACAGTTGAGGATGTGCCGATGGAGGGGCTGTGGAAGAGATTCACATATTTGGCTCTCTGTTTAACATTGCTGCTGGCCAATGGTGGAGGGCAAAAATGAGAAGCAAACTCGGAGAGCATGCTAACTCTCTTCACCTACACATTAGACATATCACATTGACCTGCTGGGCACACAAGACGCTATTATTGCACTGGAAAAGGATAGTGTACTTGAGGAATCAAAATCCCCTATTTGGTTAGAATTAATGACCAAAGAGTACAAAGAACAATACAGCACAAAAACAAGCCCTTCAGCCCTTCAAGCCTGTACTGATCCAAAGCTATTAGACTACTGGGTGCACGCTGTAGGTCACCAAATAACGGGAAGGAGATACAGGACCAATCATTGGGGAAATTACAGAAAGGTGCAAAGATTAAAGGGTAGCGAAAATGGAGGATTTCAATTATTCCTAGTTTACACTTTTGTAGTAACAGTGTGAAGGAAAAAGAGGGGAAACAATTCTTAAATTGTAGGCAAAAAAACTTAATCAATGGCTTTCCCTCTCAACAAGAAGCAATGCTGGGTCAAGTTCTGGGGGATGAAGTGGACTAAGTGGAGTCTCTTTCGGTGAGGGAGAATTTGGGGAACAGTGAACAGCGATCACAGTATTATGAGGTTTAGTGTGGTTAAGTTAAATGACGAGGAAAAATTAAGCATAAAAATATTTAGCTGAAAGAGGGTCAACTTCAGAGAACCAATTGCAAATCTGGCTCGCAAAATTGGGAGGCAAAACAGTAATTGAAGAATGGAAGGCCTTGCAATAGGAACACTTCAGGTACGGAGTAGGCACATTCTCATGAGGGGAAATGGAAGGGCACCCAAGGCTAGAGCTCTCTGGTGGACCAAAGATATAGAGATATGATAAAAAAGAAAAGAGGCTTGTAACAAATGTAACATTGATAATAGTCAGGAACCAAGCTCAGTACAGAAAAGAACAGAGATCTAAAATAAGAGGAACAGAGTTTCAGATTAGTTTAGAGGCTAACATAAAAGTGAAGTTAAAAGTCTTTCATAAACATTTAAGTGGTAAAGTGATCGTCAAAGAAAGGGTGGGATCAATTAGGGACCAAGAAAAGAGATAACCTTGTGGACCCAGAGGGGGTAGCTGAGGTACTAAATGGATACTTTTCAGTTGTCTTCGCTAGGGAGTAAGATGCTGCCAACGTAGCAGTAATGGAGGAAACATTAGTGATATTGGATAGGATAGAAATAGAGTAAATTGGCAGTACACAAAAGTACAAAAATCACCATCCCACATTCCCTCACCCTATCCCCATAACCCCACCTAACCTGCACATCTTTGGATTGATGTGGAGATGCCGGCGTTGGATTGGGGTGGGCACAGTAAGAAGTCTTACAACACCAGGTTAAAGCCCAACATGTTTGTTTCAAACACTAGCTTTCGGAGCACTGCTCCTTCCTCAGGTCATTGTGTCTGTAAGACTTCTTACCATCTTTGGATTGTTGGAGGAAACCAGAGCACCCGGAGGAAACACATGCAGACACTGGGAGAACGTGCAAACTCCACACAGTCACCCAAGACTGGAATTGAACGCAGGTCCCTGGCGCTATGCTAACCACTGCGGTTAGCATAGCGCCAGGGACCTGCGTTCAATTCCAGTCTTGGGTGACTGTGTGGAGTTTGCACGTTCTCCCAGTGTCTGCATGTGTTTCCTCCGGGTGCTCTGGTGCCATGCTGCCCTTTTGTTTATTGACAAATATTTTTCCACTTGAGAAACTATTTTATCCTCAGTCTGAATGGGATGCATTTTATTTTACTAGGGGAGGTAAGGGTGGAGATTGCGGTGGCTCTGGCCTCAATCTCTCTCAGATATGGGTGGTAGTGCCAGAGGACTGGAAGACTGAAAATGTTACAAGCCTGATTAAAAAAGGGGGCGAGGGCCAAACTTGACAATTGCAGACCATTTGTCCAAATGTTGGTTCAGGACATTGGCCCAGAACTTCCAAGGAGAGCCAATCACAGTTAGGTTGTCATTCTGCTCCTTTTAGCTGACACTGGAAGTTGGCTGCACCTTTCTCGCCCAAACCTCTGACTCAGGCTGGGTGAGGAGAGTGCAATGAAAAGGGTTCCAGAGGCCTTCAGTCCAGTGCAGCAGAGTGGCAGGAAAGGAAGCCACGCCCCCTTTCTTACAGTGGGTAGCACGGTAGCACAGTGGGCAGCACTATTGCTTCACAGCTCCAGGGTCCCAGGTTCGATTCCTGACTTGGGTCACTGTCTGTGCAGAGTCTGCACATTCTCCCTGTGTCTGCCTGGGTTTTCTCAGGGTGCTCCAGTTTCCTCCCACAAGTTCTGAAAGATGTGCTGTTAGGTGAATTGAATATTCTGAATTCTCTCTCTGTGTACCGAACAGGTGCCGGAATGTGGCGACTAGGGAATTTTCACAGTAACTTCATTGCAGTGTTAATGTAAGCCTACCTGTGACAATAAAGATTATTATTATTATTAGAGCAGTCATGTTTAAGATTCTCAGTCACATTGAGAAGCTGGGAAGGATGTAAGTGTGTAAGGTAAGCGGGCAGGATAGGGGGAGAGCACGGTTAGGATGGGTCAGGGGAATAGGATGGAGGGGTAGGCTGGGGTTGTAATTTGTGGGGAGGAGAATGGGTTAGGCGAGTTGAATGGTCAGAGTCGGGTGATGGAGGATTGGGTGGTCAGCGGAGGAGGGTTGGGAGGATAGTTGGCAGGGGAAGGTCAGAGGGTGCATGTCACACTTCCCTACATTCAATTTCATTCACCACATGTCTGCGCACTCCACCAGACTGGTCTAGCTCCTGTCAAAATCTATCACTCCCCTCCTCACATTTCACAATACTTCCCAGGTTTTGTGTCATCTGCAAGTTTGAAATTGAGCCCTGTACACCTGCGCCACGTCATTAATATTGATGAAGAAAAGCGTTGGTTCTGGTGCTGACCTCTGGGGAACTGTCTTCCAATCCTATGAATGACCATTTAGGACATAAGTTGCAGGTAACACAACATGCCAAAATACAGTAAACAGTGATGAAGGTAGCATTAGACTTCACGAGCGCATAGGAGAGATGAAAAAGAGTCACACAGCCAGAATTTAATACCACAAAAAGAAGCCACTCGGCCCCTGAGTCTGCGCTGGTCATCACATGCAGATAAAATTTATTGCAGGGAATGGTGAAGCAATACATTTTTTTTCAGTTCTTCACTCATGGGATGCGAGCGTCGCTGGCTAGGCCAGCATTTATTGCCCATCCCTCATTGAGGTGGTGATTGGGAGCCACCTTCTTGAGTGCTGAAGTACTTGTGGCGTTGGTACACCCACAGTGCTGTTGGGGAGTTCCAGGATATTGACCGAGTAGGAAGAACGAAATGCAGCAAAGTATACTTCACCTGCAGTTTACGTTTATATACTAACATTATGTATCCTCATGTATTTAACACATTGAATATTACAGCGCAGTACAGGCCCTTGGGCCCTCGATGTTGCGCCGACCTGTGAAACTGTTCTACGTTTTCATGTATAGAGCAATCTGCCTGGACTGTACGCAGAACAATTCTTTTCACTGTACATCGGTACACGTGACAATAAATCTAAACTAAGTGACACAGTTATAAAGGGGTTCAGGAACAGAGAGAGCTGGGAGTGTAGGGTCAAAGTCTTTTGACGAGGGAGGATATCACTTCAGGGGCTGGCTTTTTCAATCCCTCAGCTGCGTGTTTCTCGGTGCTGCACTATTCGCTGGTGGCGGGATTCTCTCTTCTGCAGTCGAGGATATGCTGCCAGCGGGAAAGGAGAATTCCAATGGCCGGAGATATCTGGCCCAGATAAATAGCACCGAAGTGGGCCATTTGGTCCAGTCACAACATGCTTGCATTCTTACTCCACTCGATCCTCTTCCCATCTTTCCTCATTGACCAGCATAATTATCCATCTCTTTCTTCCTCATTTGCTAATCGGACTTCCCCTTAAATCCATCCATACCATTCACTTCAACCACTTCTGGTGGTGGCGAGCTCCATATGGTCACCACTCTTTGGGTGAAAGTGGCTTATTCTGAATTTCCTACTGGATTTCTTTGTGCCTATCTTTTATTGGCGGCCTGTAGTTCTGCTTTTTCCCATAGATGGCAGATTCCATATCATAACAGAACACACACATGTAGATTAGCAAGGAAAATGTAGAACTGATATCAAAAAGAAAACTTCCTTGGAATGATCTATCGAACAAGGCAGTAGAGATGAAAAGCAATACGGTTATTTAAAGTACAAACTATAAGCAGAACATATCGGAAATACTCAGTCGGTCAGGCAGCATCGGTGGAGGGAGAAATATAGTTAATGCTGCAGGTCTGTGACATTTCATCAGAAAGTTAGAAATGCTCTGAGCAGTTGAAAGGGGGATGGGATAGGATGGGGTGAAGAAGAGTGAAGGAGTCGGTATGTGTTGGGAGGGCGGGGAGGAAGAATGCAGGAGCGATTAAGTGACACAAAAACAAAAGAGAGTGGCAATGGGTAAAAGAAATGAACAAAAGATGTGTCTAGGTGAGGTGTGAAAGGTTGGATAGTAGTTATCTCAATGCAAAGTAAAGGAATAAAGAAAGAAACAAGAGAAGAAATTAACTAAGAAAAGTGTGCACAAAAAATGGAGGCAGAGGTTAGTATTGATTCCAGATGGCTGCAGAGTGCCAAGCCAGAAGATTATGTTGTTTTTTAAGATTGCACTGAGCTTTAGTAGAACTGGAATACTGTAGAAGGCAAAGCACAGAAAGGTCAGAGTGGAGAAAGGTGAAGAATTGAAACAAGCGACAGGAAGCTCAGGCTTGTAGACTGAGCAGAGGCGTTCCACAAAGTGGTCACCATGGAATCCCTACAGTGCAGGCCACTCGGCCCATCGAGTCTGCACCGACCACCTGGTTGAGCACCCTACCTAGGCTTACTCCCCCTTCCTATCCCCATAACCCCATCTAACCTTTGGATACTAAGGGGCAATTTTGCATGGTCAGCAGTGCTAATCACTATGCCACCCAGTCTGTATTTGGTCTCCCCAGTGTAGAGGGCACATGATGAGCAGAAAATACAATGTACAATATTGAACAAAGTACAAGTCAATCTCTGTGTCACTTGGAAGGGGTGCTTGGGCGAGCCTTAGTGAGAAAGAAAGATGTCACGGGGCAGGTATTACAACTCCTGTGCTTGCATGGGAAGGTGCTGTAGAAATGGGAGAGGATATTGAGGGTGACTGAGGGGTGGACCAGGGGGCCCATTGGAATCCTGAAAGGGGTGGGCTGGGGAAGGTACGCTTGATGGTGGCATAATTGTGGAGGTGGCAGAAATGACTGAGGACAATCTGTCGAATGCGCGGAAGGTGAGGTCAAGGGATACCCTTTCATTCTTCGGGCGAGGGAAGAGAAGTAGTGGGAGCAGGGGTGAAAGGGATAGAAGGGTCACGGTAGAGGGGAGTTCACCCAGAAGTCAAGGAAGAGAAGGGATGAAGCTGAGGAGGGAGGAAATTGGAAATAATTAATGAGATTTTTACGGTTCAGGGCTAGAGCAGAAAGCAACACCTTTGGCCATCAACTAAAACGAAAGAGTTGAGGGAGGCGGGCTGAATGAAGGCCTGGAAAGTACAATGGGATATTATATGGGAGAATGGCCCTTTTTCATGAGAATAGGACCCATTTGGTGCGCTGTGTGCTACATTGGTCACTGTTGGAAGTTCCCGGTAGTCAAAGTTTTGGACGAGAATGAATGCTGCCCCATTCGGAGGGGGGCGGAGCATTTTTAACTGAGATTTCACCAAACAAGTTATGGGTCTGAAGGAATTGAAAGAAGAAAAGCTCTGGTCCCCGATACTATTTACCAGCAGGGGACAGGAGGAGGCGTACGGCTCCCGGAAACTTCCCCAAGTAAACAGCAGCATCGCATCTGAGTAACCCCCCCTCTCCCCTCACGTGTCACAACCAACCCCATCTGAAAGGAAAGAGTGTGCCGGGTCAACCAAGTCACGGTAAGATTGTGCGGCCGGCGGCCGGGGCTGGTATAGTGGCGCAAGGTTGGGGCAGAATCCCGCCGCCCGTCCGGGGAGCCCGTCAGCGGCGGAGAACTCGCCGCCCCATCTGCTGATTTCTTGTAAAAGGCTTCGGGCTGGGAGGAAATCCCTCCCGCCCTCTCCTCCCATTGGCCCAGCCGCCTGAACTCGCCCCCAGGCGGCGTCCGGTCAGCCCCGGGCGGCCGCACCGTCCTCAGCCACTAGACAAACGCAGCAAGTTGGCGCGAACAAGCCCGCCTCAAGACGCCGCTCGGCTTGCCCAGCGTTTCCCGGCAGACGGACCAGTTGCAAAAGTGCAAAGGACGCCAGCTCCTCCCTGCCTGTACCTCCTCCCTCCATGCCTGCACCTCCTCCCTCCCTCCTCCTCGCCTGCCTCCCTCCTTCTCGCCTGCCCGCCTCCCTCCTCCTCCTCCCTCCTCCTCCTCCCTCCTCCTCCCTCTCCCCTGCACCTCCTCCCTCCCTGCCTGCCTCCATCCTCCCTGCCTCCTCCAGCCGCTGACAGACTGAAGCGCAGAGCTGCTGTGGAAAGGATGCAAGGGTGAGCGCCTGTGGCACAACTCTCCAAAACCTTCTCATTGCTGGCTTTAAAAAGAAAAATCAATCTATTTTGTCCCCAAGTAACGCACAGGTGAACTCCCCCCATTTGTCTGGGGGTCCCGTTCAACAGTTGCTCTTTTTTTTAAAGCTAACTATTTATTACCTGATGGTTTAACTTGTTGCGATTGCAGGATTGGGATGGTGGATAAAAACAGCACGGGAATGCGCCGCCTCAAGCAGTGGCTCATCGACCAGATTGACAGCGACCAGTACCCGGGCTTGATGTGGGACGATGAGCATAAAGTCACCTTTCGGATTCCCTGGAAACACGCCGGGAAACAGGACTACAACCAGGAGGTGGACGCGTCCATTTTCAAAGTACGAGGATTTTTGTTATTTTTTTTGAGGGGGGAGGGGGTACAATCTCCTGCCCCCCCCCCCTTCCCCAGTCCTACACGACCACCTACCTACCTCTCTTTTAAATGTAGCAGCCCCAGCACTCTCACGCAGTGCTTGGCTGCAGGGGGTGCACACAGCGTGGTCATTCGGCTCTTGAACTGAGGTACAGAATCTAAAAGGGATTTGCACCCCTGACTTTTTTAACATGCAAGTTACAAGGGATCTTCTTCTGAAAGTTGAGAAAGTTAACCCTCTCACAGACATATCAAGGACGGCGAATCTCATTGTTAATTAATTTCTAAGTGGTACACAAAATAATAAGTCATTTTTGCTCCCATCAACACAGCTCCAAACCAAATACCCTGGTTCAAGGTGTACTGTCATTTAATAATCTTTATTAGTGCCACAAGTTGGATTTGTTTATTGTCACTTGTTCCCAGGTACGGTGAAAAGTATTTTCTGCGAGCAGCTCAAACAGATCATTTAGTACATGGACATAAAAAGAAACTACATAAAAGGCAACACAATGTAAATACAGAGATACCGGGTGAAGCATACAGGAGTGTAGTATTAATCAGGTCAGCTTAATCAAGTAGGCTTACATTAACACTGCAGTGAAGTTACTGTGAAAACTTGGTATGTTGGTTAAATTATTTAAATATGTCGTAGATTTTACAGTTGTGGTAACTAGATATGGAGCTGTTGCAGTGAAAGACCATTAAAACATTCAGTAAGAAGCCATGCATAATTATCACTGAAGATTTTATAGTAAGCCTTTGAAATTATGCACTTTATTTGTGGGCATTAATTATTTGCACAAGTTGAGCATTTTCCTAACGACAGTATCATCATGTCTGAGAGACAGCTGGCTTGACCTATCTGTTCCTTGGCATTTGGAAACAGAACTGTGGGATCATTGGAAGGTGTCTCCCAGTGACTAGAGTAGAACACTGCTGAACACTATTAAATGGTGTTTAGGGTAATGTATCTGTAGTTGAACAAAGGTTTAGGACTAAAGTTCAGGTGTAAATCTAGGTTTATCAAGGCAGTATCTCTAGATCGAGAGCACCGTAATCCTTTAAACACTGAATTTCTCTGTGACAAGATTACTTTTTGCTTCTGTTTGTTTTTATTTTTCAAATGTTTTGACTTGGTACAATTGTCAAGTGAAATACTTAGAGTTGTAAAACATACACATTTAAAAGGTGGACACAATATGCAGAGAGATCTTACTTGTATTGAAAGTTTTTTAAAAATTGAAACGCTTGTGCAACAAAGTACAAGGTTCCCTTTGCCTATGTCTGCCAGACTGTCACTTGGACTATTGTGAAACTATAGAACGCTTGGACAGAATTGTTGATTGCTATTCAGCCTCCGTAACAAAAAAGGAGATACACTTAGATGATTGGTGTAAAATGTCCCCCAAATGCAGGTGCAGATGGGAAGGCATCTTATCATTTTTATCTCATGGTTTTTAACAGATTTAAAACTGTGTAAGTCAAACCTGTATCTTCAGCTGTGAGCTGAAAAGAAAATCACACTTGTATCGAGTAGAGATCAACAGTTAGCGAAGGCATAATACAGGAGATGTCAGAGGCCACCATTTAAGAAATAATCCCACTGTACAAATTTATCGAGTCCATCGACTAACTCATGGTTTATATGCTGCATGGCACTTACAGGCTTGGGCTGTCTTCAAAGGAAAGTATAAAGAAGGTGAGAAGGCAGAGCCTGCCACATGGAAGACGAGACTTCGCTGTGCACTCAACAAGAGTCCAGATTTTGAAGAAGTGACCGATCGTTCTCAGCTCGATATCTCGGAACCATACAAGGTTTACCGTATTGTTCCTGAAGGACAGCAAAAATGTAAGTTTAAGTTGTAAAGCAGCGTGGGGACATTATATAAGATGCACTCCTGCTGCGTTTCGCAGCCTGATTGATACATGTACTCTTCTAAATTTAAATTAAAAGAAGGAGCATTATTGAAACCAGGCAGCATTGTGGTTAGCACAAATGCTTCACAGCTCCAGGGTCCCGGGTTCAATTCCCGGCTTGGGTCACTGTCAGTGGGGAGTCTGCACGTTCTCCCCGTGTCTGCGTGGGTTTCCTCCGGGTGTTCCAGTTTCCTCCCACAGTCCAAAGATGTGCAGGTTAGGTGGATTGGCCATGCTAAGTTGCCCTTAGTGTCCAAAATTGCTCTTAGTGTTGGGTTGGGTTACTGGGTTATGGGGATAGGGTAGGGGTGTGGGCTTGGGTCGGGTGCTCTTTCCAAGAGCCGGTGCAGACTCGATGGGCCAAATGGCCTCCTTCTGCACTGTAAATTCTATGACTATCCAGCATCTGAAAGCGAACAATTCTGATGAAGTACTCCACTTTTTTCTCTCTTCAGAATTAGGTTGACCTCCTAACCTGCTGAGCATTTCTTGCATTTTCTGTTTTTTCTCTATTTTAGCCCTTTTTGTATTGGAACATGGGATTGGGGATGGGATGTAAAAGTAAAGTTGTTTAAAAGTCATTCTGTCCAGTATTATGAGACCGAGATTAAATTTAATCACCTAGAATTAACTTGATGTCTTTCTTGAGTAAAAGAGAATTGGCCCATATCAAACCCTATCTGTTCACTGGGAATAAACCTGCATAAAAAAAGTTTTTGCTAAATGTAGCAGTTTGGGTATGGTGTGAAAATAATTTGCTTTTGGTTTCAGTTAGGATTATTTTATTTTTCAGTATGCTCGTTCTATGGATATTGGAAGCATTTCAGCAGTGAGAAGAGAATTTTGAAATGAGTGCATTATGCAAACATGATAGCACCATTTAGCCAAGACATTGCTTGCAGAAATTGTACAGCTTTTAAAGAAATTATGGTAATGACTTTGAGCAGGAGGACAGTATTGGTCCACCCATCCTCCCCTCCCCATTGAACTTTACACAATGTTAAACTGATAAAATGAAGCAGTATACAGCACAACTGCTTTGATTTAGCTAAATTGAAGGAAGTATTTAACCTTTGGTTCATGAGATTTTGATCTTTTGAATAATGCTTTTTTTTTAAAAATGAAAACATTGAATTAACCTCCCCTTGCATAAAGGTACATGTAATCAAACATATCTTCATAATGTGGTTACAAATTTGATATAAAACTTGGGGTACGATTCTCTGGCCTCCCTGCCATGTGTTTCTCGGTGGCAGGAGATGGCCCTCCGTTGTCCCGGTCTTTTGGCCCTGCTGCTGTCAATGAGATTTCCCATTGATTCCACCCATGCCGCCAGGAAACCCCGCCATGGCGGGTGTGCGCCCTCGGCTGGCATGAACAGCCAACGGATGAGATGAATGATCAGTTAGTCTGTTTATGCTGGTGATGACTGACGAAGAATGCCAGCCAACATACTGGGAGACTTTGCAGTTCTTGAAATGTGCTTACCTAACCAAAGTAAATGTTGAATGGTGGTCTTCCCTTTATACAACATTTGTCATTACAAGGGCATAGGTGAGGATAATTGGATCTTCTGTAGGATCCCATTGGCTCCAAGGTGATAACTGAGTTGATTCTCTGTAGCAGATACTGTGGTCTGCATTATTCCAGGGAACTGTCGATGATTAAGGAGCCAGACAATGATGAAACTTGGGAGTTCCTAATGTTACTGGTGGTTGGGATTCATTCCAGGCAGTTTTGTAAGATGAAAGTTTGGAGTCGCAAAAGGCCGGGACAGATGTGGAGGAAGAAGATTATTCTTACTAAACGTGTCCTGTAAGCCCCATAAAGAATACATTTCCTAAAATCAAGCGTTTGTGCTAATACTGATACTATCACTTTCACTACATGCCATTGATGAACATACTACAGTGACTGAATCCTGTGTCCTATTCATTCCACCAACTTATTGGATTTTAAACATTTTGAAACAGGTAAATTTGGCAGTCACTCCAATGACCAAGGTGACGTCACTGATATGGATTGCAGCCCACCGAGCTCAAATGAACTTACGAAGGAGGTAAGTGACTACATTACTTTTACCCCTTTCTTATGGTTTAAGGTTGCAGTCAAATTGAAAGGCACTGAATAAACTGGATAAAGTAACTTGGTTCCTGGGCTGTGGGCCTGGTTAAATTTCAATCCAAATATGTACAGTGAAATCAACAGTTTCATTCCTTCCTCCATTAGACCATTCTGTGTTTTAAGAGAGAATTAAAATTTGTCGAGTACCTCATCATGGCTCTCCGGATGTCCCAAATCACTTTTCAAACTGCATGTGGGTAAATTTAACAATCTGTCTGCAAGTGATGAGCTTACCTGTGCAGCAGGTGAGATGAGTGATCCGTTAGGGGTGTTAAGGGCGGCACGGTCACACAGTGGTTAACACTGTTGCTTCACAGCATCAGGGCCCCAGGTTTGATTCCCGGTCACTGTGTGCAGAGTCTGCACGTTCTCCCCTTGTCTGCATGGATTTCCTCCGGGTGCTCTGGTTTCCTCCCACAAGTCCTGAAAGGCGAGCTGTTGGGTATTGTGGACATTCTGAATTCTTCCTCCGTGTACTCAGACAGTCGCCGGAATGTGGCGACTGGGGTCTGTTTTTGCTGGTGTTTACTGAGGAAGAATGCTAGACAACACACTGGGAGATCTTACTGTTTTTGAAATATGCTAAACCAACAGGCAGTTAATGCTGCTTTTGTGTCTGAGGAAAGATGGGTTCTCAATTCATGAACATGTATTGAAAGTAACTTCTGGGATAAAATAAAAAGTGAATGACAACACAGCGCCATTTATATGAAGTGTATCAAAGGTCTTTTTATCCCAGTCCAGTTTTATGTAGAGCAGTGCAAAGTTTTCATGAGGTGTAGCAGCATTTCAAACACTGGAACTCAGTCAATATGGACCACAGAAAGCCCTTTTGATGGTGCTGTGTAGGAGCTCCCACAAATATTCACTGTGGCAGCAGATCTTAAGGGCAATACTTATGTGAAAAAGGACTTGGGGAAATTATTTGTAGAAGAACAATAGGCTGCCAATATGAGGGAATGGGATGACCATGGATTCCAGTGCTGAGAGAGGGGTTTGCCAGGGGAAAGCAAATAAAACAGAAGTGAATGGGTAGGGTGCTGGCATGCATGCCCACAGGGACTACTATTTTGATAAAGCCAATGTGTGCTTTTCATCTCTCTTGTTGGTGATATGGCCTTTAAATGTAAAAGATCAAGTAGTAAGAGTATTTTTCCACTTGTACTCTGCATTATAAATAGGGAAGAAGGCTTTAGCCTCAAAGATGGCAAGGTCAATGTCCTTGAGTTGTGGTTCACTTGATATTCTGGTTGTTTAGATACACTCCCAGTTTTGTGATTTGTCATGTTTGTTCAACAGGATTGTGTACTTGGGAGTGATATCCCGCTTTTGGATCTTGAGTCAAATTTGCTAGTATTTTAATATTTAAAGTACCCAATTCATTTTTTCCCCAATTAAGGGGCAATTTATCGTGGCCAATCCACCAAGCCTGGGTTGTGGGGGTGAGACCCACGCAGACATGGGGAGAATGTGCAAACTCTGCAAGGACAGAGAGCCGGGGCCGGGTTCGAACCTGGGCCCTCGGCGCCGTGAGGTAGCAGTGCTAACCGTTGTGCCACTGTGCTGCCCCATGTTAAATTCTGGCTCTGGGTGACCCGTTTGCAAGTTCTTCCCGTGTCTATGATATGGGGTGGAAGTTGAAGGAAAGGTTTGGAGGAGCCAGCTGAACTCCTTGGCCCTATTTATCATCGAATTTCATAGAATTTACAGTGCAGAAGGAGGCCATTCGGCTCATTGAGTCTGCACTCTTGCGGCTCTTGGAAAGAGCACCCTACCCAAGGTCAACACCTCCACCCTATCCCCATAACCCAGTAACCCCACCCAACACTAAGGGCAATTTTGGACACTAAGGGCAATTTATCATGGCCAATCCACCTAACCTGCACATCTTTGGAATGTGGGAGGAAACCGGAGGAAAAGCACGCACACACGGGGAGGATGTGTAGACTCCGGACACAGACAGTGATCCAAGACGGAATTGAACCTGGGACCCTGGAGCTGTGACGCAATTGTGCTATCCACAATGCTACTGTGCTGCCCTTATAAAGGGAGTGGGTGGGGGAGGGGGGGTTGGCAAAAGTTAAAAGGATTAGTCATTTTTTTTCAGAAGGTTCAGGGAGGTTGGGAGATAGGTGTGTGATGATATTCTTTAGTGGTGGTTTAGAGCAGTAGCTTTTACTGACCCATATTTTATGGGCTAAGTCAGCCCCTATACAGGCGGCAATGCAGAAGATGATCCACGCATGAACACATTATTAAATTTAAGATGTAAAGGATGTCATTATTGTTCACTGTGCATATTGTACTTTAGATGGCTGTGAGATCAAACTCAGATTATTTACATACCGTACAGTGCAAGATTAATGCTTGAAAATTGGATTTGCTCATTTAAAGTTTTGCTCTGAAGTTTTCATTGAATCCCTACAGTGCAGAAGGAGGCCATTTGTCTCATCGAGTCTGCACTGACCCTCCGAAAGGGCACTCTACCCAGGCCCCTGTCCTCTCCCTGCAACCCCTAAAAAATAATTGAACCCGGGTCCATGGCGCTGTGAGGCACTGTGCTGGTTATAATGTAGAAATACATTATATTCAATAAAGTATTGTGAAGGAAGTTTACAGGGAGTGTTGTATTAGGTTTGTGGATGTGTATCAGTCTGACTTGAGCTGTAGGACTCTCACTTTGAGGGCCCAAGGCCCATTTTAAGGATTTGAGCTAGCCTGATGCTGAAGATGTGCACCATTGATAGAATTGTTGTCCTTGGGATGTGATGTTAAACTATAATTCTGTCCACCTGTTGAGGCGGGCACTGACGATTCCATGATAATAATTGAAGAAGAGCAAGTAGTTTTTTCAATATCCTTGTCCAACATCATTCCCTCGACCAAAGCCACCAAAAAAGTGGATTACCATTTAATTGCAACAAATGGTTGCTCTAATTGCCCTTAAAAACAGTTAATTGCATATTTCTTATTTGAAGCTGTAATAGATGATGTTTTTTCACTCTAGGATATGGGTGTCACTGGCAATGCCAGCATTTGTTCCTCATCCTTAATTTCCCTTGAGAAGGTGGTGGAGAGCCACTTTCTTGAACCTCTACAGTCCATGTTGTGTAGGCACAGAGTGCTGTTCAGAAGGATTTTGATTCAATGATAAAGTCAGGATGGTGTGTGGCTGGGTGGCACGGTGGCGCAGTGGTTAGCACTGCTGCCTCACAGCACCGAGGACCTGGGTTCGATCCTAGCTCCGGGTCATTGTCCATGTGGAGTTTGCACATTCTCCCCATGACTGCGTAGGTCTCCCCTCCAAAACCCAAAGATGTGCAGAGTAGGTGGATTGGGCGCACTAAAGTGCCCCTTAATTGAAAATATTTTTTAAAAGGGTGATGTGTGGCTTGGAAGGAAACTTGCAGGTTGTGGTGTTCCCACACACCTGCTGCCCTTCTAGAGCTCGGTTTGGATGGAATCTTGGTGAATTGCTGAAGTGCATCTTATATATAGTACTCAATCCTGCCACTTGCACTGGTGGTGGTAGGAGTGAATGTTGAAGGTGGTGGTTAAGGTGCCGAAGACATGGACTTCTTTGTCCTGGACAATGTAGAGCTTCTTGAGTATTGTTAGTGCTGAATTCACCCAGGCAAGTGGAGAGTATTCCATTACACTCATGATTTGTGCTTTTGTAGATGGTGGACAGGCTGTGGGTAGTTGGGGGTCAGGCGGTGAGATACTTAGAACATAGAAAAATACAGCACAGAACAGGCCCTTCGGCCCACGATGTTGTGCCGACCTTTTGTCCTAGATTAAGAACAAATTAATCTACACCCCATCATTCTACCGTAATCCATGTACCTATCCAATAGCTGCTTGAAGATCCCTAATGTTTCTGACTCAACTGCTTCCACAGGCAGTGCATTCCATGCCCCCACTACTCTCTGGGTAAAGAACCTACCTCTGACATTCTCCCCCCCCCCCCCCATATCTTCCACCATTCATCTTAAATTTATGTCCCCTTGTAATGGTTTGTTCCACCCGGGGAAAAAGTCTCTGACTGTCTATCTATTCCGCTGATCATCTTATAAACCTCTATCAAGTCGCCCCTCATCCTTCTCCGTTGTAATGAGAAAAGGCCGAGCACCCTCAACCTTTCCTCGTAAGACCTACTCTCCATTCCAGGCAACATCCTGGAAATCTCCTTTGCACCTTTTCCAAAGCTTCAACATCCTTCCTACCACAGGATTCCCAGCCTCTGACCCGCTCTTGTAGCCATATTATTTATATGGCTTGTCCAATTCCGTTTCTAGTCATTGGAAATCCTTAGGATGTTGGTATCAGCGATATTAAAACCATTGAATGTTGAGGAGAGATGGTTAGATTCTTTCTTGTTGGAGATAGTCATTGCCAGGCATGTGTGCGGCATGAATGTTACTTGCCAATTATCAGCGTAGTGAATATTTTCTAGTTCTTGTTGCATATTGATATGGACTGCTTCATTATCTGAGGAGTCACAAATGGTGCTGAACACCGTGCAATCTTCAACCACCATCCCCACTTCTGACCTTATGGTGGGAGAGAAAGTAATTAATGAAGATGTTTGAGCCCAGGACTTAGCCCTGATAAACTCTTGTAGCGATGTCCTGGGAATGAGAGGATTGGCCTCCAGCCATTCCTTTGTGCTAGATAGACTCAAACCAGGAGAGAGGTTCCCCCTGATTCCCATTCTTCGATTGTGCTAGAGCTCCTGATACCACACCCAGTCAAATACTGCCTTGATGTCAAGAGCAGTCACTCACCTCATCCCTGGAAGTCAGCTGTTTATGTTTGGATCAAGGCTGTAATGAGGTCAGGAGCTGAGTGGCCCTGTTGGAACCCAAACTGAGCATTGGTGAACAAGTCGTTACTGTGTAAGTGCTGCATGATAGTCAGAGACACCTTCCACCACTATGCTGATGATCAAGAGGAGGCTGATGAGGCAGTAATGGCCAGGCTGGATTTGTCCTGCTTTTTGTGGACAGGCCTAACCTGGGCAATTTTCCACATTTGACAGGTAATGCCAGTGTACTGGAGCAGCTTTGCTAGGCACTTGGCTAGTTCTGGGGCACGACTTTATAAATGCTAGTCATTATTTTTCCTTTTCTTGAGTTAGTCTCTGTGATATTACACATGGAGTTTTAAAAAATTGCCCAAATTTTGCTCCCATGTCAGATGCACAGAAACTGGAAAATTCCCGGCTCCATAAAGCGAACCTTTTAAAAATGGATGCCCGGAGGTTGGGTTTTCAGCCTGGTGCAGCGGGCCAGGGTTGGGGCAGGAAACGCGGGGTGAAGTGAGGAGGCTGTCAGGTGCAGGGGCGGGCTTGGCGCAAGTCTGCCTCGGGCTCTGGTACTTTGTTGATGTTTTAAAAATGATTAAAACAGGAAACATCCCTCCAGCCCTCTACTCTCAAATCCCCACCACCCCGCACTCACTCCATATCCCATTCGTGATAATGTGTGCCGCCCTGTGCTCCCCATTGCTCCTCATACACCCAATACCCCCATCCACTCCATGGCCCTTTATACCCTTGTGCCAACTTAATGCCAACTGAAGTCCCCATCCACCACCTTTTACCCTTACCCCCTCCATGCCAACTTACCTAGTATCCACCATGGACCAAACCTCCGGAGCCATACTGACATAAAATTTACTGTGTCTATAATGACATCACTTTAAAAATCACCCTCACTGATTTAAAAAAAATACCAATACATCGAAATGTCTTCAACTATTCTCTTCTGCAAACAAACATTTCATTTAAGGACTTAATCTCTTATGAAAACAAACATATATTTTCCATAACCACTGTGATCTGTCCATCAAACTGCTCACTTAACAGGCATTCCACTGTGATAATGTTAGGTTGTAAAGTCAGTCATTGCAGCACAAATCCTAGAATTATAACCCTCGGGGTTTATGTCAGATGACAGAATGAAATATCAAGCGTTGATTTGTTTTTTAAACTCCATTCTTTTAAAATAGGTTAACGCCCAGCAGAATTAACTTCTTTGACAGCTTTGTTGGTTCCAATGAGTTCTGACTGTTTTGACAGCTTACATATTCCGATGAGTTAGTGCTCTTTTTTTTTATGTTCAATCACGTCTACTTTTAACAATTCCAAAGGTTGTCTTTCCTATCCCAAAGGGTGTGTTGTTCTCTCAAAGCATGCGTTCCCTCTCCCATAGGTGTTCTGGGATCATATCCAAAGGAGTACCTTACCTCTCCAAAAGGAGTACTATGGCTGTCCAAATGAGTCCACCAAGTTTAGATAAGCACTTGGCCTGAACTTTGGTCTTTGGATTTCACACTCCTGGCCGAGCAAAATCCCTCTTCATTGGAGGTAGCTGATGAGTGGCTAGTTGTCTCTGTAAACCGTGCATGTACAAACCCCAGCCTGACTCCATTGGGGACAGGAGTCCACTATTTTCACCTCGACATAGAGCCTCTCTGTCGTAGTGGAAAATCTTAGCCTAACTGTAGTCTTCAGAAAAAGCAGCATTAGAGGGAAAGGCGATAAATAGACCGCAGTGTGTGAGCATAATTGATTCCCCCTTTCAAACTCATAGAACATAGAACATTACAGCGCAGTACGGGCCCTTCGGCCCTCGATGTTGCGCCGACCTGTGAAACCATCTGAAGCCTATCTGACCTACACTATTCCATTTTCATCCATATGTCTATCAGTGACCACTTAAATGCCCTTAAAATTGGCGGGTCTACTACTGTTGCAGGCAGGGCGTTCCACACCCCTACTACTCTCTGAGTAAAGAAACTGCCTCTGACATCTGTCCTATATCTACCACCCCTCAATTTAAAGCTTTGTCCCCTCGTGCTGGTCATCACCATCCGAGGAAAAAGACTCTCACTGTCCACCCTATCTAACCCTCTGACTATCTTGTATGTCTCTATTAAGTCACCGCTTAGCCTTCTCCTCTCTAACGAAAACAACCTCAAGTCCCTGAGCCTTTCCTCGTAAGACCTTCCCTCCATACCAGGCAACATCCTAGTAAATCTCCTCTGAACCCTTTCCAAAGCTTCCACATCCTTCCTATAATGTGGTGACCAGAACTGCACACAGTACTCCAGGAGCAGCCGCACCAGAGATATGTACAGTTGCAGCATGACCCCGTGGCTCCGAAACTCAATCCCCCTACTGATAAAGGCTAGCACACCATATGCCTTCTTAACAGCCCTATTAACCTGGGTGGCAACTTTCAGGGATTTATGTACCTGGATGCCGAGATCTCTCTGTTCATCTACACTACCAAGAATCTTGCCATTAGCCCAGTACTCTGCATTCCTGTTACTCCTTCCAAAGTGAACCACCTCACACTTTTCCGCATTGAACTCCATCTGCCACCTCTCAGCCCAGCTCTGCAGCTTATCTATGTCCCTCTGTATCCTATAACATCCTTCAGCACTATCCACAACTCCACCGACCTTCGTGTCATCTGCAAATTTACTAACCCATCCTTCTACACCCTCTTCTAGGTCATTTATAAAAATGACAAACAGCAGTGGCCCCAAAACAGATCCTTGCGGTACACCACTAGTAACTGAACTCCAGGATGAACATTTGCCATCAACCACCACCCTCTGTCTTCTTTCAGCTAGCCAATTACTAATCCAAACCGCTAAATCACCTTCAATCCCATACTTCCTTATTTTCTGCAATAGCCTACCGTGGGGAACCTTATCAAACGCCTTACTGAAATCCATATACACCACATCAACCGCTTTACCCTCATCCACCTGTTTGGTCACCTTCTCAAAAAACTCAATAAGGTTTGTGAGGCATGACCTACCCTTCACAAAACCGTGTTGACTATCGCTAATCAACTTGTTCTTTTCAAGATGATTATAAACCCTATCTCTTATAACCTTTCCCAACATTTTACCCACAACCGAAGTAACGCTCACAGGTCTATAATTACCAGGGTTGTCTCTACTCCCCTTCTTGAACAAGGGGACAACATTTGCTATCCTCCAGTCTTCCGGCACTATTCCTGTCGACAAAGACGACATAAAGATCAAGGACAAAGGCTCTGCAATCTCCTCCCTGGCTTCCCAGAAAATCCTAGGATAAATCCCATCTGGCCCAGGGGACTTATCTATTTTTACACTTTCCAAAATTGCTAACGCCTCCTCCTTGTGAACCTCAATTCCATCTAGCCTGGTCGACTGAACCTGAGTATTCTCCTCAACAACATTGTCTTTCTCCAGTGTAAACACTGACGAAAAATATCCATTTAACGCTTCCCCTATCTCCTCTGATTCCACACACAACTTTCCACTACTATCCTTGATTGGCCCTAATCTTACTCTAGTCATTCTTTTGTTCCTGATATACCTATAGAAAGCCTTAGGGTTTTCCTTGATCCTATCCGCCAATGACTTTTCGTGTCCTCTCCTCGCGCTTCTTAACTCTCCCTTTAGGTCCTTCCTGGCTAACTTGTAACTCTCAAGTGCCCTAACTGAGCCTTCATGTCTCCTCCTAACATAAGCCTTCTTCTTCCTCTTGACAAGTGCTTCAACTTCCTTAGTAAACCACGGTTCCCTTGCTCGACAACTTCCTCCCTGCCTGACAGGTACATACTTATCAAGAACACGCAGTAGCTGTTCTTTGAAAAAGTTCCACATTTTGATTGTACCCATCCCCTGCAGTTTCCTTCCCCATCCTATACATCCTAAATCTTGCCGAATAGCATCATAATTGCCTTTCCCCCAGCTATAATTCTTGCCTTGCGGTATATACCTATCCCTGCCCATTGCTAAAGTAAACATACCGAATTGTGATCACTATCACCAAAGTGCTCACCTACATCTAAATCTAACACCTGGCCGGGTTCATTACCCAGTACCAAATCCAATGTGGCATCGCCCCTTGTTGGCCTGTCTACATACTGTGTCAGAAAACCCTCCTGCACACACTGCACAAAAACTGACCCATCTATAGTACTCGAACTATAGTATTTCCAGTCAATATTTGGAAAGTTAAAGTCCCCCATAACAACTACCTTGTTACTCTCGCTCCTGTCGAGAATCATCTTTGCAATCCTTTCCTCTACATCTCTGGGACTATTCGGAGGTCTATAGACAACTCCCAACAGGGTGACCTCTCCTCTCCTGTTCCTAACCTCGGCCCATACTACCTCAGTATTCTGTCCTTGCATAATGTATAATTTATTGTTAAATGACAAAACTTGACTTCAATTTGGAATTCTCTGTGCACTCGGTAAGAGCTATTGTATGATGTGTTTTTTTCATACATTTTGCAGGTTGTTGTGGATTATAATGCCATAATAAAGAGAAGTCATTCTCCACCACAGGAGGACTGTACAAGCCAACCACAGCAAGATTGGTGGGGACGACAAACCATTGAGGGTAAATCAAGTCTTTTTTTTTCCCATTCTTAGTACTAGCTAACCAATGTAATCAGGTTCATTTTTTTACTCTATTTACTTTGAACTTTAAAAAAAAAATCACAGGATCTGACCGATTTAAAGGGATTCCGATAGACTAGCGGATTAGAATCTCCATTCTAGGGAATAATATTGGCTAGAAATTCATAAACTTTAAGTAATCATTATAAAAGAGCAGGAAAATAACAAGCTCTCCTCCAAGAAAAGTGAAAATAACTTGCATTAAACCTTCCACTCATGGCTACAGTAAACATGCCAGGAGATTCTAAACAAACAGAAGGAGATCCAGAGTTGACAGCCCCCAGTATAGGAGATTGGTAGAGCTGAGACAGAATTGGGAGAAGTCAAGAAGCAATGTTTAGGAATTGGAAAGTTTGTGTTTTAGCGACCCGTGAACGTGCGGGGCCATGAACGCTTAAGTGCGTTTGTCTAAAATTCCTTTCTCTGCTGCTTTAAGAGGAGAGATGTTAAACAAGTTAGTACCTGCAACAGAATAATGCAGAAGAATTTCAGATTCTCCACCAGCCGCACCACCACGTTCTCAAGGGCAATTAGGCTTGGGAAATACACGCTGGCCTTGCCCATCACACCAACATTCCATGAATAAATGAATAAGAAAAATAGATGGCTGTATCAACGCTGCACACTCCAATCACTCCACGGAACTTCAGGGCCTGCAGATTGTATGAGATGGAGAAGAATAGAATGAAGCCCTAATGGGTCTAATTTATCTGCACGGTACTTATTGATGAGAAAGGCCATTCTACCCAACTTCATTAATTCATCCAGAATGAACGCCCATTGCATGCTGCATACTATAAAAGCCACTAAATTCTAGTGATTGTGCAAAGTATTTAGCTCTCCATGGGCTAGATCTTGACTTTGTGAGTCATGCAAAATGGGCGGTATCAGCACCCTGTTTTATATCTCTCCTGATTTTCGTTCCCAGTGGAAATCAATGGAAATGCGAGAAATGTAAAATGAGCTTCTTACTTGCAATTGCCTCCTTTACACCATTGCACAAAGTCAAAATCTACCTCGGTCTTTTTTCTTTATTCATTGTGTTATGTATCTCCATGTCGAAACCTCTGAGTTGCTGCCTTAATGAGAACGCCCACCAATGCCGCAACAGATTAACTGAGCATTTAGTTTATTGCTGCTTATGGGACTGAGGTTATATGTAGACTTGACCCTGCTGAGTGCTGAACAAAAATTGTGCCTGTGCTTCAAAATTTCTTCATCGGCTTTGAAGCATTTGAGACATCTTGGGGACGGGAAACGTGCTGCAGAAATGCATTGTTCTTTCTGTGTTTCTCTAGCCTGCATCATGTTAAAAGAGTACCTATAATAATTTCTGTTTTTCTCACTTGCAGATTCTTCAATGCTGTATTATGCCAATAGCTTTGGACCCATGCAGCCCAATTCAGGTACAAAACGCATAACTGCTACTGTTCATGTATACTGAGGCGTCTGTTCAGGACCCAAATTGCAGGATTGCGCAACTCAGAACATGAACCTGTAATTCACCTTTCTGAAAATGTTGTCTTTTTTCTAGGGTTTTGCCAAATGATTGTCACCTTTTACTATGGAGGGGTGTTAATGTCCAGGATTCCTATACGACGCTCCGATGGCTGTAGAATCACCGTACGCCATGCTCCCGTCACCAGCGAGGCCATATTTGGGCCAGAGAGTATGGAGCAGGTTCTGTTCCCACCCACAAAACATATTATGAACCCTCGACAGCAACAAGTTACGAATAAACTCTTGACTCACCTTGAGCGTGGGGTGCTGCTACTCAGCAACAATGAGGGCATCTACATCAAGAGGCTCTGCCAAGGCAGGGTTTTCTGGAGTGGCCCCTGTGCGGCTTTTGCTGACAGGCCAAACAAGCTGGAGAGAGACGCGATAGTGAAGCTTTTTGACACAAAGCAATTTTTGCAAGGTTTGTATTCTCTGCCCGTTAATGTAGCAGCAACTGGTGGCATTTATATAGCACCTTCCCATGATGTGGAACATCCTACAGTACAAGACTGTTGCAAAACAGTGTGACACTGAGGTGTTAGGACAGATGACCAAATTCTCCTCGGAGGCAGGCTTTAAGCAACGCCTTAAAAAGACGAGGGCAGTGACGGGTTTAAGGAAGAAACTGCTGAGCTTCGGTAGCTGAGCGTACAGCCACTGGTGGTGGAATGACAAAAAATCAGTAATCCGCAAGAGGGCAGAATTGCAAAAGTGCAGAGATCTCGAAGAGTAATGGGGAGGGTGGAGATGAAAGAGATCGGGAGAGGTGAGACTATTGAATGCATTTGAAAACAAGAATGGGAATTACAAAATCGACATATTGCCGGACTGGGAGCCTCTAAATCAGCGAGCACAGGATGATGAATGGGATTTAATCATCAGGAAGTAATTAGCTGAGAGGCAGATATTACTCTGGTCCGGTACTGTCATTAGCAATACATATTTCAAAAGTACACGATGCTGATTAAATTGTCGTCAGCATGAACAGCAAATTTTGTGCGAAGAGCAGTTGTATGTTAAGACCATAAGACACAGGAGCAGAATTAGGCCATTCGGCCCATCGAGTCTGCTCCGTCATTCAATCATGGCTGATATTTTCTCATCCCCATTCTTCTCCCCATAACCCCTGATCCCCTTATCAATCAAGAACCTATCAATCTCTGTCTTGATGACACTCAGTGAATTGGCCTCCACAGCCTTCTGCGGCAAAGAGTTCCACAGATTCACCACCCTCTGGTTGAAGAAATTTCTCCTCATCTCTATTTTAAAGGACCGTCCCTTTAGTCTGAGATTGTGCCCTCTGGTTCTAGTTTTTCCTGCAAGTGGAAACATCCTCTCCACGTCCACTCTATCCAGGCCTCGCAGTATCCTGTAAGTTTCAATAAGATGCCCCCTCATCCTTCTAAACTCTCTACGTACAGACCCAGAGTCCTCAAACGTTCCTCATACGATATGTTGCTGAAGCTTTTCATATTGAACACATCAGGACAAATACAAGAATGCCAAATTTCAGAAAAGCACAGCAATTTATTCAACATGAGAAAAGGGTGCTGATTTGTTGGCAAGTCGACTCTGATTGGCCGGGGTGTTACCACGGAGATAGAAATGGTAAACCATAGGGTCCCCAAAGGCGAAAGGCTTGAACAAATTGAGAACTGGTCCCTGTGCATGAATGTTTAGTTCACTTGACTAGCCAGCTGGTTTGTGATGCAGAGCAAGGCCAGCAGCGTGGGTTCAATTCCCGTACCGGCTGAGGTTATTCATGAAGGCCCCCCCTTCTCAAGCTTGTCCCTTGTTGGTGGTGTGATTCTAGGGTTAAATCACCATGAGTCTGCTATTCCCCCTCAAAGGGGAAAGCAGCCTAAGGACATCTGGGACGATGGCGACTTTACCTTGTCTTTACTTAGCCCAGTGGGCTAAATACACCAACTGGCTTGCAATGCAGAACAATGCCAGCAGTGCGGGTTCAATTCCTGTACCAGCCTCCCCGAACAGGTGCCGGAATGTGGCGACCAGGGGCTTTTCACAGTAACGTCATTGAAGATGAACACGTTATGAGCTCAACTGATTAGAGACAGTTGGTGTAGCCATTAGTGCTCTCAGAAATGTTCAGCTGAAGAAACATGTTCATGTTCGGCAGAGTACAGATCCCGAAAATCCAAACCAAGACATGTGTAATTCAACATGGTCCCACGAATGGAGGGCTGAACAACGTGAGTCTGCTGATAGCTTTGACAAAAATATCAGGAATTTAAATGATATGCTACCACTGGACAGAGCACCCCAAAGATATTTTATTTAGCTTTTCTGTTAGTGAGGAAAATATAATCCATGTTGGATCTATGTAAGTAAATTAATCTGGGTGATATGATGATGGTGCTACAGTGTTGCAAGATGGTAATTGTTTAGTTTTTATGACATTGGATGTCATGTTTGTAGTCATTAACTCTATGTCAGTTGTATTACCCTCTTAAAATTAAGAAGAATAAGAGACATTGCTGCCATTCACATGTTATGGCTTCTGGGTTGCTGCAGAGTAAAGGAGACAAGAGTCCTACTTCTCCACAAAACACCTTTATTTCTTTGATCCAACTTTACACACAAATCTCCACCAACAAATAGTGCCCCCTGTATCCCCTTTATATATCGGTGACTTCTATTGGATAATTGACATTAAATTAGTATTAAATTGGAAGGTCTGTTAACCCATTCCTAACAACTTGCAGTATATTTCTGCTTGGAAGTTGGTGGGCTCGGGTTATGGTGGGTGTCGGCAAATATTTCAGAAATAAAGCAAATGGTGTATGCACTTGAACGTTTTTTTTCTTTTAAGTCTTTCATGGAATGTGGGTGTTGCTGGCAAAGCCAACATTTGTTGGTCATCGCTAATTGCCCTTGATTAGTTTACTCGGCCGTTTCAATGGGCAGTTAAGAGTCCACCACAATGCTGTGGGTATGAAGTTACATGTAGGCCAGACGGGGTTAAGATGACACATTTCCTTCCCGAAAGGACATTAGAGACCAGATGGGTTTTTATGACAAATTAGTAACAGTTTCATGGTCGTCATTACTGATTATAATTGATATATACCGTCGGGGCATGCCAGTGACGTGATTGGATTTCTGGGGTCAGTAATTCGGATTATTCTGGAAAGTTGCTTGCCCACCGTGGGTGCCTACTTGGTGGTGATGAGGAATGACCATTGGTACCTTCAGTTGGGTGCCAAGACTCAATTTTATCACAAGTGGCTCAGCTTTCAGTCGATGTGTCCTGTGATAAGTCCCGGTCATGTAGACATTTTGCATTCTCAAACTTTTAAATGAAGTTCCTCTATCAATCATGGAAGTGCTAGATGCCAGGAGAACAGAGGCAACTCTTTATGCGGAGGGTTGCCAAGGTGCAAATGTTGGGGAAATATGATCTGTGATACACTTCCTGTATTTGTGGGGCATTATAAAATGCTGCTTTTGAAATGAAAACAAATGGTTATGCACAATGCCACTTCAGCTGGAAAACACTGTTAAGTGGCAGGAAAAAGTGAGGGTCCAACACAAGAATTCTAAGGTTTTTCTCTTATTTTGCTGCAATAGGTCTAGGCCCACACTCATAAAAGAACTATAATCTATGTCCAACAATAACTTGTATTTTTCGATCCACCATGTTGCGCTTTTTGGAAACAGGCAGCTAACTTGACTCATGCTGTTATTTTGGCCGCCATTTTAAAGAAAGGGAAATTAGACCACCGCCATTGGCATATTTCACAGTTTTGGAGTTGGCGATCGGGGCTCAACTATTTAAGATCTATATTAATGACTTCGATGAAAGGACCAACTGTATTGTCGCCATGTTTGCTGGTGATACAAAGATAGGCTGGAAAACAAGTTGTGCGGAGGATCCAAACAGTTAGCCAAAGGATAGAGATAGGTTAAGCGGGTGGGCAAAACAAAATTACAAACGGAATAGGAAAAAAAGTATGGTTGCCCACTTTGGAAGGAAGAAGAGAAAAACAGAATATTATTTAAATAAAGAGACTGCAGAATGCTGGGGTACAAAGAGATCTGGGTGTCCTTGTACGTGAATCATGAAAAGTTAACAAACTGCAAGTGATTAGGAAGACAGATGGAATGTTAACCTTAATTCCAAGGAGAGTGGAGAATAATAGTAGAGAAATCTTGTGACCACTGACAGGGCATTGGTAAGATTGCAGCTGGAGTTTTAGTGAACAATTGTTCACCCACTGAGTCCAGGGTACATAGACTGGAGATACCGCGATAAAGGGGATAAAATTAAAATTTGCAAGAGGAAGGGTGATATATACGTCAGTAGTAACTGATGAGACACTATTCAGTTGGGAATCAATTATCCCAAGTACATATGGTGCTAGAAACCAGTGCACGCAGGAATAAAGGTACTAAAATAACCAGGAATTAAATTCTTCCGGAATACACAATAATAGATTATCCCAGCGCACACCATTCAGTCCATCAAGACATTGTCAGAAGCCGGGATTTTCCACCTCTCCCCACTGCGTGTTTTCTAACGCTGTCCGCAGGCTCACCATTGGCTGAGAAATTTCACATTTCCCATGGCCAAGTTGTGAAATTTCTATGTCAGGAATGGGATGTGAGGAAGTAAAGCATGTCATGGCAGAGTTTTGAATCCTCACGGTGCTGTCCAACTGGATCAGAAGGAACTAGGTGAACATAGGCTGAGATTTTCCGACCCCACCTGTGGTAGGATTCGTCACGGGCGGAACGGAAAATCTGACGGGAGAGCCAAAGGTGACTTGCGGTGGGAATTTTCGGTCCCGCAAATAACCGGAAAATCCCAGCCATGCATTTCAGGTCTAGTTGGCCTAGCAGAAGGGCACTGGACTGCTAAGGATTGTCATGACTATGATTCAAGTTGGAAATCAATTTCCCCCTCGCTTGCCAGTTCAATTTCAGGAGCCAGGTTCCGTGCTTAAAGCAACAGAACTTCACAGTTCACATTTTCTTTATCAGTGGCTACCTAGTGAAATGCAAACACCTTGAACCTTAGCTGGGACAAGTCAAACGATTCACATCAAATAAAACGACTAGGAAATCAACCAGTATGGAAGCCTGTCAAAGATAAAACAAACCATCAGCACTAGAAATGGCTGACGTGCTAGTCTATAAAGCCTGAAAACATAACTATATTTAAGTCAAACATTTTGGTTTGGGCAGCTAGACAATGCTAAATATTTGCCACCACCTTGTTCGGTAATCTTCAGTGTACACTTGAATTGTGCATTGGGAAAGGATGAAAAATGCTTTTGGATGCAAGTTGATGTAGATCCAACAAAACCGAGTCACAAAAAAATAATTAGCTTATGGTAGTGACAATGGTATGTCGTCTTAAAATGTTCTACTTCTCTTGCAGCTTTGCAGCTTTACACCGAGAACCCCCAGTGTGTCCTTCCGAATAACAAAGTGATTATATGCTTTGGAGAGGAGTTTCCGGACATGAAGCCCATCAACAAAAAATTAATTGTAGTGGAGGTAAAGAAACTAATGGCATTGGCAGAGTAGTGGGTGGGGTGCGGTGTGGGTGGGGTGGGCAGATGACAGATGTGGGATTATTTAGATGGCCTTGCGCACAATAAAAATTGAATTCCTTTTCCGCTTATTCTGCAGATTGAGCAGCTGAAAACGAAGCAGATCTTACAAGCAGTGCTTCAGTCCAGGAATTATGATAATAACATACTCCTTCAAATTTCCAATGAAACAGCAGAGGACAAATTGTCTGGGATTCTTCACGAACTTTGCATGAATAGCTACGGTTACCCACGACCTGCCTTCAGTGAAAACCAGCAAATAAGCTGAAACGAATACGAACCAATCTCCGTTTCCGTGACCAATGGACATGTGTGTAAGTTGGTGGCATTAAATGAAAATGCTCTTCGCTGGTTGTCAGTAGTGTTGCTAAGGGACTCGGAGAATCCCTTAATCATTCTCGTTGGCTGATTGCCGCTTTGCACTGCAGTTAAGATTTTTTTGTAACCATATTCCATTTTGTAAAATAATTGTATGTTCTGTACAAGTTTATTTTTCACTGTGAAAAACGATTTATTATCCATAGGAGTTTATAGCAAAAGGGACTGAACAGGCATCTACCTGCAATACTGTTCATTACTGTCATGACACTTACTATGTAAGAAATATTTATTAGCTATAAAATAATGGATATCTAGGAGGGAGTTACATGGTTTCACTTAATTTCGTATGAAAAATTTATCAAAAATTCAAGTTTATAATTTCTACCTGCATCAGTAGCCCCACAATTTTGTTATCATGTTGGCTTTTAATGAAGGCAGGATGTATGGCTGTGTAGGCTGCAAATTTGTATTTTACGTTGCACAGTTATTCTTAGTTATTTTGTAATATTCAACAGTAGTTGCTGATGTTAATTGTGACGGCAGAAATGCAGCATGAGTTGGGCACAAATTCCATAATTTGATTTGAAGAAAGAGAGGCTTCCGTTTGTATAATGACGTTTAATGACCTCGGGTCACTCCAAAGTGCTTTACATCCAATGAAGTACCATTTTGTTTCTTGAAGTGTAGTAAGAAACACAGTAGCATAGGTATGGACAGCAAGTGCCTGGAAACTGCGATATAATAGAAGTTAAAGGATAAACAGGAACCTGAACATCAGGGAGAACTCCCCTCCCCTTCTTCCACATAGGACCATGGGATCCTTTAGGTGCACCCAAGCCCTCAGTATAATGGCACTCCTGATATTTATACGACCTACTTGATACTGGACTGAAGTACCGTCTTAACTCTTTTTGCCCATGATCAGAATTTTACCAGTTCTGGGAAATGAGGTGGCGATTCCCACCGTGTGGTTGGGCATGATCCAGATCGCAGTCCACCCACAATACAGGAGGGGTGGGTTTAGCACTGGCACTGAGGGCGGGGCCAAAACACACCAGCAAGCCCAGCTTCACAGAGGCCTGGACGCCGTTTTCAAATGGCGTCCTGATCTCCAAGTGAAAGCAAAGACCCCCCCCCCCCCACCTCCAAACATCGCCGGCATTAGGGCTTAAGTGCCCCCCTCCCGACTTCAAAGGATCACTGGTATCGAAACCCGCCCCCCCCTTGCACCAATTGCCAGTACCAGCAGCCCCCCCAAACCCCACCTTTCCTGCCAGGTGAGTGAGGCCCCACCCCTGTGTCAAGTTGGCACGACCATGGGAATGCTCTGCCATGTAACCGACCACCCGGGGGCTCTAATGTCCTATGGGCCCCCTGTTGTGGTCATTATGCTGGTTTCCGGTAATGGAAACCAGTAGTGATTCCCGCCGATCTCCTGCATTGCCAGCGGGCGGTGAGCATGGTGGGAAGTGGGAGTATCCGGTTTGAAATGGTTGCAGCATGTTTAAATGCTGATTTAACGCTCAACTAGGTCACACCCAGCGAAGGCATAAACCAGATTACGTAAACTGCAGCTTGCCGGGAGCATCCTGCACAAGTCATCGTCCGGCAAGAGTCCCGTTTAGGAGCTCTCCCGATGCTATTTTTCAGACACAGTAGGATGTGCGCCAGCCTCAACAGAGCCGGAAAATGCCTCTTGCAGTGAGTCTTGAACCTGGAACTTTCTGCTTCAGAGGAGAGGGTGTTACTAACTGAGTCACTGTTATCAGCTGAGTTAGGAGGCCGGCTAATACAGGGATCAAAGTTGGTAATTCCTTAGTATTGGACTGGGTTCTGTATTTACCCAGTCAGTGGGAGGGAGCTTACTGTTGCGTCCGCCTCAAGAACTGATATTCCCACCCAAGGCCAATTGACCTTTGTCAAATGGTCTGTCAACTTTTCTGTCCTGCTCGCGCCAATTCGCACGACAGGCGGGACTGGGAGATTTACCCAATTTGACGAAAAATATGAGCTTGTATGTTCCGTCTTGTCTGCTCAGACTATTGCAAACCTACTTTAGACTTAATTGATTCCGCTAGTGAGCCAAAAGGATGAGGGAAAATAATAAGAACATATAATAGTTGCTGAAACCAAGGAGCAAATAACTTTTCAATACAGGAAGTGTTGGCAGTTCAGAGAGTGGTTATCAGGAATGTCACACCTAATTTCGCGCTGGAGTGTTTTTCTCTCCCTTCCTCTCCTCCCATTTAATTCTCCAACCTTTCCATCAGTCCCTAAATTGGCTGATACTCGCTACTCTGAAAGTCTATTGGATTAAAGTACGATTACAAAAATATAGATATTAATTGCATGTCCGTTTCATCAGTTTTGGGTATTACATAGATCATAGAACATACAGTGCAGAAGGAGGCCATTCGGCCCATCGAGTCTGCACCGACCCACTTAAGCCCTCTCTTCCACCCTATCCCCATAACCCAATAACTCCTAACCTTTTTGGATACTAAGGGTAGTTTAGCATGGCCAATCCACCTAACCTGCATGTCTTTGGGCTGGGGGAAGAAACCGGAGCACCCGGAAAAAACCAAGCAGACACTGGGAGAACGTGCAGACTCCACACAGACGATGACCCAGCAGGGAATCGAACCTGGGACCCTGGCGCTGTGAAGCCACAGTGCTAGCCACGTGTGCTACCGTGCTGCCCTAATTGTTGATGGGTTATGATTTTTTTCTCTAATTTTATAGATTCCAGGAATAAATTGAAGAATCTACAAAAATAAGTGTTTTCTGACCAAACTATATATATAGGTATCACAGTCGGCCTTCCAGCAAATATTCCTTTGTTCATATTTTTAGCATGCATGTTAATATTCTTGATAAAATTAAACAAACTGTCATAGGCGTTTAGTATGGACACATTAAGCATAAGCATTGTGTAGAATTTGAAGCACGTTCACATCTTTACTGGTATTTACGTTCCACTCAAATCTCTTCCCACATTACTTCATTTCACTGTGACAGCATACCTTTTTCTTGCTCCCTCATGTATCTATCAAGCTAGTCCTTAAATGTATCTGTAATTTACCTCAACTACTCCAGCGTGGTAGGGAGTTCTTCATTCTCGCCACCCTCTGAGTAAAGAATTCCTTGTGAATTCCTTATTGGAATTATTAGTGACTGCCGTACATTTATAGCCCCTAAACTTGACAGCAACATTGCCAGTCAGAAGCCCCAAAGGACCAGATCCATGACTCAATTAATTCAATGGCCTTTAAAATCAAAAGTAAAGACCATGGACAAAGTTTTCCGGCCATTGCGATTCTCTTTTCCGGCTGGCTGTGCACCCCTAGCTGTGGGTTTCCCAGCGGTGTGGGGTGGCTGCAATGGGAAATCCCATTGACAAGCTGCGGGAGCAGGGAATCCCGGTGCCATGAATCATAATAATAATAATCTCTTATTGTCGCAAGTAGGCTTCAATGAAGTTACTGTGAAAAACCCCTAGTCACCACTTTCCGGGGAGGCAGGTACGGGAATTGAACCTGCTCTTCAGGCCTTGTTCTGCATTACAAGCTAGCTGTTTAGCCCACTGTGCTAAACCAGCCCCTAATGCAGCTGGGGGGACCCGAGAATCCAGCCCATATTACCTTCTGGTGCGAAAGAATTAAAGAAAAGGTTTGGTCACCTCTCTTCGGTTCAGTAAGTAATCTAACCTGTGTCCAGGTTCACATTAATGCTTGTATTAGTACAAGGAGCGGGATTGTCCGTTCCGCCAGCCGCGCGTTCCTCGGCGGTGCACCCTCTCCCTCAGTGCAATTCTCCGTTTCTGCCAGTGGGATTTCCCATTATGGCACACCCCATGACGCTGGGAAACCCACGGGCATGGGTATGCCGCCGGCGAAATTGAGAATCCCGCCCAAGTTTTCTGTGTCTAAGCAGCTCGATGATCGGATCAGTAATGCTGATGTATCGGGCATGCTTTGGAATTATTGCTTCGAATATTGTTGCAATTAAAGATTTTACTGATGCATCGGGCTAAAACCCCAAAGAACTGCGAATTATTGTTCATGTAAGTCGAGAGGGATTTTTTTTTTCTTCCTGTGCTAACCCTGTGCCCTGGCTCTCGATGCGTGGTTCTTGAAGAATTAATGACCTAATTCTTGGAGAAGCAGCTTGGGAAGACCCATTGTTACTGGGTTTTCCGATCACCTAAGTGCCAATAACATTACTACTCTGCTGGTAACAGTGCACACGATTCCGTTGTCACGACATGAAGCACCTTTCCAGTGTATACTGATTGAACTATCATTGTACTGGATAGTGAGATTGTCCAGAGCCCATGTTCCTGATCATTTTTGGTGCGGACCCTCGCTGCTGGAAGTGTGTGCACTGAGTGAGGGAAGGGTCCAGTTTGGATGTGATGCTCTCTCAAGTTGAATAGTCTGCGAACACTTCTCACCAAGATTCAGATTTGAATATCAAACACACATGCAAGGTGCAACGTGCCTGTGGGACCAATGCTTTGACAGGATCCCAACAAGGAAAAGGACCCCCTCCTTGTCAGAACGGAGAAACAAAAAAAAAAGTTGCTAAATAAGCTTTGACGAAGCATCCACAATTATGTGACCTTTAACTCCCTCCTAGCTATTGATTATTTTTTGGAATATGTACAAATATTTTGTTTGTAAAACACATTTAGGGCCTGATTTTTCAGAAATATGATCCTGTTCAAGTGCAAGTTATTATGTGTGATTTACGTGACAATTGCGATCTGTCTGCCTGTCTCCAACAAGAACATGTGTAAAATGTTACTCAAGTACAGGTGAGGGGATGTAGTAGTACAGGTGAGGGGACATAATCTATCTTGGCATCCATTTCCCAGCTGTAAATTTCTCTTGAAAATTGCTTCTGTCATTGATCCTTGCCCTCCTGCAGTAGAATCTAGTTCGTAAATATGGTTCTGTGTTGATGAACTTTTTTGTTGGTGTCAGGGATTTTAAGGTATTTTATATTTGTAGCAGTCTGTTCAGCAGAATTGGTTCCAATTGTCGGAATCGTTCCCTTGCTGCAGCGATATATAATTGTTTACCAGCGGGTCGAGCAATTTTTGCATCCAAGATTTGTAGGGCCAAACCCTCTAATTGCTACAGCATCGTGGCCAGAAGTTGCTTTGAACAGGCAAAATATAGACTGGAGTTTAGTGAAAGATGGGCTAGTGGGGGGAGGGGGGTGGAGGGGGTTAGAAATCGGCTCTGGCTTCAGTGAGGTTGCATTCCATTAGAAGCAGAGGATGCTTATTTTAAATATTTGTGAATCAAATGCATCGTCGCTCACCATCTAACTGATACTGTGATATTTGAAGTTTTATTCTCCCCTGTGTTGTACAAGATAAAGAAATTGTTACCACTTTGTATATTAGAACTTTCTAATAAGCATAACAAAGATTTTTTATTTTTTCTTTAAATAAAATGGTGTAAATAAAGGTATAATTTTAAACTGCACCTTCATTCCTTGAGTTCTTTATTTGTGAATTATAAAGATGCCTATAATTCACTGTCTTAAAATAGTGAAAGATGAAAACACTTGACAGCATGACACTTTCAGCAATTCTCAATTATAGTTGTATTAAGGAATCGTTATTATTTGATCACTGCATTCTTTAAGTGTGTAACTTTAGTTGTGGGCACCCAGCAATTAGTAAGAGATTAACAGAAGCCCTGAAAAGTAGGTGGCAACTCGAAACATCTATTCAGCTTGATTCTCAATGTGCATGATGGTCGAGCACAAATTTATGCCCATTTTTATGAAGGGAAGGGTCGCCCCACTAGCCCACTAGAGTTATTGCCATTCTTGAGTACTTACTGTTCACAGTACGTCCAGAAGTGCTCTCACCTTTTGAATACTCACTATGCATGCTGTTTGCGTTTCAAACTATTTACTCCAAAAATCCCTTGCCCTTTGATTTCATACATTTTGTTAACCCATTTGATGACTTATTGTTCTTGCTATTTACTGCCAGAGTTATCAGCCTCTGAGTATGATGCGCGATCAATAACTACTGAAACGAGGATGTAGTCCGAATTGAAGGCTTTAATCAACAAGATGTTTCCCCAGCAGCTCGAGTACAGAAAGAAGGGCGGCTGCTGGGAAACACGGGTTCTTATACCCCGCCTCACTGGGCGGAGCTACCTTACGTTCCGACCAATGAAATGCAAACACTTGGGCCAATGAGCAGCGAGCCTTCTCCACCAATGGTAGCTCACACTCCCAGGTACCGTAGTACCTCTAGTCATGCTACCACAGAGTAATTACTGTTCATGGTATTTACCTGTGGAATTGACACTTTTCCTCCCCAAACCCCCAAGTAATTATTCGGGTATTTATAGGGTACCTCATTTCTCCACAAAGGTTCAATGTACATATAGCTCAGTTAATTCATCTCTATATATCCTGACACACAATACATGATGATCCAGTTGATTGAGAATGGATTATCCACCATCGGTAAGATAGAGCCATGTAAAATGGACATTTGTATTATTGTGTTAATAACGGTAGTAAACTGATAGTTGAAGAAACAAAAGTAGATTGCATCTGCCTATGCCCCCATTGTAAAGTGCTTCCTGTTTATTTCCCTTGTTCTCATTTATTTTATTATTTTGGTCTGTGGATACGTAATCGGGATGTGCCTTTAAGCAGAAGACTTGAGATTGAAAGAGCCTGCTTGTCAGGACACTGTGTTCCCAGGTTTCATATATTGGAGACAAGAAGCCAGACTCTTCAGCACTGGGTGGATCTTAGGAACGGGTTGTGGACGGAGTCTGTATGATCAGTTATCTGACCACCGGTGGGCTGGCCAGGGATAGTGCTCTGCCTCATTGATGACGATCAGTGATTGCTTCCTGCGTGATACTTTCTGAGAGAACTTAGCAAAAGAGTTCAGACCTTGGAAAGGAACCCTCTCTATCTCCGGTCTTGCTGAAGTGAAAGCTGCGAGTGCCTGGCACATGCTTCGCTGTGAACCCGAAATTATGCTGAGTCTGCAGAGAAAGTAGACAATTTTAGAACATAGAACATACAGTGCAGAAGGAGGCCATTCGGCCCATCGAGTCTGCACCGACCCACTTACGCCCTCACTTCCACTCTACCCCTGTAACCCAATAACCCCGCCTACCCTTTTTTGTCACGAAGGGCAATTTATCATGGCCAATCCACCTAACCTGCGCGTCTTTGGCCTGTGGGAGGGAACCGGAGCACCCGGAGGAAACCCATGCAGACACTGGGAGAACATGCAGACACCGCACTGATAGTGATGTCATGGGCCAGGGTTTAGAGAACCCCAAAGTGTATCATGGAGTTCACCTGACCCACAACTTTCAATAGATTGTGGTATGGGGAGCAAAATATCCACTCCTCAGATGTGGTACAGCAGAAATGGAAAAATATTTTTTAAAGCAAAACAATGTTTATTCTATTCACTCAAGTTAACCTTTTTAAAACAAACAGTGAACATCTTTGCAGCCATTCATTCAAATACAACCCCCAAAGAATACAACACTAAGTAATGCGTACGCTGTCCTTTTAACATACAGAAGACTTACAAAAAACATAACCTTTAACAGAAGCACTTTAAAGTCAGATACTTTAGTTCTATCTGATGACAGAGTCCCTTGTAATTCTCCAACACAGGAGCATTGGTTATCACAGCTTTCAGGCAGTCAAATGCCTGTTGAAAATCCGCTGTCCACTGAAATTTTCGATGTTTCTTCAGCAAGTCCATCAGTGGAGTAACCACGCTACAAAAATTTTTCACCAATGTTCGAACAAATCCACTCATGCCAAGAAATCGCATTATTTCCCGTCGTGTTGAGGGTATCGGAAACTCCTCAAGGAAAGTGACTTGGGCTTTTCCAAATTCACTTTTGGCTCGGTTTATCTCCAAACCCACCTCCTGAAGTCAATCGAATGACTCCATCAAATGTTTTAAATGTTCTTTCCATGTCTGGCTGAAAATTACCAGATCGTCGATGTAGGCAGGGCAGCAGGGTAGCATAGGGGCAGCAGGGTAGCATGGTGGTTAGCATAAATGCTTCACAGCTCCAGGGTCCCAGGTTCGATTCCCGGCTGGGTCACTGTCTGTGTGGAGTCTGCATGTCCTCCCCCTGTGTGCGTGGGTTTCCTCCGGGTGCTCCGGTTTCCTCCCACAGTCCAAAGATGTGCGGGTTAGGTGGATTGGCCATGCTAAATTGCCCGTAGTGTCCTAATAAAAGTAAGGTTAAGGGGGGGGTTGTTGGGTTACGGGTATAGGGTGGATACGTGGGTTTGAGTAGGGTGATCATGGCTCGGCACAACATTGAGGGCCGAAGGGCCTGTTCTGTGCTGTACTGTTCTATGTTCTATGTATACCGCACAATTGGGTAATCATGAAACAACTTTGTTAGTTAACCCCTGAAATGTGGCTGGGGCGTTTTTCATGCCAAATGGCATAACTTTGAATTGGTACATACCATATGGAGTCACAAAAGCTGAAATTTCCTTTGCCCTTTCGGATAAAGGTACCTGCCAAGTAACCTTTAAGTAAATCCAGTTTGGAAATAAAAACTGATTGTCCCACTTTCTCAATGCAATCCTCCAAACGTAGGATAGGATAAGAGTCCGTTCTTGTAACTGCATTAACCTTTCTATAGTCCACACACAACCGTTGGATACCACCTGGTTTTGCTACCATCACTATGGGTGAGCTCCATTGGCTGCAACCCACTTCAATTATGCCATTTTTAAGCATACTCTCAATCTCTTTGTTAAGGGGCCTCACGGTAGCATGGTGGTTAGCATCAATGCTTCACAGCTCCAGGGTCCCAGGTTCGATTCCCGGCTGGGTCACTGTCTGTGTGGAGTCTGCACGTCCTCCCCGTGTGTGCGTGGGTTTCCTCCGGGTGCTCCGGTTTCCTCCCACAGTCCAAAGATGTGCGGGTTAGGTGGATTGGCCATGCTAAATTGCCCGTAGTGTAAGGTTAATGGGGGGGTTGTTGGGTTACGGGTTGACGGTTTACGTGGGTTTAAGTAGGGTGATCATTGCTCGGCACAACATCGAGGGCCGAAGGGCCTGTTCTGTGCTGTACTGTTCTATGTTCTAACCTGTGCCAATTTTAAAGGGTTAAGTCTGTACGGATGTTGTTTGATTGGAACAGCATTTCCCACATCCACATCATGTATAGCCACTTTAGTACTTCCCAATTTATTTCTACAAACTTGCCCACGTGATATCAATAACTCTTTCAGATTTTTCCTCTGGAAGGTGACTCAACAATTTATCCCAATTTTAAGAACATCCTTGTTTTCCAATTTAATTTGAGGTATGTCAAATTCACTCATCTGGATTTGGTTCATCACATTAAGTTAGAATCATTAAAACCTCCTTTTTTCTCTCCTTTCCTTTCAAAGTACCTTTTAAGCATAGTCACGTGACACACATGGTGAGTCTTCCTTCTATCTGCTGTTTTTACCACATAATTCACCTCACTTAATTTCCTTTCAATCTGATAAGGTCCACAAACCCTTGCTTTTAAAGGCTCACCTACCACTGGTAACAACACTAAAACTTTATTTCCACTGGCAAAACTACAAACTTTGGATTTCTTGTCCGCTACCTGTTTTGTGCCACTTTAAATGCAGTCTCGTCAATTCACCTGCTCTATTTAATCGTTCCCTAAAATTTGACATGTAACCCAACAATGTAATTTCTGATTTCTCACTCACCAATTTTTCCTTAATCAATTTAAGTGGTCCTCTTACATCAAGCCCAATAATTAGTTCAAAAGGACTGAATTTGGTTGACTCATTAGGTGCATCCCTAATTGCAAACAGTACAAATGGAATTCTTTTATCCCAATCCTCTTGATAATCATGACAATAAGCCCTCAACATTGCCTTTAATGTCTGATGCCACCTTTCTAATGCTCCCTGCGTTTCTGGATGGTACAGAGTTGATTTAAATTGTTTTATTCCTAAGGTATCCGATTATATTTCTGTGGGTAGTCCATATCTAGTAAAGAATTTAAGTAACTCCTCCACAATCTTTTTAGCTGTAATATTACGTACTGGAATGGCCTCTGGAAACCTCGCAGACACATCCACTATCATCAAAAGATATTGATTCCCACTTTTTGTTTTAGGAAGTGGTCCTACGCAATCAATTAGGACCCTTGTAAAAGGTTCCTCAAATGCTGGATGGGTATTAAGGGCGTTGGTTTTATCACTGCTTGAGGTTTCCCTATCATTTGAGATGTGTGACATGATTGACAAAATTTAACTATATCTTTATGTAGTCCAGGCCAATAAAAATGTTTTTGGATTTTAGCTTGAGTTTTCCTTATTCCCAAATGACCTCCCACTGGTCCCTCATATGCAACTGACAACACCTCCTTTCTATACCCTACCGGCAATGCTACTTGATGAACTTCTGCCCACTTTTCATCTGCTTGCATATGTAAAGGTCTCCATTTTCTCATCAAGATATCACTTTTACGGTAATAACACTCTGGTATACACTCAGATTCCTCTTCTGTGTTTGCTTTCTGATACACCCATTTTATTTCTATATCTTTCTGTTGTAACTCCGCCAATTTTTCTGAACTAAAAATATCCGCCTCATCCTCCACCTGTTTTGTTCTTTTTCAACCATCTGATCAAAAATAATTTCTGATAATTGCACTTCAACTTCATCTTCACTCTTTGATTTCTCCTCTTGTCTTAACCTGTAACTTTGCGACCTTGTTATGACACAATCCAGAAAAATCCCAGCATATTCGTCCTTCAACACTTCAGTTGTCTGCTTTTCCGCTGGCTTATCCACCACAGTAGGTATCACTCCCACCTGCAATCCAGCTATATCGTTACCCAAGATAAACTGTATTCCTGGACAAGATAGTTTCTCTATTACTCCTATTACCACTTCACCACTCTTCACTGGACTTTCCAACCTTACCTTATATAATGGAACACTACTCCTCTCACCCTGAATTCCACATATTACCATCTTCTCTGGCAATATTCTTCCCAGACTACATAAATCCTCATCTCTTACCATTAAAGATTGACTAGCCACCGTATCTCTTAAAATTGTGACTTCTTTACCTGCTACTCCTGATACACATGAGTAAACTTTACCCACACATGTAAATTCTTTAAAGAGATCTGGCACCTTCTTATCAATCACCTCTTGATCAGGCTGTACAATCTTTTGCACTTCCTTCGCTTCCCTTGGGCTTTCGTTTACCACTTTAACAAACCCCACTGTCTTATCCTGTTTTACCACATCAGCCTTCCCAGTGCTTTTCTTCACCCACCAACACTGTGACTTTACATGGCCTAGTTTATTATAGTGAAAACATTTGAAACTTTTCATTTCTTTTCCACCCTCCTGGATTTCTTTTTTATCTGAGGTACACTCTCATTATTATCTCCCATCAGATCACCTTTACTTTTACCACTTGAGTATTTCTCATGTCCCCAGTTTCTATCCCTCACAGGCTGAAACTGGTGTCGAATCCAAGCTTTGATTTATGAACTAATTCATAATCATCTGCCATTTCTGCTGCTAATCTCGCAGTTTTAACCCTCTGCTCTTCCACATGAGTTCTCACTACATCAGGAATTGATCTTTTAAACTCCTCCAAAAGCATAATTTCTCTGAGAGCTTCATATGTTTGGTCTATTTTCAAAGCCCTTATCCACCTATCAAAATTACTCTGTTTGATCCTTTCAAACTCCATGTATGTTTGACAAAATTCTTTCCTTAAATTTCTAAACCTTTGTCTGGAAGCTTCAGGCACTAGTTCATATGCACCTAAGATGGATTTTTTCACCTCCTTATACGTCTCAGATACCTCCTCCGGTAGTGATGCAAACACTTCACTAGCCCTACCTACTAGCTTTGTTTGAATCAGTAATACCCACTTGTCCTGTGGCCATTTCATTTGTTTAGCCACCTTCTCAAATGAAATGAAAAAGGCTTCTACCTCCTTCTCATCAAACCTTGGCAATGCTTGGACACATTTAAATAGATTCCCACCAAGCCTTCAACATTGATGCTGTTTCTCACTATCATCCAACTGTACGTTTCCCTTTATGCCTGCTAATTTTAACTGACTGTCATGTTTCATGGCCAATTTCTGAAGTTCAAACTCTCTCTCTTTATCTTTTTCCCTGATCTGTACCTCCCTTTATCTTTCTTTTTGTTCTGCTGGGGCTAATCTTTCTGTTTTCATTTCTTCTCTCTCTTTTTCCTCTCTCTCTCTTTCTCTTTCTTTTTCCCCTCTCTCTCTTTTGTATTCAATCTGCTTTAATTCTTTCTCATGTTCCATTTGATTAATTTGTAACCGAATTTTTGCCATTTCCAATGAGTCAAGCTGGATCTCAGGCAACTTTAAATGCTCAGCCACTGCCATAATTACCTCATCTTTTCACATTTTGTCAGGTAATGTTAACAGCAATGCTTTTGCCAAATCTAACAGTCTGCTTTTACCCTCTGTCTGTAAGGTACTGCATGTGACCATCTCCACCCCCAAAACCTTCAGAGCCTCTGAAAGAGCCATTGTCCACAACACACTCCCTACTTAAGCTAAAATACAACACCTGACAAGCACCCACAATATGCCCACCACTCACTGTCTTTAAGTTCACTAAGCCAATCCAAAAGATAGACTTTTATTCTGGATGAGCCCCCAATTTGTTATGGGTCAGGGTTTAGAGAACCCCAAAGTGTATCATGGAGTTCACCTGACCCACAACTTTTAATAGATTGTGGTATGGGGAGCACACGGCCCACTCTACAGGTGTGGTACAGCAGAAATGGAAACGTATTTTTGAAAGCAAAACAATGTTTATTCTATTCACTCAAGTTAACCTTTTTAAAACAGATAAAAACCTTAGCAACCATTCACAGTCTTTTCATGGCAGAGAGAACAGCAGTACAGCTGCTTTGTCTGGCTTCAGCTCCAACACTGAAAAAGACAAAAAGACTAAACAAAAAAGACACAGACACACCCAAGCTTTTCTCAAAGTGAAACTAAAAAGCAGAGCCAGAGCTCAGCCCCACCCACACTCTGACATCACGGCAGTAACATGAGCAGCCAAACATTTCTTAAAGTGACATTCTCATGACAGTGACCCAGCGGGGAATCGAACCTGGGACCCTGGCGCTGTGAAGCCACAGTGCTATCCACTTGCGCTACCGTACTGCCCAAAGAAAATCTTGCCGGAGAAAACCATTTCCAGTCTAGAAGGAAGAAGTACATGTGTGTGTGTCTGTCCGTTTAATTATAATCCTGTACATAATAAAAGGTTAATTGTGTTTTAAATTACAAACCTAGTGACTAGTTTATTGGGCCCGCGAAGGACTTTTAGATACAATCTAATTCCGCCAGTGTCGTGACTCCGGGTCAAGTGGGACTGGAGTTGACCGCCCTCTCGCCCAGAGTATCATGACACCATTTTAAAAAAAAGTATTGCAGTCAATGATATTTTATTCATGTGCGATCCTTGATGAATTGAAAACTCTTAAGAAATCTGTGAAAGACTGCTGACAACATAAAAGGCTCATTTGCGGACAAAATATTAAATCCTCAAAGTTTATATTGGCCTGTCAAGCTGAACACACCCATAAGCATCCACATTGACTTCCCTGAGCTGACATATACATCATGCAAATTTGCCTTTGCCCTGGTTGAGCATGTGTAACGTTCTAGCAGATGATGACTCGGAATGTTATTTTTGTAGAAGTGCCCTCGTCCTGAACAATGTACACACAAAGGTCACCGTGACAGAAGTCGGTCAAATCTTCTTTCTGTTGGTGTGGATACATGCCTTTGTCACGCTAAGCAAATTTTAAAAATTCATCCTTGGGATGTGGGCGTTACTGGCTAGGACAGAATTTATTGTCCTTTAGAAAGTGATGGTGAACTGCCTTCTTGAACCAGTCAGTTTCTTTATGTGTGAATTTAGATTTCTGCTTTTGCACATCAAGAATGTGCTTGTTTAATTTATCGTGAAGGATTGAACCTTTAGATTAGTGGCAGATCCAGAGAAATGACTGTCTCATGTACTGTGGCAGTGATACATTTCCTCGAATTACAGTACGACAGCTACCGACATTCCCGGTTTCCCATTGTGTTTCACTTTTATTTTTCCAGTCATATTTTTCCCTACCGATTTCCATTTTTCCGAAACCCAATTTTTCTAAAGGTTTAAATCCTGGAAGGAGGAGCAAATCCCTCTGCCCACTCTGCATTAAGCCTGTATGACAATTGCAAACCGGCATTTAAAAATGGCACTTTTTTTTGATCTGCCCAATCTTCCTTCTGCACCTCCACCTGTTCCTGGCTGACTCTCTGGCTTGCTGGGCACTAATTGGATACAAATGAAATGATGGTCGTGCAGATCCTGCCACCCACCTGTGCCACTGTGGGACCTGTATCCGGACCTCCACTCATTTGCCAAAATCCTGCCAGTTGACACTGTTTCTCACTCCCCAGATGGTACTGGGCCTGTTGAGTATTTTCAGCGTTCTGTTTTTTAAAGAAGAATCCGTTTAGATTCCTGCCTGACATGGTTTTAAGTGTTACGGCAGGAGTGCTGCAGATGGACAGATGTACTTCATCATAAGCACCCATATATAGGCAGCTGAAGAGAATTTGAGAGAGAACGAAATGGAGTGTATGAGTATGAAAGTGAGAGAATAAGCAAGGAGCTCATGTGGCTAAGCAAACTTGTCCATGGTATATTATAAGTGTTATTTTTCTTTAGAAAAAAATATTTTTAGACTGAATCTGTGATTAGGAGGATGTAGGGGAGCACTGTTGTATGTTTGATAGGAATACACAAACAGACCTCACATGTTACACAAAGCGTCTTTTGGTGCAACTACAAACCAGTCATTCCCTTGCGCCCTTGGATGCTGACTAATTTGAGGCCAGTGCTATAATTGAGGAGTTGAGCATGTACAAAGCAATGCATTACTCTTGCCTCCTTGGGGAAATACCCAAGCTTTGCTACACTCCTCAGTGACTGGGGATGGTCATGGGTGATGGTCACGGATTTGTGCCCAAACCCCACACACTTCCTATTCCTTGTGCCATCCCCCTCCGACTGGCAGCACAGTAGCATGGTGGTTAGTACAATTGCTTCACAGCTCCAGGGTCCCAGGTTCGATTCCCGGCTTGGGTGACTGTCTGTGCAGAGTCTGCACGTTCTCCCCGTGTGTGCGTGGGTTTCCTCCGGGTGCTCCGGTTTCCTCCCACCGTCCAAAGATGTGCAGGTTAGATGGATTGGCCATGCTAAATTGCCCTTAGAGTCCAAAATTGCCCTTAGTGTTGGGTGGGGTTACTGGGTTATGGGGATGGGGTGGAGATATGGGCTTGGGTAGGGTGTTCATTCCAGGGACTGGTGCAGACTCGATGGGCCGAATGGCCTCCTACTGCACTGTACATTCCAGGATTGGGAATAAGTGGTAAAGGGGTCCTTGATGTCACTTGGATTTTATTCATTCAAGGGATGTGGGATTCGCTGGCCAGGCCAGCATTTATCACCCCAGCCCCTAATTGCCCTTGGGAACTGTAGGCGGTGAATTTCCACTGAGCTGCTCCCACTCCAATGTAATTCCCGAGGGAGCCCCCTTTACCCCTGGACACTGTGTTTCTGCTGAACAAAAGCTAAAGTTACCCTTGTGAAGCGGGGGCTCTGAAGAAATCCATAGCCCTACATTTTTTTTGATGACCCCTTTTATAGTATCTCAATCAGATGCAGTGTTCTTTCACTTTCTTTTAATGTCATTCAAACAGGTTAGTCTGGTATTTTGGGCACCTTTGTTGCTGAATAAACAGGTACACCAAAGGGTTAGAAAAACAAATCAGGTACATTAAAATTTACTCTTTTATGATTTCTGGCACGAAGGATGCCACAGCTGGTGCTGCAAATTTCATCTTTATTTGCAAGAGAAAAGGCAAATTGGAAATTGGGGGAGGAAAAAAAGGTGAGAAATGTACAGCAGGACCATCAATATCGAGATGCGAAAAGGTATTCACAAGGTTTAGGTCGGAGTGCTGCTGTTACCTTGCTGGATGATCCATGTGTAAACTCTGGAGAAACGGGTATCTACAATAACTTCCACCGGGTTTCCATGGACCTTCTGCCATAGGTAAATTTTGCAGGGCTTTGGGGAATGAGCAGGGAAGTGGGTGTAATTGGGCAGCTGTATCAAAGAGCTAGTATTGGTACAATGGGCCGAATGGCATCCTTCTGTGCCACACAGTTCTAAGGGGAGTGGGAGAACTCTGCGGGCATTCACCCTCATGTTAATGTTTCAGGTGAAGCTCTTCATCACAGCACTGTCATAGCCAGGAGAGGACAGTCTCTTTATTGAACTGACCAAAGAGTGTGATAGATTCACAAAACTCTTTTTCAAATTCAGCAGAGATGTAACATTTTTATTTGCACGGTTATTCCTGCCATTGTTGTCAGCAGTATTTTGAACAACATTCACGTCAGCAGGGGACGGGTGGCCAAGCAAAACCATGCTTTCAAATAGTAGACGTGTAGCACAATCAGAGTGAGCAACCTGATGTTGTCTGGAGCCGCAGAAAACTGGCTGTTCAGGTTCTGTGATCTGCAGCTGTGTTCTTATGGCTCACGCTACACATTCTCCTTCCTGTACTGCTCAACAAAGCTCAAAGGTGAACCTGGTCATGGATGTCGCTGTTTGATGCTGGTTTTGTTCTAAACTTAAGCAGGGAGCCTTGTGTTCTGAAAGTGACGCAGTGGGTGAATGTGCTGGCTGATATGGACCTAACCCATCCTGGACAGAGATATCTGCCCTCCCCCCCCCTTCTAATCCTTGGCCTGTGCTGAATCTCAATTAAGATAATATTGAGAGTTGCTGTCCAGGTCCACCCATCACCAAACAGGGGGAATATTTAGCAAGGCCCGCACTCTAGCTCACTATACATTGAGTCCTACTGGAATGTGTTGCCTGGGTGGATGATGGTTGCAAGTAGGGTCAACTTGCTGCGAGACCCTTCAATCTTATTTGATAAACAAGTGAATAACTTTGAACGGCAGTGAATGCTCTGTCCGCAAGTAGGTCAGCCATTTTCAAACAGGTCTGACAAACAGCCATAAGAGTTAATCGGTGTCCTCTGTGTTGGGGAGGCTAAACACGGAGAGGGTGACCGCTTTGTAGAACGCCTTCCTTCAGTCCACAAACATGACCCCCAACCTTTCTGTTGCTCATCAGTTTAACTTAGCAACTAGCTCTCATGCCTACATGTCCGTCCTCGGCCTGCTGCAGTGTTCCAGTGAAGTTCAGCGCAAACTGGAGGAGCAGACCTTATCTACTGTTAGGCACATTACACCCTTGGGACTCCACACTGAGTACAAAAACTTTAGACTAAGATCGTTCTTCTCCATCTTGTCCACTTTTATTTTCTCCAAAATTGTTTTTCTCTCGATGCAAATCTCCTACCAGCACCCTTTCCTCACTGGGCCATCTGTCACATATTCTTAAATGTTGCTTTCATTGAGAATTGACCTTTGTTCTCCTATTAACACATTATTCCATTTTACCCTAATTTCACTATTATCACCTTCCATAGTCCTTCACATTGTCACAAACCTTTCCTCTGATTTGTGCCCTACACATCTTTGTGTAATCTCTTCCAGCTCCCACCAATCACTGACCTTTTACTCCGATCCATTTGCTCCACCCCCTCTTACACAATATATAATCCATCGCATTTCACCCTCTCTTTAGCTCTGAAGAAGTCATATGGAGCCAAAACATTAACTCTGTTCCTGTTTCCATTGACACTACCAGATAAGAACATAAGAACTAGGAGCAGGAGTCGGCCATCTGGCCCCTCGAGCCTGCTCCGCCATTCAATTAGATCATGGCTGATCTTTTGTGGACTCAGCTCCACTTTCCGGCCCGAACACCATAACCCTTAATCCCTTTATTCTTCAAAAAACTATCTATCTTTACCTTAAAAACATGTAATGAAGGAGCCTCAACTGCTTCACTGGGCAAGGAATTCCATAGATTCACAACCCTTTGGGTGAAGAAGTTCCTCCTAAACTCAGTCCTAAATCTACTTCCCCTTATTTTGAGGCTATATCCCCTAGTTCTGCTGTCACCCGCCAGTGGAAACAACCTGCCCGCATCTATCCTATCTATTCCCTTCATAATTTTAAATGTTTCTATAAGATCACCCCTCATCCTTCTAAATTCCAACGAGTACAGTCCCAGTCTACTCAACCTCTCCTCATAATCCAACCCCTTCAGATCTGGGATTAACCTAGTGAATCTCCTCTGCACACCCTCCAGCGCAAGTACGTCCTTTCTCAAGTAAGGAGACCAAAACTGAACACAATACTCCAGGTGTGGCCGCACTAACACCTTATACAATTGCAACATAACCTCCCTAGTCTTAAACTCCATCCCTCTAGCAATGAAGGACAAAATTCCATTTGCCTTCTTAATCACCTGTTGCACTTGTAAACCAACCTTCTGTGACTCATGCACTAGCACACCCAAGTCTCTCTGAACAGCGGCATGCTTTAATATTTTATCGTTTAAATAATAATCCCGTTTGCTGTTATTCCTACCAAAATGGATAACCTCACATTTGTCAACATTGTATTCCATCTGCCAGACCCTAGCCCATTGACTTAATCTATCCAAATCCCTCTGCAGACTTCCAGTATCCTCTGCACTTTTCGCTTTACCACTCATCTTAGTGTCATCCGCAAACTTGGACACATTGCTCTTGGTCCCCAACTCCAAATCATCTATGTAAATTGTGAACAATTGTGGGCCCAACACGGATCCCATGGGCTGCGTTTTCCCAGCATTTCATGTTATCTTGGATTTTCACATTGTTGTTTGCGTATCTCCACACCCATAGAATCCTTATAATCCATAGAATCCCTACAGTGTAGAAGGAGGCCATTCGGCCCATTGAGTCTGCACCGACCCTCTGAAGGAGCACCCTGCCTAGGGCCACTCCCTCGCTCCCACTGCATATAACCATAACCCCACCTAACCTGTACATCTTTTGGGCACAACGGGGCAATTTAGCATAGCCAATCCACCTAATCTTCACATCTTTGGTCTGTGGGAGGAACCTGGAGCATCCAGAAGAAACACACCCAGACACAGGGGGAAGGTGCAAATTCCACACGGTCACGCAAGGCTGCAATCGAACCCAGGTCCCTCGCACTGTGCTAACTACTGTGCCACCCATCTCACACTTTAGGATTTCTTTATTGTGACTGTTGCACAAACTTCACAATTGCTTCAACAATTAATTCTCAGACTGTGTTAAGATGGCACCGAACTTTTAATTTACCTCTGATGTCTGCTTTCCCACTTTAAATCTGGTCACTGTAGGTTCCTTGTCTCTGTAATGTGCCTCCTCTTGTGTGGATCAGCAATCCATGTTACAATTCTGCAATTTTGTTCAACATTCTTACGTGGAATATGGTATTTGGTACTCATCTCTAATGCCCTTGAACCGAGTGACTTGCTGGACCAGTTTTCAGAGGGCATTAAAGAATCAGCCACATTACTAAGCCCATCAGTCAACCAGATGGGTTTTTATGGCGATCACGATAATTGTCATGGTCACCATTACTGAGGCTAACTTTATAATTCCAGATTCATTAATTGAATTTAAATTCCACCAGGCTGCCCTCACGTGTGTGCATCCACATGCATTCACAACCCTTTGGAATAAAATAACAAAATAATTTTTAGAAAATCTCACTTGTGACTGAAAATTGAAAAAAAGAGCGGAATCACACTACAGTTTATTTTTGGTGTGCAGTGAAACATGATGTGACCTCCTTCTGAACTTACTCAGTTGCACAGTTTTTGAGGGGGTGTAGAGGAGTTGGCAATAATACTTAGAGCGCACTGGTAATCCTCCATTTAAAATCTATGTCTATTGATTTAAAGCTCTGATCTCGCCTTTTGGTTTTGGGCAAACAGTGGAAACACTTTATTCAAAAATCTTTAATATCTGTTTTCACTTTACCAATTTGTGTTTTTTTATGTTCCTGTTTCTTATCTTATTTTTCCGCAGTTTATTTTTTAAATCCTTTGTCTGCTGCTCTTAACTTTTCCCAGTCTCTTGTTTCCTTTTTCATTTTGTTGCCTCCTTTTATCGCGTCTGCTTTTGATATTTGAATTCCTGAATCCTCTGGTCAGTCCAGTGTTTCTCCTGGGATCTTCTGACCCTGGTTGCTGCAGGAATGGGAAGCACAGCGAGCCCTGGGGAAATCCATCAGAATGCAGTAGAGTTGTGGGAAGGGGCAACATGCAAACCTGCCGCCGTATTTAGCAAATTTTGCGGCCCAGTTTTTGGCGAGAATTTTCCCGCCCCGCCTTCCGGTGAGATCTTCTGATCCCGCTGAAGTTAACAAACTTTTGGCTGGCTCGCCAAACCCGCCGTGGGGGGGAACCTGCCACGGCGGAGCTGGAGGATTCCGGCCTTTGAGTGTGGATTAATGAATGGATGAGTGAATTGCTGATTGGATGAGTAAGGTGGGTGAGCGGATGAAGCGGATCTACGGGAAATCAAGCCCTGCTCTGCTCTAGGTTTCACCAACTATGTAAATCTTGTTGAATATGCTGGACCCACCATAAGCACAGAGGGTATAGTCACCCTACATTGTATGCCAGGCAAGTTCCAGTTCCACACAATCTTTGAAGCTCATTACGTTCATGTCCCTGGTGGACAGATACAGGTTCTTCCGTGTGCCCTGAGGTATAACCACTGGTAGTAATAATAATAATAGTAATAATAATCTTTATTTTGGTTACATCAACACTGCAATGAAGTTACTGTGAAAAGCCCCTAGTCGCCACATTCCGGCGCCTGTTCGGGTACACTGAGGGAAAATTCAGAATGTCAAATTCACCTAACAACACATCTTTCGGGACTTGTGGGAGGAAACCGAAGCACCCGGAGGAAATCCACGCAGACGCAGGGAGAAAGTGCAGAACCCGCACAGCCAGTAACCCAAGCCGGGACTCGAACCTGGGGCACTGGCACTGTGAAGCAACAGTGCTAACCACTGTGCTACCATGCTGCCCTGGTAATGAGGACTTCCAACAATCTCTCGAACAACTCTTTGCAGGGCAACCTTGTGAAATCATCGTTGATGACATCCTGGTCTTGGGTTGTACAATGCAAGAACATGATGCACGTCTGCACGTGGCCCTCGACGCAGTCAGAGTTGAAGCTCAAGCCTGCTAAATGCAGATTGAAGGTCAGCCAGGTCCTCAATGGTGGGTAAGTAAGCCCAGGAGAGGGTATCAATGAGGTATAGCTGTGGGTCATCTGCTTATCATCAATGCCCAATGCCAAGGTTTTCCCCATCCTGGCTGCAAAGTGCGGATTTTGTGAAGCCAGATATGAATAGGCAAAGAATAAGTTGCTATCCTCTCATATGACCGTAGGCTGCTTTCCCTTTTTTGAGGGGGAGAGCAGGCTGGTGGCGATTTAACCTGAGGATTACCATGAGGGGTAAGATTGAGAAGGCGGGGCTTTCATGAATCACCTCAGCTAGTACGGGAATTGAACCCGCACTGCTGGCCTTGCTCTGCATCACAAACTAGCTATCTAGCCAAGTGAGCTGAACCAGCAGACAATGGCTATATGACAAATGTCCATTCATGTAAAAGTACCACGCGCTAACCGATTGCGCCACTGGAACACATTCAAATGTCCATTCCTGAGGACAAGCTCTGCAGTGTTTCCTCGACATGATGAGTTATCTATCAATGTTCATTCCTTGTTACAGTGAGGTAATAGAACTCCTCTGTCAATTTTGCCTCCAGGATGTAGAATGGTGTTGGGAGGAGTATCACAATTCTGCACTCAACAAACTCCAGTGCTACAATACATCGCTGTCCGAGCACCTAGACTTATTCCGTAGCCGCCATGCCAGGTTCCCGAAAATAAATACCACATGCGACCGATGCCGTCGGGAACTCGACCCATCGGGAGCGGAGCATCGGGGGGGGGGGTCTCGGGTAACGTCCTGAGGCCGTCCTGATGGCGTATGCCATTTGGAGGGGCAGAGCATTGCAAAAGTGGCGCCAACATGGATTCTCCAGCCGATTGCCGAGAGCAATTTTGGTGTCAGAGGCCAGAGAAACCCACCCAGCATGCTTCACTTTGTCGGGTTTCTGGATGTCCAAATTGGAGAGGACACTCTGAATGAGTTTCTTCTGCATTTCATAGTATCATAGTATCATAGTATCATAGAATTTACAGTGCAGAAGGAGGCCATTGGGCCAAATGAGTCTGCACCGAAAGACCAACCCACCTAAGCCCACACCTCCACCCTATCCCCACAACCCAGTAACCCAACCTAACCTTTTTGAACACTATGGGCAATTTAGCATGGCCAATTCACCTAACCTGCACATCTTTGGACTGTGGGAGGAAACCGGAGCACCCGGAGGAAACCCACGCAGACACGGGGAGAACGTGCAGACTCTGCACAGACAGTGACCCAAGCCGGGAATCGAACCTGGGACCCTGTCGCGATGAAGCAACAGTGCTATCCACTGTGCTACCATGCTGACCTAATTTGTGCCTCTTTCTGTCTCTGGTGCAATGCAGCCAGTCTTTTCTGATCTTCCAATGAATGTTTATCCAAATTCCGTTCACTTAAACTTGGCCCTGTCCTCTGCACAAAAACAGAAGACAGACAAACACAGAGGGGAGGAGGGGGGGTGAAAATGATAAGTGTGAGGAAAAAGAGTATTTATTTCAGATGGTTGTCTTCAAGCAAATCTTTCTTCAAAGTAAGCTTTCAGATCCAGGTCTCTGTTTGCACCCTGTAACGGTTTCTCTGCATTTTCAGAAATACAGCAACTCACAGTCGTTCTGGAGAGAGAGAGAGAGAGAGAGAGAGAAGGGAGCAGATCCTTCCCCTGACTGTCCAGGATTCAAAAATGATAATGACAAAAATAAAGAAAAGGGAAATAAGGAAATAAACAGGAAGAACGTTTACAAATGGGATCTGAGATGGTTTGTTGTTTTAGTGAATTAAAGATGGCAGTTAAGAGTTATTGCATCACTGTGTTGATTAGCATTGTTTAAGGGGTAATTGTAAGCTCTTTTCTTGTGTGATGTTAAATATATTTTAATACTGCTAGTTTTATTGTGCTATATCCTTATTTTGCGTGAAATCAGTCCTTTCCTCACAGTCTTACAAAATTAAAATAAAATATTGGACTTTCTGTCCAGTGTGCTAGCCACTGTTGGGGTCTGGTCCAGGATCATAATGGAGGGCCTGCCCTTGGCAGCACAGATAATGTTCTCCAGATGCCCCAGAACCATGATCCCTGTCGCCAAGGCCCTGTTGCAACCTAAAGTTGTGAGGGAAGCGCTCATAATACGGCAACAAAGAGGGAAAAGATACTGATTGGATCATGCGTCTTGCCGAATAGTGCTGATACTGGACAGCCTGCTTAGGTGGATGGATGTCCAGAATACAAGGCTTCTAAGTGCCTTGGGGGGGGAGGGAAGAGGGGGAAGAGGGGGGCTAGTGATGTCATGACTAATCATGTTAACCTTAATATGGAGCCATGACAGCAATGAGCTCGTCTTTACCTGCCACATCAGAAACCCACTCACCTTTTAACTTTCTTAGCTTTGATCGATGAGTCAATTATGCCCACTCACTGATCTATGCTAGTGCCACTGATAGCCGTTCACTAGTTAACGCTTTGCAACATGAGCTACCCATTCAGTTAATTAGAAGGCTTGCCTGCAGAATTAGCTGAGAGGGCGAGAGGAATTGTAGCATTCCAGGCAAGAGGCAAAGGTTTCAGAGCTCACTAGACTGCCCAGCTCCACTAGCTGTTGTTGTAGTGGTACCTTCACAGGCCGTTCCCCCAACCCCTTGATTGGTTTGCACAGAGGGCGTTACAGTTAACCATGGGGCTAATGCTTGCTCCATTCACCGGACCTCAGGGCTCAAAAGAGTCTCCAAAGTTGATGCCCATCAGTCAGGCTGAGTGGGGAAATGCTGATGTAGGGTCTTGCCCAATCTGGGAGATTGTAAGGAAGTGGAGCTCAGTATGATGGCTAGCATACTGGTCACTGACCATTGAAAGAATGCTCCTGGGGCTGGATGGGCAATGGATCAGTGCATAGACTGGATTCCTCAATGCTCACTCTTTCTCTTTCTTCCCATGCAGTTAGTAGAGAGAGACACAAAAGGAGCCAGTAAAGTCGACAGTAATCCTTCTAGCCGTGAAGCAAGAGACACGATGCCTGCTTCAACATCTGACTCCCCGGAGACTGGAGCAGAACCCTGAGGAGGAAAGGGTGTGGCAGGGCCTGCTCAGCTGGCAGAGGCTGCACCACAGAGAGGGCCGGCTCGGAGGCAACACCATTGGCCCCAGGTTGATAGACGGCGGTTGATGTTCTTGGAGATGAATGAGAATCAATGCAGGAGGAGACTCCAAATATCCAGTGACTCTGTCGCTCACCTTTGCCCAGTTCTACAAAAGTTGGCGCCACATGGATTCAGAGGTCACGCACTGCATGTAGCTCTGAAGGTCACTGTCGCCCAAAATTTCTACGCCAGTGGCACCTCTCAGGGCTCCACTGGTGATCTTTGTGGAATCTCACAGTCCTCCGCACATATGTGCATGGGGCGGGAGGTTACAGATGCATCACTACATCAATTTGCAACCAGGACCAGGCCAGCCAGGACACAAGAGCCATGAGCTTCGTCCAGATAGCTGGCTTCTAAGACTTGCAGAGAGCCATTGATTGCATGCATGCGGCTCTCCATTCCCCATGGCATCAAGTAATCCCCTTTATTGACTGCAAGGACTTCCACTCCCTGAAGGTCCAAATTGTCTGCAACCATGCCAAGCTCATTCTGCAGGTGTGATGTAGGCTCCTGGGGCGTCCGCGACAGTCACATCCTTGGCCACTCTCAGATACCAGAGGTGTTTGAGGGTGCTCATTGACTCAGGGTTGGCTTCTCAGCGACAAGAGATACCCCCTCAGGACATGGTGGATGACACCTATGCACAGGCCACATGGTGTGACCGAGACCCTTTCCTCAAATGGGGGAGGGAATTTGAGGGCATGCCTCTGCCCAACTGTGCACTCTCTCCTATTTATTGTGAGCCAGCTTGTCCTGTAAGGAGACAGATGGGGAGAGTGTAAGCAGGCTGCAAGCCGGGTGGGTCGGATGGTAGGGTTATCTGGCATATGTGGTTGGTGACTGGGTGCTAGGGTGCGATGAGGAGAGGAGCCACAGGGGAGAAGGGGAAGCATGTGGGAGGGCAACTGGTGGGGCCTCGTGAGGTGGCAGTGGATGAGTAATGGTTGTGGATGCGTCTGGTGACCATAAGACCGAGGAGCAGAATTAGGCCACTCGGCCCATTGAGTCTGCTCCACCATTCAATCGTGGCTGATATTTTTCTCATCCCATTCTCCTGCCTTCTCCCCATAACCCCTGATCCCCTTATTAATCAAGAACCTATCTATCTCTGTCTTAAAGACACTCAGTAACTTGGTTTCCATAATCTTCTGTGGCAACGAGTTCCACAGATTCACCACCCTCTGGCTGAAGAAATTCCTCCTCATCTCTGTTTTACAGGATCGGCCCTTTAGTCTGAGATTGTGTCCTCTGGTTCTAGTTTTTCCTGCAAATGGAAACATCCTCTCCACATCCACTCTATCCAGGCCTCGCAGTATCCTGTAAGTTTCAATAAGACTCCCCCCTCATCCTTCTCAACTCCAACGAGTACAGACCCAGAGTCCTCAACCATTCCTCGTACGACATGCTCTTCATTCCAGGGATCATTCATGTGAACCTCCTCTGGGCCCTTTCAAAGGACAAGTGACAGGTGTGACTTACCCTGGCTGAACAGATGAGGTCATTTCCTGCACTAGAGGCCTGTACCCTGCACAGGGAGCTGCCGATTCGCAGGGCTGTCACTGCTTCCCCTGTGGGTTTGGTCACCTTGCTCGATGGTCTTCTCCCAGCCTGAGGAGACAGGATATCCCACCTCTCCTCCACCGCATCCAGCATTCTGGTGAGTGCTCCCTCTGAGAATCTGGGGGCAGCCTTCCTGGCAGCCATCACGTTGGCTGGACTTGGAGCAAGTGTTGGGAAGGCGTTTAAATGGAGTGCCCCCATGATTCAATTGTGCATCTGATGGCGGTGTGAGCGAATAACAGTCAACCCATCACGGGAACAGCATGAAACTTGAGAAAAATGTTTTTCCCCCAAATGCCAAAAAAGATGGTGCGCAAACGCGCCAACGGCACTGATGGGCAACCCGCCATTTGTTTCATGGTGGCAGGAGGCAGCACACTATTGATGGGTGGCAAGATCTTGTTTGCTGTTATTGTCAACGGGGTTTCCCGTTGAATGCACCCCTCGCCTCCGGGAAACCCGCACCCCTCCGATGATAGTGGCGGAGCACCGGCGGGGCCGGAAGATCCTGCCAGCGTGAAAGGCCAGAAAGTTCAGGCCAATGCTTTTCACCCCCAAAATGACATTTAGCCAAAACTATGCAAAATTCCGCCTACTCTGACCATAACGCCTGCAGACTCTGCGCTTTACAGCCAGGCCAGAGAGTCAGAGTGCAAACCACAAATGGCCCTGACAAACTAGCAGTGGTCCACTGCCTTGCCCCCCCCCCCCCCCCCCCCTGCTTGCTTCAGGTGGTGCCCTGTATATCAGGAACCGGCCTCATCTGCTACAGGTACCCGGGCCAGCACTGCCAACTGCCAACAAGAGGTTGACACACTGAGTTCACAATTTGCGTCCCCCACCATGTTGGAAATGGACTACGCGCATGGTGTGTAAGAGCTGCTGAAGGTCTTATAGCAAACCACTTAAGTTGCAGTCCTTTATCATCATTCCGACACAACCCAGCAACTTAACAGTGAGGCATCAACTTCTGCATGTGCAAGGCTTCCTGTCTACATTTTTAATGACACACTCAATACTCATCATTTCAGCTCCAGTGCCAGTTCCACTTGTCAGACGTATACTCTGAAGTTACTGGAGTAATAGCAGCTGTGTGGAAAGACAGGTCATTAATCGGAACCATATCAGGAACAAGTAGATTTCAGCTGGGGACAATTTTAGAACGTCAATTAAGTCAATTGCTCCTTTGCATCAGCTTTGCATATCATCTTCTCTTGTCTTCAGCAAAAAAAAAACCCCATGTTGTTCCTAGAGATCTTAAAGTTATAAAATTATCACATTACGCAGTACAACAGGAGGTCACTTAGCCTAAGGCATCTCTATCAGCTCCCCATTTACTCCCATTCCCTTGCCTTTTCACTTTACCCTTTCAATATTTTCTTCATCAAATATTTAGTTCTTCTTTGCTTTTAAAAATGCTGATGGATTCTGCTTCCACTATTGTTTCCAATGGGATACTTCTTATCTTATTAAATCTGAGTAAAAGGGATTCGTCAAATTCATCTCTTTGCTCTTCAGGTGATATCTTAAAGTCCCTTTTATTCCATGAGCCATAACTTTCCTCAAAAGTGTATTTTGTGACACAGTATATAATGTTTTTCAAAGTCCATGTACAGCACATCATTACCCTTATCGGCCCTTTCTGTTACCCCCCCTCTATAAACTGCAGCCAGTTAGTAAAGCCCAATTTGCCCTTTAGAAACCCTGGCTCTTCCTGAGCAACCCACAGCTTTCTATGTGACTGCTAATTCTATCCTGAAGAATGGTCTCTCGAAACTTGTCCATCACTGATGCTAAACTGTTTGGTCTGTAATTGATTGATTGATTTATTGTCACATGTACCGAAATACAGTGAAAAGTATTTTTCTGTGGCCAAGGGAACGTACACAATACATACATAGTAGACAAAAAGAATAATCGACAGAGTACATCGACAAATAAGGAATTGGTAACAGCGCAGAACAAGGGCCATACAAAGCAAATACATTAGCAAGAGCAACATAGGGCGTTATGAATAGTGTTCTTACAGGGAACAGATCAGTCCGAAGGAGAGTCATTGAGGAGTCTAGTAGCTGTGGGGAAGTAACTGTTCCTATGTCTGGATGTGCGGGTCTCCAGACTTCTGTATCTTCTGCCTGATGGAAGGGTCTGGAAGCGGACAAAGCCTGGGTGTGAGGTGTCTCTGACAATGCTGTCTGCCTTCCTGAGACAGCGGGAGGTGTATACAGAATCAATGGGTGGGGGACATGCTTGTGTGATGTGTTGGGCTGAGGTCACCACACTCTGCAGCTTTTTGTGATATTGGGCCGAGCAGTTGCCATACCAGGTTGTGATGCAGCCGGATAGGATGCTCCCTGTGGCACATCTGTAGAAGTTTGTGAGAGTCGATGCCGACATGCTGAATTTCTTTAGTTTCCATAGGAAGTAGAGACGTTGTTGGGGCTACCCTGACAATCTTTCTGTAACAAAATAATTTGCAATTCTCTGGTCCCCTGGCACGAGACTCCCCTAGATCTGGAGAAGACTGGAATATTATGACCAGCATACTTGCAATTTCCATTCTCATATCCTTGGATGCATCTTTGGGGGCAGCAGGGTAGCATGGTGGTTAGCATAAATGCTTCACAGCTCCAGGGTCCCAGGTTCGATTCCCGGCTGGGTCACTGTCTGTGTGGAGTCTGCACGTCCTCCCCCTGTGTGCGTGGGTTTCCTCCGGGTGCTCCGGTTTCCTCCCACAGACCAAAGATGTGCAGGTTAGGTGGATTGGCCATGCTAAATTGCCCGTAGTGTCCTAATAAAAGTAAGGTTAAGGGGGGGTTGTTGGGTTACGGGTATAGGGTGGATACGTGAGTTTGAGTAGGGTGATCATGGCTCGGCACAACATTGAGGGCCGAAGGGCCTGTTCTGTGCTGTACTGTTCTATGTTCTATCTCACCCGGTCCTGGTACATTGCCAATTTTAAGTATCGACAGTCTATTCAACACTTCCTCCTTATCAATTTTGAACTCTTCTGGGGACAGAGTTTCCTCATACGGTGGAAGAAGGTTTCTGAAGATGTATTCTCAGTGGCTTACAGTGCGCAGTAGCAGGTTTGTCTTGCTTCACTCCAACAAGGTGCAGTTGAACCCCTGCAGTGAAAATCTAGTTTGCTTCTTTAAATAATCAGCAAAAGCCAGCCAAAATTCTCCAACACCTGGTTGATGTTAGGCAAGGCTCTGTTCCTTTGCCAGTCTGGAATTCTTCTTCCTCTCCCTCAATTTCCAAAAATGTGTCTTGTTCAATGTCCCTTATCAGAAACTGGGGCGGGATTCTCCGACCCCCCGCCAGGTTGGAGAATCGCCCGGGGCCGGCGTCAATCCCGCCCCCGCCGTGTTCCGAATTCTCCACCGCCCGAGATTCAGCGGGGGTGGAAATCGGGCCGCGCCAGTCGGCGGGCCCCCCGCGGTGATTCTCCGGCCCGTGATGGGCCGAAGTCTTGTCGCTGACAAGCCTCTCCCACCGGTGTGGATCAAACCACCTACCTGACCGGTGGGATTAGCGGTGCGGGTGGGCGCCGGGGTCCTGGGGGGGGGGGCACGGGGCGATCTGACCCCGGGGGGTGCCCCCACGGTGGCCTTGCCCGCGATCAGGGCCCACCGATCGGCGGGCGGGCCTGTGCCATGGAGGGCACTCTTTTTCTTCCGCCTTCGCTATGGTCTGCACCATGGCTGAGGCAGAAGAGACCCCCTCCCCTGCACATGCGCCGGGATGACGTCTGCGGCCGCTGTCGCTCCGGCGCATGCGCGGACTTACGCCGGCCGGCGAAGTCCTTTCGCCGCCGGCTGGCATAGTGCCAAAGGCCATTCATGCCAGCCGGCGGAGCGGGGACCACTCTGGCGCGGGCCTAGCCCCTCAATGTGAGGGCTTGGCCCCTAAAGGTGCAGAGACGTCCGCACCTTTGGGGCGGCCCGACGCCGGAGTGGTTCACGCCACTCCAACACGCCGGGACCCCCTGCCCCGCCGGGTAGGGGAGAATCCCAGCCCAGGTTTCTGTCATGGGCTCATGGTATCATTTCATTGTTCTCATGAATGGTCCCTGATGACCTAGTCATCGATACACAATAGTGCTCAAGTTTCATCCATTCCCATATCCTTGTGATAGAATGGGGCTTTTCTCACCACCACTCTTTGGAATTCCACTCTGAAGCTGAGAAGTCCATTATGAACATTGGATAATGGCAGCCATTAATCCACAGGAGAGGTCTGATGCATTTTGATGTCTGCTCAATGAGATGTTCTGAAAGTTCAATTGCATTTCAATGTCTTACCCAGACCTGAAAGCTGGTTCTGGAGCCTGGTTGATTCCGTACATACTGCCAGGAAAGAGAAGGGTCCCCTGACCTCTGGACTCTATTTGTTTTAAGGAAGAGTGACCGTTCTCCATTTTGCTTTTGAAGGTCATACACCCATTTGAATTTCTGCTCCATAAATCTATGAATCCATATTGCATGAGTATTATATCCAACATTAAAGGGTTAGGGTTACTATAAAGGCTTACGGAGTTGATGGCGATATACTGGCTTAGGGTGAGGATTGGTTAACACATAGGAAGCCGAGAGTAAGGATAAATTAGGAATTTAAAAGGCTGTGACTAGTGGAGAGCCACAGGGAGCATCGTTGGGGCCTTAGCTTTTTACAATCCATGCTAATGACCTAGAAGACGATACAGGGAGTAATGTAATAATAATAATAATCTTTATTGTCACAATTAGGCTCATATTAACACTGCAATGAAGTTACTGTGAAAAGCTCCTAGTCGCCACACTCCAGCGCCTGTTCGGGTACACAGAGGGCGAATTCAGAATGTCCAACTCACCTAACAGCACATCTTTCGGGATGTGTGGAAGGAAACCGGAGCGCCCGGAGGAAACCCACGCAGACACGGGGAGATCATGCACAGTGACCCAAGTGGGAATCGAACCTGGGACCCTGGCACTGTGAAGCCACAGTGCTAACCACTGTGCTGATGTATCTAAGTTTGATGAAGATACAAAGCTGATTAGGGATGAATGCTGCGAGGAGGGCATAAATAGGCTGCAGCGAGGTATAGACAGGGTAAGTGTGTGGGTAACAAGGTGCCAGATGAAGTATGTAGGGAAGTGCGAAGTTTTACACTTGGGCCATAAGAAAAACAGAATATTTTTTAAAAATAGCCTGGGCGGCTCCTGAACGTGGGAACGTAAGATGGGATGAGCCAACACATTTTTCTCTAGCACAAGCAAAACACTGTGAATGCTGAAAATCTGAAATAAAAAGAAAAAGAAAAAACATTGGACATGCTCAGCAGATCTGTGGAGAGAGAAACAAAAGTTAATGTGTCAGGTCGATGACCTTTCATCAGAACCTTTATATCTTGCCTTCCCACTGGAATAATACCAATACTTTCCATGACATGCTTGTGGGTTAGGCTAGAAGTATAATTTTCAATCTTTTAATTCACTTGTTAGCTAGTGGTTCACCAGCATGTCATCCCTCTCACCATTTTCACTCTGATCCTTTTGCATTTAGTTCATGAGTTTTTCTTATTCACTCCTTACTGTCAGCTAGTTTCCGCCTTTTCAATGTTGCTGCTTCCTCAGCTGGTATACAGGAATCTGCCAAACCTCATTCCTTGGAGACCCTCCAGCTATTTCCACATAAACCGAATGGTCCCTGCCACAATCACAGCTGTGATTTTTTTTTCCAAGTTTCTCTTCGAGGGGTGAATATTGGAGATCAAAAAGTGCCATCTGCGAGGTAAAGGGAGAGAGAGGGTGCAAACGAAAAGTCAGAAAAAAGGCACTGAAAGGAAACCCAAAAAAAAATTTTTAAATGAGATGCGTAAAGAGATTTTTTTTCTGCCATTTTATTTCTCTTATTCCCATTCTCTGAAGACACTAACCTTTTGGGAGTAGAGTTTCATGTTCTCTGATAATTTGTTTAAGACGCTCTTCTTCATTGGTCAGTATGGACACTGGGTGTCAGCAGACTGTTGTACTCTGGGGTATGCCAACAGCTGAGTTTGATTCTGTACTGACTGCTTTAGTTTCTTCATGGGATGTGGGTGCCACTGACTAATTCAGCATTTATTGCCTGTCCCAAGTTGCCTTTGAGATGGTGGTAGTGAGAGACCGTCTTGCACACCTGCAGACAATGAAATCATAGAATCCCTACAATGCAGAAGGAGGCCATTCAGCCCATCGGCCCTGCACCGACCCTTCAAAAGAGTACCCCATCCAGAGCCACTTCCCCACCCTATATCTGTAACCCCATAACCCCACCTAATCTTTGGACACTAAGGGGCCATTTAGCATGTCCAATCCACTTAACCACTTAACCGGAGCACCCGGGGGAAACCCACGCAGACACGGGGAGAACATGCAAACTCCACACAGAGTGCCACCCCTGGTCAGAATCGAACCCGGGTCCCTGGCGCTGTGTGGCAGCCGTGCTAACCACTGTACCACCCGTACTGAAGGTTCTCCCATCGGGAGGAACACCAAGATTTTGACCCAGTGATGATGAAGGAACATCCACATCGCTCCATGTCCGGCTAGTGTGTGGCTTGGAGAAGAATCGGCACATAATGCTGTTCCCATGTGTCCTTGTCCTTCTAGATAGTAGATATCATGGATTTGGAAGTTTCTGTCTAAAAGAGGCTTGGCGAGATGCTGCAAAGCTTCTTGTAGATGGAACGCACCCCTGCCACTGTGCACCAGTAGTGAAGGGAATGAATGTTTAAGATGTTAGATGCAGCTCTGGGCAGTGGGCTGCCCTGTCCTGGATGGTGTGTTGTTGTTGAGTGTTGCTGGAGCTGCACTCATCCAGGTAAGTGGGAAATATTCCATCACACTCCTAACTTGTGCCTTGTAGAATTAGAATTAGAATTAGAATTAGAACAGTACAGCACAGAACAGGCCCTTCGGCCCTCGATGTTGTGCCGAGCAATGATCACCCTACTCAAGCCCACGTATCCACCCTATACCCGTAACCCAACAACCCCCATTAACCTTATTTTTTTTTAGGACACTAAGGGCAATTTAGCATGGCCAATCCACCTAACCCGCACATCTTTGGACTGTGGGAGGAAACCGGAGCACCCGGAGGAAACCCACGCACACACGGGGAGGACGTGCAGACTCCGCACAGACAGTGACCCAGCCGGGAATCGAACCTGGGACCCTGGAGCTGTGAAGCATTGATGCTAACCACCATGCTACCGTACCGATCGTGGAAAGCTTTTGGGAGTAAGGAGGTGAGCGACTCAAAGCAGAATTCCCAACCTCTGACCTGCTCTTGTAGCCATGTATTTATGTGGCTGATCCAGTTACGTTCCAAGTCAATTCTGACCCTCAGGATGCTACTGATGGATTATTCAATGACGGTAATGCCATTATATGTCAAAAGGAGCTGGTTAGAATCTTTTCTGTTGGAGATGGTCACCGTCTGGCACTTGGAAATGTATGGTGTGATATTACTCGCCAATTATCAGCCAAAGGATAAATGTGATCTTGGTGCTTGTGGCACAGGCGGCTTCATTACCCGAGGATCCGTGAATGGAACTGAACACTGCATCGATGAACATCCCCAATTCTGACCGTATGATGGGGGATGGTGCTGGAGAATGGCCATTGATGGAGCAGCTGAAGATGGTAATTGGGGCATTTACCTGAGGAATTCTGAGAGTGAGGTCCTGTGGCTGAGATGATAGGACTCCAACATCCGCAATCATCTCCTTTTGTGCGAGGTACGATGCCAACCAGTGGAGAGTTTCCCAATTGATTTCCATTGACTTCAGTTTTGTGAGGACTCCTTGATGCTATTAAAGGGCAAATGCTGCTTTGGTATCATTTGCAATCAATCACATTTCACCTCTGGAATTCATCTCCTTTGCCCATGTTTGTACCAAGGCTGTAATCCCAACAGTAGCTTCAGTGAGCAGGTTATTGCTGAGTAAGTAGCACTGCCAACGGCACCCTCCATCACTTTGTTGATGATTAAGAGTAGACTGAGGCAGTAATTGATATTAGTCCTGCATTATGTGGAGCAGACATGCCTGGGCACATTTCCACTTTGTCGGGTAGTTGCCAGTGTTGTAGCTGCACCAGGACAACTTGGTTAAACCACGGAAAATTCTTCAGGACCAGCCACTAACACTACAGCCAGGATGTTGGAGGGGTTCATAGCCTTTGCTGTATGCAGCCCATGCGGCCATATATCACAATCGAACAGTCCGCAAACTGAGTTGTGTGATGGCCGGGAACTCAGGAGTTGCCCAAGCTGCATCATCTACTTGCCACTTCTGACTGAAGATGTTACAAATGTTTGAGCTTTGTCTTTTATGCTGACAAACTTACATAAGAGTCACATGCAGCTTCCTTCAGGCTCAGGTGATGTCAGGAGTCTGTGTCTGTCCAGGAGGTTGGGTTGGGTTGAGTTGTCACCCACTCCGAGTGCATCCCCACCTGACCAGCCATCAGGAGCAGGAAACCTGGCCAATTTTCTTCTCCCTAGCTCAAGGATGTGGAGGCCAATCGTGACTCCCCAACCGCCACCCTGGTGGAGAGCAGCCGGCATGGTCTTCTGCTGAAGGGTAGAATATGGCTCTCTTAAACGCTTAAAACAAACTGGGATCAAAAAACTCCAGTGCTATATCTGGGAATGAAATAAAACCTGAACTCTGTTATTGTCTGTAGTTCACAAAGGGCTAAAAGGTTTGCTGGTGTAATGTCTCTTCGAAGTGGTGCCATGTAAACCCATGTCCCAGAGGTAGACAGTGCTTCAAACGGCGACCTGAAATGACCCTGCTTGTTCCTGGAGGAATCTGAGACGGAATTCTCCGACCCCCCGCCGGGTCGGAGAATCGCCCGTGGCCGGCGTCAATCCCGCCCCAGCCGTGTCCCGAATTCTCCGGCACCTGAGATTCGGCGGGGGCGGGAATCGCGCCGCACTGGTCGGTGGGCCCCTCGCGCCGATTCTCCGGCCCGCGATGGGCCGAAGTCCCGCCACTGACAAGCCTCTCCCGCCGACGTGGATTAAACCACCTACCTTACCGGCGGGAGCAGGCGGCGCGGGAAGGCGCCGGGGTCCTGGGGGGGGGCATGGGGCGATCTGACCCCGGGAGGGTGCCCCCACGGTAGCCTGGCCCGCGTTCAGGGCCCACCGATTGGCGGGCGGGCCTGTGCCGTGGGGGCACTCTTTTTCTTCCGCCTTCGCCATGGTCTTCACCAAAAGCACAAAAAGGGAAGGTCTGGACAAGGTGGAAGACAGGAGAGATTAAATGCCAGAAGGGCTGGTGGGCAAGGCCACCAAGTGCTTCTCACTGACTGTTGTTGGAAGACGATGGATGTTTTCTTCAGTCTGTCTCACACACATTTCTGACAATGTATTCCGTGGCAGGCTCCTTGTGACAAACTTTAGGAATCGTAGGAATTATAAAAAACTGCCCGTTCAGCTGGGCAAGGTAAGTAGAGAGTCCCCTTACATGAAGAAGAACTGAATTTTAATAATCGTTATTGTCACAAGTAGGCTTACAGTAACACGGCAATGAAGTTACTGTGAAAATCGCCACACTCAGGCGCCTGTTCGGATACACAGAGGGAGAATTCAGAATGTCCAAATTACCTAACAGCACATCTTTTGGGACTTGTGGGAGGAAACCGGAGCACCCAGAGGGATCCCACGCAGACACAGGGAGACGTGCAGACTCTGCACAGACAGTGACGCAAGCCGGGAGTCGAACCTGGGACCCTGGCGTTGTGAAGCAACAGTGCTAGCCACTGTGCTACCGTGCCGTCCACTTGCATTCGTAGACAACCTCAGATTAGACGAAAGTGCTCCACACCCAATGAACAGCTTGTAAAGTGCAGATATATTCCATTGCCCAGGTAAATCCTGCAGCCAATTTGAACACAGCAAGGTAATGCAAAAATCAAGGGGCTGAATTCTCCGCCATCGGGATTCTCCGCTTTGCCGGCAGCCTGGGGGTTTCCCGACAGCGTGGGACTGCCCCACAATGGGAAGCCCCATTGACCAGCTGGCGAAACGGAAAATCCTGACGGCGTGCTGAACCAGAAATCTGACACGGCGGGACGGAGAAATCCGCCTCTGGAATCATAACGGGTGGGATTTTCCAACTCCGACTCTCCGCCCCATGGCGGGTTCCCCAGCGGTGGGACGGGCGGGCGATGCAAAACACGGTAGAGATGGGCAGGACGAGATGATCCCACTGGTGGCCGATGGCGAGCCGCGTTCGCCGGCGGAAAATGCACCAGGGTGGGAGTGTGGATGTGAGAGGGGGGGGGTGTCCTTTGCCTCATTCTTACTGTACTGACTCTTTGCAAGAACTATCCAATTTGTCTCACTCCCTGGTTCTTTTCCCTTTGCCCTGCAATTTTCTCCACGTCCAATATTCATCCAATTCCCTGTGGAAGTTACTATTGATTCTGCATCCACCATCCTTGATCAAAAGGATGAATTACTATTTAACAAATGGTGTCCGCTAAATGTCTCCACTGAGAATTGTGATCAGCTCATTTATCCAAGGGGTGAATATGAATTGTAAGGGGAGTTTCTACGCAGTAACGAAAGCCGCTCAGTCATCTTTCTTTCTGCCCTTCACCATTTAATGACAAGGGGTGGCATCGTCCCGCCCCGTCAGCAGCAGGAAACTTGGCGGGCATGTGAATTTAATTTGGCATGACTCAGTTTCCTGATGACGGGATGAATTATGTTCTCGGGTCTTCAAAGGCGGGTTGAGCATCCCGATGACCAATGCCAGGAAACCTTTCTCTGCCTGCATTAGCGCAGGCTCACTAAAAGGCCATCTCTCTGGAATTGAGATCCCCCAACCCCTCACCCAAAAAACCCCCTGCCAGCAAGAAATCAGAACGTTCGCTTTTAAGACTGCACATAAGTGGCATGCATCTGGCGAGGTAGACTGTAATGGTTAACAATGAGTTGCCGATGCACTGTCCTCGTTAGGGAGCATCTACAAATGCCAGCCCATGCTTGAAACCTAGTGGTGGCAATGCCGCCAGCTGCCTGGAAATGACCAAGGGAGGAAGGATTGGTGGGGAAGAGTGGAGCAATGGCTGCGCAAAGGTAAATCGGATACTGCGGCATGTCTGAATGCCCTTTAAATATGGCGGCCAGACCTTTGACCCCATGAGCCTATGGTGGGGATGGCGACGTCTGCCCGCCCGTCATGAGATTTTCTTGCACATGTATATTTAATGAGTAGATCAGCACAAGATGGTGCACGGGCAGTCATTGAGTTCTCCCCCCACCCCAAATAAACCTTTCAATGTACTTGGGCAGGCTGCACAATGGACAGTTATACCACCTGTTTGGGCCAACCCATTGACGTGGAATTATCTCCATAGAAACAGAAAGAAAAATAAACTGAAAATGTGTACTATAAAGCGAAAGAATCAGAAAGCAACTAAAACCAGCAATTAGAAAATCGTTGCTCCATTGCAGGTACAGGAAAACATAAAGGGAATAAAAAAGCGAGCCGGGAGAAAACTACAAATAAAGATTAAAAAAGCAAGTCTGTTACAAATATTACATTTGCAATTTATTTTCACTGCGCACGGCATATTTTCATGTATTTGCCAAATTATTCATGCCAGTTTAGCTCAGCTGGTAGTCTTTTTCCCAAGTTGGAAGAAACAGCTTTGTTGGACACACCATGAGGCGGCAGCTTGAAGCTCTGTTTGGCTATTTAGCGAATGTTAAGAATCCGTTTGGCATACTCCTGGTGCTCTGACTGACGTTCCTCCGTGAGCCAGCATCTCACCTAAAAATACAGTGTCTCAGTCTTCTTTCCTTTCCGGGATTCTGCTGCGGAGTAATGACTGGTGCTGCCTTAAGAGAAATTCACCGGTTGAGGTGCACTTTCAGGTGTTCTCACACGATAAGGGACTACATGGAGTCTCCTGACATGAAGAGAGAACTTGCATTCAGAGACAACCTCAGGATATCAGGAAGCGCCTCATGCCCAATGAACAACTTGTAAACTGCAGATATTTCTCATTGTGTAGGGAAATGCTGCAGTCAATTTGCCCACAGCAAGGTACTGTAAAAATCGTAGAATCAAATCTTACAGCACAGAAGAAGGCCTTCCTGCTCATTTTTGCCTGTCAGTTATATTTTTGACTCTGTCAATTGATATGTGGTACCCTCACACGGCGTTTGCATGACATGCACTCCCCTGGGTGAGCAGGCCACGCAGGTAAAAGTATTGGTGAATGTCGGTCCTGATGTCCTGAAATATTAGCTGTATAATGTTTCCTTGAATGCGGATACATCTGTTCATTGGCAACTATCTTGTGTTTTAATTTCAAACAGTGAATGTAGGGAAGCCAATTGTAGTTAGCTGCAATTGACACAATATGCGTGATGTAAACCCATCAGATTAGTAGGCGCCTACAACAAATAAGCTCCATTGTAATTTTCCATACTGCGAGCTCCAATCTGTGCGTTGGAAGCCTGGATTGCGGATCAACCGTGGGGAAAAAAAAACAGGCCCCACCAGAACTGCATGATCTTTCAAATTCCACAAACAGATGTATTTTTATTCCTTTGTACTTATAAGAAGCATCTGAAGATAGACAGTAGATAGGCCTGCAGAAGCATTGGTATTGTGAGGGCATACTTTGGTTTCATAGGAATGCTTCCACATTCCACGTGGCTTGTTGAGAAATATTTACCAACCGAAGCTGACATCTGCAGTACAGAAATAACACGCAGCATTAGTTTTTTTGTTGCTCTGAGCCACAGACTATTTTGAAACACTTTTTGGAAAACGCGGTTCTGTTTAAAAAAATTGCAAACCATCTAACCTTCTGTTTGAGAAAATGTAAAGATTCTTTGAAATGGAATTCAGATTGAAGCAAGATTGAAGCACACACCATCAGACAATGCAAATGCTTAGGAGAATGCCACAAATGCATGGCTCGGGCATGGGACGCCATCATATGGCGGCATGGCGGCACAGTGGTTAGCACTGCTGCCTCACAGTTCCGGGGCATGGGTTCAATTCTCACCATGGGTGACTGCGGAGTTTGCACGTTCTCCCCGTGTCTGCGTGGGCTTCCTCCGGGTGCTCCGGGTTCCTCCCACAGTCCACAAATGTGCAGGTTAGATGGATTGGCCGTGCCAAATTGCCCCTTACTGTCCAATAGGGTAGGTGGGGTTACGGGGACAGGGTGGAAGAGTGGGCTTGGGTAGGGTGCTCTTTCCAAGGGCCAGTGCAGACCCGATGGCCGAAAATTCTATGATCTATGATCAATACTGAGAAGAGTGGGATTAAAGGAGATGCAAATCAAGAAAGGAAGGTAGAAAGAAAGAGCTAACTTCCATTTACATAACACTTTTTAATGACCTCACTGGATCCCAAAGAGATATACAGCCAATGGAATACATGTTTGAGGGGTATTACTATTTAGGAGGTGCAGCAACCAATTTGCATCAAACAAGGTTCCACAAACATTACTGAGAGAAATGACAAGATCATTTGATTTAGCGATGTTTGTTGAGGGATAAATATTGGCCAGGAAACCAGGTAGAACGCCCCTGCCCTTCTTCAACGTAGAGTCATGAAATCTTTTACAACCAACTGAGTGGATAGACAGAACCTAGATTTAAGAGTATGGAAAGAGAACCTACAACCTTCGGAGGGGAGAAACCCACTAATTGAACCACAGCTGACTACCACTTTAAGCTTTCCAAGTGTGTAACTTGAAAGAGAAAGGGAAAACTGGGGGAAGTGAGGCATTCCACAGACTTAGGGGTGGTGGTTTTGATTTAAGTATCACTCGTGAATCTAGATTGCCTGTCTTTGCACCTTCTCATCACGGCTGGCGAACACTGCATTATGGAGAAGCTGAGAATAGGGAGGACGAGAAAAATTAAAATTAACCTGCCAAAGAAATGACATGGCTAAAGAAAAGAAACATATTGCCGAAACTTTTTATCTTACACTCATCATGACAAACACAAGAATGCCAAATTTCAAACAATCACAACAATTTATATGACAGGAGAAATAGGGTGCTGATTCGGTAGCAAGTTGAGTATTATTAGCTGGGGCATTGACATGGAAAAAGCAATGGAGGACTACAGGATCCCCAAGTTTTGAGGTAATTCCAGGGCAGTTTTCTCCTATAGTACAAATTGTTGTGATTGCTTGAAATTTGGCATTCTTGCATTTGTCCTGATGACCACAGGACAGGACGCTTCGGTAACATGTCTCTCATTTTTGCAAAAAAAATAACAAAACGGACTGTCAGCTAACTGCCACATCAAAGCAGAGGCACATCTGTGCACTGACATAGGTTGAAATAGAACATTGCATTAAGAATTCCTGTGCATACAAACCGAGTGTTAATTCTAATTAATCTTGCATGACTGAGCAAATTCACAACTTGTGCATCACAAAAATCACTACCACCTGAGCACACATCACAAGTTTTATACAGAAGGCAGGTTCATCTTGCTAAATCTTTGTTTAAAAAGCTGCGACTTTCTTCAGTCTAATTGTGTGTATTTGCTGATCATTGAAAGTGGGTGCGGGAGTCGCCAAGGGAGTTTGCGTTGTGTATGCAAGCCGAAGAGGAAGGAAAAGCTACAGGGACTGTTAAATAGCAAATGCGTTAGACATGCAGTGTTCTCTTGATAGGAGAGCGTGAATGATAAACACCAGAAACACGGCAGAATGACCAGGGTAGTCAATGGCAGCAGTGTTGCACCCAGACACCTAGAGGCAGGACAAAGATGGAGCTACCTGCGATAAGAGCTTAATTTGTTTGAGGAGTTTCTGTTTTAGTTGGGAGACGACCACTTAAATATGTGACCTGATTGGATCAGGATTGGCGATACAGCTTTTTGTCAGAGCTATAGGAACATCGGGACATAGGAATTAGGAGCGGAAATAAGCAATTCAGCCCTTCGAGCCTGCTCCGCCATTCGGTTACATCATGGCTGAGCCCCTTGTGGTCTCAAATCCACCTCCCCACCCTGTTGCCAATATCCCTTTAACCCGTTTTAAAATCTGAAATATATCTATCTCCTTCTTGAAACCATTTCATGGCTCAGACTCCACCGCACTAGGGGATGGGGGAGCGAGTTCCACAAATCCACCACTCTCTACGAGAAGTACTTCCTCCTCATCTCAGTTTCTAAATCTATCGCCTCTCAACCGATATCCGTGACCTCTTGTTCGAGCTTGCCCCACCAGGCCCCACAGTAGAGCACTGACTATGAACCACACTATTGATACCAGACGTTCATTGCAGGATCCGTCACTATGATGGATCCATCAAACGGATGCAGGATACTCGACAATTGCCAGCATGGAACAGCAGTGACACAGCTGCCACATTGACTTCCCCAGGCTGAGGGGTCCAAGCTCCACTCCACCACCCCACGCCGTGACTCCTCCACCGTTGCTCAGTTAAAGGATTGTTCATCCAACACTCAGCACTGGATTGGAGTTTACTCCAGCCGCACCTTGAGGAGGCTGAAGCCATTGTTTTCAGGCCCCGCCCCAAGACCTGTTCCCTAGCGACCGAATCCTTCCCTCTCCTGGGCAACTGTCTGAGATTTCAGCCAGTTTGTTTGCAACTTTAGGGCCATATTTAACCCCGAGATGGACTTCCGACCAATTATTTGTGCTGCCACCAAAGGCACATGTTTCCACCTCTGTAACATTGGGGTGATTTTGAACCCGCACTAGCTGTCTTGGGGATAGGTGGCACAGGCGGAAAAGCCTACAAGAATCAAGATATGTGATCCTCGCCAGAGAGATCGCATTTCCCGATTTTAATCGCCCCTTGCACCGATTCAAATACTACTAACGGCCCTCCACCACATGATTCCCCCCTCACTAAATATTCATACGTCGCCGACAGCTTTTGCCAGACGTGAAGCAATTGAGGGGATCCCTCTGAGGGTGCAAAGGTAAGTATAGCCCCCCGGGGGGGAGGGGGGTAGAGGGCCATTCCTGGGCAGTGCCCCCTGGCACAGGTTGGCACTGCCAGGTTGGCACAGCCAGATTGCATTGATGTGTGGTGTGGGTAGTGCGGGTTATACTTCCTCGATGTTAATGGGGGCATTCAATGTTGTTGGTGGGTGGATAGTGGGTGGGGGAATTAGTGGAGGGAGAGGGATGCTGGCGATGGTGGGGGAGTGGGAGCCCTCAATACTTCCGTGAAGGGGGCTGGGGGTTGTTAGGTGCCCTAATTTCTTTGGAGTAAGTTGGCAGCTTTATGAGGCCCCACCCTAGCAGAGTGATGGCGTAAACCATCACTTTGGGGGCAGCATGGTAGCATAGTGGTTAGCATCAATGCTTCACAGCTCCAGGGTCCCAGGTTCGATTCCCGGCTGGGTCACTGTCTGTGTGGAGTCTGCACGTCCTCCCCGTGTGTGCGTGGGTTTCCTCCGGGTGCTCCGGTTTCCTCCCACAGTCCAAAGATGTGCGGGGTTAGGTGGATTGGCCATGCTAAATTGCCCGTAGTGTCCTAAAAAAAAGTAAGGTTAAGAGGGGGTTGTTGGGTTACGGGTATAGGGTGGATACGTGAGTTTGAGTAGGGTGATCATTGCTCGGCACAACATCGAGGGCTGAAGGGCCTGTTCTGTGCTGTACTGTTCTAAATTCTAAACCACACCCATTCACTTGTTTTTGTCTAAGAATCTCCAAATTTGGCAAGAAACTGGGGCGGGATTCTCTGTCTTGCCACACACGTTTTCCAGTGCGGTGGGCCTCCACCAACAACGAAATCCTCTAACCCAGCAGCTGGCCAATGGGGTTCCCCGTTGTGGGCATCCCCACTGCTGGCGAAGCGGAGGATCCTGCCGACCGAGAATCCCGCTGCTGGTCTGCGCAACTGGAGAGTCACACACCAGGGGCTGGATTCTCCGATTCTGGGGCTATGTCCCCATGCCAGCCTGGGAACGGTGGCATTTTACACCAGACAAAGTGGCACTAGAACAACAAGTTAGGGCTCCCGAGGGTTATTGACTTTTGATCGACTCATCTGACACGAGTCGCATTCCAAAAAGAGTACTATTTGAATGGCCAGATACGAGATACTGAGGAAGAACATAGAGGTTTATGTGTGCATAAATCACTACAAACTAATATACAGGTACAAAAGGTAATCTGAAAAAACAATGGACAGTTGATCGAATCATGAGGGAGGAACATAAAAGAGAGGGAGTGATGTTTCTGTTATACTGAACCTCAATCAGACTATATCTGGAATATTGTTCTCAGTTTTGGGAAACACATGTCAGGAAGCATATATTGATCCTAGATGGGTGTTATATTACGAGGCGATCGACAAGGCAGTGTCAGAACATAACAGTGGTTTATTGAATTAAGAAGAACTATATACACCGGATAGCACAACTACAACACAGGCCTCATTCAAAAGACTCCCAAGCTAATTCTGACCAGCCAGTTATGTGCCAAGACACCTGAAACGCTTATGTTTGGGTGCTCCATTCCTATCAGCTCAGCGTCCATCACACGGCCAATGAAATATCACCCTTTAAAGGGGCCACGCTACCACATTCCTCTCCTCCTAAGTTGCCTTACAGATCGCTGCAATACAAAACAGAAAATCCCTTATTTACAGTTGTATACAGACAAAGAAAGTCACATTAAGGGAGCTCAAACAGAGGTCATAAGGTAAGTCCATCAGGTGACTTCCTAACTCTTGCCGAATGTCTCAACTTGGCCGCTGGATCTTCTAGATTAGAAGCATCTGAACTTCCAACAAGGGAAGGCAAATCAGTCTAAAACAAAGGTAGTATTGACTATTTTTCAACTCCTTCTGTGACCTCTGATGAATCCCCTTGAGAAGATCCCCGGTATAATACCACCATCTCGGCAAGTGGTGTACTGGTAGTTAGGACTGGGTCCACCTGCTCCTTTTCGGGGATGACAGTTTCTCTCCTTCTCAAATGATCAACGTGTTTTCTAGCTTCGTGGCCTTGTAAGCCTATGACACAGGTCACTGGTCCAGTCTTGGCAACAACTCTTCCAGGTACCAATTCTGGTCTTCCACCAAAGTTCCGCACGTACTATAAATCACCCGCTTGAAACGACCTGCCCCTCTTGACTATGTTATGGTGATTTTCCTATGAGGCTTGCTTCACCTCCAAACCCCTCTAACACATTTGGAAAAATAAGGTCAAGCCAGGCTCCGAGTTGCCTGGCTATTTACAAGTCAGTCGGGGTAACCTCAGTGGTGGTATGTGGGGTTGAATTGTACAAGAGCAAGAAGTCCGCTCAGTGACACAGTAGTGGCCTATTAGTTTGTTTTTCATTGATGTTTTCAAAGTATTGACAACTCTTTTGACCAGCCCATTTCATGCGAGGTGGTATGGGCTGTCCTGACGTACTGGATTCCATTGGACTTAACGAAGAGTTGAAATTCTTCGGCTATTAAGACAGGACCGTTGTCTGAGGCAATCACCTTGGGTAGGCCGCATATGGCTAAGATTTGGCTCATGCTATCCACGGTGGCCCCCACTGTGGTCGAAAGCACAGGCTGGAAATCTAGCCACTTTGAGTGGGCATCTATGACAATCGAAAATATCATACCCAAAAATGGACCTGCAAAGTCTATGTGGAGTCTCGTCCACAATGTTCCGGCCACTCCCAAGTGTGCAAACATGCTGCAGGCGGAAGGTTGTGTTGAGACTGGCTCTCGTCACACAGCTTTCTGTCTTTTTTGATTACTGGCCACCAATCGTAACTCCTAACCAATACCTTCATTTTACATTGCCCAGGGTGACCCCTGTGCAATTCTTGGAGAAGAGGCTGCCACCCCAGGGGTGGCACTGTCACTCTGCAACCCACAGGAGAGCCCCGTCTTCACAAGTGATTTCATCCCTACTTTGCATATCGTGCCTAATCTGTTCTGACTTCTCAAAATGCCAGCCTGTGAGAACCATCCTTTTAACTCTTGACAATAAAGGATCTCTGTTGGCCCACGTCTTCTGGTGGATGGATGAAACAGGTAAGGCATCATAAAATTTAGAGCCAAGATGATGTCCTGTGGATGGGAAGCTTGGATATTGTCTGTGGGAGTGCAAGCCTGCTCAAAGCATCCACATTTGATATCTGGGTTCCCAGTCCATGTGGAATGGTTTCCGAATATGCAGCCAAGACCAGTGCCCATCTTTGCACTTGGGTAGATTGGCGGGACGGGTTTACCTTCATGAAAATTGGCAAGTTATGGTTTATGGTCCGAGACGATAGTAAAATGCCGGCCATAAACATTAAAAAAAATATATAAATTTAAAGCACCCTATTCATTTTTTTCCCCCAATTAAGGGTTAATTTAGCGAGCCAATCCACCTACCCTGCATATCTTTGGGTTGTGGAGGTAAGACCCAGGCAGACATGGGGAGAACTTTACATGGACAGTGACCTAGGGCCGGAATAGAACACAGGTCCTCGCCGCCATGAGGCAGCAGTGCCAACCACTGCGCCGCCGTGCCATCCTCATGTTTTTATTTTTTATTTTTAAAAATATAAATTTAGAGTACCCAATTCATTTTTTCCAATTAAGGGGCATTTCAGCGTGGTCAATCCACCTAGCCTGCACATCTTTGGGTTGTGGGGGCGAAACCCACACAAACACGGGGAGAATGTGCAAACTCCACACGGACAGTGACCCAGAGCCGGGATTGAACCTGGGACCTTGGCGCCATGAGGCAACAGCGCCACCGTGCTACTGTGCGCCACCATGCTGCCCTCGCCACCCTCATATTGAGGGAATTTTCTTTACGGCATCAATGACTGCCAGAGTTTATTTATTAATTTGGAAATATTTCCTTTCAGCACCTGACAGTGTTCTGGATGCAAAGGCGACAGGCCTTGCCACACCATCTTCCATTTTGTGTGAGAGTATCACGGGTGCCATACGCTGCTGTATCACAAGTAACAACGATTGGTTTATCCGGATAGAAATGGACCAGCAAGGTCGACGACTGCAGAGCCTGTTTGACCTGATCGAAAGACTCCCTCTTTCCACTTTCAATTTTGGTGCTTTTTTAACAGTTGATGCAGGAGTGCCAAAATAGAAGACAGGTTGGGTAAAAAGTGGCCGCAATAATTGACCACCCCGAGAAGGAACTTCAATTCTGATGTACTCCCGAGTTCTGGGACCCCTTTTGTTACCTTTATCTTATCTTCGAGTGAATGCAAACCCTTCGCATCAACCCTGAAACCTAAAACATGATTTCATCAGCCTGAAATGTGCACTTCTTTCATTTTAACCCATACCGGCTTCTAGAAACCTCTTGAGGAGTTCTTCCAAATTTGCTCTGTGTTCCTCTGGTGTTTCCCCCATTACTCAGACATTGTCCAGACACACAGCAACTTTAGGAATTCCCTGCAAAAGGCTCTCCATTGTGTGCTGGAATATCGCACAGACTAACAAAGTACCGAAAGGCAATCTTGTATATTGGAATACGTCTTTAAGGCTATTTATGGTAACAAGCTTTCTTAACTCATCTTCCAGCATGGCTTAAATCCAACTTGGTCTCCAATCAACTTGGCATATACACCTTGTCTCCTGTAGATATGATATTTATCTACTTTAGCGGCCCGGTTCACCCTCATCTTGCAATCACCGCAGATTCAGACTGTGTGGTCCAACTTCAACTCTGATACCACGGGTGCTGCCCATTCTGAAAACTGCACAGCAGTAATTGCTCCCAGATCTTCCAGACGATTCAACTCCGCCTCCACCTTTTGGTGTAGAGCATAAGGCACCTTGCTTCTGGCGTTACATAGGTCTTTGCCTTCACATGTTTGTTGTACCCTAACTCTCTCTGGAAGACCTTGTGCTATTTCCGTAGAAGCTCCTGGAAAACCCCATTGGTGATGCTGAATATTTCTAACCAATTCAATTTTATTTTCTTCAGCCAATCACAGCCCATGAGCCTTGGCCTCTTTCTATCCACAATGCCCAATGGCAGCTGGGCTGACTGCTGCTGGTATGATACTGGCATTGACGCCGTCTGCAATATCTTCAGTGCCATTCTAGTATCAGTAGCTAAGGTGGCTGATGTGCTGAGATTTACAGGCTGCAGACCACCCTGCAGATAATTAAATGTTTACTCACCCATTCCAGTGACAGCCGCTCGGCTATCAACCTCCATTTTAAGTAGATGGCCATTGACGCCAAGAATAATCTCAATGGGGGTGTATTGCTTAATCTCACCAGGTCAAACTTGTACACTTCTGATTTTTCTTCAGGGTCTTCCTCAAGCTTTCCGACTGGGGTCAGCATCATTTTGTTTGGGAACTGGTAGTAGACTGTCTGACTCTAGATCAGGCTTGTAGATGGCCTTACTTATTACATCTGAAACAGCTGAAATCTTTCTACCTGCAACTGGCCTTGGAATGTTCTCCCCCACAATGACAACAAACCTTTAAGCCTTGTGACTGCCGGTCACTTTTCTTCTTTATTGGCTCCCCTTGTCCTTCATTTCAGGAACCTCAAGAGGCTGCTGTTTCCCACCACAACTGGCTCACGTCAGTCTACATGCTTTGTAATTTGGAAGCTCTTTGCTCAGCGCTTTCGGTCACTTGAGCCAATTCAACCACTTTGTCCAAGGATATCTTGGTTTCTGCCAGCAATGTCTTCTGAATATTTAAGTTGTTGATCCCGCAGACCAACCTGTCATGTAGCATGTCACTGAAAGGAGTACAAAATTCACAATGCTCCGACATATGTCAAAGTCTGGTTACGAAAGCAGTTACTGATCCAACTGGACCCCCGATGGCTGTATGAAATTTGTAGCCCTGCATAATAATGAAGTGTCAGGGTTTGTAATGATCCTCACTAATTGCACCAATTGATCAAAGGACTTGGAGGTGCTAAGCTTCGCACAAAGTTATATGTTTGTGGGCAGCAAACAGTAAGTAATATTACTTTTCATTTCTCCTCTGCCATGACATTGGCAGGGAAAATGTATTGAAGCCTTTTGACATATTAGCCCAACATTCAGCCTCCAGATCAATAGAATCCATTTTTCTGAAGTGGCATTGCTATACGACTGCTGGTGATCTTTTACCTTTTCAACACATGAGAGTCTCTTACCCCCCTTCCAATATGTTAAGGGTGTCCTTCGACTGGCTTGATTTATTCTCATTGCCAATGTTATATTGCGAGGCGATCGACAAGAAGTTGCTGGCAGAAACCAGGATATCCTTGGACAAAGTGGTTAAAACACAACAGAGGTTTATTGAACTAAGAAGAACCAAATACACAGGATAGCATAAGTATTGCACAGGTTGTGTTCGCACTACTTCCCGTTAACTCTAACCAAGCCCCAGCAGCTAGATCAGTGCCTAAATATCTAATAGGCTGATGTTCATGCGCTCCATTCCCATGGGTTCAGGGCCCCTCACATGACCCATGAAGTATCGCCCATTTTAAGGGCCCACGCTACCACAATGGGGCTGTTGTATCTTCAGAAAAACATGGATTGCTCGTTCCTAATTGGCGACTGTTAAGCCTCACTAGAACGAAACTGGAGCAAGTAGGGTTCAATTACGCGGGCATATTGCCCAGATATGGGGCTGTATACCCATGCGTTTGAAATGTTGAGGAGTGACCTGGTTGAGATGTTTAAAATGACAGACTCGTTTAATAGAACAGATAGATAACCAGGAGGCACAGAGTAAAACTAGAGATGGGCCATTTATGCAAGGCCAATTTTCACCCGGAGTGGTAAAAAGGTTGTACTTTTTGCCTCAAAAGGATGTGGATTCTCAGGCAATTGAAATTTCTAAATCAAATTTTTATATTTGGCAAGGATATCAAAGGATGTGGAACAAAGGCAGGCAAAATAAGCCATAAACTGATTAAATAGGCTTGATATCTTATATGTTTATGCTCCAGTCCTATCCCATATTCCTAACAGTTCAGTTAAAGTCAAGTTCAAAGCAAATTACAAATCTGTTCAATTTGTGTCACTGATTAAATACAGTGGTGGTGGTGGTTGGGGGGGGGGGGGGGGGAGAAGAAAATGTCCTATCCGTGGCCAATGGAAAATTAAAACAGCTTGTAAGTTGAAATGGGGGCATACTTGGTGCTCTGAGGAAATCTTGATAACAGATCTGCCTTTTACACACCTTGCACATTGAATCAGGTTTCAATTGAATAACGTGTTGAACAACGGCTAGCCTTTTCGGGTGTTGAAAGCTGCACCTTGCGCCCAACCGTGAAGCAGGGCGTGCAGCTACGTTCACACTTGTTACTAGGGTACAAGTGCTTTGTTATAATTTCTCCCCCAACCATCAAAGTAGCGCCTTTTTAAAGGCCGTTTGTCGAAAGAGACAACTTACGGCTGTCAATCACTCTTGCGGGTTATGGGTTAAAGCAGTTTTTTTGCCAAGGCTATATTTATCCATAATTTGACCATATTCAGTTGATAGTATTGGCACATTATGCAACCTTTTCTCCAGCCACCTAACTGCATTTGAGTAAGGGTGATGCACAGGTGTAATTTTTAACCACTTATATTCCTTCAACAGCGCTCGCTGATTTTCAACATTGGGTTTCTGTCATTGCTCTAAGCGTGGGGCATGTGTAATTTCTTCACCCCGAGCTGGAGAGTGGCTGCGTTTTTAAGAACAAATCTGTTCTTGCAGTTCAATTGTTTGTGTGGACTGCAGGCTGCTCTCAGGACCATCTGCTTCCTCTTCTTCAGGCGAGCTGCCAAACAGTGAACATTGCGGTCTGAAGTCACAGACGGAGTTCACAATTATCTAACTTTGGTAACATTTGTTGCGAGGTCCTGAGCGACCAGCATTTTAACCTCTTCGTCATCTCGCTGAGCCTTGGCTGCTTCGGCTGCAATCAGGACAAAGAGGCCCGAAGTGGAAGGGGAATGGATTTAGGCCTTCCTTTATGTTGACCTCCTGAGAATATTCTTGATTTCTTCAGCAATGGACGATCACTTTAGCATTGCAAGAGGTTTTTTGGGGGGGGGGAAGGGGCAGAGAAACTGAGATGCGTTTTGCACCTTCAGGACCCCCCACACCCCAGGGTCCAAAGCAGAAGTTATGGAGTCAAATTGTACAGAGCAATATGCAACGTCGACGACGCAACAAGCTTCCTTTGACAGAACTTTCTGCAATCTTACTACTTGGATGACGGGGAAGACATATGGGGACATCACCATCTGCAAGTCCAACTCCCCCCCCCCCCCCCCCCCCCCCCCTCCCCCCCACCAAGTCATGCACAATCCTGACTTGGAAATATATTCTTCATCATCACAAAATCCCAGAACGGCGCAGAAGGAAGCCATTCTGGCCCATTGTATCTTCACCAGCTCTCCCATTATGGCTTATTCCCCTGCCTTTTCCCCAGCATTCCTGCACATTGTTTCTACTCAAGTAGTCAGCTGGGTAAAGGTAAATTGGCCATAGTCCCAGATGACCGTAGGCTGCTTTCCCCTTTGAGGAGGAGAGCTGGCTGGTGGTGATTTAACCTGAGCATCACCACACCTCAGGCGAGGGGCAAGGTTGAGAAGGCGGGGCCTTCCTGAATAACCTCAACTAATGCCCTCTTGAATGCCTCAACTGAACCTGCCTCCACCACACTTCTAGGCATTCCAGACCCGAAGCACTTATGGTGTGTCAATGTTTTTTCTCACTTCACATTTGCTTCTTCTGCAAAATCATCTTAAATCTATGCCCTCCCATTCTCGATCCTTTTACGAGCATTTCTCTTGAGCTACTCTGTACGGCTGCCTCATGGATCAAAATCCTGCATTTGTTTCCCATCCCAAATTGCACTTGAACCAAGTGACGCGCTGGGTCTTAGGTCAAGCACATTGCTGTGGGTTTGGAGTCACATGTAGGCCAGGCCAAGTAAGGGTGGCAGTCTCCCTGGCCTGAAGAACATTAGTGAACCAGATGTTTTACAACAATTGCTGATCGCCCCACGGTCACCATTACTAACACGAGTTTTGTATTCCAGATTTAATTAATGAATTTAAATTCCACCATCTTCCATGGTGGGTTTTGAACCCATATCTTCAGAGCTGGATTACTATAATAGTAACAGTGTCACAAGTAGGCTTACATTAACACTGTCATGAATTTACTGTGAAAATACCCAAGACGCCACATTCCGGCGCCTGTTCGGGTACACTGAGGGAGAATTCAGAATGTCCAATTCACCTGACAAGCACATCTTTCGGGACTTGTGGGAGGAAAACAGAGCATCCGGAGGAAACCCACACAGACACAGGGATAACGTGCAGACTCTGCACAGACAGTGACCCAAGCCGGGAATCGAACCTGCGACGCTGGGGCTGTGGAGCAACAGTGCTAACCACTGTGCTACCGTGCTGCCCGAGTCCGGTGGCATTACCATTACATTGCTGTCTCGCCTAATAGCCAGGGATCATTCTGGTCTGAGTGGCTTCGAACCTCACCAGGCAGTGCAAAGCCCGATATAATGCAGAATTCCTTTTGAATTTGTTAATATGCAACTCCCTACACGGTGGCAATAATAACAATAAATTCCAAGTCTAATCCATTGCCTTGGTTGAACTGTTTTGGATTAATCTATCAGTCTGTCGAGCTTTCATTTTTCCCACCAAAATTAAGCTGATGAATCCGTTCGTTTGTTTGCTGTGGCTTCCTGTCTAACCCAGCTTGCGTTTTAGAAAATTGTTTCAACACTTCAGTCTTACATTCAGAAGAAAATGCATTGAGCAATCATGGTCAGCACCAGTGTTGGAGGCTCACTAGCTGACATGTCGGACTAAAGAAACCAAAGACAATTTCCTCCCAAAGATATTACTTTCAGTAACTGCGAGCAATACAGATAAGAATCTACCACATCCATTAATCTATCCTCCCTCGAGTGAAACATAGGTTTTGGTCAATCCTATTTTAATTCAAATTCACAGCACATCCCAGGTCCTGATTTTAGGTTCCTGTCAAGTCGATGGGTCACTGTTACTTATCATTCATGAGTCACACTACCCTTTCTGACCCATAATCCATCAAAATGCCCCATGCTTCCTCACAATGCACTTTAACCTGTCCTGCCTTATTTGGCGTATCTGATTAATGTCACAAACGAGACGCTCCCTGGAAGGGAACTTGATTTTATTATGTTCCACACACATTAGCAAGGCCTCATTTTCAAAGCTACCTTTCCAAAAAAAAAGGTTTCAAAAACCAAGTAGGGCATGTTCCAAATTCTATTTATTCAAAGGATTTGGTAGTCCCACCAGCTCTTTTCATTCCTCAGAAACTCTCCTGTATTGGAGGCTCAAATTATGTGCCCCTCCACACATGTCTGTCACATGGGTACCAACTCTCCTTCCCACCACAGTCACATGTTTGCGCAGTGTAACCAGAGCTTCCTGTTGAGTAAAGGGTTAACTCTAATGATAGCTACTGAGCACGTGTGACGTCACTCACTGAGGAGATGAGCGTGAAGTATCTCAGAGAGGAGCTCCATCCACATCTTGGCCTTATTTAACCTTTGTAAATAGTTAACATTTGAATAACTGTTTCTGAACAAAAAAAACCATTGCCTGCAGCAAGGTCTCTTCCAGAAGAAGCAAACGGTAAACCCACAATAACAGGCTTTCCACTAGCACCATGTTATAAATGCTATTGCTATTACAGCACTCAACGCAGTTGAGACCAGTACAAAGATTAAAGGCAAGGAATATCTCTCCTGTTTTCATCAGCACTGTCAATATACTGTAAAGTGATAAAAGGAAATTTGCAACTGTCTTGTTTCCCACTTCAGGGCTGAACACAACATCTAGGGATAGCCCATTGCAATACTGAAGGTGTGCTACATTGTTTAAAAAGCTGAGGCCCCATCTGCTCTTTCAGATTGATGTAAAAATGTCAGGGCAACATTTAATAGAAAAGTAAGGGAGATCTCCCCGGTGTCTTGGCCAATGTTTCCCCTTCAACCTACGCCTACAGCTCACATGTATCTCCTTCTCAAAATCCATAAACAGGATTGCCCTGGTAGACCTATCGTTTCAGTTTGCTCCTGCCCCACTGAATTCATAGAACCCGACAGTGCAGAAAGAGGCCATTTGGCCCATCGAATCTGCACTGGCCCTCTGAAAGAGCACTATCCCCGTAAATTGATTTCTTCCTATCTTGACTCTATTTCCACCCTCTGTCCATTGTCTTCCTACCTACTCTTCAGGTGCCCTCGCTCACTTTAAAAGTTTCCAATTTCCTGGCTCTAATCGTTTCCTCTTTAACACAATCATCCAATCTATCTACATTTCCATCCCCTATCAGGATGATTTGAGAGCTCTCTGCTTCTTTTTGAAACACAGGCCCAACCTAATCCTATGCCTGACTAAGCTTGTTCTCACTCTGAATAGTTTCTCTTTCAACTCCACTCACATTCTCCAAATCAAAGGTATTGCCCTGGATACTTGCACCGGTCCCAGTTATGTCTGTCTTTCTGTTGTATATGTTGAACGGGCAGCACGGTAGCACACGCGGCTAGCACTGTGGCTTCACAGCGCCAGGGTCCCAGGTTCGATTCCATGCTGGGTCGCTGTCTGTGCGGAGTCTGCACGTTCTCCCCGTGTCTGCATGGATTTCATCCGGGTGCTCCGGTTTCCTCCCACAGTCCAAATACGTGCAGGTTAGGTGAATTGGTCATACTAAATTGCCCTTTGTGTCCAAAAATGTTAGGAGGGGTTATTGGGTTATGGGGTTAGGGTGGAAGTGAGGGCTTAAGTGGGTGGGTGCAGACTCGATGGGCTGAATGGCCCCCTTCTGCACTGTATGTTCTATGAACATTTGTTGTTCCAGCCATTCTCGGGGTCCCCCTCCCTCAACTTTTTCTCACGTATGTTGATGACTGTAACTGTGCCTGTACTGCTCACCCTGAATATCAACCAATATTCATTACAAAAGCATCGATGCCCACAGCTACCTTAACTAAACATCCTCACATTCTACACCCTTTAAGGACTTGTACAATGTGGAAAATTGTCTAGGTATGTCCTGTACACTAAAACAAGACAATTGAACCCGGCCAATTACTGCCAAAGTGATGGACGGGATCGTCGACAGTGCTATCAAACAGTACTTGCTCAACAAACCCTGCTCGTTGCCAGGGTTTGGGTTCTGCCAGGGCCACTTAGCTCCTGACCTCATTATAGCCTTGGTTCAAACGTGGACAAAAGAGCTGAACTCCAGAGATGGGGTGAGAGTGACTGCCTTTGACTTCAAGACTGCATTTGACTGAGCGTGGCTTCAAGGAGCCCGAGAAAACCTGGAGTCAATGGGATTCAGGGGGAACATCCTCCACTGGTTGGAGTCGACCTGGCACAAAGGAAGATGGTTGGGGTTGATAGAGGTCAATCACCTTGGCTGCAAGAAATCACTGCAGGAGTCCCTCAGGGCAGTGTCCTAGGCCCAACCATCTTCAGCTGCTTCATCAATTACTTTCTTTCCATCATAAGGTCAGTAGTGGGGGTGTTGGCTGATATTGCACAATGTTCAGCACCATTTTGCAACTCCTCAGATTCTGAAGCAGTCCATGTCTTATTGCACAAGACCAGGGAAATATCCAGGTTTGGGATGACAAGTGGCAAATGACATTCATGCCACACAAATGTTTGGCAATGACCATCGCCAACATGAGAGAATCTAACCATCGGGCCTTGACATTTAATGGCATGACCATCGTTGAATTTCCCACTATCAATATCTTTGGCATTACCATTGGCCATAAACTGAACTGGACTAGCCAGATAAATACTGCGACTACAAGAGAAGGCCAAAGGCTAGGAATACACCTCCTGACTACCCTAAGCCTATCCACAATCTACAAGGCACAAGTCAGGAGTGTGATGGAATACTCTCCACTTGTCTGGATGAGCGCAGCTCCAACAACACTCAAGAAAGTTTGACACCATCCAGGACAAAGCAGCCCACTTGATTGGCACCCAATCCATAAACATTAATTACCTCCACCACCAACACGCAGTAGCTGCCGTGTGTACCATCTACAAGCTGCCTTGCAGGAACTCACCAAGGTTCTTTGGACAGAACCTTCCAAGCTAGCAACAACTACCGTCTAGAATGACAAGGACAGCAGACATAAGGGAACACCACCACCTGGAAGCTCCTATCTAAGCTGCTCACCATCCTGACTTGGAAATATATCATTGTTCCTTCGCTGTCGCTGGGTCAAAATCCTGCATTTGTCTATCTAACAGCACTGTGGGTGTACCTGCACCACATGGACTTCAGCGGTTCAAGAAGACAGCTCACCACTACCACCTTCTCAATAAAAATTAGGGATGGCGAATCGTTTCTGGCCGAGCCAGCGAAGCCCACATCTCATGAGTGAATAAAAACAAAATCCATTCTTCCAGTTCCTCCACCTCTGTCGCATCGGTTCTGATGAAACAACCTTCCACAACAGTGTTCCTGAAATCTCCTCTCCTTTCCTCAACCTGGGACTCTTTCCCAACACCTCCACCCGCCCCCGCCACCCATGATTGACAGCAACATCGGTAGTGACCGCAACATTTCCTGCCCTTCTTCTTTCAACCTTTCACCTCCTTCCCAGAAGACCGATTGGGTCCCCCTTTTCCTCACCTTCCACCTCGCCAGCCTTTTGGCATCTCCTTCACCTTCAGTGTGATGCCACTGCCAAACACATCTGCCCTGTCCATGACTATCAGCATTCCGAAGGAACCACCTCTCCGTCACCTTCAACACCCGTCCCCTTCTGACCTTCCCATGCAAACACAGGAGATGTAACTCCTGCCCTTTTAACTCCTCGCTCCTCACTTCCCAAGGCCCAAAACACTCCTTACAGGGATCACATCTTTCAATCTAGTCTGCTGTATTCACTGCTCACAATGAGATCTCCTCTATTCAGGGGAGACCAAAAGCAGGTTGGGTCCACAAGCATTAACCTGAGCTTCTGTTGGTCTGTCATTTTAATTCTCCACCTTGCTCTCATCTCTGTCCTTAGCCTGTTGCACGGTTCCAACAGAAGCTTGATGAACAATGCTTCATCTTTCGATTAGTCACTTTACAGCTTTCTGGATTCAACATTGAGTTCAACAACCTTGGACCATAATCACTGTCCCTCGTTTTGTTTCCATTTCCTATTTCATTCTTTTCTTTTTCTGTGAGCAGCACGCCTGCTCTCGGTATTTCTTTTGCCCCATTGCCCTTCGATTTACCCTCGAAGACTCATGTTTCTGTCATTCAATCTCTCCTGACGTCCACCCTATCACAGAGCTTAGCCCACCCACCCCTCTTTCGAAACTTATTTTATCTCTAACCTTTCCCAGTTCTGATGAAAGGCCACAGACCTGAAATGTGAACCCAATTTCTCCCTCTACACAGATGCTGCACTTTCGTTTCTTATTTCAGATTTCCAACATCTGCAATGTTGTGCTTTTCCATTAGTCTTCCTGTTTTCCCTTGGCCTCTCCCCCACTTGAGTGCAGCATGACTGCAAATTCCTGAGATGAAACATTTTACATTATTAAATATAATCTGTTTTCTCCAATAACAGTCACATCAAATTATTAATGACCTAGATCTTGGTGTGCAAGGGACAATTTCAAAGTTTGTGGGTGGCACAAAGTATTGTAAACTGTGAAGAGAACATTGCAGAACTTCAAAAGGACACAGATGAGTTGGTGGAGTGGGCAGATAGGTGGCAGGTGAGGTTTGATGCGGAGAAACGTGAGGTGATGCATTTTGGTAGGAAGAAGAAGGAGAGACAATAGAAAATAAGGGATAAAATTCGGGAAGGAATGCACAACCTGAAAGTGTGGTGGAGACATGGTTAATCAAAGCATTGAAGAGGGAATTAGGTGATTACTTGAATAGAAACATTGTGCAAGGCTATGGGGAAAAGGCAATGGAATGGCACAAAGTCATAATGCCAATTTGGAGAGATAGTGCAGACACAATGGGCCAAAAGGCCTCCTCAGCGCATTAACAATTCTGTCATTCAATTAACTGTAAACTTTTCCAGTGACTGGATCCACTTTTTGTAAGTCGCATTACGCAATGTAGGTTACAAAGGTACTTAACAAAAATATGATAGATATACTTCAATACTTGGAATGCTGACTTCAAATTTGCACCATTAATAAAACACAATTGAAGCACACCTCCTTTGTCAAGCGTATTGTTTTGGTAGACAATATACTAAGAATTGGACATTCAAACATTGAAAATTGCATAATGCTCCTCTAAAGCATTCCATGTGTCTGTCATAATTCCACATGGATAATGTCCCAATAACATGAATGAGCCATAAACAATGACAAAGCTATTTATTCCACTCATGAGGGAGACCTTCCGAATTCACTCATTACATTTTAGTTAAAAGGGGTTGGTTTCTCTATTGTCTGCCACCGGTAGCGAGTTTCGCGGTCCGACAGAGAATGGAGCGTTGGCTGAAAAGAGGGATTGGTGCTGGGCGTCAATCCCATTCCCATGCTCTGGTTCCCCCGCTGGTGGTGGCAGTGAGCATCCGAACGAATAACAAGCTGGAAACCTGAGTCTATCCACCCCCCCCCCCCCCACTCCGTTATGCACCAACCCCAACATCGGGAAATCCTCTCGACGGGATTTGGTGCATGCTTTTCAAAGTGTGGCCCTGTGGCGGGTCAAGGGGGTCAGTGCGTAACTGAGATTCCCCCCAAAGTCCATAGCAAGGTCCCCTCCCCACATAATGCAAATACTGACCCCCTCATCTGACTCCCTATCAGAAACTCTCATCAGATCCCCATCAGAGACCCCCAACAGACCCTCATCAGACTCACCCATCAGATCACCCCAGAACCCCCCCCATCAGAACCCCCCCAGCTAAGTGCTTTCTTCTGTAAAAAAGAGGCAGTGAGAGAACTTAGCTGCTTTTGATGTGGTGAGGAACTGTTAATCATAGCAAGACTGGTTAGTAGCCACCCACGGTAATGGGGATGCATTCAAGCGTGAAGGAAGGATAGATCAGCAATCCACCAAGCACATGTTCTGGAGTAATGAAACTGCTAACCACTGCCTAATGCCATGTTTTGTTATGTGAAACTGAATGGAAAATTTGCATTAAGGCTGTCATGGGATTTGAAGCCCCTTGAAGTGTACTTGACTTGGGAGGTAGCCTCTGACACTTGTAACAACTGCTGCTTTAAACATTTTGTCTGAGGCAGCAGATGTCAGTTAAGAGTAAGTGAAAATGCAGTGATTTTTCACTCTAGTCCCTGGACTGATCTTCAGCTTTCAGGCAACAGTGACTGATGGGGCCTCTGTTGGGGGTGGGTGGGGGCAGGGTCTCTGTGAGTGTCTCTGATGGAGTGTCGGGGGGGGGGGGGGCTAGAGGGGGTAAGGGGCTCTGATGGGGGATCTGATTGGGGTATCTAATCTAGGGACTTTTTGGGTCTGGTGGGGACACCTGATGGGGGTCTGAAATGGGGCTATGGGCATCTGATGGCGGCCTGATGGGGGGCTGGGGGAGTCTCATGGGGGTCTGATGGGGAGGACTGGGGTGTCTGATGGGAGGCTGTGGGGGGTCCTGATGAGGGGGTCTAATTGGAGTCCGGGGGGGGTCTGATGGGGGATGGGGAGATCTATAGGTGGGTCTGGGGAAGGTGTCTGATGGAGGGCTGGGGGTGTCTGATGGGGATTCAGATGGGGGTTCTGAGAGGGTCTGATGGGGTCTCTGCTGGGAAGGTTGGAGGGGTCGGGGGAGTGGGTTCAGGTCACCTTCATGCATGCCTGCTGTGGGGAGGTGACCCGTTATTTCCGTGGTGGGGGGGGGGAGGGCGGGTGAGGGTGCACTTACTGTCAGCTGAGTGGAGGCAGGGTTTGTATTGTCGGGGGGCGGAGCCGGTTCTCGGTATTGGGCCACCCGCTCAAAATGACCGCCCAATACCAGGATTCCGACGGAACCTGGCAAGATCTTCTCCATGCATAAATTAGTGTGGTGAAGGTTGCAAATGGAACCTGGGCGCTGCTCCTAGCAGAGACCAATAGCGGAAGGAGCACTTAGTCTCCAGAACGGAGAATCCAGCCCCAGATCTCTCTGACTATTGTGCTGGTTTAGCACACTGGGCTAAATCGCTGCCTTTTAAAGCAGACCAAGGCAGGCCAGCAGCACGGTTCAATTCCCGTACCAGCCTCCCCGAACAGGTGCCGGAATGTGGCGACTAGGGGCTTTTCACAGTAACTTCATTTGAAGCCTACCTGTGACAATAAGCGATTTTCATTTCATTTTCATGTTGCCCTGTTTGCTTGCTTGTGCCCTCTGTTTTCACTAATATTTCTGAGTGAGAATGCCAATAGCTCTGCTCTACTTAGCTGGCACTGTGCCCATTCCCGGAGTACGCCAATTACAAATTGAGGGGAATGTCAGCAGGTTTACAGGAATCGTTCAGGGAGGACAATCAAATCCTGATAAATGAATTACTAATTTGTCCAGGAATAGGCAAACCTGTTTAGGGTTTACTTAACAACCTGAAACAAAAACAAAAACCCATTCTGATCTGCAGTAATTTGCTTTCAGCTCATTCTGATGAAAGGCCATCGACCTGAGAGGTTAACTCTTGTTTCTCCTTCCACACATGTTGCCCGTCTTGGCTGAGTGTTTCCAGCATTTTCTGATTTTACTGCCAGCCTCCACTGTATTTTGCTGCGGTGTTACTTAATGACCGATTGAAGTATTCCATTAAAATAGCTAGTCAAGATTTTGAGTTGCTCCACGGAGAAGCGACATTTCTGTTTGCCCAGAAAGTGTTCATCGAGCTGCTATCACTTTATTTCGCAAATAAATTTTATTGGCCACGCACAGAGCGGAATTCTTGTACCTTTCCCGGATCTCATTTCCCATAAATTTCTCATAAGATTGTGCAGAACAGGTGCCAAAAGTAACATGACTATTTATATCAAGGCAGTTATCAAAGCCTTTTATGACTTTCAACTGAGCCATTGTGGCCTGTGGTTGCTTTCTGGATTGTGAAAAATCTGGACCCATGATGCTCAAATTGTTTTAATTGTTCAGCATTTTACCCGTGTGTCCCACTTGAGACCCCTTTGTTACCTGGGGAAGAAAATAATCACATTTGCTGCTAACTTTTGACAGAATGTCTTTTGCTTTCGAGCTTTATAATCTGCAGCACGGTTTTTTTTACACCATAGATTTTATGACCAGTTTTAAACAGCTGGCATAGTCTCAAAGCTAATCACTATATTTGGTGACACAAAGGTCGGCCTTATTGTACCGGCAGAGCCATGAACATTTATAAAGTATCTCGAAGAGAATTCAGGCTTCATTTCTTTGGAGGTAATTAGCAGAAATAATGTTACATGGCACCTTTTAACCACAATCCTTTTTTTGAAAAACATAATGGGGCATTTGATCTAAAATGGCCAAACTCATGTTAAATGATTAGATATGTAAAAAGAATGACAACAGACCTTGATTTAATATTGCACATTTAATGATTTGGGATGCCTCCAAGTGCTCCACAGCCAGTGAAGTACTTGCTGCGTGGTGTCACTGTTGTCATGTAGGAAACGTGGCACACAACAAGGTCTGAGAAACAGCTATTGGATAATCTCTTGAAGGCGCTGTTGAAGGGTAAACATTGACTGGGCAACTGGGGAGAATTGCTCCACTCCACTGCGAATTAGTGCAATGGAATTTTTAATGTTCACCTGAGATGGCAGACGGATCCATGAATTAATCGTCAATTTTGTTTTTTATTGAAATCTTGTTTTTTTTTGTTTGGTCTTGTTAAAGAAGCAGAAAGACTGGTCTTACTTTTTTTTAGATAGAAGCATTCTTAATTATGCTAAAAGTGTTTTGAACAGGAAAATAATTTACATACTTTTAACCCTCAGGGGCTGTGTTGGTTGCAACAAAAATGTGTTGGTGGGTAAAGGGAGCTGCTATATTAAGTATCAGATCATATATATATATAAAAGCTAAAAGTACAATACTCCACATACAATTGTTATCTACAGCCCTTATTGCAAATTATGATTATCAACTTCCTCCTCCACCAATTTTTAAATCAATTTTCCTACATTCCACAAATATGACACAAACACTTTTGTTTACCCAGAAACAGATTTTTGAACCTTCAGAATGACCCTGTATCTTTTTCACTCTGAAGAAATCACCTACCAGTGCAGTAAACATAGAACATAGAACAGTACAGCACAGAACAGGCCCTTCGGCCCTCAATGTTGTGCCGAGCAATGATCACCTTACTCAAACCCACGTATCCCCCTATACCCGTAACCCAACAACCCCCCCTTAACCTTACTTTTTTAGGACACTACGGGCAATTTAGCATGGCCAATCCACCTAACCCGCACATCTTTGGACTGTGGGAGGAAACCGGAGCACCCGGAGGAAACCCACGCACACACGGGGAGGAAATGCAGACTCCACACAGACAGTGACCCAGCCGGGAATCGAACCTGGGACCCTGGAGCTGTGAAGCATTTATGCTAACCACCATGCTACCATGCTGCCCTAAAGGAGTTGTTAATATGAAATGCAATGTCAATTAAGATCTGAAATTCTCCAATTTTTGATCCTCATATCTAAGGAAAGAAATGCTGGCATTGAAAATAGTCCAGAGAAGGTTCACGAGGATGGAGGGGTTTATTTATGAGGAGAGGTTGGGCCTGCAATCATTGGAGTTTAGAGAAATGAGAGGTGACCCTATTGAGGCATATCAGACTCTGAGTTGACATGGCAGATGCTGAGAGGTTGCTTCCCCTTGTGGGACGGTCCAGGAACAGAGGGCATAATCTCAGTAAGGGGGCACCCATTTAAGACAGGGATGAGGAGGAATTTATTCTCTCAGAGGATTGTGAATCTGAGGAATTCTTTATTGCAGAGAGCTGTAGAGGCTGGGCCATTAAGTATGTTCAAAGCTGATGTGGACAGATTTTTAATCAATAAGGGAATCAAGGGTTATGGGGATAAGGTAGGAAAGTGGAGTTGAGGATTATCATATCGGATCAGTCATGATCTCATTGAATGGTGGCGCAGACTTGACGGGCCGAATGGCCTCCTTCTGCCCCTGCGTCTTATTCCTATAGCCTAAATCAGTTTAACTTTAATGATCTTTTCAAAAGACAAGCTGATGGGAGTGTCTGAGATGCACTGACAATCAATGGGTGATAAATAGAGTCCCAGTATGGTGAGTCCCCAAAAGGTAGGGAGGGAGATGATCTTGGAGAGTGAGCAACTTGCTCAGACTTTTTCGACTGCACCTTCCGAACTCATGACCTCTGCCACCTGAAAGATTAAGGGCAACACAACCACCAAGAAGCTCCCCTGCAGATCACTTACCATCCTGACGTGCAATCATATCGTCGTTCTTTCACTGTCGCTGGGTTAAAATCCCGAAACTCCCTTCTGATTAGCACTGTGGGTGCACTTGCACAATGTGGATTGCACTGGTTCAAGAAGGTGGCTCGCCATTATTTTCTCAAGGGCAGTTATGGATGGGCACTAAATGTTGATCTTGCCAGTGACCTCCTCAGCACATGAATGATGAAGGAAAGAAACCAATGTGGTCTCATTGTGGGCGAGTTCAGTGTAGGATACAGATTATGAATTTTTAGCACTGTACAAAATGGGTGATATAAAGTCAGCAGCCCCTTTTACATCTCTTCTGATCTTCTGATCTCTTCTGGGCTTCACGGCCTAGGCTTAGATCACTGCTAACTTGCCCAGAAAGTGAATGATGAAAATTACCTTTGAGACTTTGAGAGGGAAGAAATACTTTTGACTTCTGAGGAAGGGGGAATGGGAAGAGAAAAGGTGAGGCAATCTATTTTGTGATAGCCCATTTGGATATTTGAGTCGGAATGAGATTGCCGGGTTGGCTTATCAGCCCTATTGAGGAACATGGCTACATGATAGATTTAGAATTGGCACTGGGAATATATACTCATGGTATTACTGGAAAACAAGAGAACATTTCTAGAAACTTTTGTTCTTTTATTATGGTCCAGTGTATGCTAGTGAGACTTTCTGGAAATATTGCAAGATCTGCATTGAACCTAATATAAATATTTAGCATGACAATTTCACCCTTTTAGGAATTTTGGGCTTTCGTCAGTGAAGCTGAGTTCTTTTGATGTTTTTTAATGTTAGATGTCCTTTAGTGAATTGATATCAGGAAATTTGTCTTCACACAACTATTGATCATTACCTAGCATTGACTCCCAGATAGATTTGTTGAGGTAAAGGTCCTGGACTCAATGAAGATTTTTGTTGAAATGGGCACATTGAACTAAGACGGCAAAATGATTTTCTTCAACTGTAATTATTTTATGATCTGGGTGTTGATACAGTTCTTTTTTTTCTGATTTTACAAAAGGTTGGAGTGAATTAAAGACCAGGCCACCAGTTTTTGGCACTTAGCCCAGACTGAAGATGCCGCTCAACACGGGGTTGTCCATCGAGTCAGATTCAAAGACATAGGATGGGATCCTCCGTCCCGCGTCACCCGTTTGTGGTGCAGCACCCCCCCCGTCTGCAGCGGGATTCTCCGTCCCAACAGCCGGCCAATGGGGTTTCCCATTGTGGGCTCCCCCACGCCGTCGGGAAATCCGCGGGCGTGAGTCCGCTGCCGGCTAAACGGAGGATCACGCCGACGGAGAAACCAGCCCATGGTGCGGAACTTCATTCCGGTCCCACCGATGGCGCATCCCTGCCTCGGGGTTCCCGGTGACGAGTAGTACATTCAGCGGGAAATCCCATGGCCAACGGCAAGACCAGAAAATCGCGTTGGCGGGCCACCTCCACCGCCAAAAAACACGGGGCAGGTTGCTCAATAAATCCCACCCTAGCTGTCGCATTTTGAAAATGGTATCACTTGATTGAATAATCCGTCACACTGTGAACCCAAATAACAATTTACATTAGTCACCGGTGTAACTCTTAGCACACTGAGGATTATTTAGCAAATGTTCAATCACAGAGTCACATCTGTGTTTTATCTTTTGCAACTACGGGCTGATTGTGTACAGTCTGCACTTTACCCATTGCAAACAGTGGCTGGAACATGCTGTTTGCTATGATCTGTCAGGGATGTATGGGCTACATATATAGCATCACATTGGCATTGAATATCAATCAGCACTCCCTTCTTATCAGAGTATAAATTGTTGTTTTCCCCTACTACTGCTACTCTTGCGGTTTGTGCTGATGAGTGCAGGACAAAAAACTTCAACATGTCTCTTTTTTCAACAAAACATAGTTTGATAAAATAAGTTTAGAAAAATGACTCAGGCCTTCACACCTGGAGCGACTATCTGATGCCATCAAGATATAAGATCTTCAAAAATAACTGCTTGTGGTTTCTTAAGTTGAACCTGCTGAACGATGGTCGAATACATCCCGCCAGACAGAAGTTGCCACCTATTATTGCCACCAAATTGGAATCCCATATAAAAAGATATACAGATTTGCTGTAGGTAACCAGCAGTATCTCCTGACATCCCATATAATTTGAAATGATTGTCAGGAATATTGGACATACAAACAGGAGTAGGCCATTTCCCCACTCAACCTATTCCACCATTCGTTGCGATTTTGGCTGATCTGTGACCGAATTCCATATTGCCCCAAATCCCTTTGTACCTTTGGCTAACTACAATCTATCTACCTCAGTGGGAGCCAGTTTAGCTCATTTGGTTGGACAGCTGGTTCGTGATGCTGAGCGAGGCCAACAGCGCGGGTTCAATTCGCAACACGGCAGCACAGTGGTTAGCACAGCTCTGGGTGGGTTTCCTCCGGGTGCTCCGGTTTCCTCCCACAGTCCAAAGATGTGCAGGTTAGTTGGATTGGTGATGCACTATCAATTATGATGAGACGAGAGTAGAGAGTAATCGAGGTTTTATGAAGCAGAGATGTGTGGCCTCCTGCAGCTGCTACCAGAGTGGAAGCAGCTTGGGTGTGCACACACATTTATACTCCACCTACTGGGCGGAACCAGCAGGCAGGGACCTACCCCCGTACCTGTAGTACAGGAGCCTTACCGTATTACCTCTAATAATCATCGTTACAACTATTATACAATCAGTGGTGACTACCACATTTGGCCATGCTAAATTAGCCTTACCAAAAAAAGGTTAGGTAGGCTTACTGGGTTACAGGGACAGGGTGGATGTGTGTGCTTAGGTGGGGTGATCTTTCCAGGGGCCGATGCAGACTCGATGGGCCGAATGGCCTCCTCTTCCATTGTACATTCTATGATACTATGAATTCCGGTACTGGCTGAGGTTACTCATGAAGACCCGCCTTCTCAACCTTCCCCTCTCCTGAGGTGTGGCGATCCTCAGGTTAAATCACCACCAGTCAGCTCTCCCCCTCAAAGCCTATGGTCGTCTTTACTCACTTACAATCTCAGTTTTAACATTAACAATTTAAACTAGCATCAATTTCCATTTGTAAAAGAGAGTTCCAAGCTACCGCCATGCTTTGCATGAAGCAGTGCTTGTTAATTGCACTGCTAAAAGATCTGGCTACAATGTTTTAACTCTGCCTCTTGATTCTCAACTCCATAACTAGTAGAAATAGTTTCTCCCTGTCAGTTTCCCATCTTGAAAATATCAATCGAATCACTCCTTCACCTACTAAATTCCAGGGAATTTAATCCCTCCTTGTATCATTCAGGAAAATTGCACTTCCCACCTCCATCTAAATAATACTCTAATTTTCTTCCTATCTCCCTGCCAAAATGGAAAGGATGCTGATTGATTGTGAATTTGTCCTTCATTAGCTGTTGCTATTTCTACATGGCTGATGTTAATATGTATCTGATCACCTATTTTCTTCAATCTATAAGAACCCTTCCATTGCTCTGTTGAGCAATTTCACCCAAATCATCTCCCTATTTTCTCTTTCAGATTTGAAGCAACCTGTTGTGCGTTATCACCATTTTTAAAACTTTCTTTCAATTTCTAGGCTTCATAAATATTTACAGGGTATGTCACAATCAAAAAAATCATGAATGCCCGGTGACGCACTTGAACATGGTGGCACAGCGGTTAGCACAACTGCCTCACAGTGACAGAGATCCGGGTGCAATTCTGGCCTTGGATTACTGTGTGGAGTTTGCACTCTCTCCCTGTATCGGCCTGGCTTTCCTCCGGGTGCTCCGGTTTCCTCCCACAGTCCAAAGATGTGCAGGTTAGGTGGATTGGCCATGCTAAAAGATTGCCGTTAATGTTCAAAGGTGTGCAGGTTAGATGGGGTTACGGGGATAGTGTGAGGAAGTGGGTCTAGGTAGGGTGCTCTTTCAGAGGGTTGGTTCAAACATGATGGGCCAAATGGCCCCCTTCTGCACTGTAGGAATTCTATTCTATGATAAAGCAGGGGAATACATGGTGAATGACAGGACACTGGAAATCACTGAAGATTAGAGTTCATGTGTGCATGTACACTGGTCCCTGAAGATAGCAGAGCAGGTGGATACAGTGGTTAAGAGGTATATGGTATACTTGCCTTCATTAGCCGAGGCATAGAGTTTAAAAGCAGGGCGTTTATGCTGGAACTGTATAAAACATTGGTTAGGCCATAGCTAGGATATTGTGTGCAGTTCTGGAATCCACAGTATATGAATTATGTGATTGCACTGGAAAGGGTGCAGAGGAGAGTTTTAGTTATGAAGAGAGATTAGATAGACTGGGGTTGTTTTCCTTGGAGCAGAGGAGACAGTGGGGGGATACGACTGAGATGTATAAAATGATGAGGGGTAGAGAGAGATTAGACAGGACAAGTTTTTCTCCTTTTAAGGGAAAAAAAAGATTTAAGGGAAGAGTCAGAAGGTTCAGAGGGGATGTGAGGAAAAACCTTTTCACCCAGAGGGTGGTGGGAGTCTGGAACTCACTGGCTGAAAGGGTGGTGGAGGCAGAGACCCTCATAACATTTAAGAATTGTTTAGACGTGCACTTGCGATGCCAAGGCAAACAAGACCATGGGGCAAGTGCTGGAAAATGGGATTAATTAGAATAGTTAGGTTGTTGTTTTTGGCCTGCACAGACACGCTGGGCCGAAGAGCCTATTCTGTGCTGTAGACCTTTATGACTGACTCTAAATCAGCTGTGAACATCTACCGTCAATATTCAAAAGTGCAATCTGGTATAGATTTATAACAATATTAGATATTAGCATTGCAAACATACTTAGCCAGAAGCATCAGGATGCTTAACACTTCCTAAGCGATAGATAAAAAGCATAAGAGAGATATTTGATAAGTTGGGATTCTTTAATTTAATGCCAATAAAGTATTATGCTGTGATAGTGAGCGCTAACATTGCATACTTATTATAGTTCTTTCTGTCTTAAAACAAATTGTAACAATTGCTTTCTCTACCTTTTTTTTGCTGACACGGGCAGCTGGCCAAATCCTTTGTAATAGATAACAATTAACAGGAAACAATCTCTTTCAGTCCGTGTGATTGCAGAAATAGTATCATTGCTATATTCTGCAAAGAATTTTCCAAGAAACTTTGAAGAAGACGACTAAAACCTATCTACTTTCAGACAGGATAATTTGCTCCATTGATAGCAATTCAGTGAAGTACACAGTTGTGAGGCAGTGCCTGAGTGTACCGCTGGTTATATTTCAAAGCAGGAACAGGAATTTTCAGCTTACCTATTTCAATAATCATTAATGTGAACACAGATACAACATGGTTTCTTTGGGCACCCAAATAAACAGACCAAGAACAAAAGATGACCTGCGATAAAGTATCAATTCATTGCAAACATGGGTGCTATTGTGAGATCATAGTCATGCAAATGCCTATGATCAATTAAAATATTAATACCCGATTGTTGATCATTTTATCACCTTTGCTTTGATCTTTTTTGCCTTTACCATTTATTCCCACCGCCTCCCCCACCCAACTCCCCCGTGATATCATTGCTATTCCAGTTATCGCTCCTCTAAACTTTATTTCCTTGCATCTCCCAAGTTGCAACACAAGCTCGCCCGCATCGCTGCTTCCTCACTGTGATGAAGCCAAGATGAGTTGCGTGGTCTCCTGTCTGAACAACCCAAGGTGCTGGAATTGCAGACCGCCTCAGTTACCGTACACTCTGCAGCTGTTCAAGAGCTAAGCTTGGTGTGATGAATGGTATCAGTAGCTGCTGTAACGGTACCTTACCTTTAATGCATTGGCCGGTACCTTACCTTTAAGACCGGGCTTGGAACCCTGGGGGACTCCGCCTCTGTCTCCGCCCCCAGGAAACGGTATATAAGATGAGGCTCACTCGGCAGCATGTGATGAGCACACTTCCCGACTGCTGTTCAGTTCTCAGATGATTAAAGCCTTTGAATTACCAATCTTCTCTCCTGTGTCGTAATTGAGGGTATCTCACTTGGCATCACTTGTCCATTTGCCACGTCTTCTCTCCTGCTCTTTATAACATTGCCAGCATTCTTCCTCGACCCTCCACATTTGGTTCTTCCATTTAATAAAAAAAGACAGTGAAGAGGAAATGCTTTGAATCTTTTCCAGTTGCGGTTGTTCCTTTTGGAATTCTGGCAACAGCTGCTCAGGGCAACACTCCACCCCCCCCCCCCCAACTCCCTAACCCACTGGGCAGCATGGTAGCATAGTGGTTAGCACCGTGGCTTCAGTGCCAGGGTCCCAGGTTCGATTCCCTGCTGGGTCACTGTCTGTGCAGAATCTGCACATTCTCCCCATGTCTGTGCGGGTTTCCTCCGGGTGCTCCGGTTTCCTCCCAGTCCAAAGACATGCAGGTTAGGTGGATTGGCCATGCTAAATTGCCCTTAGTATCCAAAAAGTTTAGGAGGGGTTATTGGGTTAAGGGGATGGGGTTGAAGTGAGGGCTTAAATGGGTTGGTGCAGACTAGATGGGCCAAATGGCCTCCTGCTGCATGTTCTACGTACAGTTATACTGTGCTTTATGGCATCTACTCCAGCCTATTCCCATCATAAAAAAGAGATAAACACAAGAAGGACATTTAATTCGTAACGGGAGAGATGAGAAGAAACCTCTGCTAAAGCTGTGCATCATTGATGTAGTCAAGTATAGAATAACTATCTATTTCCCCGTCTCCTTCACACACACACATCCTTTTTTTGAAGAAACATTTCATATATATTTTACCTGAATGAAACCACTTGGACATTTGCCGCCAGCTAACCTTCAAATGATTTTGGAAAAACATTGGCTCAAGTAAATAAAATCACCGAGGAATTACACCAAAACGAAGGCTCGGAGATTCTGCACTTGTAGCATTCACAAAAAGATCCACGGTTCGCAGGAGATTGAAAGAGTTTGTGAAATGAACTGGTGCGACACAATACAAGGCATTTGCTTTTTAATTGCACGAATAAGATCCATAATGCGGGCACCACTGAGGTTAAGTAGAGTGAAAGAGGAGGGAAGAAAGCAGTAATTAGTGGAATAAAACTTGGTTATTAAAAGCCTGATGAATACGAGAAATGGAAGTGAGAGGGAGTAGAGAGTTCTTTAGTTCAGAGGAAAGAATGAGTTTAAGGAGGAAATTGTGCTGAGGAGGATGAAGAGATCATTGATATGTAGATGGAAATGGAGGGTGGGGGCTGGTGGTGGCGAGACAGAGAAACAAGAGTCTCTTTCCTAATGCCAGAACAGTCAGGAAATGAGGCATGAACCACAGAAATAATAGTTTGTCAACCAGCTGGATAGACACAAACATACGTTTACATCTTACTTCAAATGGAAAACATTTAGTAAATGTATAATGCTCCATCCCCAATGCCGAGAGCAGTAGAACGGCTTGTCTGATGGTTTGTGCCATGGTTTCAATACCAACCCCTTCCGGAACTGTCTCAGGTTGAACCAGGCAGTTGGTAGCCTGGGATTTTTATTTGACCCTGGTTGAATTGCGAAGCCTGTACCGTCTCAATCGCGATTCCCCTCCATCTCCTGTCTCAGGACCTGCCTCAGGCCATCTTCTACCATTCAAGCCTTTATCATCCCCAAGATGTGAACATTTCAATGCCTTCCTACCTGACCTCCCAACCCCCACCCATTTCACCTCTTCATAAACAGCCACCATTTTGCACACTTAGCCCCACTTATCTGTTCCTCCAGTCGTCACTCTGGAAATGTTCTTGACATCTGCAAACACACGACAAAACAAATTATATTGCATGAAATAAAGAAAGTTTTGGACGGACTTTTTATGACGATGAAACCTGATTATGCTGGGACCAGTAGTGCAGGCAACATCTTTGGAGAGAGAAGTAAGAATTAACATTTCAGGTCTTTCATCAGCTCTTTTCTCGCCATAGATGCTGCCTAACCTGCTGAGTATTTCCAGAATTTTCTGGTTTTATAAACTTCTTGACCTCTGCCTGCTCCAGAGAAATTCTTAAATTATCTCAAAATGTCCGCTGAGCAATATGTGGGGGAGTGGCGTGGCCTGCTTTTCCCACAGGTATTTCTTTGTTACCTCTGGTCTACAACCCAAGTCTCAATGCCACGCACACAAGACTCTGCAGAGATCCAATGCAAGGAGAGTTAGAGAGGAATAACCCTTTAGGTAGAAAGACATCTTGGGTGACAGAACAAAACAAGTGATATCTCATCCAGGATTGAGCAGCCCGCTTGATCAGCACCCCATCCACAAACATTCACTCCCTCCACCATCAATGTACCATCAATGTGTACAATATACAAGATGCACTGCAGCAACTCACCAAGGCTCTTTAGGCAGTTCGAAACCTATGACCACTATCATCTAGCAGGACAAGGGCAGCAGATTCCTGGGAACACCACCACTTGGATGTTCCCCTCCAAGACACTCACCAGCCTGACTTGGAAATATTTTGCCATTCTTTCACTGCCGCTGGGTCAAAATCATGGCACTGCCTCCCTAACAGCATTGTGAGTGTACCTACACCACACGGATTGCAGCGGTTCAAGAAAGCATTTCATCACCACCTTCACAGGTGCAATTAAGGATGGGACATAAATGCTGGGCCAGCCAGAGGTACCACAGCCTAAGAATGAATTTTTAAAATCTCATTGGCCATTATACAACCACTCACTGTTCTGTTCTATTGAAATGCAATGAAATGAAAATGAAATGAAATGAAAATCGCTTATTGTCACAAGTAGGCTTCAATGAAGTTGCTGTGAAAAGCCCCTAGTCCCCACATTCCGCCGCCTGTCCGGGGAGGCTGGTACAGGAATTGAACCGTGCTGCTGGCCTGCCTTGGTCTGCTCAATAGAACCATTCGCTCTATTGATCTCAATAGAACCATTTGCCAGAGTATTAAATACCACTGGCTTAGTGCGATTGCTCAAGTGGAATTTTGATCTGCTTGAACCTATCAGCCGATGGCACACTAGTAGATGGCTATCCTACACCTCAGAATATAACCAGAAAGATCTGACTCAACGATTACTGCCTTGCCCCCCAAAATTTATTCTCTTCATTGCTTAGAGAATTGAAAGACTTGCTGACTATTGTCTTTTGTGTTTAATGTAACAATTGAAAATTGGAAGCACATAAGTTCTTGATAGACTGAGCCTTTGGCATTGAGATACCATTGCTCCCTCCCAGTCAGCAGGCGCAAGGTTTGAACCCCAGTCTAGATTGCTCCACCAATGAAGACTGGAGCTCTGGCTCTGAATGCTCGTCCAGTAGATGAGTAGGACACTCATGCTGGGTCTGAACAAGTATCTTTTCTCTCATACTATAGGTTGTGAGAAGCCATAAACGCTTTCTTATCGTATAGGACAAGCTACCATATTGGCTGGAATAAAGATGGTACCTGCTGTGGAAGGATGTACTCCCAGGCCAGGTACAGCTCACACACCATTGCACAAAATGCAAACCCTAATGTTACATTCACAAAACTATTCAAATATTAGGAGTGCCTTTATATTTATTTTTAAATCGAGTGCAGAAACATTTGTTTGAACTCTGCAGCTTAATGACTATTTTCTTTACAGATACATCAAGCATGTGCTGGAGCAGTGCAACTGATTACCATAGCAAATGACTTTTCATTGGCTACTCCATCACCTTAATCAGTAGATATTTAATTATACAATTATTCAAATGTTGCTTATTCAAATATTTGAAAAGTGAATTCTTATCGCACATGTACTTAATATTATAAATGCAACAGGCTGTACATGGTGATGTCTTATCTCAATGGGAGTGGGTGAAATTACCCATAGCTAGGAGAGTTATGTGTGGCATTCATACATCAAAGGCTTACCTGGATGACTCCTAAACTCTTAAGATCATAGAATCCTTACAGTGCAGAAGGAGGCCATTCAGCCCATCGGGTCTGCACCAACGCTCCAAAAGAGCACCCCACCTAGGCCCGCTCACTCGCCCTAGCCCCGTAGCCCCACCTAACCTGCACATCCCTGGACACTAAGGGGAAATTTTAGCATGGTCAATCGACCTAACCTGCACATTCCGGGACACTAAAGGGAAATTTTTGCATGGTCAATCTACCTAACCTGCGTATCCCTGGACATCAAGGAGAAATTTCAGCATGGCCAATCCAACTAACCTGCACGGCATTGGACTGTGGGAGGAAACCGGAGCACCAGGAGGAAACCCACGCTGACACGGGGAGAACGTGCAGACTCTGCATAGACAGTCACCCAAGGCCGGAATTGAGCCCGGGTCCCTGGTGCTATGAGACAGCAGTACTAACCACTGTGCCACCCTTGAGAAAGGCAGATTTGCATTTATATTGCGCCTCTCCCAACCCCAACAAACATCACAATGTGCCTTTCGCCCAACAAGTTGCTTTTTACTGTGTTATCATTGTTCTAACAGGACAACGAATCACAAAAGGGACCACCCGGATTTGAACCAGGGGCCTCTTGATCTGCAGTCAAATGATGTGCCACTGAGATCCACACAGACACGGGGAGAATGTGCAAATTCCACACGGACAGTGACCCAGGGCCGGGATCAAACACAGGACCTCGGTGTCGTGAGGCAGTAGTGCTAACCACAGCAGCCCAAGAATCTTCTGAGTTAGTCAGAGGGGTCTGACCTACTTACCTGGATAGTTACCTAAGAAATGTTAGAAAGGGAGAAAACATGTCTAACATCTGGGTAACCACTGAACTGACCACCTACTCACACATCCTCCCCCGACCCGTGATTCCTCACTGACACCTTCTAGCTCCCCACAACCTTTTGCATACTCCCTGACCTTACAACACTCCCCCCACCCCCCGGTAGCCCAGACTTTCCAACTCAACCCGATCCTCTGACCGACACCAACCCCCCCGACCCTCCAACTCCCCAGCGACTATCCGAACCACTGAACTTCTGACTACCTCAGTCCTCCGATTCCCCCTGCCGAGCCTCCAACTCGCACAAAACCCCTCTGGCTCTCTCTTGGACCCTCTCATCTCCACCCCCCCCCCCCACCCCCCACCCCCCGGGGCAGGCCTTACCACTCTACCCACCCTGCCACCCTACAACCTGCCACCATACCAACCTGCCACCATGCCAACCCTACCCACCGTCGCACACTGCCATCCTAACCAGCTGGCACCTTACCTATCCTGTCCTCCTTCCCAGCTGGCACTATACCCACCCTAATCACCCTACCACATTAGCCATCCCATAGTGTTTGCCATTCCCCAGAAGATCCAGCCCTATAGTTCAGCTGTGGCTTCAACTGCAGTGATTTCAAAGAACCTCCCAAGGAATTATTGCACTTTGTGCACACTCTAGGTTACATATATGGTACCAAATATAAATTTACAGCTCAGTAACGCCCATTCAGCCCAATTGTTCTATATCGATGTTTGTGCTTAACGCGAGCCTCTTCCCAATTATTATCATTGCTGCTTAAAGACAGGGCGGAATTCTCCGCTCCCGCGCGGAATCGGGAAGGCCGTCGTGAACTCGGCCGAGTTTCACGACGGCCTTGGAGGCCGCTCCTCGCACCTTATTCACCCCCCCGGGGGGCTAGGAGCGGCGCTCCGTAACTCTCAGCTGCCGGGCCTTGACACTTGCGTCAAGGCGGTGCGCCGAGAATGACGCGACGGCGGCGCCTAAGTGACGTCAGCCGCGCATGCGCAGGCTGACCGGCTCCAACCCGCGCATGCGCGGCTGACGTCACGACGGCTGACGGCTCCAACCCGCGCATGCGCGGTTGCCGTCTTTCCCTCCGCTGCCCCACAAGACGTGGCGGCTTGATCTTGCGGGGCGGCGGAGGGGAAAGAGTGCGTCGCTTGGAGACGCCGGCCCGACGATCAGTGGGCACCGATCGCGGGACAGTCCCCTCCCGAGCACGGCCGTGGTGCTCACTCCCCTCTCCGTTGTGACTCGGTCGGGAACGGCAGGCCGCTTGGCCCATCCGGGCCGGGGAATCGCCGGTCGCCGTGAAAAACGGCGAGCGGCGATTCATCCGAGCGGGGAGTGGGAGAATCACGGGGGGTGCCAGGGGGGCGTGTCGTGAGTCGCCCGGCCCTCCCGCGATTCTCTCACCCGGTGTGGGGAGCGGAGAATCGCGCCCGGGCAGTCTGATATCCAAATAATTATGGCCCTAACACGAAGAGAATGTGTTAGTCTTATGCCAGATAAAATAGGGAAAATATTAATGCATCTGGAAACAGCCAGTGAATTTGAGAGCTTCACAAACTCAGTTACAGCTGCCATCAGCAAAATTTACTTGATCATGTGCTCACTAACTTCTGCCTGCCGCATAATTGTAGCTGACTTGTAATTTTTTTTTTGTTGTTTCAGAAGACAAGAAGGACATTAAAAACGCTGCTTATTCTAAAATCTGAAAGCTCTCTTGTCCTGGTCAAAGCGAACAATAAAATTTAAACAAGTACCATTGCTGTATCTGCCAAGTCTGAACCACAATGAATTTTCCAGCAGCACAGGCGGTTCGCCTTTGACCTCTGGCAGGATTTTCCAGTCCTGCCAATGTCTGCGGTGCTTTGTGTAACTTGCCCGTCCTACCGCTGGAGAACTGGCTACTGGCCGGTGCATTCGGCGGGACCGGAAGATCCCTTTGGCCGGAAGTGCCGGAAAATCCCGCCCAACTGATCCGACTCTCGTTGCAAAGCACACATGTCCTCAGCTCTTTTGAATCATGTATCACTGGAAGTATTTATAATTTTACGCAATACGCACAAACCCTGGTGAATGTTTAAGACGCTAATTTGTCAGTATAATTCGGGGGCTGCGTCTACATTACTAAAAGATGAGCCAGCCTTCAAGGTGTAGGATTAAGCAGTTTCAATTCTGACCATGGGTGACTGTGTGGAGTCTGCATTCTTCCCGTGTCTGTGTGGGTTTCCTCCGGGTGCTCCGGTTTCCTCCCACAGTCTTATGATGTGCAGATTAGGTGGATTGGCCATGATAAATTGCCCTTAGTGTCCAAAGAAAGATAGGGTTCCGAGGATAGAGCGGATGAGTGGACCTAGGTACGGTTCTCTTTCAGAGGGTCGATGTAGGCTCGATGGGCCGAACGGCCTCCTTCTACACTGTAGGGATTCTATGATTTGATTCTATTATCAAATTATGACCATTTACTTATATCCTGTCCAGAGGTGAGGAAAAAGAGGCATTTGAAGATCCTCTCCAGATGTGAGAACAATATGTAACCATAGATGGACTTGAGTTGTGGACAGAATTAAGAATTCATTGACGCAGAAAAACGTAAACAGCGAAGTGAATGGGTAGAATGTTCTGGCCCCTGCCTTGGCATGTTTTCTGGTGGCAGTGGGAGCTTACCAATGGCCGTCGGCAGGAACTTCCACTTCCGCTGGTGTCTACTACATTTTGCGTGGCTCGCCTGTCCCACTAAAAATCAGCTTCCTGATGGCAGGACGGACTTTTGGAACTATGTTCCCTGGACTTTAAAGGTGTGATCAAGATGGGTTGAGCTACCGGACGAACACTGCCAGGAAACTCTTTTACATGCAAAAGCATGTCGTGCATGTTCATCAACAGGCTGGATCACCAACATTAAGTTCTCCCTCCAAATTAAGTTTCCCATCAACAATAAACTAGAATGCTCACTTTTACGGTTGCACGTAAGTATCGCGTACCTGCTGAGGTTGACTCACCCACGATTAACGGTAAGTTGCAGCCACATTGTCCTTTTTGTGGAGTGTTTGTAAATGCCAGCCTGTTACTGAGACCGAGGTGGCGGCAGTGCACGTTGCATGGAGGATAATCAAGAAAAGGAAAGAAGGTGAGCCGGGGAAGGGTGGAACAGTGGCTGGGCGAAGGTGAAAGGGATGGAGCAGGCTGTCCAGGAGCTATGATCTTCAGCCCCCATGAGGTAATGTGGGGGTGGCGATTTGCTGCCTGCTTCCGCTGTGAGAATTCACGAGCTCCGCATGGATGCATAAGGAATGAGCTGAACAGTGCAAGATTGCGCATCGTCAGCCATCTTGCGCCCTGCCCCCAGTGGAAATCACTTTCACACCCGCAATCTAACCACGCCTCCGCATGTAAGGTTCCACTCCAAATCACTGATTTATTTTCAAAGCAGGCCTGTCATCATCTGAAAGAGAAAGGACAGGTTAATATTTTGGAAGAGAAATAAGGAGACCTCTTCTCAAGTTGACCGAAACAGAGACAAGTCTGGAGAACAACAGGTAAAGGTTTGGACTGCAGATATTTGCTGACAAGTTCATTGGTCACTGAACAGGTCAGTATTAGCTCTGATAAATGGGTTGTGGCGCTAACAATTGCACACAAAGACTCGAGACATGTACAATCGAGGCTTTATTGCTGTGTGATGCTATTCCTCCGGCGGCAGCTGTAGAATAGGATCTCAGTGACTCACACGCATATTTATACACAAGCTCCCTGTGGGCGGAGCTAGCCGGCAGGGGCTTACCGGAGGAACCTGTATTACAGGTACAGCCATACATCCCCCTACTGCAAGTACACATATCTACAGTGGTTATATCACCACATTCACCCCCTGTAAAAAATGAGTCCGGTGGGGGTGACGTGTAACAATAATACAAAGGATGATCTATTTACAAAAGGGTTCAAACAAAGAAAACCAAGAGTCCATCCGGTTAGTAGGTTGCAGGTTGAGCCGAATCGGTGGTCGAACGTTCCGCTGTGATTGGCGTAGCTGTGGTGGCGACGTCGGCACAGGCGGTGATGGCAACGATGGTGCAGGTGCTGGCAGTGTTGGTGCTGGCTGCTGGCGGTATGACTCCGAGAGCGAGCCGAAATCTTCCGTGTCCTCTAGTGTGAGCAGGGGGACGAGGGATGGACCTGGTGGGGACGAATACGGGGGCGCCGGGGAAAAGGAGGGTGGTGCGGGGGGAAAAAGGGGCATGGGCATGGGTTCGGCACCTGAGGGAGCCAGTTACCGGAGCGAGACTGTGTCCTGGCGGGGAACTCCACGTAGGCATACTGAGGGTTGGCGTGGAGTAGGCGTACTTTGTCCACCAGGGATTCCGCCTTGTGGTGCCGGTCATGCCTACGGAGAAGGACTGGGCCCGGAGACGTGAGCTAATTCGGGAGCGACACCCCGGATGTAGACTTCCTAGGGAAGGCAAAAACACGTTCATGGGGTGTACTGTTAGTTGCGGTGCTCAGTAGTGACCGAATGGAATGGAGCGCATCAGGGAGGACCTGCTGCCAGCGAGCGGCTGGGAGGTTTCTGGACCATAGGGCCAGCTGGACGGCCCTCCATACCATCCCGTTCTCCCTGTCTACCTGCCCGTTTCCCCGGGGGTTGTAGCTGGTCGTCCTGCTGGAGGTGATACCCCTGCTGAGCAGGAACTGATGCAGCTCATCACTCATGGACGAGGATCCCCTGTCACTGTGGATGTAGTCGGGGAAACCGAACAGAGCGAAAATGGAATCCAGGGCCTTGATGACGGTGGCAGACGTCATATCCGGGCATGGGATGGCGAAGGGGAACCTAGAAAATTCATCGACCACACTAAGGATGTAGGTGTTGCGGTCGGTGGAGGGGAGGGGCCCTTTGAAATCCATGCTGAGGCGTTCAAAGTGGCGGGATGCTTTCACCAGGCGCGCGCGTTCTGGCCGGCAGAAGTGCGGCTTGCACTCGGCACAGACCTGGCAGTCTCTGGTGACTGTCCGTACTTCCTCGACGGAGTAGGGCAGATTGCGGGCTTTGACTAGATGGTACAAGCGAGTGACCCCTGGATGGCAAAGGCTCTCGTGCAAGGCATGGAGCTGGTTCACTTGTGCGCTGGCACATGTACCTCGGGAGAGGGCGTCTGGGGGCTCGTTGAGCTTGCCGGGGCGATACAAGATCTCGTAGTTAAAGGTGGAGAGCTCGATTCTCCACCGCAAGATTTTGTCATTCTTGATCTTGCCCCGCTGCGTGTTGTTGAACATGAAGGCTACCGACCGTTGGTCAGTGAGGAGAGTGAATCTCCTGCCAGCCAGGTAATATCAACCTGTCGGATGCTGACTTGTTAGATCTCTTGTATCCACCTGCTGGATTTTTAATAATAATAATAAACATCTTTATTATCACAAGTAGGCTTACATTAACACTGCAATGAAGTTACTGTGAAAAGCCCCTAGTCACCACATTCCGGCGCTTGTTTTTGTACACAGAGGGAAAATTCAGAATCTGCAATTACCTCACAGCACGTCTTTCGGGATTTGTGGGAGAAAACCGGAGCACCCGGAGGAAACCCATGCAGATGCAGGGAGAACGTGCGGACTCTACACAGAAAGTGACGCATGCTGGGAATCGAACCTGGGACCCTGGCGCTGTTTCAACTCGTCCTGAATTGCCGAGCTGGAAATTACACGGCGCGATGTGAACATTTAATCTTCTTGTATTCTATTCCTCCATCCCCTATTTTAGTGGAGATTTCTGTCAAAGTGGCGGACAAACAAATTTGAAATGAGTGTCTCTGTGATGAAATTGCACCATGTCATTTCCAGGATTTGACACTGAGCCTGGCATGACCACAGCTTCGTTCATATTTGAGAAATGTTTTCAGTGTTGTTTGGACATTGCCACTCGCTTCTTGTTTGAATTCGTGTCGTGAATTCCTGATATAAAAGTCGCCCTCGGTGGAATGAATTCTGTTGCTACAATCTTACTTTCAACTTACAAAATTAATGCTCATTAAATAACTTGTAATGGGAAATGAAATGAAATGAAAATTGCTTATTGTCACGAGTAGGCTTCAATGAAGTTACTGTGAAAAACCCCTAGTCGCCACGTTCCGGCGCCTGTTCGGGGAGGCTGGTACGGGAAAGGCTGAGGGCCTCTCACTTTCTAAAATCTGAGACTCTAAAATAATAATAATAATTATGCATCAAATCTTGATAAAATCTGACTAAGCAAAAGGGAAATTTCATAGAATTTACAGTGCAGAAGGAGGCCATTCGGCCCATCGAGTCCACACCGGCTCCTGGAAAGAGCACCCTACCTAAGGTCAACACCTCCCCCTATCCCCATAACCCAGTAACCCAACCCACCACTAAGGGCAATTTTGGACACTAAGGGTAATTTATCATGGCCAATCCACCTAACTTGCACATCTTTGGACTGTGGGAGGAAACCGGAGCTCCCAGAGGAAACCCACGCACACAGGGGGAGGATGTGCAGACTCCACACAGACAGTGACCCAAGCCGGAATCGAACCTGGGACCCTGGAGCTGTGGATAGCACAATCGCTTCACAGCTCCAGGGTCCCAGGTTCGATTCCGGCTTGGGTCACCGTCTGTGTGGAGTTTGCACATCCTGCCCGTGTGTCCGTGGGTTTCCTCCGGGTGCTCCGGTTTCCTCCCACAGTCCAAAGATGTGCAAGTTAGGTGGATTGGCCATGATAAATTACCCTTCGTGACCAAAATTGCCCTTAGTGTTGGGTTGGGTTATGGGGATAGGGTGGAGGTGTTGACCTTAGGTAGGGTGCTCTTTCCAGGAGCTGGTGTGGACTCGATGGGCCGAATGGCCTCCTTCTGCACTGTAAATTCTATGAAATTTCCCTTTTGCTTAGTCAGATTTTATCAAGATTTGATGCATAATTATTATTATTATTTTAGAGTCTCAGATAACCCTCAACAGATTTTAGAAAGTGAGAGGCCCTCAGCCTTTCCCGTACCAGCCTCCCCGAACAGGCGCCGGAATGTGGCGACTAGGGCTTTTTCACAGTAACTTCATTGAAGCCTACTCGTGACAATAAGCAATTTTCATTTCATTTCATTTCCCATTACAAGTTACAGGCTAAGGGTCATCTGACAAGCATCCTGACTGAAGCTGCTGTGTCTGCAATGTGGCAGGGGTAGCAAGTCATTGCGACACCAATACTGGGGTTTCTGTGGTGCTGTTGGTCAAGTATATTTGCCAGGTGTTGTGGCCAAGGCTGCCTGTAAAAACAAAAACCCAACGGTAAAGGATGGCAATGGAGTTTTATTAAAAATTAACAAACTTGAAGGCACCGTTTGCTTTTAAAAGAAGGGAGTTTGGCTTTTGGTTGTGAATGAGCAAGAGAGAGAGAGAGAGAATAAAAAATAAATTTCAGTCATTTGATTGTAGACGAAACGCACTCAGACAGGAAACCGAGCCATGGTCCTGCTTTCATTTTGCTGGTGCAGCAATGGATTCTCTGACATTAGAATCTGCAATGGAAAGATAAGTTTATGGCTGAAATGTGCAGTTGATACGGTGTGGTGTCAGGTTATCACTCAGTACAGTAGTATACTTGTGTGAATTTTTAACTGTTTTAACAAAAATGTTAACTCATTCATCGTGAATGTGTTTGATGAAAAAGAGCAGATAGGGATTTCATCTGAACACATTTGTTACTGACATTTGACAGTGGGATTCAAACCAATTTATTACCAACGAGGTGCCGGCTTTGGTTCAATTGGTGCATCATTGCCTTTGATTCAGACGATTGACAGGTCAAATCCAATTCGATTTGAGCAACGTAATCCAGGCTGATACTCCGGTGCGGTACTGAGGGAGTGCTGCACCGTGGGGGATGCTGTCTTTTGGAAGAGACGTTAAACAGTCTGATCTCTCAGGTTGATACCAAACATCCCGACACAGGGTTGGAAGAACAGAAATCCTTCCTGGTGACCCGGATATTATTTATCACCCAGACGGACACCTGAAATAGTTGACTTGGCCATTTATTTCATGTCTGTTGACAGGAACTGGCTTTTCCCAATTTGGAAACTGAATTTCTTACATTACAGCAGTGATTAGACCACAGAAAAGTACTCCATTACCTGGAAAGTGTTTTTGGAGTTTCGCAACTCAAGAAAGGCAGTAAATGTAAATGTCGTCACAGTCCCGGAGGACCAGAGGCTGCTACTCCCCCCCCCACTTTGAGAGCTGACTGGTGGTGATTTATCCTGTGGGTCATCACACCGCAGGTGAGGGGCGAGGTTGGAGAGGCGGGGCCTTCAGGAATTATCTCAGTAGGTACGGGAATTGAACTCTCACCGTTGGCCTGGCTCCGTATCACAAACCAGCTATCCAGCCAACTGAGCTAAAGCAGTAAATAATTGTACGTTCTTTCTTTTTTGTTCAGTATGTTTTGAAAGGGCAGCAGGGTAGCATGGTGGTTAGCACAATTTCTTCATAGCTCCAGGGTCCCAGTTTCAATTCCCGGCTTGGGTCACTGTCTGTGCGGAGTCTGCACGTTCTCCCCGTGTGTGCGTGGGTTTCCTCCGGATGCTCCGGTTTCCTCCCACAGTCCAAAGATGTGCAGGTTAGGTGGATTGGCCATGATAAATTGCCCCTAGTGTCCAAACTTGCCCTTAGTGTTGGGTGGGGTTGCTGGGTTATGGGGATAAGGTGGAGGTGTGGGCTTGGGTAGGGTGCTCTTTCCAAGAGCCGGTGCAGACGCGATGGGCCGAATGGCCTCCTTCTGCACTGTAAATTCTAAAAAATGCTATGAAAGACAGGGGGCGGAATTCTCCATTTCAGAGACTAAGGGCGGGTTTCTCCGCTTGCTGATTCGGCGATTGAGCGGAGAATCCGTTTTGAGGCTGAAATCGTGGGTGGCGCCTGTTTTCGGATGCCCCCGCCCTCCAAAACGGTGTCATCGGTGAGTACACCGCACGCCAATTGTGATGGCCTCAGGACGTCACCTGAAGGCCCTACCCTAATGCACACCCCCCCTCCGATGGGTTGACTTCCCGACCGAGTGGATCATTTGTGGTTCCATCAATCTTGCGCGGCGGCTGCGGACTGTGTCCAGTGCCGTCATAGTCGGGGGAGGGGGGGGGGGGGAGGGGGGAGCCTTTCCGCTGGCCGCGGGGCTCAGGAGACTGGTGGGTGGTAGCAAGAGGGGTTACAGGGAGGCACTAAGTGGCAGGCCAGGTCCGCGCGTGAACGGCGCCTTGTTGTACTGCGTGACCACTGCAGGTCGTCGCTGTGCGCACACGCGACCATGGACCTGGGAATTCTCTGGCTGTTTCTGTCGGGAACGCCAGGGGGTTTTACGTGGTGCGGCTGTGGAGCATTGGTGCGGGGGTAGCGCGATGTTTTTCATCGTAAGACTGGACACATGCTCCAGGCATAGCCTCAAAATCAAAAAATCCAGACCTAAGTATCGACGCCGGGACTGAACCGATGGTGTTCTAAGACCAAGGAAGTGGCGCCGGTTCAGGAGCAATTCAGGATCCATTAATGGGCTCGCACCAGTGCCACGTGGAACTAGAACAATTCCAATGAGAAGCGGTGTCCGATATGTGAGGTCGGGATTGGCATTCGAGAGGCTGGAAAGTTGCAGTTGCATATAAGCATGCCACTCCCCACACACACTCATTCCAGCCAACAAGATGGCAACTCAAAGAGCGGCACCCCATTTTGCAGATGTGGAGCTCGAGCCCCTGTGGAAGAGCCGGGAATGGGAAGGAGGCTGCCACCTGCCGCTGGGCCTGGGCACTGGTGGCAGAGATCATCAGCTCTGTTGGCTCCACCTCCAGGGCCAGCCAGCAGAGCCAGGAAAAGCTGCATTACGTCCTCAGGGCAGCCAGGGTGAGTAGCCAGCACCGTGCCTCTGGCACCAATCCCTGTTCCACACACCCACAACACCCCACCTGGAGGGCAACCCAACCCATCATGCTGGCAGTCTGCTTGCACCCCACCCTGCACCACATGCCAGCACCCATACCGCCTGCCATGGTCGGGTGCCATGCTCACAAAGGCCACCATCTGCCCACCCCCTGTGCTGTCCACACCCGACTACCTCACACTGGGCATTTTCTGTCCCCACCCAGGAGAAGGCGGTGTACAACCGCAGGGAGACAGAGAAGACTGGAGGGTGCCCTCCGCAGCTGTGTCCCCTCGCTGTCGCGGAGCGGCGGGCACTAGACCTGGTCAGTGGGCCCGGGCTGAGGACAGTCGCCGAGGCGGAGGACGGCAAATGAGGAACCAAATGAGGCCCCACTGAGTTGCAGTGTCGCAATGTCACGCCTGGCACAACCCCACGCCAAGTCCACACCACCGCAACACACTAGGTGGACGGGGGAGGTTGGTGCAGGGAGGGTGGCCATGGGAGGGGGTGTTCGGCTGGGGGTAGGGGAGGCTGTGGGGATGGGAGAAGATGTTTATGCCACCATTGGCCCAGGCACCATGTCCTGTCCATCCTTGCCCTCCGCTGTGTCCTCCTCGTTGGGCGAGGAGCAAGTCGCCCCTCTGCTGCGTAACATTGTGGGGTGTGCCGCAGACCAGGATGTGGAGACTCTCCTCGCGCTCTACTGGAGGGCCCATCCAGGGTGGTCCGGGCACCTGAACCACAGCTTCAGGATGCCGATGCATCGCTTGATCTCCTCTGGTCTCGGCGTGGGTGTCGTTAAAGCCGGTCTCCGCTTTGGTCTTTGGTCTCCGGGTAGGCGTCATCAGCCTTGACCGCAGTGATAACCCCTGCCGTCCAGGAGCCATCCCCTCACCCGGGTCAGGAAAGAGGTCAGGAATTGTCGAATGTGCCAGGATGAAGGTGTCGTGCACACTGCCCGGGTATGCAATATGTGGATATTGTGGTCACACACAGGCTGCATGTTCATGGAGTGGAATCCCTTTCGGTTTCTGAAGGCCACCCCCTCATGCACTGGTGCTCGTAGGGGATCACCCTCTGAACCGCGGCATCTCAGTGATGGTGGCAAACCCCGCTTCCCGGCATCCTGGTGGGCTCGGTTGAAGTTGATGTATTGTGCTGGCTGGGCATATAGGGCCGACGTAAGGGCACGGGTGTACCTGGGCATGAAGTCTGCGAGATCCCAGACAGGGTTTCAGGCATTTGGAAGGTCCCCGCAGCGAAAATGTTCAGGGCGACTGTCACCTTAACGACCACCAGGCGGATTTGCTCCCCCATACTCCATGGTTCCAGATGCTCCATGATCCAGCAGATATGCCGTACTGTTCCCCTACTCAGCTAAAGTCTTTGAGGGCATGCCCGGTCAGGCAGGTCCTCAAATGACATGCGCTGCCGGTACGCATGCGGGATCTCCGCCCCACCTCCTCCTTGGCCTGTTGGGCGGTTGGCTCTCCATCCTCACTGGCTGGCTCCTGGTCCTCTTGTTGCACGTTTTGCTATGGGTGTAAAACGCGTTTATTGGGGTGTATTAACTTGCCTCTGTTAAAGGCCGTGTGCTTAACACCACTAGGCTCTGTCTATGTATCTTTCAGCTCAGGAGTCGCCAGGTGCCGTATCTAGACACCTCACAAATATTCCAAGGTCAGGTTCAAAGTAATAAAACGATACACCGATTAGTAAGTTCCAAACGATCAATATTTATTATACAATTATAATAAATACACATGCACACACTAAGGGACTAAGCTATGACTAGACTAAGCAATCAGAATACTTAACTACACAGGAGCAGGCAAGGTCAGGGAGCGAGGCCTTCGTCCCGGTCTTGGTCTGCAACCTTCAGAAAGCGTGCTGGTCACTGGGGGTCTAGCGGGCTTGGTTCGCGTAGCGAGCGTCGTATTGGCACTTACGGTTCGGCGGCTGGTGCTCAACGGCTGGAGTCAGGATACACGATGGAGTTCTTGGTCAAAGCCGGAGCACGAAACAACAGACAGGACCATGGGTGGAGGTCTATCTTTATAGGGGTCCCCAATGTCCTTGCCTTTTCCTGGGCGGGCTTTACCTTCAGGTATCGATTGGATCGCTTCCAATCGATATCTTTTGAATTCCTCCAATGTGAGGGTCTTTCTCGATGGTGGGGGCGGTTTCTATAGTAGATACTTCTGGTGCCGTTCTGTCTGGACATCCACTCAAGTATCTTATTCAAACACAAATGTTGCCATTGTGTGTGCCCAGATCTGGATTGCCTCATTAATATGCAAAGCGTTTTGCTATTAACACCTTTGGGTTTGAGATCTTCCACCTGGCCAGAAACTAGTTTTGCTGCTTGCAAAATGCTAATGAGTGTTTGCAGGCTTGGCTAAACTGCTTTTCCCTGCAGTCTTAGCAATTCTCCATCTTGTTTAGTTCAGTGTCCATTTTAGGTGGCTACAGTGGCTACACTCTGGAGCAGGCTCTGCTGCTGCAGGGTATCCCTCAAGCACCTCCTGCTGGTGCAGCCTCAGTGCATCCCGCAGGGCAAGGCAGATGACAACCCTTTTTAATTGGATCCATTATCTGCAGGGGGTGAAAGGCAGTCATGTTAGCATGGTGCGTACCCCTGTGCCCACCCAGGTCCACCGGGCACCGCCCCCGATTTCAGCGTCAATACAGATTCTCTGCCCCCGTACGCAGCCTCAAAGCCCCTCTGCCTAGCTTATCCCTTGCTAATCTCGAGAAAACAAACTGGATGAACTTAAAGCCAGACTCACTTTTCAAAGAGAACTAAGGGACTGTTGTGTGCTCTGTTTCACAGAGACATGGCTCACTCCTGCTTCACCGGACTGTGCCCTACAACCAAAGGGCTTCTCAATCCACCGAATGGACTGTACGGCGGCCTCAGGCAGGGCTAGGGGAGGTGGGGTCTGCCTCCTAATCAACACCTCCTGCTGCCTAGTTGTAGCAACACTGGCGAGTTTTTGCTCCCCAGACCTAGAATACCTGACGCTAAAATGCCCCTACTACCTTCCGCGGGAGTTCAGCTCCGTTATCCTGAAGGCAGTTTACATCCCAACCCTAGCGAACGTGAAAATCGCACTGGACGAAATATTCACCAGCACAAATAGCCTCGAAAACGAAACATCCCGAGGCCTTATTCATTGTAGCTGGGCACTTCAATCAGGCCAAGCTCAAGAGCGTACTACCAAGTTACCACCAACACGTCACCTGTTCCACCAGAGGCCCAAACATCCTGGGCCACTGCTACACAAATATCAAACATGCCTCCCGCTCTATCGCCCCCCCCCCCCCCCCCCCCACCCCCACTTTTGGCAAATCTGACCACAAGGCTGTGCTCCTGTTCCCGGCCTATAAGCAAAAACTGAAGCGGGAGAATCCGTCAAAGAAAGTTGTGCATTGTTGGTCTGCGGAATCGGATGATCTCCTACAGGATTGCTTAGAGTCAGTGGACTGGTCAGTATTTAAAAACTCTGCCACCAGCCTGAACGAGTACGCCACTACAGTAACTGACTTCATTAGTAAGTGTGTAGAAGACTGTGCGCCAAAGAAGCAAATCCGCGTGTTTCCCAACCGGAAACCCTGGATGAACAGGGATATCCACTGCTTGCTGAAGTCTAGGTCTGAGGCGTTCAGGTCAGGTGACCCTGACCTATACAAGAAAGTCAGATATGATCTAAGGAGATCCATCAAAGATGCCAAAAGACAGTACGGACCAAGCTCAAGTCCCACACGGATGCCCGCCAACTATGGCAAGGTCTGCAAGACATAACAGGCTACAAGATGAAGATATATAAAATCGCCGGCTCCAACGCACCCCTCCCTGATGAGCTCAACGCATTCTATGCCCGCTTTGAGCAAGAGGTCAGCGAGAGCGAGCCCTCCACCCCAGAAGCCGTGGATGAACTTGTATCTGCGATCACCATTGCAGACGTCAGAGCGGCCTTCTCGAAGGTCAACCCTTGGAAAGCCACTGGCTCGGATGGGGTATCCGGACGGGCACTCAGGTCTTGCGTGGATCAGCTGGCGGGGGTATTCGCTGACATCTTCAACCTCTCTTTACAACAATCTGAGGTCCCTATCTGCTTCAAGAAGACGACCATCAGCCCTGTGCCAAAAAAAAGTCAAGCAGCGTGCCTTAATGACTATCGTCCAGTGGCTCTGACATCCATCATCATGAAGTGCTTCGAAAGGTTAGTCATGGCACGAATCAACTCCAGCCTCCCGGATTGCCTTGGTCCACTACAGTTCACCTACCGCTGCAACAGGTCCACAGCAGACGCCATCTCCATGGCCCTGCACTCTACCCTGGAACTCCTAGATAACAAAGACACCTATGTCAGACTCCTAATAATCAACTACAGCTCAGCCTTCAACACCATCATTCCTACGAAATTCATCTCCAAACTCCGTGGCCTTGGCCTCGGCTCCTCCCTCTGTGACTGGATCCTGAACTTTCTAACCCACAGGCCACAATCAGTAAGGATAGGCAACAACACCTCCTCCACGATCATCCTCAACACCGGTGCCTACAAGGCTGTGTCCCCAGCCCCCTACTATACACCTTATACACCTATGACTGTGTGTCCAAATTCCCCTCCAACTCGATTTTCAAATTTGCTGATGACACCACTGTAGTGGGTTAGATTTCAAACAATGACGAGACAGAGTACAGGAATGAGATAGAGAATCTGGTGAACTGATGCGACGACAATAATCTCTTCCTCAATGTCAACAAAACGAAGGAGATTGTCATTGACTTCAGGAAGCATAGTGGAGAACATGCCCCTGTCTACATCAATGGGAACGAAGTAGAAAGGGTTGAGAGCTTCAAGTTTTTAGGTGTACAGGTCACCAACAACCTGTCCTGGTCCCCCCCATGCCGACACTATAGTTAAGAAAGCCCACCAATGACTCTACTTTCTCATAAGACTAAGGAAATTTGGCATGTCACCTACGACCCTCACCAACTTCTACAGATGCACCATAGAAAGCATTCTTTCTGGTTGTATCACAGCTTGGTATGGAGCCTGCTCTGCCCAAGATCGCAGGAAACTACAAAAGGTTGTGAATGTAGCCCAGTCCATTACACAAACCAGCCTCCCATCCATTGACTCTGTCTACAATTCCCGCTGCCTCAGAAAGGCAGCCAGCATAATTAAGGGCCCTGAACATACTCTCTTCCACCTTCCTCTGTCAGGAAAAAGAGACCAAAATTTGAGATCACGTACCAACCGACTCAAGAACAGCTTCTTCCCTACTGCCATCAGACATTTGAATGGACCTACCTCGTATTAAGTTGATCTTTCTCTACACCTTGCTATAACTGTAACATGATATTCTGCAGTCTCTCCTTCCTTCCCTATGTACGGTATGCATTGTTTGTACAGCATGCAAGAAACAATGCTTTTCACTGTATACTAATACATGTGACAATATTAAATCAAATCAAATCAAAAAAATCAAGTATGCCTCCCCTTCCTCCACCATCCCCGCACACACCCCAGTTGTTCACCCTGGCCCTCTGCACCGCACCGCTGGCCCAATTGGTGTCCAGCACCGTGGAAGCCTCTGGCCCTGGCACCCGTCCCGGCAGGCAGGGATACCAGTGGCTGCTGCTCCCCATGGTAGCAGTACACTCTACAGTCCCCCTGTGGTGCCCTCCTGCAAGGGCTACCATGGGCATTGCCGTTGGGTGGGCTGCATGATTCCCTGCTGGCGGGTGGTGTCCGGTTGTGTGTGGGAGGGTGGAGTGGATGGTGTGTTGGAGGTGGGGTGGAGGGAGGGGTTGAGGGTGTGGTGGGTGCTCCATACAAGCACAGGCCACAGTTGGCGGTCAATGGGCTGTGCAGCCAGGTGGTTACCTTGCATGCTGCGGCAATTGTGGTCAGTGCCTGGACACCCTGGTCCCGGGGGTCACTCCGACACCACGGCCCAACCCCTGGTCACGCCCCGCTACACCCTCCGGCCCTGGCAGATGCCACCATCAGCCAGCCATACCAGCAGCAGGAGCAGCAGCTCATGATCGCGCCTCTGGGAGCGTGACCTTCCTCCGCTCTATCCCTCAGCAACCACTACGCCTCTTTCTGCATTTTTAAACCACAAATGAACCTCGCTGCTGGTAATTTCACCTGGGGTGTGGAGTTGCCAGCGTTGGACTGGGGTGAGCACAGTAAGAAGTCTTACAACACCAGGTTAAAGTCCAACAGGTTTGTTTCAAACACTAGCTTTCGGAGCACTGCTCCTTCCTCAGGTGAATCTTACGGTAATTTCACCTGGCAGAGGCGGAGCAATGCAGTAGCCCCGGAGAATACCAGGACGGTCCCGTTAATGACATGCCAACAGCGTTTACCGTACATGCGTTGCAAAACGCATTGACGCCACTGTCGAGGCACCGGAGCATGGCAGTCCATCGGGCATCTGGCGCTGGTCTCAATTTACGGCTGAGGCGCGATTCTCCGCCCAATCGCGTTTCCCAATTCCGACATTGGCCGACAGAGAATGCTGCCCCCAGTTAATTGGCTGAAGCACTATGGTAATGTTCACTTGTTATTTGCTGTGTCACAATGTTGTCTTACGGAACATTGGTACAGCCGTGCTCAGTATCATGGTGGAGGAGGCTAAGGGTTTGGTTTTCTGATCTGAATAGTGCCAAGCAGAGATGGCGACATCTCCCCTGTGCAATGGGTAACGTTGGAGGGGAACACCAATATCAATTTGGGAACACGTTGTCTGGCTACAATTTTTTATTTCTTTTTTTTTGAATTTAGAGTCCCCAATTCTCTTTTTTCTTCCAATTAAGTGGCAATTCAGCGTGGCCAATTCTTTTACCCGGCATATCTATAGGTTGTGGGTGTGAGACCCATGCAGACATCGGGAGGGTGTGCAAACTCCAGATGGACAGTGACCCGGGGCCGGAATCGAACCCGGGTCCTCAGCGCCGTGAGTCAGCAGTGCTAACCACTGAGCCACCGTGCCGCTCTTGCCTGGCCACAATTGAATGAATCCGAGGTGGACTTGAGAAATCGAGGGGAGGATTGGCACTGAAAGAGTACATAGCTGTAAAATTGAAAACAAGTCTTGCTCACATGTTGAGCACCTGACCTGATCAGTCTTGTGACATTGATTTTGTTTCAAATACCTTATTGGCCGCGAAGCACTTTGCGATGTTCGACGGATGTGAAAGTTGTAATATAAATGCAAGTTCACTTTAATCGTCGAAAAATCATGGGCAGCAGCCTGCCGGTTTCTTGGTATGTGGTGCCAGCGAGTGAGGTCCCTCAGCAGCAGCATGAACTTGGAGTAGGGCGGCACGGTAGCACAGTAGTGAGCACTGTTGCTTCACAGCTCCAGGGTCCCAGGTTCGATTCCCGGCTTGGGTCACTGTCTGTGCAGAGTCTGCACGTTGTCCCCATGTCTGCGTGGGTTTTCTCCTACAAGTCCTGAAAGACGTGCTTGTTAGATGATTTGGATATTCTGAATTCTCCCTCTGTGCTCCCAAACAGGTGCCGGAATGTGGCGACTAGGGGCTTTTCACAGTTACTTCATTGCAGTGTTAATGTTAATTTAAAAAAAGATTAGCCTTGCGACAATAAAGATTATTATTATTGCTTATGTTTTTAGCGTCAGTACAAACATGCCAGCATATTATAAGATCATAAGACCATAAGAACAGGAGCAGAATTAGGCCACTCAACCCATTGAGTCTGCGCCGCCATTCAATCATGGCCATTCTCCTGCCTTCTCCCATAACCCCTGATCCCCTTATTAATCAAACACCTATCTATCTCTGTCATGGAGACCTCAATGACTTGGCCTCCACAGCCTTCTGAGGCAAAGAGTTCCACAGATTCACCACCCTCTGGCTGAAGAAATTCCTCTTCATCTCTGTTTTAAAGGATCGTCCCTTCAGTCTGAGATTGTGCCCTCTGGTTCTAGTTTTTCCTACTGGGGGAAACATCCTCTCCACGTTCACTCTATCCAGGCCTCGCAGTATCCTGTAAGTTTTAATAAGATCCCCTCTCATCCTTCTGAACTCCAACAAGTACAGACCCAGAGTCCTCAGCCGTTCCTCATACAACAAGCTCTTCATTCCAGGGATCATTCTTGTGAACCTCCTCTGGACCCATTCCAAGGCCAGCACATCCTTCCTTAGATACGGGGCCCAAAACTGCTCACAATACTCCAAATGGGGTCTGACCAGAGCCTCATACAGCCTCAGAAGTGCATCCCAGCTCTTGTATTCTAGCCCTCTCAACATGCTCCTCAAAGGGTTAAAAGCACTATCCTGATGTAATGTTAAAGTCTCTCCCTTTCCTAAAAATGTGAAAGAGATTTGACTGTTTCTAGGTATAAGGGAAGTACACAATCTATTCTTGCCAGATTGAATGAAGCAATCTCTTTACAGTAAGCACTTGGTCCTCTCTTCCGCTTCTTAATTTGATAAAAGATTAATGAGAACTGACATGCTTTTCAAGTCACTATCCTGGTCATCATATACATTTCTAGACTTAAATCCAAGGAACAATAGTGTTGAAGCCATTTGAAAAATCAATGCCCACATCGAAAGCGTAAGTTATTAACCAAAACCCCATCAGCACAAATTCATACAACACTCCTCTTGTTAGTCAATCATCTCAGAGAGATTGTAATTCCTCTTTCTTCCACAATCGACTTCTCATCAAGGACTGGTTGGGAAGAGTGAGGATGGCAAAATGATGTCAACGTGAACGTTTTCAAATAAAATGGATTTGTTCAACTAGCTGATCACCAGAATTGTTGCTCGTGGATAGAATGAAATGTGGGGCACATCGGTAATGTTTAACTGCAGCTGTATGTTTACTTGGCTTCTATCTTTAAGGACACTTTTCAGTATCGTCAACTGGTAAGTTTTCTAAATAGAAATATCTTGAGCTCAATGACATTACTGTTGTGACCAAACTTCAAGCATACTTAACTGATGGCAAAGCACTTTGAGACATTCTGTGGCTTTGAAAGTCTCTCTCACTCTCCCTTTTTCATTTTTCTGTACATTACACGCTATCGGGGCTGGTTTACACTCAGTTGGTTAGATGGCATGAGTGTGGGTTAGAATAATCCCAACAAAGCAGGATTTGTTGCCATTCTAGCAGAGCTATGGACTATGACTGTCCCGACCTTGCCCCTGGGAGCGGAGGGTAGTGGCAAACAAACATCTGCAAAAACTGCGAGGAAAAATGGCCCAGGGGTGAAGCCTCAGCAGACAAGGGGGACAACGACCTGCCTTTGGTTGGAAGGCAACATCAGAAACTTCCTTTGGATTTTTCCACATTTGTGGATTGGTTAGTTTATCAGGTCAGATAATCCAGCTGGAAATCACTGATTTTCTTTTTTCAGTATTTGCGACACTTCGATGTGTGACATCAGAAACATGGCAATGTGCAACAGACACAGGAGCCACAAAGCTCACCTCTGTAGTGTTGCTGGAGCTATGGAAGCTGAAGGTGGTATGGTGAGTGTAGCACTTCTCGTTACTTCCAGAATGGCAGGGGTGGCATTGCTAATGGAAAGGGTGCCAGCGTGGGTATGTCATGCCTGCAGCAGACGCTTTGACGGCAGGCAGATTGTAGCACAGGCCTCTCAGGTTGATTTGACACAGGTTCTGAAACCCTGGACAGCCCAGGTTCAATGAGTGCATTCTCGTAATCACTCACTGCTGAATAGGTGTTCAGCTTCAGAAGCTCCGAGCAGAGCCACTGAAGGACCAGCCGTTCAGCTTAAGGTGTGGTGTTTTTGATGTACTGTTTCTCTGGCAATTAGCTTTGTGAAAGCGCTGTGGTTTATTTTTGGAGGAATTCCGGTGACCGGCTGGATTTGTAAGGGAGTGTTGGAGGGCAAAGGAGTTTTGTGACCTTTCCACGGAAAGGCTCCTACAGTCGGGGGGCGGCGGGGGCCATAGCGCTAGACACTCTGGGCTGGGATTTTCCGGCCTCCCCTGCGCCATATTTTCTGGCGACGGAGGCGGCCTGTCATTGGCCAGCGGTGAGGTCGTCCGGTCCCGCCAACTTCAACGGGGTTTTGCGTGCCCTACATCCTCCGTTATCGGAGAACAAGTCGTAGGGCATCACCATCTGCGGGATTGGCAGGTGATGCTGGCAGGTAGGGCCGGGAAATTTTGGCCAGCTGTATCCACAACATAACAGAGGGAAAGAGTTGCAAATGCAAAACTCTATGTGGAGAGAGGAATGGAAGGCCCTGTTCGCCAAGGCTAACCAAGAGAGGCAAGATGAGCTGGCACATGGCTTTGCCAGGGCTGCGGGATGCCCGCTGTTTCAGAGAGCAGCGTGACCTGACATTCTAATGGGGAAATGACCTGAACCACAGATAGATCCACGCTATTAATGTGCAGTTCATGTGTGACCGTGCCCAAACCATTCCACCAATGAATGGCAGCAGCCACCATGCCATTATCCTGAGGCAGTCTGCCATTCCAGTCACCTTTGAGCTACTGTGAAGAACCTGGGGCGGGATTCTCGGTCCCTCCTGCCCCTTTTTCCCAAGCAGCGCACCCCCGCCGTCAGCGGGATTCTCAGTTCCCACAGCCAGCCAATGGGGTTCCCCGTTGTGGCTGCACCATCAGGAAACCCGTGGGTGTAGGTGTGCTGCCAGTGAGGCGGAGGATCCCGCTGACGGAGGATCCCATAGCAGATGTTTGGCGACAGGAACGAGCCCCACTATCTGTGTACATGATTCATGACTCCCCTTGTGACCTCTAAGAACAATGAGCTTACACCAGGAGCCTTGTTACCATCCGGACTGTCATGATGCGTACCATTGAAATTCTCAAGCCATGTTTCCGCTGCCTGACCTTCTCAGAGACGGTCCTACAATAGTTACTAGAGTGTATTTCCGAATTCAGGGTGATCTGCTGCCTCTTTCACACCCTTGTTATTATGACCATGCCGCTCTTGCTGCCAGACAAATGGAGGCCTCATTGGCAGAAGGAGGAAGAAGTGGTGGAAGAGGAGGCATCGAGGAGGCCTCCAGACTCGCCTTGCTCCAGATGGACGATCTGTGAGGACCTACCCCGACTCTGGATCCCTTAGAAGGTCATCCTATCATCTGCAATGTTACACAATTCTCCACTTTCCATTCAGCTGCAACTTCCTATCACCGCAGAATATTTCCTTCGATCCAACTCCTCTTCCCTTACCCCAATCTTCCCCTTCCGCATTTCTGCTTTCAGATATCCCACTGTCATTATAATAGTTGAAGTTCCCCTTTAAGAAGGGCAGACCACCATTAAGTGATAGTGTATCTCCTTTCAGGGGAGTGACTTCACAGTCCACATGACTGGCTATTGTGCGGGAGTGAAAGAATCCTGACCAATGAGGGATCAACGCAGGTCCCGGGGAGCGGGGTTCTAGTTAGGAGCTAGGAGCTAGAGTGTTAACACCTATATTGAAGACTCACTGTCTGTACGTAAGTTATCCTTCTTAGTTGCCAATCGACACTTTGTTCTTCATTCGTACATCGACCTGGTATTGCCTCGAGCCACCACCTTGGCGATAAGTTTCAACTGGATCGATTGCAAGCTCGCAATCGTCAAACTCGAGGGAGGACGGAAAGCCTCCAAGAGGAACACAAGAAAGAACACAGTAGCAAAGAACAGTGAGTGAAAAATACGCATGTTTGGGAAGTTAGACCCATTCAATCAGGGGCCTGAGACTGGAGTCAGTGTATTGAGCGGCTCCATTACTTCTTCACGGCAAATGAAATAACGGGGGAGGATTATCAGAAACCTATCCTATTAATAGTCTGTGGGCCAAGTACCTACAACCCTATAAGAAATTTGGGGTCGCAGGCGGCTTCTGACACAAAGTCCTTTGATCAGTTGGTGAAGTTGATTAGGGAACATTTCATCCCCAGACCATCGATCATACTACAGCGATACAAGTACAACGTGGCCCTCAGGGACCCAGGAGAGATTATCTCCACCCATGCTGCCAATCTCAGGCCAATGACAGAACATTTTGAGTTTGCTGCAGCATTGGGCGACATGTTGCGTGATCATATAGGATGCGGTATTAACCACATCAGAGTGCAAAAGCAGCATCTGGCTGAAATGAAGATTACCCCAGACGTGAGAGTGCTGACAGTGAAGTGTCAGAGCTTCAAAGAGTGCACGAAGGCGCGGCAGCCATGTCGATAGTAACAGAGGAAGTTCAGCCGCCATCCGAGGAACAGGATTGTAGTCAGTGGCAAGGAAATAAATTGGGCTGTGAGCCCAGAAGTCAGGATGACTGTTATCGGTGCGGGAGCATCCCCCCCCCCGCCCCCCCCCCCCCCCCCCCGCTGCACTTCCGGGGCGAAGCCGGCGCCAGAGGTTTTGGCGCCGTGCCAACCAGCAGCGAAGGCCTGGCGCAAGTTGGCGCATGCGCAGAACCGCCGGTGTGGTTCCACGCATGCGCATCCTTTGGGGCCCGGAGAATTGTCGGGGGGGCCCCAACCGGCATGGCGTAAACTCCGCCCCCGCCCGAAAACCGCCGCCAGAAAATATGGCAACCGGCATCGGAGCGGCGGGGTGGGATTCACGCTGCCCCTGGTTCAGCATGGCGTCGGGATTCTCCCTTTCGCTGGCGGGTCAAAGGGGTTTCCCAATGTGAGGCAGCCCCACCCCTGGGCTGCCAGCAAAATGGAGCATACCGACAGCGGAGAATTCAGCCCTTGACACCGGCAGGATTTGTGGACTTTCACGACAGCAAAACTGACACCGAAACTGGACCGATTCAGCGATTGCGGAGGGGCTAGCACCGGTGCCACGTGGAACACAATCGATTCCAATGAAAAACAGTCTGGGGTTCGTCGGGTCCGTGATCGACACCCGGGAGGCTGACAAGCAACAGCCGCATATGCACATTACAATCCCCACACACACTCATCCCAGCCAACAAGATGGCATTGGTCATGCTGGAGCACGCCCAGACAGCTGATGGGTTGGCTGTGGCCAGAGGGCACCTAGGGGGGTGGCCCGTGGGACACCTATACGACCCGTGGCCCTAAGTTCACAGTGGGATGCAAGTGGTGTGTGCAGCTGTATGGCTGCCTTTCCGGATGCGGCAATGTGCTCTGTGCCCATCCACCCCGACCCCACAGCCCACCTCCTGGACACCCCCCCACTACTCACCCCAGCCTTGGCTGAAGCCCCCTGGCCAGCGATACAACTGTCAGCAAACCTTCCCTCAGCAGCCACAATGCGGGAACTTGGCACATCGGAGGCAGAGAATTGTGGAGGCCCAGGTCAAGCCTGCTAATGACATGCAACGTGTTCGCTGTGCGTGCGTTCCAGACCGCATTGGCGTGGCTGTCGAGGTGACGGAGAATTGCGATTTGGTGTCAAATTGGCGGCCGCCGCGATTTTGTGTCGGAACCTATTCTCCACCCAATCGCGTTTCCCGATTTTGCCGTCAGCCAATGGAGAATCCCGCCCAAGTTCTTTATTTTACTCAGTGTGGATTCCCGTGTCCTTATTAAAGGAGTGAGGTTCTAGTCAGAATTAACCTGGGAGCCAGCATGCCATGGACGGGAAGTAGGGAAAAAACAGGAAATTACAGGTCAACGAATCTAACGTCAGCGGTCTGGAAACTATTGGAAAAAATTCTGAAGGCAAGGATTAATCAAGGATAGTCAGCATGGCTTTGTCAAAGGCAAATCATATCTTACAAATTTGATTGAATTTTCAAGGAGGTGACCAGTTGTGTAAATGAGGGTAATGCAGTTGATGTAGCTTACATGGACTTCAGTAAAGCCTTTGACAATCTCTCACATGTAATTCAGGACAATCTGACAAATTGGATCCAAAAGTGGTTCAGTGGCGGGAGGTGATGGTTGAAAGTATATTTTGCGACTGGAAGACTATCCAGTGGTGTTCCACAGGGATCGATGCTGGGTCCCTTCCTGTTTGTAGTGTACATTAATGACTTGGGCGTGAATGTAGGAGGTATGATCAGTAAATTCGCAGATGACACAAAAATTGGTGCTGTGGTAAATCGTGAGGAGGAAAGCCTGAGATTACAGGACGATATAGGTGGGCTGGTTTATTGGGCAGAGCAAAGGCAAATGGAATTTAACCCTGAGAAGTGTGAGGTAATGCATTTTGGGAGGACTAACAAGGGAATATACTATGAATGGTCGCAAGTACAGAGGACAAGAGGGACCTTGATCTGAATGTCTATGGATCCCTGAAATCAGCAGGACAGGTGGATAAACGTGGTTAAGACATCATATGGGATACTTGCCTTGATTAATCGAGGCATCGAGTATGAGAGCAGGTAGGTTATGCTGGAGCTGTACAAAGTGCTGGTGAGGCCACAGCTGGAGTACTGTGTGCAGTTCTGGCCGACACACTATAGAAAGGAAGTGATTGCAATAGAGAGGGTGCAGAGGAGATTCCCCATGATGTTACCTAGGCTGAAGCGATTCAGCTATAGGGCTGGATTTTTCAGGCCGCAAGTTCGCCACGGATGGGACGGCGCCCATGCAAAGGTCCATTGATCTCAGGCAGGAATTTCCAGTCACCAACTGGGCGAGGCTGAAAAATCCCGCCCATAAAGACTGGATAGGCTGGGGTTGTTTTCCTTAGAGTAGAGAAGTCTGAGGGAGGACCTGATTGAGGTGTATAAAATTATGAGGGGCATAGATGTAGGTGTTAATTTACATCACAGTTACACAATAAAGAAAAGTGATTTACAGTTAAAATGTTCTTTGGGTTCATTTAGCAACTCTATAATGAGGCTGATACTCCACCTTCTAGACCCGGATGCCTAATGAAAGGTCAGCAGGAAAAGTGTACGTTTGTAGGTTGGCCCATTTGGTTTGTTATCCATTTAAAATGATGGATGTGTGGAATCAATAGACTTTCTTGTGGGTGTTTCCACCTCTTGATATTCCTCAATGGACTGTTCCTGAGCAGCCCAGTATGTCCTTTGAGGAATTGGGGAGGGTAGTGTGGTAGTCACTGCTGTTGTATATATCACATACATGAGATGTAATACGATAAGGCTCCTGTACTACAGGTACGGAGGTAGATTCCTGCCTGCTGGCTCCGCCCAGTTTGCGGAGTATAAATGTGTGTGCTCACCGAGCTGCAGCCATTTCGGCAGCAGCTGCGGGAGGCTACACATCAATGCTTACTAAAGCCTCAATTACACTCTACTCTTGTCTCGTCATAATTGATAGTGCATCAATTTATTAAGCAGAGATTTTACAACGATAGACCTCTGCATCAAGACAGATCGTCTGCAGCTGCACCCTCAAGCAGACAACGCCAAATCTGCCTTTACCCATTGGCTAGCTTGCTTTGAAGCCTACATCGGATCTGCGGCAGAACCACCCACAGAGGCACAGAAACTCCAGATCCTGTACTCACGGTTGAGCTCCGATATATTTCCCCTCATCCGGGACGCGCCCACCTACGCTGAGGCCATGGCGCTTCTGAAAGAGAACTACACCCAGCAGACCAACAAACTCTATGCCAGGCACCTCCTGTCCACGCAGCATCAACTCCCCGGTGAGTTTGTGGACGATTTCTGGCGTGCGTAGCACGCCCTCGCGAGGGACTGCGATTGCCAGGCTGTTTCGGCCGTTGAACATTTTCAGCTCCTAATCAGGGATGCTTTCGTTACGGGCAGAGGGTCGGCATACATCCAGCAGCGCCTCTTAGAAGGGACTACTCTTGACCTCGCGGCGACCATGAAACTTGAGATCTTACTAACGGTCGCTTCCCGTAATGTACAAGCGTACTCCCCCGACCGCACTGCCCCCCCTCCTGGACATCATGGACCCCACCAGCGAACACCCCATCGTGGACCCCACCAGCGACCGCCCCATCGTGGACCCCACCAGCGACCGCCCCATCGTTCACCCCACCAGCGACCGCCCCATCGTTCACCCCACCAGCGACCCGCCCCCATCCAACCCCAAGCCTGCGCCGTGAGGTAGCCAGCCAACCCCAGGGGACCCAAGTGCTACTTCTGCGGACAGATGAAGCACCCCCGGTAGCGCTGCCTGGCGCGGAGCGCACTCTGCAAAGCCTGCAGGAAAAAGGACATTTCGCTGCTGTATGCCAGGCCCGCTCGATCGCCGCTGTAACCAGGCCCATTGTTCCTGCACCCCCCCACCAGTGCGACCCATGGGCGGCGCCATTTTCGCCCCCCCAACCCACGTGCGGATCGTGGGTGCCGTCATCTTTCCCGCCTGAGGACCCTTGCTCGTCGGGCACCTCATCGGGCCTCTCAATGCCTGCAACTGTCGCCGACCAGCCAGGGGCCTTCCAACACCAGCTACAGTTTGCCTCCATCACGATCGACCATCCCCGGCCGCACAACCTCGCAATCGCGTCGACAACGGTAAAGGTCGATGGGCACAAGACATCATGCCTTCTTGACTCCGGGAGCACAGAGAGCTTCATCCACCCTGATACGGTAAGGCACTGCTCCCTCGCTGTACACCCCATAACACAACTAATCTCCCTGGCCTCCGGGTCCCACTCCATGGAGATCCGGGGGTACTGCACCGCCACCCTCACCATCCAGGGCGTAGAGTTCAGCGACTTCCGGCTCTACGTCCTCCCCAACCACTGCGCTGCCTTGCTACTCGACCTGGACTTTTAGACGTATTAGATGCTGTGGTATGAAGAGGCAAAAGTTCTGTTCCTTTTTCACCAACACACTTTTATTTGTTCCAAGTGACTCTGCACAAAACTCTCCACATCACCAGACCCAGAGGCCACCTGAAGCCCCTTTACATATCAGTGTCAATCATTGGACACTTAACATAAATGAAACAACTAAGTGCAATGTCTCTTAACCCATTACTTAACATGGTCTTCCAGTGCAACCTCCAAAGTCTCACTCTGAAATTCGGCGGGCCCCTACCACCCCTTACTGTATGTGACTCACGACCCTTAAGGTTGACCTGCCTTCTCTGTGTGCAAACCTCACCCCGGACTGCAAACCCATCTCCACCAGGAGCAGACGGTACAGTGCCCAGGACAGGACCTTCATCAGGTCTGAGGTCCAGCGGCTGCTGCGGGACGACATCATTGATGTCAGCACAGCCCCTGGAGAGCCCAAGTGGTAGTGGTGAAAACTGGGGATAAAAACAGGATGGTCGTTGACTACAGTCAGGCCATCAATCGGTACACGCAGCTCGACGCGTACCCCCTCCCACGCATATCTGATATGGTCAATCAGATTGCACAGTACCGGGTCTTCTCGACAATGGACCTGAAATCTGCCTACCACCAGCTCCCCATTCGTTTGAAGCGGACGCTTGCCTTTACCACTTCCTTAGGGTTCCCTTCGGCGTCACTAACGGGGTCTCGGTCTTCCAACGGGAGATGGACCGAATGGTTGACCGGTACGGACTGCGGGCCACCTTCCCGTACCTGGATAACATCACCATCTGTAGCCACGACCAGCAGAACCACGACACTAACCTTTCCAAATTCCTCCACAACGTCAAACTCCTCAACCTTACGTACAACAAGGAGAAGTGCGTGTTAAGCACCAACCGCTTAGCCGTCCTCGGCTATGTGGTGCAAAATGGAGTTCTAAGGCCTGATCTCACGCGCCCCCTCATGGAACTTCCCCTCCCCCACTGCCTCAAGGCCCTCAAACGATGCCTGGGGTTCTTCTCATACTACGCCCAGTGGATCCCTAACTATGCCGACAAGGCCCGCCCACTCATTCACTCCATCGTTTTCCCACTGACGGCCGAGGCTCACCAGGCCTTCAACCATATCAAGGCCGACATCGCCAAGGCCGCGATGCACACGGTCGACGAGACTCTCCCCTTCCAAGTTGAGAGCGATGCATCAGACGTTGCTCTGGCCGCCACCCACAACCAGGCAGGCAGGCCCGTGGCATTCTTTTCACACACCCTCCATGCCTCCGAAATTTGGCACTTCTCTGTCGAGAAGGTGGCCCAAGCCATCGTTGAAGCGGTGCGGCATTGGAGGCATTACCTGGCCGGCAGGAGATTCACTCTCCTCACTGACCAATGGTTGGTAGCCTTCATGTTCAATAACACACAGCAGGGCAAGATCAAAATGATAAAATCTTGAGGCGGAGGATCGAGCTCTCCACCTAAAATTACGAGATTTTGTATCGCCCGGGTAAGCTCAATGAGTCCCCCGATGCCCTCTCCCGAGGTATATGTGCCAACACACAAGTGGACCGACTCGGGACCCTACACAATGCTCTCTGTCACCCAAGGGTCACCCGGTTCTTTCATTTCATAAAGGCCCGCAATCTGCCCTACTCCATCGAGGAAGTCAGGGCTATCACCAGAGACTGCCAGGTCTGCGCGGAGTGAAAACTGCACTTCTACCGGCCAGACCACGCGCATCTAGTGAAGGCCTCCCGCCCCTCAGCGTGGATTTCAAAGGGCCCCTCACCTCCACCGACTGAAACACGTACTTCCTTCACGTGGTCGACGAATAGTCCAGATTCTCCTTTGCCTTCCCATGCCCCGATATGACGTCGACCACAGTCATCAAAGCCCTCAACACGACCTTCGCCCTGTTCGTTTTCCCCGCCTACATCCACAGTGACTGGAGATCCTCCTTTATGAGTGATGAGCTGCGTCAGTACCTGCTCAACAAGGGCATCACCTCGAGCCCGGGGAAACGGACAGGTGGAGCGGGAGAATGGGACGGTCTGGAAGGCCGTCCAGCTGGCCCTACGGTCCAAAGATCTCCCGGTCTCCCGCTAGCAGAAGGTCCTCCCCGACGCCCTTCACTCCATCCGATCACTACTTTGCACTGCGACTAATGCAACCCCCCATGAACGTCTCCTTGCCTTCCCCAGGAAGTCCACCTCCGGGGTTTCGCTCTCAACATGGCTGGCAGCTCCAGGACCCGTTCTCCTCCGCAAGCACGTGCGGCTCCACAAGGCGGATCCGAGAGGGTACAGCTACTCCATGCAAACCCTCAGTATGCCTCTACGTGGCGTACCCCGATGGCCACCAAGACACAGTCTCCCTCAAGGACCTGGCACCAGCTGGTTCCCCAACCCCCCTGCCCCGGCGCCATCCTTCCTCCCCCCAGCGCACCTCACCACAGCCCCCGCTCCAGGACGATCCTTCCTCCCCTTGGTCCCACCCGAGGATGAAGATGAGGTCGACACGCTCCCGGAGTAACCGGCGACCGAGCCGACGCCTGCATCACCACCGGGACTGCGGCGCTCACAACAAAGGATCAAGGCACCCGTCCGGCTGAATTTGTGAACTTTCCCCAAAGTGTTAACCTTAAAATGCATGTAAATAGTCTTTCCATCACCCCCGCTGGACTCTTTTTAAACAGGGGGTGAATGTGGTAGTCACCATTGTTGTATATATCACATACGAGATGTAATACGGTAAGGCTCCTGTACTACAGGTACGAGGGTTGATCTCTGCCTGCTGGCTCCGCCCAGTAGGCGGAGTATAAATGTGTGTGCTCACCGAGCTGCAGCCATTTCGGCAGAAAATGCAGGAGGCTACACATCTTCGTACGAACGGGATATGGCGCTCGACTCATTGATCGACAGTTCCACCGCGCCACAGCAAAAAACCGCACCGACCTCCTCAGAAGACAAACACGGGACACCACTGACAGAGTACCCTTCGTCGTCCAGTACTTTCCTGGGGCGGAGAAACTACGACATCTTCTTCGCAGCCTCCAACACATCATCAGCGAGGATGGACATCTTGCCAAGGTCATCCCCACACCCCCACTACTGGCCTTCAAACAACCGCGCAACCTCAAACAAACCATTGTTTGCAGCAAATTACCCAGCCTTCAGAACAGCAACCACAACACCACAAAACCCTGCCAGGGTAATCTCTGCAAGACATGCCAGATCATCGACATGGACACCACCATTACACGTGGAAACACCACCCACCAGGTACGCGGCGCATACTCGTGCGACTCGACCAATGTAGTCTACCTCATACGCTGCAGGAAAGGATGTCCCGAAGCGTGGTACATTGGCGAGACCATGCAGACACTGCGACAACGAATAAACGGGCATCGTGCGACTATCAACAGGCAGGACTGTTCCCTTCCAGTTGGGGAACACTTCAGCAGTCAAGGACATTCAGCCTCTGATCTCCGGGTCAGCATTCTACAAGGAGGCCTTCAGGAGACGCGACAACGCAAAATTGCTGAGCAAAAACTTATAGCTAAGTTCCGCACGCATGAATGCGGACTCAACCGGGATCTGGGATTCATGTCGCATTACATTCGGCCCCCACCAACAAGCCTGGACTTGCAGAGGCCTACCGACTGAACTGGCTTGGGACAATTCACACCTCTTTAACCTGGAGTTACCTCTCTCTCTGCATCTTTGATGATTTGATTGCCTGCAGGTGCTCGCATTCCGGGGCATCTCTGACTGTGTCTATATAAACATTTCTGGAACAAGCCTTTCCATTCACCTGAAGAAGGAGCCGTGCTCCGAAAGCTCGTGTTTGAAACAAACCTGTTGGACTTTAACCTGGTGTTGTAAGACTTCTTACTGTGCTCACCCCAGTCCAACGCCGGCATCTCCACATCGAAGAAGGAATAGCCATAGCTGCACCAGGGACAAATGAAAGAAAACGAGCCCATGTTCCAATTAAAATGTACCCCCCTGAAAGTAGAACTGAAACTGTGACTCAACATCTCTGGAGGTTCTGGTACTTTACAGGAAAAAGATGTTGGGTGCAGGAAAGAAAACAACAAAAGCAAAAAGTCATCTTGAGTTCAGGCTCTTTTTTTTTGGTTCAGAATTGACCGGCTATTTGGGAATATAAAAATGGTGCCAATTTGATCAGGTGGCGTGAGGTATAAAGGTGCGAGTGAGAGCTAACAGACTGTATTATTTCTCCTGGCTGACACATCTTTGATGTAACCTGCCCTGGCTCCCACCAATCACTGACCTGATATTGTGTTCAGCTGCTCTTCTACAGTTTCTAATCCAACACATTTCTCCCTCTGTTTAGCTTGGAAGAAATGGGGCTGGATTCTCAGTTTCTAAGGCTATGTGCCGGCGTGAACGGAGAATCCGCCGGAGGTTCACGACAGGAAAATCGTCACGAACGCCTCACCGATTCCAGTACCGGTGAAAGGCTAGCACCGGCGACACGTGAAACTCCCACGGATCTTGGAGAAGATGACTGGAGAATGGCACCGGTCATGCCGTACAATATGGCGCGGGCCGTGCGTGAACCTTAACCCGCCAACCACGACGCCACAGCCCACCCCCTGGCCACCCCCCACCAGTTCCCCAGCCCTCGCAGAAGTCCTCCCAGCCAGCGGCATGGATCCTGGCCGGGTGTGGCGGCAGTGGACACTGTCTGCAGCCGGCACGCTGGGTTCCCAATCCCTGGGACCACAGATGGCCCGCGACATCAGGAACTCTGCCCATCGGGGGCGGAGCATTGTGGGTAGGCCGGCCGATGATGCGGCAACGGTGTTGAAATGGCACATGGAGCGCGTCATGATAGCGCTGGTCTGGAGGGGGCAGAGCATGGCGGACTGGCGTCAAACTGGCGTCGGCCCCGATTCCGGCATCGGAATCCTTTCTCAGCCCAATCCCCGATCTTATTTTTGGCGTCGACCTACCAAGAATCCCGCTCATGATACGGATCCGAAACGTTAACTGTATTTTCTCTCTCCACAGGTACTGCCAGACCTGCTGCGTTTTCCCAGCACTTTCTGTTTCTTATATTATTTTAGTATTCAGCAACACCATCGGAGCAAATGAAGTGTGGTCAGTTGTTTAATGTTCCTGGCAAATTTGGTGCTTTGAGAACACAAAGGAAACAGATGAGAATCTGTAGGAAAAAGACAAGATTAGAATTTGTGAGGAGCTGGCACAGTCAGTTCAGGCCCTGAATGGCACATACCTTGGAATAACATACCCAGATTCTCACTGCCAATACAGGAGAAGGAATAATAATAATAATCTTTGCTGGCAGACATTTCATCGATTAAGAAGGGCAACTCAGGTTGGCTCAAAGCATCCTTTCAAATGAATAATGGCCTGTGTGTTTGCAATAACAAACTGAGTAAGGTGAGATAGCACAGTATCCACTTGGTTCCTTATGCTAAAACAATTGAGTTGACGGTGTGCACGTTCCACCTGCAAATTCTCAATTGGTCTTATTCTTTAACAGTTCTATCCATGCCACATTAAAGTGACAAGCTGACATGAAATACAGGCACTAAACACTGATTCTCAAGTTGTTACGAAGTGAACAATTTAATGGGGAAATTCCTTGCTCACCATTACGAAGCTGCAATAGCAGGGAGGTAGGGCTTCAACCATGTGCACTCAATTCTTTGAGTTCAGCTCCCTATAAACACAAGCTCCTGACTGAAAGCCAAATTATCCCTTTGACAAATGACAATTATCTTTAATAATCCTAAAACTGAATACAAAAACATAACCCCTTAGTTGTGATGCACTCCGTATCTTTAAAACATTTTTTACCCCAACAAATGAATAGCTGCAATACTTGTGTTCAGCAAAACTTCACCAAAGCTGAGAAAAACATCCACTCCCCCACATGCACACACGCGTACGCATCCACATACATGCAGTCACAAGGGGAGAGCCACACTCCCATGGGATTCCATTTGCTGATAATGCTAGAGTTCATCCACTTCTCCTTTTGTGGGTAAATTATGCACTCATCAAGGTGAAGGATGTTAGTGCTGAGGAGCGGAACACTTTTGTTCCATTTTGTCACTCGATGTCAGCGCCAACCACAGCTAGCAGTAAGTCTCATTTTCTCCTGCGCCCAACAACCAATCTTAGCCCCCAGCCTCAGCAGAATTTCCCTAACTGCAATACCGCAAATCGTTCCACATCAACGTCCCCTTTCAGAGCACAGGAACGTAAGGGATAGGAACAGGAGTAAACTATGCTCAGTCATTCAATAAGAAAGAAGCTGCTCTTCTATCTCAATGGCCTTTTCCCACTCCATCACCATATCCATTGATTCCAATAAGTTGGGTTCCCATTTTACTGACTTCAGTTTTATAGCATTGGCTTATATAGAATCATAGAATTTACAGTGCAGTAGGAGGCCATTCAGCCCATCAAGTCTGCAACGGCTCCTGGAAAGAGCACTCTACCCTACCTCCACCCTATCCCCATAACCCACTAACCCCGCCCAACACTAAGGGCAATTTATCATGGCCAATCCACCTAACCTGCACATCTTTGGACTGTGGGAGGAAACCAGAGCACCCGGAGGAAACCCACACACACACGGGAAGGATGTGCAGACTCCACACAGACAGTGACCCAAGCCGGAGTCGAACCTGGGACCCTGGAGCTGTGAAGCGATTGTGCTATCCACAATGCTACCGTGCTGTCAACCATAATAATTAGTGATCAAACGTGACTTGAAGGCCCTGGATGCTGAGTTGTACCTGTGAGTCAGTAACTGAGAACAGAAGAACATGGCAACACCTTCCTGTGGATTGGGGTGCACAGTCATGGCACGGCAGATGTAAGTACCAGGCTGCAAATCCCAAAGGGAAACTTGGAACAGGCTGCCACAACGGTTTGCAATTTGTACATTTTGAGGAGTTATCTGAAGTAGCGATAAGTGAATTCCAGTCCACTTGTGATGACTTTAAATATTAAAGCTAAAAATGTATTAAAGATAAAGAAATAAGAAAATAACACTTAAAGACACAGTTAACAGCACTGTACACACATTTGATAAAATATATTGGATTAAATAAACTCAGAGCTAAAACCTCCTTTTGATGGCAACAGTCAGAGATTCGCTTTTTAGTCCTGGGGGAGTCACAAAGAAGAATGAACAGTTTATGGGTAATTTTCTAAGTGGCATCTAGCAGTCTCTCAAAGGCATGCATCCATTTGTACTTCAAAATTGCAATTGGGGTCCTATTATCACCATAACTCTTCCCCACATGCATATTACAAGCGGTTTCTTTCCCACAACAGGCAAGTGTTCCGGCCGCCCATTTAAGTGCCAAAGAGGCGCTGCCAGTCAACTGCACTGAGCATAATTTGTATTTGAAATTTCTATACTGATTGTCACTATCTGGCACATATAAGGTTAACTTGGGACTGAGTACAGTACCACCCACACAGTGAGTAAGAGAACACACAATCTGTACGTAAGGGTGAGTCTAGTGTTGGACAGAGCTGTGTGCACAAGCAAGCATGGAGACAACCCTTAGTTTGAACCTTCTATTGCATATGTGTACATAGCTACTGTAGTTAGTAATTATGTTCAGTTAACCTATTTAAGACTATGGGGTGCCATTGAGACCTATTATACGATATCCAACCACCCTAAAGCAGTCATCTTGGTGGAAGTGTCTGAATGATACCATTCAATAATAAATGGTCCATGTGTCCACTGAGGCAAACAAAGCTTAGGCAACTGAATGAATAGCTAAATTACACTGCACTTTGCATTTGCAAGGTCAATCAACTCCAAACGCTATGCCAGATTAGAAATTAATCATTTTTTGATGAATAAACCAGCTGGATGTACTTCAGCCTACTTCGGTAGTAATCTATAAAATGTGTCCTTTTTAACACTTCACTGGTTATTGAACCATCCAAAGGGGTAGCATGGCTCTAGGTACAGCTTTGGTGACACATTTTTGGTTCCATTTATGTGATAGAGTCGAAGCTTTACCATTTGAAACTCTGACCTCTTGGCAGCTCAGAGGTTTTCTTTCCTCACACTTGGATGCTGCGTTTATAACAGCAGAAATGTGCTAACTGGGCTAAATTACACATCTTGAGTAACAGTTAAACAAAGTCAGCTGATTGACCTATTGAGTAATTTTTAGGAAGACACCAACTTGGAAGAATCCATGAGTGGTCTGATGTCCCCATGTCTTTTTTTTTAGTGGCGGCAAAGTGCTGACTGCCGCTACTTCTATATTAATGCAGGGTTTCTCGAAAAAAAAAATCACCATTTTCTGAACGAGGACTAATGGGCAGGCATTACTGCACCAAGTCTCAATGATTGTCGCAGCTCTCTTATGAGCATTACATTTAAAAGAGGGAGTTCCTTTTTACTTTTGTTTTTCTTTGTAACCATTTCATTTTTTCTGAAGTTGTTAAAGTCATCTCTGCGAGTTCTTGCTTTTCCCTGTGGTTGAGCACGGCGCTGACTCAAATTGCTTGCACCCTGTTCCACTCTGCGCTCAGCTCCACCAAAGGGACGGCTACAAAAATGAGTCTGCTACCCTCGTTATGGTGTGCTTGTGTAGCGGGGTCAGGGAGAAACTTTGTAGAGTTGTGAAAATCTAGTTTCGCTTGACTTTTTCTGAATATTTATATACATTTCTCAGCCCCTCTATTTATTTTTAAATGGTTTGCTGATCCCGGCTGCTGTTTTCTATCTCCCTACTGCTGACTCTCAGCTGGTATTTAGCTTCAGAATTAAAGTAATTAGATAGACCACGTCTGTGTACCTTCTCTATCTCAGGATAGGAAAATGCTCTTCGGAGTCTCTCAATGTGATTTGATCAATGCTGAGAACATGTGAAAGGCAGATTGCAGTTAGTTGTGAACAAAGGTCATGCTAAATATATAACTTTTCTTCACGATTTGGGGTACTTTTTAATGTTATGACAGAGCCGATGGGAAGGGAAGTGTTGGAAACTCAGAAGAACCAGCGATAATCTGACATAAATTAATGTTGCTTTCCGATAATCAGGGATGTCAGTCTGAGCTTCACCTCAATTTCAATGGAAGAAGCAATGTAAGAAAGACCCTAAGAATCACTCACTTGTTCATTACTGGCTGGTTAGAGTACTAATAAGACGTATGAGCAGAAGTAGGCCATTTGGCCCATCGAGTCTGCACCCCCACTCAATGAAATCATAGAACATAGAACATAGAATATAGAACGATACAGCGCAGTACAGGCCCTTCGGCCCACGATGTTGCATCGACATGGGAAGTCAAAAACTAAAGGCCATCTAACCTACACTATGCCATTATCATGGACGTACTGGCGCTGGAGGGTGTGCAGAGGAGATTCACTAGGTTAATCCCAGAGCTGAAGGGGTTGGATTATGAGGAGAGGTTGAGTAGACTGGGATTGTACTCGTTGGAATTTAGAAGGATGAGGGGGGATCTTATAGAAACATTTAAAATTATGAAGGGAATAGATAGGATAGATGCGGGCAGGTTGTTTCCACTGGCGGGTGACAGCAGAACTAGGGGGCATAGCCTCAAAATAAGGGGAAGTAGATTTAGGACTGAGTTTAGGAGGAACTTCTTCACCCAAAGGGTTGTGAATCTATGGAATTCCTTGCCCAGTGAAGCAGTTGAGGCTCCTTCATTACATGTTTTTAAGGTAAAGATAGATAGTTTTTTGAAGAATAAAGGGATTAAGGGTTATGGTGTTCGGGCCGGAAAGTGGAGCTGAGTCCACAAAAGATCAGCCATGATCTAATTGAATGGCGGAGCAGGCTCGAGGGGCCAGATGGCCTACTCCTGCTCCTAGTTCTTATGTTCTTATGTTCTTATTATCATCCATATGCTTATCCAATAAACTTTTAAATGCCCTCAATGTTGGCGAGTTCACTACTGTTGCAGGTAGGGCATTCCACGGCCTCACCACTCTTTGCGTAAAAAAACCTACCTCTGACTTCTGTCCTATATCTATTACCCCTCAATTTAAGGCTATGTCCCCTCGTGCTAGCCACCTCCATCCGCGGGAGAAGGCTCTCACTGTCCACCCTATCTAACCCTCTGATCATTTTGTATGCCTCTATTAAGTCACCTCTTAACCTTCTTCTCTCTAACGAAAACAACCTCAAGTCCATCAGCCTTTCCTCATAAGATTTTCCCTCCATACCAGGCAACATCCTGGTAAATCTCCTCTGCACCCGTTCCAAAGCTTCCTCGTCCTTCCTATAATGAGGCGACCAGAACTGTACGCAATACTCCAAATGCGGCCGTACCAGAGTTTTGTACAGCTGCAACATGACCTCATGGCTCCGGAACTCAATCCCTCTACCAATAAAGGCCAACACATCATAGGCCTTCTTCACAACCCTATCAACCTGGGTGGCAACTTTCAGGGATCTATGTACATGGACACCGAGATCCCTCTGCTCATCCACACTGCCAAGAATTTTACCATTAGCCAAATATTCCGCATTCCTGTTTTTCTTTCCAAAGTGAATCACCTCACACTTCTCTACATTAAACTCCATTTGCCACCTCTCAGCCCAGCTCTGCAGCTTATCTATGTCCCTCTGTAACCTGCAACATCCTTCCACAGTGTCTACAACTCCACCGACTTTAGTGTCGTCTGCAAATTTACTCACCCAACCTTCTGTACCCTCCTCTAGGTCATTTATAAAAATGACAAACAGCAACGGCCCCAGAACAGATCCTTGTGGTACGCCACTCGTAACTGAACTCCATTCTGAACATTTGCCATCAACCACCACCCTCTGTCTTCTTTCAACTAGCCAATTTCTGATCCACATCTCTAAATCACCCTCAATCCCCAGCCTCCGTATTTTCTGCAATAGCCGACCGTGGGGAACCTTATCAAACGCTTTACTGAAATCCATATACACCACATCAACTGCTCTACCCTCGTCTACCTGTTCAGTCACCTTCTCAAAGAACTCGATAAGGTTTGTGAGGCATGACCTACCCTTCACAACACCATGCTGACTATCCCTAATCATATTATTCCTATCTAGATGATTATAAATCGTATCTCTTATAATCCTCTCCAAGACTTTACCCACAACAGACGTGAGGCTCACCGGCCTATAGTTACCGGGGTTATCTCTACTCCCCTTCTTGAACAAAGGGACCACATTTGCTACCCTCCAGTCCTCTGGCACTATTCCTGTAGCCAATGATGACCTAAAAATCAAAGCCAAAGGCTCAGCAATCTCTTCCCTGGCTTCCCAGAGAATCCTAGGATAAATCCCATCAGGCCCTGGGGACTTATCTATTTTCACCTTGTCCAGAATTGCCAACACCTCTTCCCTACGCACCTCAATGCCATCTATTCTAATAGCCTGGGTCTCAGCATTCTCCTCCACAACATTATCTTTTTCCTGAGTGAATACTGATGAAAAGTATTCATTTAGTATCTCGCTTATCTCCTCAGCCTCCACACACAACTTCCCACCACTGTCCTTGACTGGCCCTACTCTTACCCTAGTCATTCTTTTATTCCTGACATACCTATAGAAAGCTTTTGGGTTTTCCTTGATCCTACCTGCCAAAGACTTCTCATGTCCCCTCCTTGCTCGTCTTAGCTCTCTCTTTAGATCCTTCCTCGCTTCCTTGTAACTATCAAGCGCGCCAACTGAAACTTCACGCCTCATCTTCACATAGGCCTCCTTCTTCCTCTTAACAAGAGATTCCACTTCTTTGGTAAACCACGGTTCCCTCGCTCTACCCCTTCCTCCCTGCCTGACTGGTACGTACTTATCAAGAACACGCAATAGCTGTTCCTTGAACAAGCTCTACATATCCAGTGTGCCCAACCCTTGCAGCCTACTTCTCCAACCTACACATCCTAAGTCATGTCTAATGGCATCATAATTGCCCTTCCCCCAGCTATAACTCTTGCCCTGCGGGGTATACTTATCCCTTTCCATCACTAACGTAAAGGTCACCGAATTGTGGTCACTGTTTCCAAAGTGCTCACCTACCTCCAGATCTAACGCCTGGCCTGGTTCATTACCCAAAACCAAATCCAATGTGGCCTCGCCTCTTGTTGGTCTGTCAACATATTGTGTCAGGAAACCCTCCTGCACACATTGTACAAAGAACGACCCATCTAATGTACTCGAACTATATCTTTTCCAGTCACTATTTGGAAAGTTAAAGTCTCCCATAACAACTACCCTGTTACTTTCACTCTTTTCCAGAATCATCTTCGCCATCCTTTCCTCTACATCCCCAGAACTATTAGGTGGCCTATAGAAAACTCCCAACAGGGTGACCTCTCCTTTCCTGTTTCTAACCTCAGCCCATACTACCTCGGAAGAAGAGTCTCCATCTAGCATCCTTTCCGCCACCGTAATACTGTCCTTGACTAGCAGCGCCACACCTCCCCCTCTTTTGCCCCCTTCTCTGAGCTTACTAAAACACCTAAACCCCGGAACCTGCAACAACCATTCCTGTCCCTGCTCTATCCATGTCTCTGAAATGGCCACAACATCGAAGTCCCAGGTACCAACCCATGCTGCCAGTTCCCCTACCTTATTTCGTATACTCCTGGCATTGAAGTAGTCACACTTCAAACCACCTACCTGAACACTGGCACCCTCCTGCGAAGTCAAATCTGTGCTCCTGACCTCTATACTCTCAATCTCCCGTACCCCAAAACTACAATCCAGGTTCCCATGCCCATGCTGAATTAGTTTAAACCCCCCCAAAGAGCACTAACAAATCTCCCCCCAGGATATTGGTGCCCCTCAGGTTCAGATGTAGACCATCCTGTCTATAGAGGTCCCACCTTCCCCAGAAAGAGCCCCAGTTATCCAGAAATCTGAATCCCTCCCGCCTGCACCATCCCTGTAGCCACGTGTTTAATTGCTCTCTCTCCCTATTCCTCGTCTCACTATCACGTGGCACGGGCAACAACCCAGAGATAACAACTCTGTTTGTTCTCGCTCTGAGCTTCCATCCTAGCTCCCTAAAGGCCTGCCTGACATCCTTGTCCCCTTTCCTACCTATGTCGTTAGTGCCAATGTGGGACTACGACTTGGGGCTGCTCCCCCTCCCCCTTAAGGACCCGGAAAACACGATCCGAGACATCACGTACCCTTGCACCTGGGAGGCAACATACCAAACGTGAGTCTCTCTCGCTCCCACAAAATCTCCTATCTGTGCCCCTGACTATTGAGTCCCCAATTACTAATGCTCTGCTCCTCTCCCCCCCTTCCCTTCTGAGCAACAGGACAGACTCCGTGCCAGAGGCCCGTACCCCATGGCTTACCCCTGGTAAGTCCCCCCCACAAGTATCCAAAACGGTATACTTGTTACTCAAGGGAACGACCGCAGGGGGTCCCTGCACTGACTGCTTCTTCCCAGTCCCTCTTACAGTTACCCATGTATCTCCAGTCTTTGGTGTAACTACTTCCCTGAAGCTCCTATCTATGACCCCCTCTGCCTCCCAATGATCCGAAGTTCATCCAGCTCAAGCTCCAGGTCCCTAGCACGGTTTTTGAGGAGCTGGAGTTGGGTGCACTTCCCACAGATGAAATCAGCAGGGACACTGACGGCGTCCCTCACCTCAAACATTCTGCAGGAGGAGCATTGTACTGCCTTCCCTGACATCACCTCTAGATTAAAAAAACAAGAAAAATAAAAGAAAGGAAGAGCTTACCTGATATTCCCTCAAACCCTGCTCCCGCTGAAAGGTAAGCAAATTTAAAGGCACTCACTCACCTTCACGACAAGCCCCTGCTCCCGCTTCCCAACAACCGTGGTTTTATTTTTGGTTAGAGGAGGAGGTAGGGTGGGAAACACTGATGAAGTGATTCGGGTTTAACTGTCACTTGACAACAGCCCCTCCACAAACCACCTTCAAACTAGGCTGACCGCACTGCACGTGTACAAATTTCCCCAGAACAGCTGATCAGTAGCTCTGCTCTGCTGCCCTCTGCTGATATCTGATCGGATATGATATTCCTCAACTTCACTTTTCCATCCTATCTCCACTACCCTTGATTCCCTTACTGATTCAAAAAATTCTGACTATCTCACCCTTGAACATACTTTAACGATCCAGCCTTTACAGCTCTTTGTGGTAAAGAATTCCACAGATGCACTACTCTCTGAGAGAAGAAATTCCTCCTCATCTCTGTCTTAAATGGATGACCCTTACTCTGAGTTTATGCCCACTGCTCCGAGACAACCTCTCAGCATCTACCTTGTCAAACCCCTGAGAATCCTATATGTCTCAACAAGGTTGCCTCTCATTCTTCTAAACTCCAATGAGTACAGGCCCAACCTACTCACCTCTCCTCATAAGAAAATCCCTTATGGATCTGAACCCTTAAAGGGACCATGCTACCACACCCCCCCCCCCCCCTCAAATCCGTCATTATATTTTACGTCAAGCTCTGTAGAAATGATATATACAAGGTCAAGAGACATAAGGGAAAAGTTTTCATTACAGAGTCAGTCTTTCCAGGGACCTCCTTAGTCATAGAATTTACAGTGCAGAAGGAGGCCATTTGGCCCATCGTGTCTTCTCCGGCCCTTGGAAAGAGCACCCTACCTAAGCCGACACCTCCACCCTATTACCGTAACCCAGTAACCCCACCCAACCGTCTTTGGACACTAAGGGCAATTTATCATGGCCAATCCACCTAACATGCACATCTTTGGACTGTGGGAGGAACCGGAACACCCGGAGGAAACCCACCCACACATGGTGACCCAAACCAGGAATCGAACCTGGGACCCTGGAGCTATGAAGCAACTGTGCTAACCACTGTGCTACCGTGCTGCCCCAGCCGGCTCCCCCGTCGCTGAGGTAGTCTTGTTGTCTGCAAAATAAGATGTTTCAGATAATTCCACCCCTTGTGTTGGGCTGATCGCCTCGCCAGTTTCCACCTGGACAGCAGGTGGCGCTGCCTCTGGAATTCCCAGGTCCATCCATCTGGAACAGTCACAGGAGCACGGAGCACCGGAATCACTGGTTGAAACCATCTGACCTGAACTGGGGGTTATCGTCCCCTGGTTCCTCACGTGGTCATCATGCTTCTTCACACTACTATCATTGACATTCACCACATACGATACAGGTACAGATTGGGACACAATCCGCCTAGCTAACCAGAGTGGGCCCTCGGCAAAATTCCAAACAACAACCAGGTCACCCATCTGGAATGATCTGTCACCAATCTGTGAAGTATGTTGATTTCTCTGGGAGGAATGACGTGCCTCCACCTTCCCTTCCAAATTTGGAAACACCAAATGAGTTCTGAGATGATGGCCCATGAGCAAGTCAGCTGGCGTGACCCTGTGGTGGTATTATAAGACAATAGGAAGTTGGCCAGCCGATGGCGCAATTGCCGATCTGTTTGCTTCCTCATATCATTTTTAGAAGTCTGTACGGCCCTTTCTGCCAACCCGTTGGATGCACGGTGATATGGGGCCATCCTGGTATGCTGGGTTGCATTTGTCTGACCGAAGTATTGGGAAATCGTCCCCAGTAAAAGGGACAACATTATTCGACACAATGGCTTCTGGTAGGCCATGAACGGCAAATATCCGCGATAAGGGGCAAAATTCTCCCCTACCCGGCGGGGCGGGGGGTCCCGGTGTAGCGGAGTGGCGCCAACAACTCCGGCGTCGGGCCTCCCCAAAGGTGCGGAATTCTCCGCACCTTTAGGGGCTAGGCCCGCACCGGAGTGGCTCCCGCTACGCCAACTGGTGCCAAAACCGGCGACAACGGCCTTTGATGCCCGCCGGCTGGCGTCGGGGCTGGCTGAAAGGCCTTCGGCGGTCGGCGTGAGTCCGCGCATGCATCGGGGCGTCAGCGGCCGGTGGAGGGGGTCTCTTCCGCCTCTGCCATGGTGGAGGCCGTGGCGGCGACGGAAGAAAAAGAGTCCCCCACCCGCTGATCGGTGATCGGTGGGCCCTGATCGCGGGCCAGGCCACCGTGGGGGCACCCCCGGGGTCCGATCGCCCGCGCCCCCCCCCCAGGACCCCGGGGGCCCGCTCGCGCCGCCAATCCCGCTGGCACAGAGGTGGTTTAAACCACATTGGCTGGATTGGCCAGAGGTGGGACTTCGGCCCATCGCGGGCTGGAGAATCGCCGCGGGGGGCACGCCGATCGGTGCAGGGGTGATTCCCGCTCCCGCCGATTTCCGGGTGGCGGAGTATTCCTGCCACGGCGGGGGCGGGATTTACGCCAGCCCCGGGCGATTCCCCGACCCTGCGGGGGTCGGAGAATTCCGCCTAAGGTGTCCACAGATTCCACCAAAGTCATAGTTCCCTTCTCTTATCTGGATAGCCATTTGCAATGGTGTTCATTAACACAAGAAACTGTTTGCCCAAGAAAGGGACTGCATAGTCGATGTGTATTTGGGCGGCCCGGCCACTTCCAATGATAGAGATTGGCCAAAGGAGGTAATGATTGTGCGCCTGGCAAATGTGTGTTGTAGGTCAATTCCTGCAGTTGTTTAAAGAAAATTGTACACTTGGAAAAAATATCAGGGGCGGGATTCTCCAGCCCCACCCCTGCCGTGTCCCGAATTCTCCGCCCCCCAAGGTTCGGCGGGGGCGGGAGTCGCGCCACGCCGGTCGGCGGGCCCCCGTGCGATTCTCCAGCCCGCGATGGGCCGAAGTCCCGCCGCTGGCAGGCCACTCCCGCCGGTGTGGATTAAACCACCTACCTGACCGGCGGGATTGGGGTGCGGGGCGATCTGACCCCGGGGGGTGCCCCCACGGTGGCCTGGCCCGCGATCGGGGCCCACCGATTGGCGGGCGAGCCTGTGCCGTGGAAGCACTCTTTTTCTTCTGCCTTCGCCATGGTCTTCACCATGGCGGAGGTGGAAGAGACCCCCTCCCCTGCGCATGCGCCGGTATGACGTCAGCAGCCGCTGATGCTCCGGCGCATGCGCGGATTTACGCCGGCCGGCAAAGTCCTTTCGGCCCCAGCTGGCGGAGTGGGAACCACTCTGGCGCGGGTCTAGCCCCTCAATGTGAGGGCTTGGTCCCTAAAGGTGCGGAGAATTCCGCACCTTTGGGGCGGCCCGACGCCGGAGTAGTTCACACCACTCTGATACGCCGGGACCCCCCGCCCCGCCAGGTAGGGGAGAGTCCCGGCCAATATCTCTAAGCAGGTTTTCCATGGCACGCTGGAAAATAGTGCAGGCAGTGAAAATGCCAAAAGATCATCACATGTACTGAAATTGGCCCTTATCGTGGCAAACAGTTGGGACTCTTCATCCCGTTCCAACTGCGGGTGCATGTGACTGAGGTCCAACATTATCCTCTGCTCCCTACTGCAATGTTCAATTGTTCCATGTTTGATGCTGTGAGTCTGTTTACTATTGATGTTCACTGTATTTGATTAGTTAAGCCTGGGTGTTGACTCAGAGAAAAGTAAACAAACTGCAGAAGTTGCTGGAAGTTGGAGCTGGTATGGTGCAGTGGGTGTAGTGCTGTCCCTTGCACAAAAGCACTCAGTGCCTGATCGAGGGTCGTAGCATTGGGAAAGACCCCCCACTGAGAACAACGCTCTGTCATTTCTTCCATACCCTGAGCCCGTCACCACAACCCCCATCATGTCCTCACTCACCTGTGACCTGGATCCCTCACCAACCTTGGGCCTTTATGGGTGTATTGCAGGCAGTTACTACTGCCCTCCCATTGGCAGCAATGAGGGTCTTCTGATTTCTGATTGCTTTGACCATTGACATCCAGCGCGAAGATAGAATTCCACCGGCAGCGAACGACTTGCGGCTGAGTAACACGTGGCAGGTGGACGGGCGCATCCCACCCAGCCTCTTTTTGCACAGCGAGTGGGTTCGGGTCTGGAATGCACTTCCTGGAAGGATGGTGGTGTGGGGTTCAGCCGAGGCATTCAAGAAGGCATTAAATGATATTTGAATAGAAACAATGCACAAAGGTACAGAAAAAAGGCAGGGGAATGGCACTAAGTAATAATTTCCATTTGGAGAGTCGGTGCGGACATGATGGGTTGAATGGCCTCCTTTTGCACCGCAACAATTCTGTGATTCTGTTTATTTTTTAAACAATGGAGGTCTCTGCTCACGGTGCCTCAAGATGTTGGCAACCTCGCAGTCCTCGGCAGTAGTGTCTGCTGTCTGTCCAAGGCTGCAGGCTCTCTGATTGAGCCTGCAGCCTCAGGAAGCCCGCCCACCTTCCTTACCATAGAAGTTACAGTGCTGAAGGAGGCCATTCGGCCCATCGAGTCTGCACCGGCTCCTGGAAAGAGCACCCTAGCCAAGGTCAACACCTCCACCCTATCCCCATAACCCAGTAACCCCACCCAACACTAAGGGCAATTTTGGACACTAAGGACAATTTATCATGGCCAATCCACCTAACCTGCACATCTTTGGACTGTGGGAGGAAACCGGAGCACCCGGAGGAAAGCCACGCACACACGGGGAGGATGTGTAGACTCCGCACAGCCAGTGACCCAAGCCGGAATCGGACCTGGGATCCTGGAGCTGTGAAGCAATTGTGCTATCCACAATGCTACCGTGCTGCCCTTAATTGAATGCCCTCATGGGCGAAGCCTCTTGATTGACTGCCTCTGGGAAGACCTCAGAGGTGGGTGCGTTGCCATCATGTACTGGGACACAACCAGGAAATGGTCCAGGCCCTTAATTTATTCTTAAAGGGGACAGAATTCCACCCATTGTGTTTCTGTCTTCCTGTAACCTTAATGTGAATTTTCATACAAATCCCCGTTTTACCAAAAATGGCTCTGGAGGCACAAATCTAGTAGTGCCACCCATGAACCAAGGCCCCACCATTCTCAACCTCCCTCATTGAGAGGAGGGGAACTCTTATGGAGAGGCAACTCCAGAAACAGAATCGGGAGTCCCAGGGGTTGAGTTCAGACTGGCAAGCCCTCACACAGGCAATGACCAGAGGAGATCAATGCCAGTGTGAGAGATGGGCGAGAACCTCGTCTCTCGGCCAGGTGCTCATCCATTTTTGATTTATTATTGTCACAAGTATTAGTATACAGTGAAAAGTATTGTTTCTTACATGCTGTACAAACAATGCATACCGTACATAGGGAAGGAAGGAGAGACTGCAGAATATAATGTCACAGTTATAGCAAGGTGTAGAGAAAAGATCAACTTAATACGAGGTAGGTCCACTCAAATGTCTGATGGCAGTAGGGAAGAAGCTGTTCTTGAGTCGGTTTGTACATGACCTCAAACTTTGGTATCTTTTTCCTGACGGAAGAAGGTGGAAGAGAGCATGTCCGGGGTGCGTGGGGCCTTTCATTATGCTGGCTGCCTTTCTGAGGCAGCGGGAATTATAGATAGAGTCAATGGATGGGAGGCTGGTTTGCGTGATGGACTGGGCTACATTCACAACCTTATGTCGTTTCCTGCGGTCTTGGGCAGAGCAGGCTCCATACCAAGCTGTGATACAACCAGAAAGAATGCTTTCTATGGTTCATCTGTAGAAGTTGGTGAGGGTCGTAGCTGACATGCCAAATTTCCTTAGTCTTCTGAGAAAGTAGAGTCGTTGGTGGGCTTTCTTAACTATAGTGTCGGCATGGGGAGACCAGGACAGGCTGTTGGTGATTTGTACACCTAAAAACCTGAAGCTCTCGACCCTTTCTACTTTGTTCCCATTGCCAGGTTGAGCAGGGCGCAGCAGTCCCTCGCTCTGCACGGTTTTACAGGTTCCCCCTCCCCCTTCAGCAGCCCTCTTGTCCTCTCAACAACCACCCTTGTGGAGGCACGACACCGATTGTACCCCTCTTTTGCCTCATGTTACGATCCCAGTTGATGGGCGGGAAGATCCTGGAATGGAACGCTGGCTAAAAAGGCTGTTAATTTTACTTTTTTGTAATAAAATGTGGGGAAACGGGGTCACAGGACTGCTAATTAGTTTTAACAACAGGAAAAACATTTATTAACTACGAAAAGTTGGATTATTATACAATACTGCTTTCCTTCCCCCTCAGCGTAGCAAATACACACAGATTTAAAGATTAACATGGATCACAAATTACATCTTAAGCCACAATGCTCTCATTAACACAAAAAGTCCCTTTTAAACACACATGATGACTGCGGTCACATCCTGAACCCAAGTTAGTGTGTGGATTTTTCCTCAGAATCTCCCAAGACGACTATTGCATGAGAGTTTCAAAACTCCACTCCCAAAGACATGCTTTAAATTCTTCTCTCATAATATTGCTTTCCTTTGGTGGTTTGACAGTCCCGATTTTACAAATTACACTTTCAAACAAAGCTTCTGCTCTACGTTTAACAGTGAACCCAGTCCAGGATTTCACACCAATCCTTTTAGAATTTTTTCGGCATTACTGTAGTGCAAAATGCTCAGAATTTCTTTAACTCTCAATTCTCAGACTATATTAAAATGACATCAAACATTTCATCGCCCTCTTCACTTTGCTATCCCACTTTAAATCTTATTACTGTGATTGTCTCTTTAATTCAGGAAAGTTTGTTTACTCCTCCTTGAGTTCTTCTGAACAATACCTTGGTCTCTGTTCACTTAATTCCAGATATGTTAGATAGCTTTTTTGTCCCAAATTCTTGGTTAGCTGCACTGTATCTTATTTCTTAGGAAGCCTGCATCTTTGCAAATCAGTTACCCTGTCCAACTTCTCTTAGCAAAGTTATTTTAAAAATAAATTTAGAGTATCCAATTCATTTTTCCAATTAAGGGGCAATTTAGCATGGCCAATCCACCTAGCCTGCACATCTTTGGGTTGTGGGGGCGAAACCCACACAAACACGGGGAGAATGTGCAAACTTCACACGGATAGTGAACCAGAGCCGGGATCAAACCTGGGACCTCGGCACCGTGAGGCAGCAGGGCTAATCCACTGTGTCACCGTACTGCCTCTCTCTTGGCAAAGTTAAGAGCTGTTCACTCCTCAGTGACCTGATACCAACTGTTCTCAAATTACGTAAACTAAAACTTAAAAGATTTCTATCTTACAAGGACTTCCAGTTGCTATGCATTGGCCACACTGTTGGCCTCCTTGAGCGCATTAGAAACCCAGCTGGAACTTAACCAACCACACACATACAAACACCTTTGTCCAGCATGAATCTAATTACAGGTTTTACCCTTCCACGCACAGAACCATTATATTCGAATCCAAGTGCAGAAGGAAGCCATTTGGTCCATCAAGCCTGCACCGACCTTCTGAAAGAGCACATGATCTAGGCCCAATCCCCTGCCCTATCCCCGTAACCCCACCTTATCTGCACATCCTAGGACTATGGGAGGAAAACGGAGCACCCGGAGGAAACCTGCGCAGACATAGGGAGAACATGAAAACTCCACTCAGTCACCCAAGGCAGGAACTGAGTCCTGGTCCCTGGTGCTGTGAGGCAGCAGTGCTAACCACCTTGCTTCCGTGCTGCCCACTGGGCGGGATTCTTTGATCCTGAGGCTAAGTGTTGATGCCGTCATAAACACCGTCGCATTTCCCCACGGCGTCAACATGGCCTCAGAAGCAGCAATCCTGACCCCTACAGGGGGCCAGCACGGCACTGGAGCCTTTGCAGCTGCCGATCCCGGCGTCAGATGGGCATCGCAGGCATGCGCAGTGGGACCAGAGCGATTTCCGCGCATGCCCAGTGGCTCCCTTCTCCATGCCGGCCCCGACGCAACATGGCGTAGGGCTACAGGGACCGGCGCGAAACAAAGGAGGCCCCCAGGCCAAATGGCCGGCCCGCTGAATGATAGGCCCCGATCGTGGGCCAGGCCACAGCGGAGACCCCCACCCGGGGTTGTAACCTTCTCCTCCCCCCCCCCACCAGACCACCCCCAGATCCATCCACGCCAAGGTCCCACGGGGTAAGACCAGGTTAGAACGGCGCCGGCGGGACTCAGGTTTTTTTGTGTGCCGGTCGTCCTCCAATCCGGGCGGAGAATTGCCGGGGGGGGCGTCCCCGTAGAGCGGCTCCCGATCGGTGCCGTGGCAACCGCGCCGGTGCCAATGGTGCCGCTTCTCCGCTCTCTGGAGAATCGCGTCCCAGCGGCGTGGCGCAATTCGCGCCGGTTGCGTCGATTCTCCGGCCTGGCCCCAGGGTGAGAGAATCCCGTCCTTTATTACTAACGTTTTCCAATATAAATATAAATCCATTAAAATTACCGTAGTTTTCCTAACACTGTGCCCTAGGTTGTTGGAGTAGCCTAATGAGCCATCTTTTCAATGGATACCCTTTTTCACCCAGCAAACAATCATCCAGCTGAGCTGGAGTCACCAACACATTGGCACCTGGGAGTGTTGCAGAATGTATGCATTGTGGCAGCTGCCTGGGTACAGATTTGAAGAACCCGGGTCCTGCGGTCGCATATGGGCAGAAATGCTCCAACAGAGTTGGCAAAAGAAAAAACGGTACCTCAGAACAAGGCTAGCAAAGCAAATACTTCAGAATAAACCAAACGAAAAGGACAGATATCTCAAGGCTATATCAACTGCAAACTCTTTCCTGAACTGCTAACATCTCACACAGCCATTGCAGTAGTCCCCTTGAACCCTGCCCGTGAGTGACAAAAGTGAAAAAAACAGGGTGGCTCCCTGCCCATGCTGCCCGTGCGCTGACCTAAAAATCACACAGGCAGTATAATATTCGAATCGTTTGCACCTTTCCTGGCCTTAACAATTTTACTGATTGTCAGCAGGCAAGCTTCTGACTGCAACATGCGCCCACCAAAATATCGTGTGCTGACGTTGGGATATACGCTTGACGTCCTCTCATGAGATTTTGCCCTCTTCTGGGTTGGAAACGTGTCCAAAAACGTTGCCAAAAATTCAGGCCGTTCTCTTTTAAACTTGTACATTACTTATAAGGGCAAACTGTTAGATTTGACTGGTTCCTTCAGATTTTGTGCTTGTTGCCTGGAGTTCATAGGAAGGTACAACTGAAAATCTTCTCCCTGACTGAATTTGACAGCATCATATTGATTAGTTGCACAATCTGATTTCAGATTTTAGCATCTGCACACAGTATGGGTGAAATGCACAAAGCATTGCATAATGTGTACCAGAGTCTAATTTCAGACCTTTAACTAGTGCGATTAAATATAGAAACGACTCATGTTTCGAGTGCCCCATGTGTTTCACAATCCAGGATCTACACCTTTAAGTAATATTTGAAGCCAGCAGAGTGGCTTTAACAGAGTTACTGCTATGTTAAAGAAATAAGTATTAGACATAGATACAATGTTAATCCAAGGACATAATGCATCATTTAAAGGACAGCCTATTATTGTGCCAAGCGGGGCAAGGTTTAGAGGAGATGTACGAGGCAAGTTTTTTACACAGAGGGTAGTGGGTGCCTGGAACTCGCTGCTGGAGGAGGTGGTGGAAGCAGGGACGATATCTTGACAAATACATGAATAGGATGGGAATAGAGGAATACGGACCCTGGAAGTGTAGAAGATTTTAGTTTAGACGGACAGCATGGTCGACGCAGGCTTGGAGAGCCGAAGGGCCTGTTCCTGTGCTGTACTTTTCTTTGTTCTTTATTCGCGCATTTGCTCAGAAATCTAGAAAACCCATTTATTTTCAAATTGATGAAAGGTTTATCGGAACATTTCTTTTAGTATCTGAGTAGTGTGCAGATAAAATTCCCAATTGGCACTGAAATATATTGACAAATGTAAATCCTTTGAAAACAATCCCTGTTGCAAACTGAAGCACCGATGGACATTGGTCCCTAAAGGTAGCAGAGCAGGTGGATACAGTGGTTAAGAAGGCAGATGGTATACATGCCTTTATTAGCTGAGGCATAGAGTTTAAGAGCAGGGAGGTTATGGTGGAACTGTATAAAACGTTTGTTAAGCCACAGCTGGAGTATTGTGTGCAGCTTTGGAATCCACATTATAGGATTGGTGTGATTGCAGTGGAAATGGTGCAAAGGATATTTACCAGGATGTTGCCTGGGCTGGAAGGTTTTAGCTATGAAGAGAGGTTGGATAGACCGGGGTTGTTTTTCTTCGAGCAGAGGAGACTGAGGAGGAACATGATTGAGATGTTTTTAATTATGAGGAGCATAGATAAAATACACAGGAAGAAACATTTCCCCTCGGTGGAGGGATCAATGACCAGGGGGCATAGATTTAAGGTGAGGGGCAGGGGCCTTGGAGGGGAGGTGAGGAAAAACCTTTTCACCTAGAAGGTGGTGGGAGTCTGGAACTCACTGGAAAGTGTGGCAGAGGCAGAGACCCTCATAACATTTGAGAAATGTTTAGATGTGCTCTTGTGATGCCAAGGCATACAAGGCTATGGGCCACGTGCTGGAAAATGGGATTAGAATAGTTAGGTGGTTGTTTTTGACCAGCGTAGACTTGATGGGCCGAAGGACCTTTTCTGTGCTGTAGGCCTCTGTGACTCCATGATTTTATATGTCACTTGCATAGAATTAAATTCCTGCGGTATTCCTTCACCTAGAGAGTCTGATTGGACTAAGTTCCACAGAAACTGATAAAGTGGAGCTGCTTTGATTCTCCAAGCTAGCTTTGCAGTTTTTGTTGTTTCCAGTTTTTGCTGTTTCCAAGTTCTGAGGCAGATTTGTGATAGCATTGTGGTTCTGGTACTGTACTGTGCCACGCCGAGTCAAACAATCTCTCCGTGAGTACTCTCCGGTGTGTTGTAGCGGCCATTGCGGAGCGCTACAGAGGCCGACGTGAAAGGAAAGAGTGCCCCCACGGCACAGGCCTGTCCGCAGATGGGTAGGCCCCCCCCCCCCCCTTGGGGCCGGATCCCCCGCTAGACACCGACAAGCCAGGTCCCGCAGTGATGGACATGTCCATTTCACGCCGGTAGGGCTGGCCAAAAACGGGCGGCCGCTCGGACCATCGGGGCCCAGAGAATTGCCGGGGGATCCACTGCCAATGGCCCCCGACTGGCGCGGCGTGATCCCCGCCCCTGCCCGAAAGCAGGCGCTCGAGAATTCGGCAGCCGGCGGCGGAGCCGATTCTCCGACCCGACGGTGGTCGGAGAATCCCGCCCTTAGTATCAAAAATAGTGGCCACAAATTTCTGGATTGCCATAAAAACCGATGTTGGTCACCAATACCACTTAGGGAAGGAAATCTGTTAACCTTACCTGGGAGGAAATCTGTTAACCTTATCTGGTTTGTCCTGCATGTGACTCCAGACCCACTGCTATGTGGTTGACTCTCAATTACCCTTTGAAATGACCCAGCAAGCCTCTCATTTAATAAGAAGGTGACTCAGCACCTCAGGGTCAATTAAGGCTGGGTAATAAATGCTTGCCCTGGCAGCAATACTCAGCATTGTTGCGGCACAGAAGGAGTCCATTTGTCCCATTATGCCTGCACCGGTTACAAAAGGCTCATCTGATGATTTGAACGTAAGATGTCTCGCTTGCTTTCTGATTGAAACACCTCAAGCAAGAATCACACCCTTAGAGCAACAGGCTATGAATGAAAAAATGAATGCGTTTTTTTTTATAAATTTAGAGTACCCAATAATTTTTTCCAATTAAGGGGCAATTTAGCGTGGCCAATCCACCTACTCTGCACATTTTTGGGTTGTGGGGGCGAAACCCACGCAGACACGGGGAGAATGTGCAAACTCCACACGGACAGTGACCCAGAGCCGGGATCGAACCTGGGACCTCAGCGACGTGAGGCAGCTGTGCTAACCACTAGGCCACCGTGCTGCCCTAAAAATGAATGCGTTTTTAATGACAATTGGATGATATCATGCATTTGTATTGCCTTCTAATAATCCTTTGCTTTGGCAAAAAATTAATTTTCTGAACCCTTCATATGTTTTTCAAGATATCACATGATGACTATATAGTGTTTGCTTGACCTGAGTAACAAGAAGGTTCAGCACGAATGTGTTCCCATTGTGAGTATTCTGCAAGTACACACCAATTTGCATTTCCACTGCCGTTGTCGGGTTCTGATCTTTCTGATCACACTCTGCAAGTGGGGCCATTATAATGAGAGAAACTTCAGAGAGTCGTGAACACAGCCCAGTCCATCACATGAACCTGCCTCCCATCCATTGACTCTGTCTACACCTCCCGCTGCCTGGGGAAAGCGGGCAGTATAATCAAAGACCCCGCCCACCTGGCTTACTCACTCTTCCAACTTCTTCCATTGGGCAGGAGATACAAAAGTCTGAGAACGCGCACGAACAGATTGAAAAACAGCTTCTTCCCTGCTGTTACCAGACTCCTAAACGACCCTCTTATGGACTGATCTGATCTCTTCACACATCTTCTCTACTGAGTAGTATTGCGTTCCGTATGCTTCACCCGATGCCTGTGTCTATGTATTTACATTGTGTATTTTATGTTTCCCCTATGCATTTTCTTTTCATGTGCGGAATGATCTATCTGAGTTGTATGCAGAACAATACTTTTCACTGTATCGAGCTACACGTGACAATAAACAAATCAAAATCAAAATTCAAATCCTTACATTAATGGCCTGCCTGTTAACATTGCTTCACATAGCTTCAAGACTATCCATATTTTTCCCACTCTTATTGAAGCAAGTGATTCTATATAAAAACACATGTCTTTTATTATCCATCTGTGCTTTCCTTCACTCAGCTGCAGTTGTGTTAACCGTCCCTCCTGTAAACTTGAGGCAGATTCCGTTTACCAGATGATGTTGTGTAATCTGAACGGTTAGAAATTCCTTCATTACCAGTTAAAATAGAAGACAGATGCAAACGATGGAAAGTTAAAATGGAGCCTGGGGATCAAATAGTCATCTACCAATTGCTGCAGTTATTCCTTTCTGTTCAAAACTGAAACAAGTTAAAAAGAAAAGTCAGAAAATAAAATGAAGAAATAGGTTTTCTTTCTTTGTGCTTCCAAATGGGCACGCGGACTAGATGCAATAATGGAAAAGAGATTTGCAATCATACCTTACGGCAGCTCTCTCAAAACACTTTGTTCTATAATGGATTATTATTCATTCAGGGGCTGTTATTATGTAGGCCAACATAGCAAGAACTTTGCACATAGCATAATCCCACAACAGCTAACTTGTTGGATTGGATTGGATTGGATTTGTTTATTGTCACGTGTACCAAGGTACAGTGAAAAGTATTTTTCTGCAAGCAGCTCAACAGATCATTCAGTACATGGAAGAAAAGGGAATTAAACAAAATTCAAGAAAATACATGAGAATACATAATAGGGCAACACAAGATATACAATGTAACTACATAAGCATCGGTTGAAGCATACAGGGTGTACTGTTAATGAGGTCAGTCAATAAGAGGGTCATTTAGGAGTCTGGTGACAGTGGGGAAGAAGCTGTTTTTGAGTCTGTTCGTGCGTGTTCTCAGACTTCTGAATCTCCTGCCCGATGGAAGAAGTTGAAAGAGTGAGTAAGCCGGGTGGGAGGGATCCTTGATTATGCTGCCCGCTTTCCCCCGGCAGCGGGAGGTGTAAATGGAGCCCATGGATGGGAGGCAGGTTCGTGTGATGGACTGGGCGGTATTCACGACTCTCTGAAGTTCCTTGCGGTCCTGGGCCGAGCAGCTGCCATACCAGGCTGTGATGCAGCCCGATAGGATGCTTTCTATAGTGCATCTGTAAACGTTGGTAAGGGTTAATGTGGACATGCCGAATTTCCTTAGTTTCCTGAGGAAGTATAGGCGCTGTTGTGCTTTCTTGGTGATAGCGTCGACGTGAGTGGACCAGGACAGATTTTTGGTGATGTGCACCCCGTGGAATTTGAAACTGCTAACCATCTCCACCTCGGCCCCGTTGATGCTGACAGGGGTGTGTACAGTACTTTGCTTCCTGAAGTCGATGACCAGCTCTTTAGTTTTGCTGGCATTGAGGGAGAGATTGTTTTGCTGGTTCTAGTTGAAGGAAGCTTGGTGGTCAGCGCACTGGGAAAATTTCCTGCTCGTCCCTCTTCTTGTTCATGTTCAAATTGTGCCATGGGGTCTTTAGCGTCCAACAAAAAGGGGTCACGTTCCAATATCTCATCACAAGGCTAGCTCTCCCACCAACACAGCAGTAACTCAATGCTGCGCTGGAAAGTCAGTTCATGTATCGGACTGTAGCTTGAATTTCAAATTGAGAATGCCTTCAACTCGACCAAGGCCATATTATTCAGATTCAATTAAACTACAAACATATGAACGGTCTAGTAACTCTGCAAAGTCCATGCCAAAGAAAAGTCTCCTCCATGTTCAAATTTTTAATTGGCTTCTCAATGTTTACTTCCTTGCACATACACATTTGTCAATAGTTAGCAAACGAAAATCCAAGGGTTAATTAAGTTTTGGACATTTTAGAACAAAGGAGAAAGTATGGTATTTTAGTCTTAAACCACTTCCTCAAAATAAAGTGCCTCTATCACAGTTTGGAATGCTGTAAGCTGAAATAATAATAGTCACAAATGACCTTGTTACTGGGCAAGAAAAGAATCCCACATTAACGGGCGTTTGTTCTGTGCCTTCCAAGGTACAGAATAACACAATCTTACTTTGAAGTGTTGGCTCATCCAGTGACTAATTATCCTCTGCTGTTTGGTGTGAGGAATCAATACACAAGGGTTTTGCAAACCAAATTAAATCATGGAATGACCTACAATTTATAGCACAGCAGCAGATTCCACTATCCAGCATTTGGTCTATGCCGGTGTTTATGATTAGATGAGGCTCTTCCCAATTTACTTCATCTCCTCCTATCAACATGCCAAACCATAGGGCAGCACAGTAGCACAGTAGGTAGCACTGTTGCTTCACGGCGCCAGGGTTTCACGTTTTCCCTGTGACTGCGTGGGTTTCCTCCGGGTGCTCCGGTTTCCTCCTACAAGTCCTGAAAGACGTGCTTGGTAGGTAATTTGGACATTCTGAATTCTCTCTCCGTGCACCCGAACAGGCGCCGGAATGTGGCGACTAGGGGCTTTTCACAGTAACTTCATTGCAATGTTAATGTAAGCCTACTTGTGACAATAAAGATTATTATTACTGTTATATTAGACTAAAATTGGGCAATTCTAGAAATACAAAGCAGGTCGGTCAGCATCTGAAAAAGCAAAGATATAAATAAGACTTTAGCAGGATTGGTAAATCACCCCCAACCAAAACGGTAAACCATCCCTCCCTTTTAGATGCTGACAGGGTCGATATGCGTTTCAAACTGTTTCCATTTTTCTTTGAGATTTTCAGCATTTGCAATTTCTCTTTGATATAAAAGCCATTGATATAATACATGCAATGAAGGAAAATCTCTTTATGCAAAAATGCACGTCTTCAAGCACTGGATTAAGAAGAGCAGAAATTAATTTGTGAACACATTAATGCATTGCCTTTGTGACCTACTGCCATTGACTGATTTTCATTAGAGTGGGCCATCTCTTGACGTAATGCTCCACACTTCACTGAAGTAACTCTAATCTGGTATTAAAATATAAAGCAATAACAAATATAAATAAAATGTAAATAAAACAATAACAAAAATAATAATATTTGGAATGCCTTCTCATTTTCAAGCACTGTTATTTGCTGTGGGCACGCAATATAGTCACAAATTCTGGTGCACAGTGGAATGAGGTGGTTACAAATACCAAGAATAATGTCATTCAGACAAGAATTTTCAGTAATCTGCCAAGATTTACCATAACTTGGTTCATCTCAACATGCTCTTACTCGTACTAATAATCCAAACGACCTCCACAACTTTACTAATCTTTGCTGGGTTGTATTAACCTCTCCTCTAATTTTGCGTGGAACCAACTTTGGGTTGTTGTGAAAGTATCTGTGAATGTTACTGTTTCTGCTAAGTGTGGTCATTATTCTATCAGGCAATTGCAATGCTGTTGGATCCTGCCCGAAACTGACACACCTGAACATTGCATTGGGGTCATCTACAGTCTACCTCTCTTCACCCTCTAATTCTCCGCTGCGGGCAATCTGTTTTCCAGATTAGTAACAGGCTGTTGAAAATAATCCCTGGTGTCACAAAGTTATAAAAAAATATATTTTAAAAAATGTTTTCAAAACGGGGCCCGAACTAGCAACAGGCAATGAAATGAAAATAAAAATCGCTTATTGTCACAAGTAGGCTTCAATGAAGTTACTGTGAAAAGCCCCGAGTCACCACATTCCGGCGCCTCTTCGGGGAGGCTGGTACAGGAATTGAACCGTGCTGCTGGCCTGCCTTGGTCTGCTTTAAAAGCCAGCGATTTAGCCCAGTGTGCAAAATGCTGGCAATAGACAACTGCATAGCCAGCATCTGGAATTTATAAAGTTCACCATTTATGCATAACGTCGGTTCCTCCGAAGGAAAGCCATTTGGAACTGTTTCTGTTTTATTTGTAATACATTGTCACGTGACTCATGACAATAGAGTAAGCTATGCAAATGACTGGTTGTCCTCGGCCCAACTAACTTCAGACACTTCATCAATGATCTTCTCTTGCTTCATGCAGAAATACATAACTGGTGTCCTCTGGCAATGACAAAACGCGAGGTAGTCATCCACACAAACTACAAAGACTGTTTGTTTCCCCAAGACAGCGTATCAATAATCATCTCCCCAAGGACAGTGGAACAAGCTGGCAAAGGAAACAGGCACAGTCCCCGTCGCTGGAAATCTTCAAGACCCATTTTTAGATTATTTCCATTTAAACGTTTTCATTATCAGGACTACCATTTCAGCAGGTCGTGCTTAGTTTAGCTAGCGTTACCCAGATAAATGTTCATGGAATAGAGATATTTGTCTGTGATATTAACACAATTAAAGCAGAAGCATAAGGTCAGAAGTGGGGATGTTCACTGATGATTGCACAATGTTCAGCATCATTTACGACTCCGTGGACACAGGCCATGGCCATATGAAGATAGATCTGGACAGCATTCAGGCTTGAGTTGATAAGTGCAACAATTACACCACACAAGTGCCAGGCAATGACCCTCTGCAATAAGAGAGAATCTAATCATTTTGCCTTGAAATTCACTGGTGTTACCATCGCTGAATTCCCCTTTATTAATATTGTGGGGCTTACCATTGACCAAAAATCAAACTGGACCAGCCACAGAAATACTGTAGCTACAAGAACAGGTCAGAGGCTGGGAAACCAGAGGTGGTTAACTCATCTCCTGACTCCCTGAAGCCTGCCCACCACCTGCAAGGCACAGATCAGGAATGTGGTGGAATACTTTCCGCTTGTCTGGATGAATGTGGCTTCATCAAACACCAGTTCAGCACTATTCAGGGCAAAACAGTCTGCTTGATTGGCACCCCATCCACCAGCTTAAATATTCACTCCCTCCACCACTGATGCACAGTGCCAGGGATATGTGCCATCTACAAGATGCACTGCAGCAACTTACCATGGGTCCTTCGACACGTTTTCCAAACCCATGGATCTTCATCACTTAGAAAGACACCTGATGAAGGAGCTGTGCTCCGAAAGCTAGTGATTCGAAACAAACCTGGTGTTGTAAGACCTCTTACTTGGAAAGAGAGGGCAGCAGACACGTGGTAACACCATCACCTGCAAGTGGCCTTTGGAGCCAGATACCTTCCTGGGAATTTGAAACTTTTCACCATTCTGACACTGTCATTGGATCAAAATACTGTTACTCCATTCCGAGCAGTGCTAAGGGAGCACTTGCACCACATGGACAGCAGCGGTTCCACATGGGGCTCAACACCACTTTCTCAAGGGGCAATTAGAGATGGGCAACAAATTCTGGTCTTGCCAACGACGCCCACATCCCATTAGAAACATGTTTTGAACACCTCAAAGATGAAACTTCTTAGCGTTCTTCTGCTCACGCGCTGCAACATTGATGAAAGTTGTCTAATTATTGCAAGCAATTGGACTTTCTGCCAAGCATCTGCCGAAACCTCTGGACAGAAAGAAAGTCTTGCATCTATGTAGCACCCTTCATTACTTCAGGAGGTCTCATTATACAGCTGATGAAGTGTCTTTGAAGTGTAGCTACTGCTGTAATGTAGGAAACACTACATTTGTGCAGGTAAGTTGCCACAAACATGACTGGATATTTTTTTTCAGTGATGTTGTTTGTGGTATCAATATTGGCTAGGATACCAGACAGTACTCTCTGGTCTTCTCTGAAATAGTGCCTTTGGGTCTTTTACATCCACTTGGGGAGGTAAATGAAGCTTTGTTCAACATCTCCTCTAAAATCCAGAAAAAATCCTGAGGAAGGGCGATCCCAGATTGTAAGGGCTTTCCCATAGAAAACGTCCATGGTTTTTCACAGGAAACTGCACTGAAAAGTCTGATAGTAATTATATTCATGCTATTACGGCCTTTAAGGTGTGTCTTTGTCAGCCCTATTCTATTATGGCCCTTACGCTGCAAAGGAGAAGGTAGCCCGCAACCAGGTTACCTGGAAGAGAGACACCAACCTCAAGAACTTTGAGTTCATGTGAGGAGGAAGCTTAGCAGCCAGTCCAGGTACATCCACTTGGCAGGAAGTAGTGAGTGAATTAGAGAGGCTCACTGGGTGAAGCGCCAAGCTCTGGCACGTTTGGATCTGGGAATTGAGAGTTCCATTCTTTCATGCATGATAGAGAAATTATTTCCTCAGCTGAGGGGGTGTTGGAAACCAATAGATCTCAGGGGCTGCATCCTTAAGAGAGCAATGATTTGAGAACACTGCTCTCATGTGCAGGCGGTGAAGGTGGTTTTATTACATATGGCTGAGATGATGGTAAGGCGAGGCGATCCCACCACATGGATCTACACCATATTCCAGTCATGTGGCATGTAAAACACTCTGAAAACAGGAACAATCCAAGCAATGTCTTAGGTGGTGATGCATCAGGTGGATATTCTACCGACACGAATTGCTTCCAAAGTGAGAGCATTGCTTTAATAGGTGTTTTGAGGGTTGGCTCATATAGATACCAGTACTTGGATTGGATTTGTTGGATTGGAGTGGAATTGTTTATGGCCCTCACGCTGAAAAGGAGAAGATAGCTCACAACCAGGTTACCTGCAAGAGAAAAACTTATGTCAAGAGCTTTGAGTTTATGTAAGGAAGAAGCTTGACTGGGACGAGTTGGTCTCTATTGATACCAATGGGTAGCATATCTGAGGTTGTGCCCTGCAGGAAGATGCAGGATGCTACTGTGAAATTAGTGATAGTCCAGCCACTTCTTTATGTACAATGTCAGTATCTGAGGAAGCTTCAAACCTGGACCAAGAGAATGGCAAGCAGGAGCAACTTCATTGAGGCAAGAATCGTCCCATTTGTTAAATCCTGATAAATCTTCAAAGCCATCAATCTCCATAACTTTTACCATCTGTTATAACCCGCACAAGACCTACAGGGACAGACCAGTTAGCCTCCCCATGTGCCTCGTAGAATATGAGAGCCCCGCTGAGGGGCTGGGCCCAACAGCGGAGTAATGGGCTTTAGCATAAGATGCGCCCCAGATGGGAGCCTAGTATGGGTAGTCCCGCTGGAACTTGGTGTGCACTGTGTATATAGTTACGTTATAATAAAATACATTTCTTTATTCTTCTCGTTGTGAACTTCTCTGGGGCCGCTAAATCATCCATGGAGCATGTTGTCAGAATTAGTAGATTGTCAGTTAGAACAAGTTAGTTGACACGACAGGTGAATATTGTGGTTAGGAATAGCCCCAGTTAGATTGCAGGAAATTCTTGGAACCTGTTGTTGACTTTTCTTCTGGAAAATAAGAATTATTTGACCACATGGAGCATTTAGAATTCATTATATTGATACTTGCAACTTAGTAAACTTGGACACCGACACATGAGTATTAAGGTTGCCAACTGGGATTAAGTGTATTCCTGGAGGTTTCATCACATGACTTGCCCCCACACTCCAGCCATGAATCGGTCAATGGTTCTGCAGTTCTGTTTCATAACCTTAATTCACTGAAAGCACTCAGTGAGCTGTTGCTTGTTCCTTTTCCTGGCTTATTCAGGCTGTATTGCTCCATCTCTTTGTCTTCCTGTACACACTCACCTTAGTGTGGGGATGAAGGACCACGTCCATCATATACCTAACCTTCAGCATTCCCTCCGACGTTAGGCAGTAACAACTCTTTCTTCAGTGATATTGTCCAATCATTGTTGGACTGCCACTTTGTTCTAAAATTCCCCCCGAACTGGTGCTGCCCTGCATTCCTTCCGGGACCACTCGAGCCCCACTTTTCCAGATATGTGGAATGCAGCATCCCTCAGAGAGCTCCGTCGGCACAGAACAGAATCAGGCACGCACCTTTTTTAAGGCACTAGCTGCTGTAAGGTAAGTTTAGATGTCCAGTTTGAATATTAGTGAATGGGTGAGTGGATGAATGTACGAATTGGCGTGGTGGTACGGTGGGTGAGATAGGTGGGTTAGTTAGGTAGTGTGTGTGTGCAGTGGATAAATGTGTAGGATGGTTCGGTGGGTGAGGTCAGGAACTGGGTCGGTGGGAAGGGTGGGCAGTGGGAAAGAGGTAAATGGGGTTTGTTAGCTCGGGGATGTAGTTGGATGATCAGGGTGTAGTCAGGTGGTCAACAGGGTAGGCGGGTGGTTGAAAGCATAGTCGGAGGATCAAAGGTTGTTGAGGGGTCAGAGGGTAGTCAGGGGTAGGTCGGTGTGACTAACTGGCGGTCAATGTGACTGATGGGGGCATGTCAGTTGTGTAGTTATCCATGTGTTACACTAGGATTTAATCTGTCTAACATTTCCTGAGTAGCTAGTCAGGTAACTACTGTAGAACTGTCCCAAGTCGCCAGCTCCAGCTCAGAGTCAGACTCATCGGAGGAGGGTCCTGGGGAACAGGAAAATTGCCCATCGGAAGTTAAAACTTTCTGGGTAATTCACTTGGAGTTTCGTGTAAGAGGGCATCTCAGTTGAACGTCCGGTCTCCAATGATCTGAAGTCCAGAAGATTTGGGCCATTGTGTTGGATGCAGCCAGCTGCGAGGACCTCAGACACATTTGTTGGTTAACAATGCAAAGATCCACCAGTTTTATTCAGACAATCTTCAAATTACCCATGTTCTCCTCTGTTAAAATTCTTGCAGTCACCTGGGTCTCATTATCTCTGTCCTCACAATCTTATCAGATACTACACCCAGTGTCACTGGGAACATGGATGGGAACTTGGTTGGGGAACATGCTCTGGGGACCCGGGTTCAAATCTCACCATTTGGAATTGGAGTTCAGTTGACAAATCTGGGATACAAAGCTTGCCTTAGTAATGGTGACGATGAAACTATCATCAATGGTGCAAAAACCCATCTACACCTCCTGCTGCCTGGGGAAAGCGGGCAGCATAATCAAGGATCCCTCCCACCCAGCTTACTCACTTTTCCAACTTCTTCCATCGGGCAGGAGATACAGAAGTCTGAGAACACGCACGAACAGACTCAAAAACAGCTTCTTCCCCACCGTCACCAGACTCCTAAATGACTCTCTTATGGACTGACCTCATTAACACTACACCCTGTATGCTTCATCCGATGCCAGTGCTTATGTAGTTATATTGTATACCGTGTGTTGCCCTATTATGTATTTTCTTTTATTCCCTTTTCTTCCCATGTACTGAATGATCCATTGAGCTGCTCGCAGAAAAATACTTTTCACTGTACCTCGGTACACGTGACAATAAACAAATCCAATCCAATCCAATCCAACCCATCAGGTTCACTAATGTCCTTGAGGGAAGGAAATCTGCTGTCCTTAACAGCAATATGGTTGACTCTTAACTCCCCTCTCAGTTCAAGGGCAATTAGGGATGGGTAAGAAATGCTGGCCTTGCCAGCGATGCCCACGTCTGCTGACCGGAAAAATCGCCACCCTGTTCACAGGTGCAAGTGGGACACCAGGGACATGAAAATCATCCTGAGTGAATAAAGTACATTTAAAAGTCCAATAAGAACCAGGCTGTATAACTGGGAATGAACATGCATCCATACTGCCCTGTGTTACCAAGGGATAATAGGCGGAGGGGAGGCAGTGGCTTAGTGGTACTGTCACTGGACTAGTAATCCAGAGACCTAGGGTAATTCTCTGGGGACCCAGGTTCAAACCCCACCATGGCAGATGGTGAAATTTGAATTAAATAAAAATCTAATGGTGGCCATGAAACCATTGCCCATTGTGATAGAAAATCCATCTGGTTCCTTCCTTGAGGGAAGGAAATCTTTCCTCCTTGCCTGCATGTAACTCCAGATTCACAGCAATGTGATTGACTCTTAAATCCTCAGGGATGGGCAATATATGCCGGCCATGCCATCCACATCCTATAAATTAGGGAAGGAAGGACAATGGCAAGTGGAAAATCGTGATGGGTAACTATACAGATTGAACGGATATTAAGACAACAATTGTTCAAATCCAATAGATTTGAGAGGACTAAAATGAATATGCAAATCTGGAATGGGAATCATAGATCATAGAATTTACAGTGCAGAAGGAGGCCATTCGGCCCATCAAGTCTGCATCCTGGAAAGAGCACCCTACCCAAGGTTAACACATCCTCATAACCCAGTAACCCAACGCTAAGGGCAATTTTTGGACACTGAGGGCAATTTATCATGTCCAATCCACCTAACCGGCACATCTTTGGACTGTGGGAGGAAACCGGAGCACCCGGAGGAAACCCACGCACGCACGGGGAGGATGTGCAGACTCCGCACAGACAGTGACCCAAGCCGGAATCGAACCTGGGACCCTGGAGCTGTGAAGCGATTGTGCTATCCACAACGCTACCGTGCTGCCCTATATAACACAAAATATAGATATAGAACAGTACAGCCCCTTCGGCCCTCGATGTTGTGCCGAGCAATGATCACCCTACTCAAACCCACCATATACCCAACAACCCCCCAAACCTTACTTTTTAGGATACTACGGGCAATTTTTAGCATGGTCAATCCACCTAACCCACACATCTTTGGACTGTGGGAGGAAACCGGAGCACCCGGAGGAAACCCACGCACACACGGGGAGGACGTGCAGACTCCACACAGACAGTGACCCAGCCGGGAATTTGAACCTGGGACCCTGGAGCTGTGAAGCATTTATGCTAACCACCATGCTATAATACAAGAGCCTCAAACTGCAAGCCAACAAAGTGGAAGTAAAATAAGAGTAAGAGAAACAACAGTTGACAAATAATGTGTAAGTGAGTAATGAATCATTTCATGGTTTGAAATCCACCTATTGTAAGCACTATAATGCTAAATGATGTGTCGGAAAAATACATTGTGTGCAATCTGCCAGAAATGGAGGAAGTAAGAAATTAAGATACCAGAGTAATCATGAACAATTGCTTAATGTGGGGCTCTAAAAATGCCTCCACTCTCGACCTCACTAGTAACGTTAACTTATTTATTTCAGCTTTGTTACATCTTTAACCCACTTATTTTCTTCCCACTATTCAATGCTGCAGATCTCGGGATAAAATAATTCTTCATCTAAAACTCAACATTAATGACTAGTCTGAATCACTCATGCAGATTTGAAGATTAGATCAGCCATGATCTCACTAAGCTGGAGAAAATCAGAGGGGCTGAATGGCCTACTTCTGCTCTTAATGTTCCCAGAGAAAAAAATGCCCTTCTTAGGCTTTGAAGTTACGCGATTGGAATATTGTGGGGCTGTTAGGGCTGTTAGGGCTATCAGGAGCTAGTTTAGCATAGTGGGCTAAATAGGTGGCTTGCAATGCAGAACAAGGCAGCAGCATGGGTTCAATTCCCGTACTGGCCTCCCCGAACAGGCGCCGGAATGTGCCGACTAGGGGCTTTTCACAGTAACTTCATTGAAGCCTGCTCGTGGCAATAAGCGATTATTATTATATTGATGTTTCACCAAAATAAACTGGTTAATACAGGGTTAGCAATGAGAGAGATCGTGTTCAACAGCAAATGCCAATGATTATAAATCAGAAAAGTAATGATGTAAAATAACCAGGGTAATTTTCGTTAAAAACTGTACATTTGTCACTGGCACCTTCAAGTGTAAATATAGTGTAAACTGTTAAGTAAATACTACAGTAAAAGTGCAACAAATGTGGATGAGTCCGTTGACAAAGCCATTGGTTTTCAATCGACGACGTGCAGATGTGAGCCACAGAGAATGTGGTTCGGCTGGTAATGAAATGTATAAAAAAAGAAAACGTAATGAACTTGACAGTTTTAAAAGGAAATAAAAAATTGCATAACATGGTGAAAATCTGTTGGGTCTCAAACCAAAGCTTGGTCTATGAAGGTCATGAGCTGGTTACATGATAAACACCGATCGCGCATCAGGAAAAATCTGTGGGAAGGGAGAGGACATTTCCAATGCATGCTACTTCCCTAAATTAAAAAAAAAATCAAACAGCTGCTGTTTCTCTTACCCACATAACCAAATAGCATGTTCTGCAGTTGGTGTCGCAAGAAAGAGTGTTGTCCATGAATTGTTGAAAGTTTCTCTGATGCTAATGATAAAACCCAGTCCTAGGATTCGTGCAGGTGCAACTTTACACTGCAAGATTTCTGGTGGATTGTTTTACTTTCCAATTTGCTTGATAACTTGAGGTAACAAAATAGGTTTTAGTGGCCGATTGAAGTATTTGATGTGTTTTAGGACTTTTCCAGGAAATGTAAATCTTTTGAACCTTACAAAGAAGAGGCTTGCATTAATTTAATATTTCTGTAAGGTACCTGTCACCAATCCACCATAAGTTTGCACTCCCGGGAGTTAGTAGCAGGAGTCATTATGTGCTAAGCGGCATTAAAAGGTGCGAGATGATTGGAATAGAGTGTGTAGCTAGACAATTATTTATACTTCCAATATATGTTCCTACAATGGGAGTGGCAGTGAATAGGGGATGAGGGATGTTGCTCAGTGGGGGTGAATAGATTGTTGGATGTTATTACACAGTGGGTATTTGGTGTTGATGTTCATTTGCAAAGAGATGCAATGGATGGTGAAGATGGGTGGGGTGGAATTTAGCGCAAGGGAGGTCAGGTATTGAAGCTTCTACTCGTTATGGAAAAGAGAAGATTGCTGCTGTTTTTTAGTGGTGGGTGGAGGGAGGGGTGTGGGATGTTGGTGATGGAGGCTGGGCAGAGTGTTTAGTTGGGGGTAAGGGTTACTCATGGGGCGGGGGTGTTACAGGATAGGTTGGGTCGCCTCTTGCCTGGTACCTGGACTATAGGGGTTAAGTTACAAGGAGAGATTACACAAATTAGGCCTGTTTTCGAGGGAACTTAGAAGGTTAAGGGGTGATCTGATCAAGATGCTAACAGGAAAAGACAGGGTAGATAAAGATAAACTATTTCCACTGGTTGGAGATTCTAAAACTTGGGGGCATAGTCAAAAAATTAGGACCAGACCATTCAGGAGAGGTACCACTCCAAAGCCATGACCACTACCATCTAGAAGGACAAGAGCAGCAGATACCTGGGAACTCCACCACCTGGAGGTTCTCCTCCAAGTCACTCATCACCTTGACTTGGAAATATATTTTGTTCCTTCACTGTCGCTGGGGCAAAATCCTGGAATTCCCTCCCTAACAGCGCAGTGGGTGTACCTACACCACAGGGACTGCAGTGGTTCAAGAAGGGAACTCACCACCACCTTCTGAAGGGCAACTAGGGATGGACAATAAATGCTGACCTAACCAGCAATGCCCACATCTCATAAATGAATTTTTTTAAAAACTCCTTCACTCAAAGGGTGATAGAGGTTTGGAACTCTCTCCCACGAACAGCAGTTGAAGTTAGAACAATTGTTAATTTTAAATCTGAGATAGATTTTTGTTCATCAAAGATATTAAGAGATGGGCCAAAATGGTATGAAATGAAAAAATGAAAATCGCTTGTTGTCACAAGTAGGCTTCAAATGACGTTACAGTGGTGTTAGGCCAAAGATCAGCTATGATTTCATTGAATGGCGCAACATGCTCGAGGGGCTGAATGGCCTACTCCTGTTCTTATGTTCCTATATGGGATGGTTGAGTGGACCTTTTCATTTTCCAATGGCTATAAAAGATTGAAGGAACTTAATAAACAGGAGCAGAAGCAGACCATTTAGGCCCTTGACCAAAGGATATAGACCGGGATTCTCCGACCCTGCGCCGAGTCAGAGAATCCCCGGGGGACACGAAATTCACGCCCCGCCACCGGCTTCCCGATTCTCCCCCGCCGATTTTCGGGCGCCGCAGGATTCCCGCTGCGCCGGTCCGAGGCCGTTGAAAGTCCCCCCCCCCCCCCCCCGCCGATTTTCCAGGCCCCAACGGGCCGAGTGGCCGCCGGGTTCGGCCGAGTCCCACCAGCGTGGGTTACTCAGGTCCCACACGGCGGGACGTGGAAGGTGTGTCTGCAGGGACTGGCCTGAAGGGGGCGTGGCATGGAGGGATCTGACCCCTGTAAGGGAGGGGGGCCCACGGTGGCCTGGCCCGCGATCGGGGCCTGCTGAACGGTGGGCGGGCTGGTTCCACGGGAGCCTATGTTCCTCCACCATATTGCCCGGGGACCGGCACGGAGAAGATAACCCTCGCGCATGTGCGGGATCACGCCGGCCGTTCGCGCATGCGCGAATTCGCGACATCCGTTCCCCGCCGATGGAGCTGTGGGGACCACTCTGGCACCGATGTATGCCCCTAGGAAGGGGAGCATTCCTTATTATCGGGGACCGTTGACGCCAGAGTGGTTGGCGCCGCTTTTCACGCCAGCGTGGGGATATAGCCCCATTATTGAAGAATCCCACCCACTGTGTCAAAGCCAGTGGATAGAGTCAAGGTACAGATTGACCATGATCTCATTGAATGATGGGCCGGCTCAATGGGGTAAATGACATACTCTTGTTCCTAACAGGAGCCTCACAAAATCAGATCTTTAATGCACAAACACTGATCATGTGACCAATATTTACAAAATATTGTAGCGCTGTTTGTGTCTTAGATCAACAATGTGCTGCCAGGGTGGAAGAGAGAATTGGGTGTTATGTGATACTGGGAACCATAGATGTTGTCAGACTTCCCTATTGAGGCGAGTGTGAAGTGGTGCCACTTAAATATATTTACTTTGAATAGGTTTATGCCAGAGACCTATTCAGTTCTCTAGTCTGCATTTCAGCACATTAATTGTGAAAGTATAGATGCCAAACAAGGAGAACAGGCAGATTTACAAAAAAAATCTCGATTTTTAGTGCCATATTTGCGAACAGTTTCACAGATGCCTTGGCACCATATCGTTCTCTCTCCAGGTATGTTAGATTTCAAATTCTGGCACATTTCAATTATTTTCAGTTTGATTAAAACAGGAGCTAATGAGCATGGGAACAGAAATAGGCCATTTAGCCGCTTGAGTTTCTTCATCCATTCAATGAGATCATGGCTATTCTGCGACCTGCCCACATATCCTCCATTAAAACCTTCAGAAAACAACAACTTTTCAATCTCAGATGTAATTTTCTTCATTCTATATAATCCCTCAGCCTTCAGTTTGGTCTCTCTCCCTCTTTCAATTGAAACGCTCTGACTACTTTTCCCTGCTGGATTTTCCCGTCCACGCTATAAGTGCAATAATCGGAGCTTTTCCCACTGGTGGCAATGGGGTCGAAATGTTGGATCATCTGCTACACTCCCCGACAATTATGCACTCATGAGAAAATATCGGATTGTGGGCGGATGGCCTCTGATTCGCCTGCCCCGCCGTGAGCTCACTGGGATATCACTCAGGGCACTGTATTTATAGAGATGTCGCACTACAAGACTACTTCACTGAAGACACGGCCCTGAAAGGCAAGAAGGTGGCAGTCCCCAAGTACATTGACCCCTCCATGGGCCACCTACTGGATGCTGTGGAGATTCGCTATGATGTCCTTTACCCCTGCTCTGGCTGCAGAGGGTCCATCAACAACATCACTCTGGTTTGGAAGGCACTGGCAGAGGTGATCAATGCCAATGTTGCAAAGAGGGGTTCAGTGATCCAACATAGAAAGAGGATGAATTATCTCATCCATCAGGCCAGGGTAAGTCAATCACTTGAAAACTCTCAACTTGCATGCTCACAGCCCGTCAGACATTCAATGGCATCTAACAGACTGCCAGTTTAACGGACCTCACGACTCACTCTTTCACACGCATCTTCACATCTCCATCTGGCCTCATACCCTCTAGAGAGGTCCTCCTCCCATCCATGGCTCCACTCAGCACCCAAACACGCCAAGCATCCTTATCATCTGCCCTGGCATGCGTCCTGTTCACACTCTCCCCATTTGTCTTTGTATGGGACAAGCTTGCCCACGGTCGGAGGGAGAGTCCCGACCGGGGACTGGAGTGGCAGAGATCAAAGTCCTCACTCTCTATGAGAACTGAGCTATCACGCTGACCGGAGAGGGTGTGGTCTGTGTGAGATCAGCGATATTCACCCAAGTGAGGATCCCGCACCAGCTCATCCGTTAGGCAACCATATTGTGAGTGCAGTGACTGTTTATTGAGTTGCTTGCCACGCACTAATCATCGATACTTTCTTTCATAGGAACCTCTGGCAAGCACCTGAGGCCCTCAACCAACCAGGCCCCCAGTTTGAGCCCCAGCCACAGCTGAGAAGAGAAGCCTGAGGACGGCACCGTTAAAGACCCATTCCAGCACTCACCCACACTCTCCACCAGTGCAGAGACAAACACATTGGCAGGCTCTAGCTGTGGAGCAGGCTCGGGGTCAGAATCTGGTGAACACAGCACACAATCTGGTTCACAATAGATGGGTGCAGGGACATCACGGTAGCCAGTGCTTGGAGGACTACTGGAGGCTAGGATCCCGGTCTGATGGTGAGCTTCCGGACCCAGTTCTAACTTAGTTGTTGGAGCTTCAGAGACAGACTGGGGACTATCAGGAAGGGCTGTCAGCTATTTTGCACAGATTACACAGACGTTGGATGAGTCCATCTGCATCCAGTCAGCGATTATACCACCAGCATGGAGGGAGGCTTTGGTCCAGGAGCTGCATTGCATCAGTGAAGACACTGATCGTATCCACAGAGGCTGTGCAAGGGAGGGATCAGGGCAACTTGATCTTACTCCTGCTTACCCTTCTCCTCACAGAGTCAGTCAGGAGATCTTGGGCACCCATAGAGAGGGCGGCCAGAATCTATAAATCCGGGACCATCCGCTCGGCTGACTTTGAGAGAATTCAGCCAATCTCAATCTCCTCTTCCTGTGACCCCATCACCTCCAGCTCCACAGGCCGAGGAGGGTGCACCTGCCCCACCACAGGAGGCCCAAAGTAGCCTGGGGCCCTCCAGGTCCCGGCCCTCCAGAGGACCCCTGCCAAAGTCAAGAACAAAGAACAAAGAAAATTACAGCACAGGAACAGGCCCTTCGGCCCTCCCAGCCTGCGCCTATTTTCCAAGGTCTACTTCCCTCTGTTTCCCGCCCGTTCATATATCTGTCCGGCTGCATCTTAAATGATGCTATCGTGCCCGCCTCTACCACCTCCACTGGCAAAGCGTTCCAGGCACCCACCACCCTCTGCGTGAAAAACTTTCCACGCACATCTCCCTTAAACTTTCCCCCTCTCACCTTGAAATCATGACCCTTTGTAATTGACACCCCCACTCTTAGAAAAAGCTTGTTGCTATCCACCCTGTCCATACCTCTCATAATTTTGTAGACCTCAATCAGATCCCCCCTCAACCTCCGTCTTTCCAACGAAAACAATCCTAATCTACTCACCCTTTCTTCTTAGCTAGCACCCTCCATACCAGGCAGCATCCTGGTGAACCTCCTCTGCACCCTCTCCAAAGCATCCACATCCTACTGGTAATGTGGCTTCACAGTCAACAGGGTATAGCAGTCAGCAGGCTGCCCCCACCTCAGCTGCGGATGTTGGGGGTGAATCAAGACATTGCAGTAGGATTAGGAAAATTATGAAATACTAGGAGCACAATGGTGGCACACATGTTAACCACATGTTGTATACTTTGCACTACTGTGACGAGCATACCACCTAGTTCACAACTTCTGTGTATGCCTCCTCTTTATGATCACCTGTGTTGTTGACCATCAGGTGTGACACAAGAGCTCCCTAAATAACTTATTGCAGAAGTTGAAACCAGGTGCCCAGGCCGATGTTAAGGGCAGCACGGTGGCACAGTGGCTAACACTGCTGCTTCACAGCGCCAAGGATCCGGGTACAATTCCAACCTCGAGCAACTGTCTGTGTGGAGTTTACACATTCTCCCGTGTCTGGTTTCCTCCGGGTGCTCTGGATTCCTCCCACGGTCTAAAGATGCGCAGGTTAGATGGATTGGCCATGATAAATTGCCCCTTATTGTTGAAAGGTTAGGTGGGGTTACGGGAGTGGAGGGGGATTGGGCCTAGGTAGGGTGTTCTTTCAGAGGGTCAGTGCAGACTCGATGGGCCAAATGGTCTCCTTCTATGATTCCACATGACCACAGTCTGTGTACATTCATATGATTTCCAATATCAATGATGCTTTGTTCTTAATGTCAAGTCTGTTCATGTGAGGAACCTTGTTCACATGATGTGCTTCTTGATGTATTCTTTATTCATTCCTTTTAAGATTGAGGCTATGCTGTTCACCTGTCTGACCTGCATTATTGTAAGGTGAAGGTGTTGCGTCCACCAAGATGTGTCCAAATGCATGGAGAATGATCATAGATCCTCACACTTCATTTACTTACTGACATCTGGCTGGAGTCCCTATCAATGAGACCTGGCTCACATATACCCTTGCTGAGGTCATTGATGATTAATACAAACGGTCATGTGGTGTGATCAAAGGAGACTTGGAGTATACTCTGGAAACATGTATGGAGCATGCTCTGGAAACATGTATGGAGCATGCTCTGGAATGCTATGGTAGTTTTTGACACTTTTGAATACCAGTGGGATGCAACCCAGAATGTAATAAATTTTTATCATCAAACAAGCATTATCTTGAGTGCTCCATGGTATCTTTGCATTTGCAGCTGGCGAGGGCTGGTCAGGAGGGCAGACTGACTGTGAATCTTTCGATCCTTAGATGCTCTGAATCCATGGAAAGGTCAGGATGAATGCACTCCCGCATCCCTAACTGAGAGTGACAGATGTCAATGTGATAGAGGAAAAGTAGAGGGGGGAGGGGGCAAAGGACGAGGTGATGTCAAAACGGAGTTGGACCTGTGTAACATCCCTTGCTGCCTCAGCCCAAATTAAAATGAAATGAATGAAAATCGCTTATTGTCACGAGTAGGCGTCAATGAAGTTACTGTGAAAAGCCCCTAGTCGCCACATTCCGGTGCCTGTTCGGGAAGGCTGGTACGGGAATCGAACTGTGCCACTGGCCTGCCTTGGTCTGCTTTAAAAGCCAGCGATTTAGCACAGTGAGCTAAACCAGCCCCTGTGAGCTCTCTATTACACCATTGAGGTGGCACAGAAACATTGTGCTACTTTGGTCGATGAATCTCCTTGAGGGGCTTTGACAGACTGAAGGTATACAGCTACAATGGCACTGAGGATTGTGTAGCTACTCCTGCCTCTACTAGGCTTCCGTGGTGACTGCAATGCTGCTGAGATGTTACCAGAGGCTGTGCATTCTGACATCTGATAACAGAATGCCCTTGTCCAGGCTGGACCTCCTATCAACAGGGACACATGTTACTCACCCTTCATCATCCTTCAAAGGACCAACACAATGGTTGGCAAATGGTTCAGAATTCATTCTCAGATTGGAGTGTGTGATTGCAAGGAGAGGGTTAGGAATGTTGGTATTTATGTGGGCCCATGTGAAAAGACATTTGCCCCACAGGATGCGGATGACTACTTGCCAGCCCCCTCTTGGAATCTGGAGGCTATGAGGGCCTGAAGTGCATGTCTACCTCATCTGGCCTTTGCTATAGCCTCTTACCCTTCAGCCTCAGCTTTCTCGAAGTCTTTGCACTCATCCCCTTCAATGTCCTCATCGGAGAAGAAGTGCAGCCCCTTCATGGCACGGCCACGCCCCCCCCAACCCCTTTGAGCACCAGGTGGGGAAATCTGCAGCAGATGGTGATGGTCCAGGAGACCCTCTGGGGAATGCACTGGAGTGCTTTACCAGATATGTTCGAACCAAGTCTTCATTGTGACATGTTTGTGTAGTGATATGAGCATTGTGTACTTTCTCTCTGTAGTTTTTTGTGGTTGCCGCATGGTCACCATCAGCCAGGTCCTTTGTGGATATCCTTTGTCACCGAGGAGCCAACCCTGAATTCTGTTTGGTCTACTGACAATCTGTAATCTACTCAAGATGTTTGAGTTATGGTTGCTTCCCGGGAATCTCACACACACAGACCAGCTGAATATTGAGTGAGTGGAATCCTTTCCTGCTTATGTATTGGAGTGACTGGGAGCTTTGATAGTCACATGAGTGCCGTCAATAGCACTCTGCACATGTGGGAATTCAGCAATCTCAGCAAAGCTGCCCTCGCCTGCCTCTTAATCTCGTAAAGTGCACATAATTGTGGGTCTTCAAAATACAGGGTGTCTGTGTCCTCGTTCATGCATTGGTGACACCGTGTCTCACTCATCTGCAGATAAGAAACGCAAGGACTGTACACCCTTGGTCTTGAGCAACATCTAAGCTCCACGATTCTGGGGGCCTTGCTGCCCCGTGCTTTTGAGAGTTTAGCTATTTTCCGTTCCAGCCCACTTTGACACCTGCCTGAGGCGGGAGTGGAAAATCTTGTCCATAAATTATGTTGCTGCATCATTGAGGGTTCAAATCCCACCTCTGGCTCGTTATGAAAGTGAATGCACTAAATCTTAAATGACAATAACAGTTTTGTGACTGTTGTAAAATGCCAAAAGGATCACTAGTTTATTCGAGGAAAGGGAGCCTTCGAGCCTTGTGATGTCATACATGTAAATCCTGACACAGACATAATGGCAACGTGGTCTGATTTGGCCTTGTAAGTCAACAACTGCTTCCTGCATCAGTGCCCTGCTCCCCAGCCTATTTGGCTCCATCTGTATTCGATCATCCTGTTTCTTCTTCCTTGTTTTCAGTTCCACCCATTTTGCTATCGTCTATGAATTTGAAGAGTATTGCTTTGGTCCCCACTTCTAAACTATTTACAGATAATGGCAGCAAGATTGGCCGCAGCACTGATCCCTGAGTTCCCTCAAATTGTCACCTCCTCCCGTGCTGTGACTATTGCTTCCTGTGTATGAGCCAATTTTCCTTCTAAGCTTGTGATTAATCAGCTGTATGGGACTACCTGATAGAGGACATACTGGCTTATTGAGACTAGAACTACATTTAAATATTCTAGTTAGATAAAAACAACTTTTAAAATTTTACAGCAAGACATCCAACAGAAAGGACTTCCATTTGTGTAGCAATCTTAATGGAGTAAACCATCCCGAGGCTCTTCTCAGGAGCATTGCGAACAAAGTTTTACATTTAACTGCAAGAGGGGATATTAAAGCGTTAGGTTTTAACAAGCATGGAATGGGGGTGGCAGAGATTGAGAGGCTCAGGGGTTTATGGAGGAAACTCCGAGGACCTCGGGTCTCGACAGCTGGAGTCACGGCTGCCAGTGGTGAACATAGAACATTACGGCACAGTACAGGCCCTTCGGCCCTCGATGTTTCGCCCACCTGTGAAACCCCTCTAAAGCCCATCTACACTATGAATGAGGCCCCGTGAGCAAATGATTGATGGGTAGACAGGACTTGGTGCAAGTTAAAATACAGGCAGCAGAGCTTTGGATGCTCTCAAGTTTATGGAGTCTGGCCAGGAGAGATTTAGAAAAGTCAAGGCTTGAGGGCACAGAGCAGAGATGAAGGTTTCAGCGGTAAGTTCTTTTACGTAAAAGGACAATCACTACCTTTTGAAAGAGGAGAAATATTTCTTGATGTTATTTCAGGTCACAGAAAATCCCCTTTATGCACAAGAAAATCTCATTATTACAAAGGAATTACTTATTCGAGAAATACAGTCAAATTCAGAATTGTTCAGCACTGCTGTGCAGGAAAGAGGGTGCAAGAGGCAAGTGATAGTGAAATCTATCTCAAATATCAGGGGTTGTCGGAAAAGGTTATTTCAAGGTATGTCCTGAATCAAAAGTAATAAAAGAGTTTGAAACCCTAATCAGGGTTTGGAGAATTAACACTATTTTGAAATGATCATCTTCAATCTTATAATATGATGAGGGGGATAGATAGAGTGGACGTTCAGAGACTTTAGACTTCCTCTGCTTCCAAAGCACTGGTCGACACTAACATCAATAAGAGTTGAACATTAACTAGGCAGAACAGCTCACAGGAAAAAAGGGATGTTTCATTATTTTAGCGGTATAATTTAAATCATAGGCTTGCGGTGGTGAACATTTTAGATAGAGTCACAACAAAGAAGGTCAGAACTGTCAGAAATGTAAGGCTCCTTCCTGTTGGTTCCTTTTTTTTTTACTCCTTTCTTTATTTTTGCCATTATCATTCTGATCCATGGATGCTTAACAGACATATGCCTAAAAGGCGAACAGGAATTCAAAAGTTACAAAAGAGTACACTATGCTAGCCTTCGGGCAGCAGAACTCAGACTTTGTGGCACCCGGGAAAGATGAGAGGGATTCAGTTCGATTGGTTGGTTGGTAGCCAATGGATTGGATCATGCCCATTTCAGAGAACCAAGGGGACTAGTTGGAGATCTGGACACTGAGAGACAAGGACCTCTCTCTCTCTCTCTCCCAGTATAGCTGCACACAGAATATGAATGAATTTGCAGTGAAAACCTTGAACCATGGGGTGGCACAGTGGTTAGCACTGCTGTCTCACAGCGCTAGGGAACCGGGTTCGATTACAATCTCGGGATATTGTCTGTGTGGAGTTTGCACTTTCTCCCCGTGTCTGTGTGGGTTTCCTCCGGGTGCTCCAGTTTCCTCCCATCGTCCAAAGATGTGCAGGTTAGGTGGATTGGCCATGGAAAAACATCGGGCCGCGTGCTGCGTGCAGTTGCAACGACGGTGGTGCATCATCAGCTGGTGCACCCACGATGCTCCGCCCCCGATGGGCTGAGTTCCCGACGGTGTGGGCCATGTGTGGTCCCTCTGGTCGGAAACCTGGCGTGCCGGCTGCAGTGTCCAGCGCCACCACACTTGGCTGGGATCAGTGCCGTTGGCCGGGGGGGGGCTTCTACTAGTGGTGGGGGATGGCCAGGGAGTGGGGTGCGGGGTCGGGGTGGGCAGGTACCTGGTCCGGCATGGCCGGCGCTATGTTTCCCAGCACGACCGGTGGGGGCGTAGATTGTCAGCCTTGCGCATGCGCGGCCCGGCGATTCTCTGGCTGCTTTCTGCGCGATCTGCGTGCCCTCCATGCGTCGCTGGTGTTAGCCCCTCACCGGAATCGGTGAAAGATTCAAACCAATTGTTCCCATTGGTGTCGGCACTTAGCTGCAGAAACATTGAATCCAGCCCTCATCTTGTACTTTCATTATCATATATTTACTCTCATTCCCTCTGTTTGTGTCTGCCTTGTGTGTGTGTGTGTGTGTGTAGAGGGTGGGATGAGTTAAAGTTGGGGGCAGGGGGTTAGGAATTAGATAAGAGTTAACTTGTTGCATTTGCTGCATATTTTATTATACTTACTGTGTATAAACTGAATTGTGCTCAAATTTACAAACCTGTTGACTGTAGTTACCGGGAAGCTCAGGGCCATAGACTTTGTGTGTTTTTCTAAGTATTATTGTTTAATTCAATTGTGTTGTCCACCTGGAAAAGTGGGGCTGGAATTCACCCCGCACTAGCCCAGGGGGTCGTAACAGAAATTATGAAATGTGTAATTAGTTTGTGTATTTGTTTCTAATCTTAGGAGATATCTTTAACTTTCTTGACATAATATGGGCCACAAATTTCCGGTCATTGGGATTCCTTGTGCTTCCTGGCAGTGCACCCCCGATCGTGAGTGGCTTGAATGGGAAATCCATTGACAAGCGGTGGGAAATAGAGAATTCCTCTGCCAGCAAACATCGCGCCGCGGAGAAACACACGGCTGAAGGACTGGAATATCCCTCCCATGGTGTTAAAAGATAGAAAATATAATGGAACAACCAGCATTTGTAACTTCTCACTGGCACAATAATGTTCTTTGATCAGAAATACTGGCTTTCCATAACAATAGCTTTATTATAATGGGATTAGACTGGAATAATACACTACAAATCTATCCTTTCATCAAAGACATATCCTGGTTCAGGTATGTGCTTTTTCCAGATTACACATTATGAGCTGTTACTGATGATTTGTGCAGATAACTTTGTTCTCACATAACTAGTTCCCATTGCAAAACACAAAGCTTAAAACACAACAGTAAACAAGTACATTACTTAATTTAATCAAATTCCATTGTACTACTTCATGATAAATTGACAGTTTTCTTCCTTATAGAAGATGTCAGTTCATAATGAGGTACAGCCATTCTTCATGTGTGAGTCATCATATTGAGTGTGCCTAATAAAGATCATCAAAGCTGAATCCAATCCTTTATTTGCGAGGTGCATACACACCCAAAAACACAGATGTTCAGAGATTGGGTGCTTCTGTCTTAGTCTTCAGGAGCGGGATGCTCCGACCCCCCGCCGGGTTGGAGAATTGCCGGGGGGGTGGCGTAATCCTGCCCTGCTGCTCCGACGCCGGCTGCCGAATTCTCCGGCGCCGGTTTTCGGGCGCGGGCGGGGATTGCGCCGCACCGGTCGGGGGCCGTTGGCAGCGCTCGCCCCCCGCCAATTCTCTGGCTCCCGATGGGCCGAGCGGCCGGCTGTTTTCGGCCAGTCCCGCCAGCGTGGATTAGACATGGTCCATACTGGCGGGACCTGGCTTGCCGGCCGTCTAGCAGGGTCCTTGTGGAGGACGCAGGGGGATCCGGACCCCGGGGGGGGGGGGGGGGGGCACGGTGGCCTGGCCCGCGATCAGGGCTCACCGATCTGCGAGCGTACCTGTGCCTTGGGGGCACTCTTTCACTCCGCGCCGGTCTGTGTAAGGCTCCGCCAAGACCGGCGCGCAGAAGAAACCCCCTGCACATGTGCAGGAAACACGGCAGCGATTCTGCACATGCACCAGAACACGCTGGCGGTCCTGCGCATGCGCCAACTCGCTCCGGCCAGCGGAGGCCCTTCGGCGCCGGTTGGCGCGGCGCTAACCACTCCAGCGCTGGTCTAACCCCCGGAAGTGCGGAGGATTCCGCACCTTCCGGCTGCCCGACGCCAGAGTGGTTCACGCCACTTTTTGGCGCCGGTACGGCCAGCCCCGCCGATTCCAGGAGAATCCGGGCGCAGGTGTGAGACTTGGTTCTTAGACAGACGGTGGACATAATCTGGTACCACCCCCCCCCCCCAAAAAAAATGCTATCCAACTTTTGAAAATATATTGAAGGATTTACAGTTGTAACAATATAACGATATAAAAACGGATGGTGCAAGTTACAGTATAAAAGAAGGACAACCAACAGTATAGATTGCATCCAAAAATCCCACCTGCCTAACTGTAAAAAAACCTAATCCCCTGCCCCGCCAACAAATAACGAGAAAGCGTTTGATAGGGTGGAGTGGGGGTATCTGTTCGAGATCCTTGGGAGGTTCGGTTTGAGGCAAAATATTAATTTTGTCAGTTTGATTTGTCAGCCCCCATGACTAGTATCCGCACGAAGGCCTGGAGCTCGGGAATTTTTTGTTGAGCAGGTGTACAAGAGAAGGATGTCTACCATCTCCGCTTTTATTTGCCTTAACGATTGAACCATTGTTCATATCGTTGAGATCTTCTGATAAGTGGAAGGGAATAAGACGGGGAGGGATATAACATAGGGGACGGGATTCTCCAGTCTCCGGAGAATCTACTTTTTCGCCGAAATCGGTGGCGGCGCCGCTTTTGTAATTCTCCACCCCCTCCAAACGGCCGTACTCTAGGAGTACGCCACACGCCGTCAGGACAGCCTCAGGACGTTATCTGAGGCCATCCCCTCGATGCTCCGCCCCTGATGGGCCGAGTTCCTGATGGCGACGATCGCGTGCGGTATTTTCTTTCCGGGAACTCGGGGTGGAGGCTGCGGACTAAGTCCGGCATAGCTGGGAAGCTGAATGTAGGTTTCAGAATGACTGAACTGCAAAGCCAATGAAGACTTTTCAACAAAAGACTGATTCAAAAGAGAAAACAGAAGGAATCAATCTTTTTACCCTCTGAGACTGGAAGCCCAGAAGTCAGGATACTCTGAGGAAATTGCCGCTCCTCAAAGGACTCTGGGAATAAAGGTTCGGTCGAGGAATGATCTTCAGACCCTGAGAAGACCATCATGGCTGCAACATCTACTGTTGTATAAAAGTCTGAAAAGGTATCGAAGAGCTGAGACTTCAATGAACTTAGCTGCTTGAACCTTGGAAGTTATACAGCACAGAAGGGTGTCATTCAGCCCATCTTGTCCATGTTGACCCAAAAATACTCAGGTGTCCTTTCCATTCTTCCTGTATAGGTCCCATAGCCATGCAGCTTACAGCACTTAATGCGCAGATCCAGGCACCTTTGAAAAGAATTTAGGATCTTTGACTCGATCACCAACTCAGGCAGTGAATTGCAGACACCCATCACCCTCTACGTAAAAAGGATTTTCCTCATTCCCCTCTAATCCTTCTGCCACTTAGCATCACGCTATGACCCCTGCCAAGGGAAACAGGTTCCTTCTGTTTACTCTATCTGTATCCCTCACAATTTTGTGCACTTTAATCATGTCACACCTCAGCAATCTCTGTTCCAAGGAAAACAATCCCAACCTCTCCAATCTCTCCTCATAGCTCCAATTCTCCACCCTGGCAACATTCTAGTAAATCCTCTCTGCACTCTCTCCAGAGGAATTATGTCCTTCCTGTAACGTGGCGACGAGAACTGCGCACAATACTCCCCTTGTGGCCTCACCAGTGTCTGATACAGTTCCTTCATTATATCCCTACTTTTGTGTTCTATACCTCTGACAATGAAGGAGAGCATTCCATATGCCTTATTTACAAACATATCTACCTGTACCACTACATTTAGGGACCTGTGCACTTTCATGCCAAGATCTCTCATTTTATCTACCACTTTCAGCATATTCTCATTTAGTGTGTACACCCTTTTACTGTTTGACTTTCTTGACTGCATTACCTAATATTTATCAAAGCTGAACTCCATTTGGCACTTTCCTGCCAACTCCACCTTCCCATCTATATCATTTTGGAACCTACAGCTATCCTCTACACCATCCACTACATGGCCAATTTTTGCGTCATCTTCAAATTACCCAATCATTCCCCCATCTCCAAACCATTAATATACAAAACAAACAGCAGGGGTCTCAACACCAAACCCTGCGGAACAGCTCTTGAAGTAGCTTTCCATTTGCAAGGGCAGCCATCGACCATTACCCTTTGCTTCCTGCTATGAAGCCAAATTTGGATCCAATTTGCCACATTACCCTGAATCCCATGGGCTTTTACTTTTTTTGACAAGCCTACCATGTGGGACCTTGTCAAATGCCTTACCAAAATCCATGCAGACAACATCCACTGCACTACCCTCATCAAATGTGTAAGGCATGACTTTCCCTTAACAAAGCCATGCCACCTATCCCTGACTCATCCATGCTTTTCTAAGTGAGAGTTCATCTGATCTCTCAGCATTGATTCTAACAATTTGCCCACCACCTAAGTAAGACACGTCGGCCTATAATTGTTTGCCATTTCTTTTATACCTTTTTTAAACAATGGAACCACATTTGCATTCCTCTGGCACCTCCCCTGTGTCTAGTCACAATTGGAAAATAATCCTCAGAGCATCTGCTATTTCCTCCCTGACCTGCTTCAAAATCTTAGGAAACAATCCATCTGGCCCTGGGGAGTTATTCATTTTCAAAGATTCTAATTCCTCGAACACTTCCTCTCTTGTTCTGATTATTTTGTCCAATATTTCACACTGCTCAACTTGGATTCAATACCCTTTTCATCTTTTTCCTTTATGAATATGGAGCCTAACAATTTGCATCTTCACACAAGTTCCCTTCATCTCTGGTAGGTCCCACTTTTTCCTCAACTATCCGTTCGCTCTTTATATGCTGGTAAAACAATGATAAAAGAAAGAACAATAAATTACCTCTGGGACTGTCATGAAAAGAGGAAGACCTGATTTTCCAATGATTTTTCAGGAAGATCGTCCTCTCTCTGTCCAAGATTGCTACACATTGGGCAATGAAGGAGAATATGGAGACAAGACATCCTCATCTTCCATGATGAAAGGAATTTCCTTGTGATAGTCAACTCTGGGGAAACGCTGTTGTACTGGGTTCTGCAGCTTCAGAACTGCTAGAGATTCCTGCTACAGCTTCTGTGTTGACCTCCAGCTCAAAGCAAAGAAGATTGTTAGCTGGGGCAGCCTATGGGTGTCAATTGGCTTCCAGGAGTTAAGTGCTTTCACTTCCTCTTTTTCCCAGCAGAAAGTACTTAACTGTTTTTGATGTGGTCATAGCTGCCAGTCCGAGCTAGATGTTTATAAACATTGAAGTTAGGTTCAAAGCATGGTGCTTAAGATGCATTTAAGCGTGAAGGGAAATGAAAATAAAATCCCTAAGTACATGGCTGTCTGAAAGCTATTACCCTGTTAATTGCAGTAAACCAAAAGTTTTTTCTTTTGAAAAGGCTGGGGAATGGAGATCAGAAACATGTCAGCCATGATTGAATGGTGGAGCAGACTGGATGGGCTGTTGCTTGTTGATCAGCCAGCCACCCATGCTGAGATGGGTACAGTTCATAGGTGGGATTTCTAGGTGCATAAATGCTGGAGGTTATATCCCCAGACATCTGAAGTCCCCGCCACTGAATGATATCAGCTTCCCACCAGCTATGTGGCAACCAGTGAGGTAGCACTGCATAACAGCACTAGAACAGCCACTAAGGGATTGGAACAGGGTCACCAGATGACTTTTGCAATGCGGCAAGGAATAATTTCATTTAAAAAATTGCGTTTGGAATGGTTATTTTATGGTGACTTTTATATTTGTATTTTGACCAAGTTGACCATTAATTGGCAGAAGGAAAGTCAGATACGTGTGGGCCTGTTGATAAACATGGAATTGGAGTTGATGTTTCAGGTATTGCATTGGGGTTGATTCTTCACAGGCACCCCAGCCTAGAAAGGGCTGGCCAGGTTATCTCTTGTCCCTCCATCTCCCCCTCCCCCTCCTCCTCCTTTAGCTCATGATCCTGTTTCTCAGCTGGTCTTCATACAGTTGCTGACAGGGTCACCCCTTGTGATGGTGAGGCTGTCCAAGGTGAAGCAGACCACCATGAATCTTACCACCTGCTCTGCCAAAAAACGGCGAGTGCTCCTTCAGAGCTGTCCAGGCAACGCAAGTATTGTCCCAGCACGCCAATGTGGCAGCATGGCTTTCAATGTATGCGCACTGCACACCTGGATTGGATTGGATTTGTTTACTGTCACGTGTACCGAGGTACAGTGAAAAGTATTTTTCTGCAAGCAGCTCAACAGATCATTAAGTACATGGGAAGAAAAGGGAATAAAAGAAAATACATAATAGGGAAACACAAGGTACACAATGTAACTATATAAACACCAGCATCGGGTGAAGCATACAAGGGTGTAGTGTTAATCAGGTCAGTCCATAAGAAGGGCAGTACGGTGGCACAGTGGTTAGCATTGCTGCCTACGCCGCTGAGGACCTGGGTTTGAATCCCGGCCCTTGGTCACTGTCCGTGTGGAGTTTGCACATTCTCCCTGTGTCTGCGTGGGTTTCACCTCCACAACCCAAAGATGTGCAGGGTAGGTAGATTGGCCACTCTAAATTGCCCCTTAATTGGAAAAAATAATTGGGTATTCTAAATTTATTTAAAAAAAAGGTCAGTCCATAAGAGGGTCGTTTAGCAGTCAGGTAATAGCGGGATTCCGGGAAAAAAGCTGTTTTTGAGTCTGTTCGTGCATGTTCTCAGACTTCTGTATCTCCTGCCCGATGGAAGAAGTTGGTAGAGTGAGTAAGCCGGGTGGGAGGCGTCTTTGATTATGCTGCCCGCTTTCCTCAGGCAGCGGGAGGTGTAGATGGAGTCAATGGATGGGAGGCGGGTTTGTGTGATGGACTGAGCTGTGTTCACGATGCTCTGAAGTTCCTTGCGGTCTCAGGCCGAGCAGTTGCCATACCAGGCTGTGATGCAGCCAGATAGGGTGCTTTCTATGGTGCATCTGTAAAAGTTGGTAAGAGTTAATGTGACATGCTGAATTTCCTTAGTTTCCTGAGGAAGTATAGGTGCTGTTGTGCTTTCTTGGTGGTAGCGTAGACGTGGGTGGACCAGCACAGATCTTTGGTGATATGTACCCCTAGGAATTTGAAACTGCTAACCATCTCCACCTCGGCCCCGTTGATGCTGACAGGGGTGTGTACAGTACTTTGCTTCCTAAAGTCAATGACCAGCTCTTTAGTTTTGCTGGCATTGAGGGAGAGATTTTTGTTGCTGCACCACTCCACTAGGATCTCTATCTCACTCCTGTATTCTGACTCAACGTTATTCGAGATCCAGCCCACTATGTTCGTACCTGTGCATGGGCTAGGCACTCGAGACATCGGCCATGTTATTAGCAGATAGCCCTTGTTATTCAGTAACCACTCTATGGCTTGTCACAGTGCCTCAAATGCAGCTGGTATAGTGGGTCACCATAGAATGAAGGCATCATGGCTTTAGCCAGTACACCGGACCTTGGTTTGCATGATTCACTGTCTATAGTCACATATCGGGGGATATTGAAGGAACAGAATCCATTTTGGCTCTGGTAGCGGCCAAAGTGGACATCCTGGGTGCGATTCTCCGCTCCCCATGCCGGGTGGGAGAATTGTGGGAGGGCCGGGCAAATCATGACACGCCGCCCTGGCATCCCCCGCGATTCTCCCCCCCCCCCCCCCACAAAATGGCGTGTCGTGTGAAAAACACCGAGCGGCGATTCTCCGGCCCGGATGGGCCAAGCGGCCTGACGAACCCGACCGGTTCACGCCGGCGCCAACCACACCTGGACGCTGCCAGCGTGAACATCGCGCGACAGGTAAGTGTGGGGCCTGTGGGGGGCGGAGGGAGGATCGAGCACCACGGGCGTGCTCAGGAGGTGACTGGCCCGTGATCGGTGCCCACTGATCATCGGGCTGGCGTCTCTAAGAGACGCACTCTTACCCCTCTGCCGCCCCGCAAGATCAAGCCGCCATATCTTGTGGGGCAGCGGAGGGGAAGATGGCAACCGCACATGCGCGGGTTGGAGCCGGCCAACCTGCGCATGCGCGGCTGACGTCACTTAGGCAACGCCGTCGCGTCATTCTTGACGTGCCGCTTTGACGCAAGCGCCAAGGCCCGGTGGCCGAGTTTCTCGCAACGCCGCTCCTAGCCCCCTGGGGGGGGGAGAATAGGGGGCGAGGAGAGGCCTCCGACGCCGTCGTGAAACTCGGCCGAGTTCACGACGGCTTTCCCGATGCCACGCAGCATCGGAGAATCGCACCCCTAGTACCCAGAAAGTCATGTGTGTGTAGTCAATGGTAAATTGTGCCTTGAGGAAGCCTGCAATCCTAGCGACACTCTGGAATTCCTCCACTTGCTCCCTTTGGCAAGAAAGAATGAAATATATTTAATGCTTGTGAATAGATGGTGTCAGTGACTTCCCTTATGTAACAGTGGGCAGCAAACCAGCTCCAACGTTGAAGGAATGATTTACATAGATGTTCATCAGTCAGCTTCACAGCTGCTGGGAATTTTGTCCTTGCTCTGCTCTGAAGTTGCTCGCCTGGCTGCAACCAGTGATAGATTACAGTGAGGATGTCCTTAATGAAATGCAGATGTTTCATACATTGTTCATCAATGAGGTTCAGGTAGGAGAATGCTCTCTGAACACTGTGGATAGAGATTGCCTTCTGCTCCTTCCTCCAGCACCTTGTCCTACTTTATGTGGCCTCTGTACATTCTCCATATCATGCTGCATTCCAAAAAGACTCATGTCTGCGTGCAACTGGTTTGTCCAGGAACCTCGATCTCAGCAAACCTCCTTCAACACCAACCGCACTACTCCCTTTTGACTTTTGCAACTGTAAAGAACTCGAGAAAACACCAAATTCCACAGGATGGAAACAACCGACAGAAGAATTCAACCAGCGACTAAAAAACGAGTCTAAATGTCTGATGAGTTGCACCAGTGTGAGTCGTTCCTGTAACTTATGGAATGTTTGACTCTGCAAGGGAAGAGTTAGCTGAAGCATCGAGCTCTAAAACAGCAGCGCTGACGTCACATCAACTGTTCATGCTGATCAACATCATAATCTGCTCAGCACATCCTCAGCGGGCATTCAATGCGTGTGTGAGCTAATATTCTCACTATCATGTCTCCTCCCCCCCACCTCGTGCCATTTTGATGCTAATTTGTCCTCCAAATAACACCTCTGGCATCCAAAACATCATGCATCATTTTAAAAAAAAATTTAGAGTACCCAATAATTTTTTCCAATTAAGGGGCAATTTAGAGTGGCCAATCTACCTATCCTGCACATTTTTGGGTTGTGGGGGTGAAACCCACGCCGACACGGGGAGAATAGGCAAACTCCACACGGACAGTGACCCAGAGCTGGAATCGAACCCGGGACCTCAGCGCCATGAGGCAGCAGTGCTAACCACTGCGCCACCGTACTGCCCTTTTCCTATCTTCTCTTAACAATCTATCAATGTGGAACCTCCACTAGTCTTTGGAACTACTATGGTGCTGGAGAACTATCTGTAGCTGAAGGCTCTACAAGACTGAGGCACAGCAGTATGAGCTGAATGAAAAGACATCAATAAAGGGACACTTAAAGGCACTTGCAGCCTTCATCATTTTGTGCACAAAGTTTCCTGCTTAGCATGCTGCACCGTCAGCCTTCAGGGAGGGTACCTTCGAATGGCAAACAGAGTAAACCGTTTCATGTAGCCCGATATTGTATTGGTCCACCCTGCGGTCGCAAGTTACTTTCCTTGTCTCCACATTATTTTGTTGGCTACTTTGTTCCGCCAGTCACTTTTTGCGACTCTGGTGGCCTTGGCAAGGGTTGAATTTTCATTTAGAGCAATCCACACCCTTTTATTTTGAGCGTTTAAATGACCAAACCCCTCCTCCCCTTGGATTTTTCTCATTAATGGTTGCCAGCATGTGCAATCTCCCACTTCCCTTTGACAAGATCTAATGCACCAAGTGCCAATCCCAGGATGACTCTATCTGAAATTGTTGAATGTTTCATTCACTGCAAAGCTGCCTGTTGTTTCTTTTCCCAGCTTTGTGCAGGTTCTGCACTAATATTGCATATTTGATGACCCTAAATGTTTGAACCAAGATCTAATTTTTACTATTAGTAATTTAGGATATGAGGCTAACAGGTTATGTAACACAATACCATGTGCACGGACTAAACAAAATGAAAAAACAAAAACAGATATGCGCACACAAACAAAACTGTTGGAATGTGAATTCCGAAATGAAATAACGCCCATTGATCCTTTCCTGGAAATGAAGTTGAGACCTATTCTAAGAAAACGTAAGTAGCTGATGTGAAACATGACACCTGATTGGATAGTTGCCCACAATTGTGCAATGACTCATTTGCTAGACTCTGCAGCCATTGGTGTCAAATGGAATTTCAGTAGGCAGACAACTCTTGGGTCTTTGCGCAACAGCTTATCTCTGAAGCGTCACTAAAACTGAATGTGAAGTCAGGGTTTAAATCTGAACTCTCCATTTAATATATGGAATGTGTTGATTTCTATTCACTTGCCTCCACTGCTTCTCCCCTTGTCTTATTCACTAAATCATTCGCCCTTCAGCTTTCCTCTGCCCTAGACCCAGATCGCCCCCACCCCCACCACATCTTTCTCTTTTTTTGCCTCTCATGCCTTCTATAAGCCAACCTTGTCCCTGGCCCCTGAATCCATTTCCCGCTGAGCTACTGACCAATCAACTTCTCTTCCTGGCCGCCAAGCTGTGAGTGTTTCCCCCTCATTGCGTCCCCTCCTCCTGCCTTTTGTAAACCAGTAGTTCCATGTTTGGATCTTTCTAATTATGTGTTTGCCTGTCATTGCACTTAAATCATCCTAATCAAAGTCATAAATGACATCCTCAGGAACTTTAACCATGATACATTATCCCTTCTCATGTCCTGTACAACCTTTGACAATGGTTCGCCAGGCGTTCCGCCTCCTGTTCAAGGTTCAACTCAGCACGACTGTTCTTACTCGGTTCCACTCTTACCTAACTGATCTCCAACAATGGCTCCTCTACCCATCTCCAAAATCATCCATTCTAGAATCGGTCAAGGATCTATCCTTGACCCCGCTAATCTTCCTTATCTACCAGCTAACCGCATTGACACAGTCTGCAGGAAACAGGAGGGATGCCAAGGCCAGCCCTACCTCTGAATCATCCCCCCTACCCCCACTGTGTCCTCAGTCTCTATGTTCAACATCCTGTCTTGATTAAGCCAGAAATTCCTTCAATGTAGCATTGCGAAGACCAAAATAATTGTTTCTAACAAATGGTACAAACTCCGCATCCTACTACTGGTTCAAAAATCAGCATCTTATTTAAGACTGACCTTAAATTTGCCCTCCATCACGACTGCCTACCACCACCTTTAATGTCACCCATCTCTTCCTCTACTTCAACCTACCTGCTGCTGAAACCCTCAAGCCTTTGGTATCTCCTTTCTCAATTATCCAAATGCTCTATTGGCTGACCTACGTGCTCCGTAATCCTTGGTTCATTTACTCTGTTGAGATTGCTGACTTATGTTGACTTTCTGTTCCCCGCCCCCCAGCACAATGCCTCATATTTAAATCCCTGACCTTGTTCCTGCCTATCTCTGGAACCGTGGCCAACTAACAGAACTTCTTGTCCTTGAAATTCAGTCCCACGGCACAGGTACAAACTTGAAACTCAAAAAATAGCAGCCGGGACATGTCTCGCCACTTCTGTCATAGTTAGTGTGGCCTGCGCGGACCTGCAGGATGCCTAGAATGCAAACAAAATACTGCGGACGCTGGAAATCTGAAATTAAAACACAAAATTAGGAAAGACTCAGAAGAGAAGCAGATTGAATGGGTGGGGTTTTCCAGCCCTTCCCTCCAGAGGGATTTTCTGGTCGCTCCGTGGGATCCCCGGCAGTGAAATGAAAAATGAAATGAAAATCGCTGATTGTCACGAGTAGGCTTCAATGAAGTTACTGTGAAAAGCCCCTAGTGGCCACATTCCGGCACCTGTCCGGGGAGGCTGGAACGGGAAGGCTGCAAACAATGGCATACCCCATTGACAGCGGCTGGACTGGAAGATCCCGCCACTGGACGATGGCGGGCAGAAAATCCAGCCCAACCTTTTAAATCGATGGCCTTTCAGTGCTGGGTGAAAGGTCATCAACCTGAGAAGTTGACTCAAGTTGTCAGGGCTTGAGTGTGAACGTGTCATGTGTGCACTCGAAACATGCCAACCAGACGGATTGTGACGTCAATAGACTCTAATGCTGATCTGCCACACCTATCTGCCATTTTGAACCACCAGTTAATGCCCTCTCTGAAGAAATTCTAGCAGGACGCATGCTCATGAGGTATCCCCCATGCAACTTCCAAATGAGGCGTTTTTTGAACTTTGCTGCCGTAGAGTTAGTGGAAGAATTGCATTCAGCAATATTGGATGTGTTTGTGGACGTTGTGAATTGCACAGGCAGCAGAGAAGGGAAACTGTACAGACAGAGGGGAGGGATCTCAATAGAAGGCCCTGCCACCCCCCCCCCCCCTCCCCCCTCACCCCGCAAGAGTTTTTATTGAACACTTCTCCCACAGCCACCTTATCCAGGAGCAGTGTCTGAGGTATCTATGGTTGATTAAATAGGTGATGATTGAACTGTGCGTCCTGTGACAACCTGACCTGCAGCCTCACTCCAGGGCAAGAACGGTGTATTTTTAATATCTCAGATTTCTGCAGAGATGACATTAGTTTTGATGTGAAGAAAGGTTTTATTTACAGTGCTTTAAAACATCTGCTCCACAACTCTGTCTTCCAGCTCTTTCAAAACCTTTATTTATTTTTCTGAGTCCTCACTTAATGGATCAAGCAGAGTCAATAAAACACAGACTCACATAATTAAATGCAGAACCACAATTAAACACTACGGATGGCATTGCCAGTGGCTGCCAAGATCATCATAGTTCTCAAATTCTAACATCAGTGAGTCCTTCCAAACAGAGGCACGTGACATTTCCACCATTTCACAGTTCGACCTGCACCGCTGCATCGGGGGTTTGGGGAGGAGGTGGTTGAGACCTGGTACAGAAAGAGAGAGGGATCTTCATTGCAGCAGTAGAGAACGCGAGTCTTTGTCAGGATAGTGGGATTCCCAATTGGGTCAGGTCCAATCAATTCACAAACACGGGGCTGGATTCTCCGTTTCTGCGGCTAAGTGCCGACGCTGAACCCTCACTGATTCCGGGACCAGTGTGGGGCTAACAGCAGCGTCGGGAAAATCTCCTGGCTTCCACGCCAAAAACGGCCATAGAATGTCCAGGTTCGTGGCCACACATGCGCACGGCGACAACCTGCAGCGGTTGCGCCGTACAACATGGCGCCAGCAGTGCCTGGACCCGACCTACCAAATATGGCCTCACAGGACGGCCCCGGCCACCCCCTGGCCACCGTCCACCAGTCCCATCCGGCCCTCACCGAAGCCTCTCCCCAGCCACCAGCACGGCTCCCGGCAGGCTGTGGCGGCGCTGGACACAGTTCACGCCGAGTCCCGGCCGCTCAGATCACATGTCAACCGCGTGGCGGGAACTCGGCCCATCGGGGGAGGGCGTTCCAACGGCGTGCGGCGTGCGACGCAGTGGCGCCATTTTGAAGGGGGTGGAGACTCAAAAACCGGTGTCAATTCAGCACCGCTCCCGATTTTGGCGCCGGAAGGGAGTTTCCACCCAATTGCCGAGTACGATATCGGCGTCAGTCAATGGAGAAATCCGCCCATGGTCTGTGGGCCCCACATTGTTAATGGGTAAATGCATCACGACCATGACGGCTATCACTACATGACTGTGCCATTGGCATGCCCATGCTCAGAATGTCCTGTTGGTAAATCCCAGGTGTCATGGCAGAAGCTACATTAATCTTGTGACACATCTTTGCTTTTTTGAGAGTGCAGCCTGTGCAGACCATCTTAGGAGGAGGAGGTGGACAATGACAGGGTGGAGGAAGAGAATGAGGAGGAGGAGGAAGAGAAGAAGGAGGAGTGAAAAGAAAAGGAAGCAAAAAGACATCCGTAACCCCTTTGCCCCCGATGGGCTGCCCATGAGTGGATATTCAGTTCAGGCAGCTGCAGAGTGACTTCGGAAGAAATCAGGTTGGTCAGAATAATATGTATGGCATGGAATGGGCAGCATGGTAGCACAAGTGGATAGCACTGTAGTTTCACAGCGCCAGGGTTACAGGTTCGATTCCCTGCTTATGAATCAAATCTGTTCATTTTGCTGCAGGGATAATTTTACAAGTTCACAGGGAGTGCATATCGCAGAGTCTGGGTCCCAGCTTGGGTCACTGTGTACAGAGTCTGCACGTTCTCCCCGTGTCTGCGTGGGTTTCCTCCGGATGCTCTGGTTTCCTCCCACAGTCCAAAGATGTACAGGTTAGGTGGATTGGCCATGATAAATTGCCCTTAGTGACAAAAAGGTTGGGAGGGGTTATTGGGTTACGGGGATAGGGTGGAAGTAAGGACTTAAGTGAGTCAGTGCAGTCTCGATGGGCCGAATGGCCTCCTTCTGCACTGTATGTTCTATGTGCTATGTGGAATTACATCAAAGTTTGAAATACCGAAACAGGCCATTCAATCGAACAGTACACTAGTGCCACATTTGACCCTAATTCACCTAACCGTATCACTATCCCCTTCTATTCATTTTTCCTTTGTGTACTTATCTAGCTTCCCCTTAAATATATCCATGAAGAGAAACAAAATCCTAAAAAGGAGAATGGGAATGTATCTACAAGCGATTCCCATCTACAACTGAATATGATGCATTAAATCAAGATATGAATGCCTAGAGCACTCAATAACTTTACTTAAGAAATCTCTGTAAATGATTTAAACTTGCGTAGTAGGACGTCCAAAAGTTGTTTTTTCTAAATCAATGAACACTCTAAGCTTTAAAAGGGTCATTTTATAAGTTCACATTCATATTGTGCAACCTTGCTGCCAGGAGTGGATACCAGGGATTTGGATAAGTTCTCCCCGTGGTTTTCAGTCCATTAAAGTAATGGATGAAAAGTACATTTGGACCCAGACTCTGCGATATGCACTCCCTGTGAACTTGTAAAATTATCCCTGCAGCAAAATGAACAGATTTGATTCATAAGGGAAAATGTAGCGAGGTCGCACACTTGGCAATGAGCCATTTTAATAGTGATTATGGGTTAGAAAACTCTCTGACCTGTGCTTCATCTGGCACAGTTATGAATTGAATTTACCTCATTATCTAAAGCACAGTGTAGAATGTGATATAAAGTGCGCTTATTAGAAATATTGTATTGTATGCTGATGCTACCCTGTAGGAGCAATCTCTATTGACACTACTCAACAATATAGTTTGACTCCTAAATCAGAAGAGTACCTCCTGCTCCATTAGTGGGGATGTTCCCACACCATTTATCCTCAAGGCCTCTCGGAATAAGACTAATGATTTGGAATTAATAGGCACTGAATTATGGCCAGCTATCTGCTGCAGATTTGCTTAGAGCCTGTATAAGGTTTTAGAGAGTTATATTTTATTCACTCTAGGCTAGATTCCAACCACAACTTTAGATGTGCAGTAATGTGTTTGAACCAACTGAATCACCCAATCTCAGAGTTGGCCCACGATCGTTATGAAATCATTATTTTTTTCATAAAATATTAAGAATTGCACATATCATCAATCTTTTTGGATTGGTTCTCTTTGACAGAATGGCTCATATTTTTTTTCTGATTAAAGTAAATATAATTATCTAAACAAACAAGAATACAGTACTGATCTTACGCAATACAATGGATTCTGCATTTGAGCATGGATACAGTCCAACTTCGAGTGTCGTGTGAGGACAATAAATTATGTCAGCCTTATGTTACTGTGCTGGATACAATTTGCAATTGATCAAGTTTTACCGTAACTCACCATCTAATGGCATCTGCGTTAGTCGTGCCCCTGTAGCCTTCAGCTCGAAATATGGTTGGTCACTGATTTGTTGAATGTGTAACATCGCATCAAACAAAACAGGCATCTGAGTGAACAGAACAAACAATAAGATATCTCCTTAATTCATCAGTTTCAAAGATTGAAAAATAAACAGAAAAAGGACTGAGAAGGAGAGTGAATTAGAGGGGATGAATTCAATCTTAAATCAGGCACAGAAAGAAATACAGAGAATGAAGTGTTGCAGTGTGTTGGATATGGTTTGCTAGGTCTGAAGAGGTCTTTGTAGTCATACCTAGGTTAACTGGGTTAACTGTGAGCCTTTATTAACACTTAGAATATTTACAAATACAAAGCAAAGGAAGCTTTCTCCATGCTTGTTGCTACACACAGCTCGACCCAACTTTAGACTGACTCCTTTGTATGGATCATGTCCTTTTTTACATCAGTGTGTGGGCGGTCCGGTACTCAGTTCCACATTAACCCTATATGTGTCAGACCCTTATACTACTCCTCCTCCCAAGTCTTTATCCAATGCATTCTATGTGATTATAGTTTATATTATGTCTTACATTGTTATTGCCATCATACATTTTCACTTCTATCACTACATGATCACTGCCCCATCTCTCTCCTTCAGATCTTGGAGTTCAAAAATTGAGGTGATCTGGAGTCCTTATCGTATTATATATCTGTATATATTGCTTGCACTACTATCAGAGAACCATAGATCTGTAGTTACTCTTTCACCCTGTAGGTTTAGAGGTAGCTCTGGTATCTGAGTATGTTTTCATCCTTTCTATTCTTTTGTGTTGAACTACATTTGGCTGCTTCACCTATTGCGCGGATTAGTGGTTGCTACGCTAACATGTTTCTTGTGGGGTGCGGTGAGAAGTCTGACAACACCAGGTTAAAGTCCAACATGTTTGTTTCAAACACTATCTTTCGGAGCACTGCTCCTTCCTCAGGTGAATGAAGAGGTATGTTCCAGAAACATATATATAGACAAATTCAAAGATGCCGGGCAATGCTTAGAATGTGAGCATTAGCAGGTGATTAAGTCTTTGCAGATCTAGAGATAGGGGTAACCCCAGGTTAAAGAGGTGTGAATTGTCTCAAGCCAGGACAGTTGGTAGGATTTCACAAGCCCAGGCCAGATGGTGGGAGATGAATGTAATCATAGATATCATAGAATTTACAGTGCAGAAGGAGGCCATTCGGCCCATCGAGTCTGCACCGGCTCTTGGAAAGAGCACCCTACCCAATGTCAACACCTCCACCCTTTCCCAATAACCCAGTAACCCCACCCAACACTAAGGGCAATTTTGGACACTAAGGGCAATTTATCATGGCCAATCCACCTAACCTGCACATCTTTGGACTGTGGGGGAAACCGGAGCACCCGGAAGAAACCCACGCACACACGGGGAGGATATGCAGACTCCGCACAGACAGTGACCCAAGCTGGAATCGAACCTGGGACCCTGGCGCTGTGAAGAAATTGTGTTATCCACAAGGCTACCGTGCTGCCCAATGCAACATGAATCCCAGGTCCCGGTTGAGGCCGCACTCATGTGTGCGGAAGTTTCTGCTCGGCGATTCTGCGTTGTCGCGCATCCTGAAGGCCATCTTGGAGAACGCTTACTCGGAGATCAGAGGCTGAATGCCCTTGACTGCTGAAGTGTTCCCCGACTGGAAGGGAACATTCCTGCCTGGTGATTGTCGCGCGATGTCCGTTCATTCGTTGTCGCAGCATGATCTCGCCAATGTACCACGCTTTGCTCCGAAAGCTAATGTTTGAAACAAACATGTTGGACTTTAACCTGGTGTTGTAAGACTTCTTACTGTGCTCACCCCAGTCCAACGCCGGCATCTCCACATCTTGTGGGGTGGATAAGCATTGTGCTGATCTTGTCGCTTTTTGTATGAGTCGTCGCTATGTATGTGGAAGTTCACGTTTCAACAATGGAACCTTGATTCCACTTTCGCCAGATTTCTGCGTACTTTCTGTTTTCTCAGTTGTCTTTTCAGCTTATGATTCAGCTCAGCAACTACTCTGGTAAGTTGAGGTGTTTGTGTTTCAGAGTTACCTGCAGAACTCTTATCTAAGTTTAGCACCTTTTCCTGGGAATTCAGTTTTGTGTGGAATCTCTCTTCCATGGTCACTGACTGCTCATTGGACACTTTCAATACATAGTCATGCGTATGTTAACTCTTTATTGATTCTTTGAGCTATTTATAAATATAGAATAAAGGGTAAGAGCTAGGAGGTGTCTCCGTGCTTGCTGGTACATGTGGCTCTGTTTAACACTAGGCTGAGTCTTTGGTGCAGGTCATGTGCTCTCTTACATCACTATGTGGGTGGTACTGTATTCAGTCCCACATTATTTGGGCGGCATGGCAGAACAGTGGTTAGCACTGTTGCTTCACAGCACTGGGGACCCGGGTTCGATTCCCAGCTTGGGTCACTGTGCGGAGTCTATACGTTCTCCCTGTGTCTGTGTGGGTTTCCTCTAGGCGCTCCACTTTCCTCCCACAAGTCGCGAAAGACGTGCTTGTTAGGTGAATTGGACATTCTGAATTCTTCCTCAGTATATCTGAACAGGTGCCGGGATGTGGCGACTAAGGGATTTTCACAGTAACTTCATTGCAATGTTAATGTAAGCCTACTTCATAGAATTTACAGTGCAGAAGGAGGACATTCGGCCCATCGAGTCTGCACCAGCCCTTGGAAAGAGCGCCCCACTTAAGCCCACGCCTCCACCCTATTCCCGCAGCCCAGCAACCCCACCTCACCTTTTTGGACAGCAAGGGCAATTTAACATGGCCAATCCACCTAACCTGCACATCTTTGGACTGTGGGTGGAAACCGGAGCACCCGGAGGAAACCCACGCAGACACGTGGAGAACATGCAGACTCCGCACAGACAGTGACCCAAGCTGGGAATCGAACCTGGTGCTGTGAAGCAAGTGTGCTCAGCACTGTGCTACCGTGCTGTCCACTGCTAATCACTATGCTCCCGTGGTGCCCACTTGTGACACGAATAAATATTATTATGATGATTATTATTATTAGTCCTATATTTGCCTTTAGTCTCTGAAATGGAGAATCCGGCCCACAGAATTTGGATCATTGGAGTTGGGGTTCAAGGTAATGGAGAAGCCAAGACTAATTCTTTATTATAGAGGGAGTTCAGGTCAGGTCTTGCCTCCTGAAGACAAGTCTGTGTACACCTGGCTGCTTAGACATGCAAACCCAGCATTGCGGCTGTTTATTTTTATCAATGTACTCTCAGTATCTGTAAGCAGCAGCTGCCTCACTGATTGAAAGTTTAAAAACTGACTCAATAGGAAAGAAAAGTCATCTCTCCGTTCACCTTGCACAGAAGTGACGAGATTTCCAATGAGGGAAACGTTTCCTAATTTTAACAGAGAACTTTTTTTTGATGTAATATATCAAGTGACTTCACTCAGACTTTATAAATAACACGATGGGGTTTTTGCTGATTTGGGTGGGCGGTGGTGTGGGGGGGAGTTTCCTAAGGAGATGCCAACTTTCCTGGGCCGACAACTACTTCAAGGTACTTGATTAAACAAAGTTAAAGTTTCCTTAATTAGTCAAAGAAGCGACACTGATTTTCAGATATCCTTGCTGCCTTAAACTGGTAAAGCAGATTTTTGGGGTCTCGGAAGTGCCGGGGTTTCTGGAGGGGAAGGGGGCTGATGTTGTGGCCTTCACCTCTCGAAGGATCCTATTAAATTGGAGGTCGCCTACGGCCGCCGGGGGATAGCGGCTTGGCTGAGGGATTTGTTCGACTTTCTTCGGTTGGGGCAGATTAAGTTTGAGTCGAGGGGGTCAGAGGAGGGCTTCGAGCTGTGGTGGGGGCTGTTCGTGATGCTATTTGAGGAGTTGTTCATTGCGGGGGTGGGGAGGGAGAATGGATAAAAGGGGAAAAAATTATACAACCTGTGGATTGTGATTTTATGGACTGTGTGTTTTGTATTTTGCTGTTGTTACATGTGTTTGGAATAAAATATCTTTTAAAAAAAAGAAAAACACCTTGAATGCTTATATTGGTAATTTCTCATAATGTGCAGCTTATTTTATTTCTGCTACTGGGTGTGGTGTGATTTTAACAAGAGTAAGAATACATTTTGCTTAAATAGTCAATATTAATAAAGGAAGACAGATTCTTATCTCGCGCTCAAATTTGTTATGTAATATCACACATTTAGTCTGTCCAGTGTGAGTGTAACATATAACCTGTCTCATGTTATGGTATCAATCCAGACACCTTTTTATGTGCCCATAGTTTGTTCTCACTATTAAATGGAATACAGGGGGGTAGGGAGAGCAAGAAGCGACAGTGGAAGAGTGGAAATGAATCCAGGAGAAAGAATTGAAGGGCAATGCAGAGGGATCAGAGACAGAAAGAAGGGTTAGCAAACCAGCTGAGGTATGTTTTAGGCACAAAAAAAATCAATTAGTTGCCCAGGAACAGAAAAACTAGCTTCTGACCAGATGGACAGAAGCCACTACATAGCGATATTTGCAGTTCACAAGTGAGTTCACAAAATTTAAATTTTGTCTGTATGCTTCGGGGCTTTTCCCTGAATAGCCGGTTTGCTTTTGTAGCCTTTGATTAATTAAAAGTTGACGTTTTTCATATTAATTTTTCATTATGGGGATAAAAATATTATAACTGAGCTCAACTTCAGAAACTAATGGTGTGATATGCGCAAATTGTAATGTCGTTTTTAACCTTGCTCATTCCAACAGTTTACTTCTCATTTTCCCATCCATTTTAAAAAACATGTTTTAAACATCAGCTCACCCAACGCTCTGCTGCCTGCATGCTATGCAACGGTAAGTTCCACTTATTTATCATTCCTCTCCTTGGAGTCAAAAGAATTTTGAATATTTTTGAGGGGTGGCGAAGGTTCATACTATAAATAACACGAATGAAGAGACATTTAGCAGGCGGTGGAAGCAGAGTCTTTGAATATTTTTAATGCCAAGGTGGACAGATTCTTGGTAAGCAAGAGGCTGCCAGGTTACTGGGGTTACTAGTAGATTGGCCATGATCTTATTAAATGGCGGAGGGGCCGAATGGTCCACTCCTACCCTTGATCCTTTGCTCGTATTTTTATAGTTCTTAACATTTTTCTAATTTTGCTCTCGTCATTTTTAATAAAAACGTAATTTACATGAAACTTAGCAAAATAAACTTAAACCACTGTTTTGTGTAACTTAACGTACATCTGGTTCCAAACATTTAAAAGTGTTAAAGGAAGGACATAATTTGCTTTGTGCATTATTTTAGTGCACAGGTTAAAGCATTCATGTTAAATTCCTGCCTGGTTTGTTTTGCTGCCATGTTTCAGTTATTAATGGCTAAATTGACCAGCGCAGACAGGAATTTATTGCAAACATATAATAAAATTGTGCATTAAAATAGCTCTGAAAAGGAATTTGTGTAGTGAATGCAAATAATGGGACCAAACAGCATTGAAGGGCTAGGTGCTGATAAAAGAGTTAGATGTGTGGTCTTAGGGAAAGCGCGTATATATATATGCTTTCAAAAGTAAGAACATGTGCAGGGTCCAACTTTTGAAATGGGCTCTTTTTGAACATTGTGAAAATCTCATTCACTGAAAGTGCACCAAAATTTTAAGCATGTGCCAAATTAATGGGTGAAAATCTGCAACATCACAGACACATTTGTGATGCACGCTCCTGATTCTACTTTGTGTGAGGGCAAAATCTGAGCAGTACCCCCTCCCCTCATGAAGCATATTCGCCAATCAAAGAGATGACACATGGCTACTTTGTCTGGGGAGTTTGTTACACACAAACGTATGGAGGTGAAGGAAAGAGCAGCTAGTCCATTCAGTCTGCCCCGCTGAGTGATGGCTCGAGGATTTGGTCGAAACACCGCATTAATCACCGTTCACCTTCCTGCAGCCAGGCGAGGACAGAAACCGCGAGTGACAAGAAAGCAGGAAAAAAAACTCGAGAGCGAGCAAGGAAAGAAATAGACTTGCAAACCCAGAAGGGAAATCCAGTTCAAAACTTTCAAATCCCAGTAAAAATCAGTAATACTGGCACTGCTCATACTCGAGTCCCATTTTAAGGTATACACAGTCAGTTTGGACAGGTTTTATTGCTACCATTCATTTCCACGTTTTACTGGGAATTTCTTTCTGATCCTCCCTCAGGCAATAATAGTGACAATTTTTTTACAATTCTCACGTCGACTTTCTTGCCCTTTCCCCGTAACCCCTGGTTCTCTTACTGATCGAGAATCTATCTCGGTCTTAAAAATATACACAAGCACTCTACCCCCACAGCTCTCTGTGACAAGGAGATCTAAAGACTCACAACCCTCTGAGAGAAGAAATTCCTCCTCATCTCAGTCTTAAATTGGAACCCCTGTAATCTGAGACTAGACCCTCTGGTCCTAGATTCTCCCAGGAGAGGAAACACCCGCTCAGTATTTACCCTGTCAAGCCACTTCAGAATCATATATATTTCAATTTTATCACCTCACATTCTTCTAAACCCCAATGAGTAGAGTCCCGATCTGTTTAACCTTCACTCCAAAGGCAATCCCTCCATACCGGGGATCATCCGAGTGAACCTTCTCTGAACTGTCTCCAATGAAATCTTTCCTTAAATAAGGGGACCAAAACTGCTCACAATGCTCCAGATGTGGTTTCACCAGTACCATGTACAGTTTCAGCAAGACTTCCCGACTCTTATACCACAACCCACTCGGGGCTGGTTTAGCACAGTGGGCTAAACAGCTGGCTTGTAATGCAGAACGAGGCAGCAGCGTGAGTTCAATTCCCTTACCGGCCTCCCCGAGCAGGGGCCGGAATGAGGCGACCAGGAACTTTTCACAGTAACTTCATTGAAGCCTACTTGTGACAATAAGCGCTTATTATTATTATTAAATAAGGGCCAACATTCCATTAGCCTTCCTGATTACCTGCTGCACTTGTGCGTTAGCTATCTGTGTTTTGTGCGCAAGTACCCTCAAGTCCCTTTGTGTCACAGCTTTCTGCAGTTTTTCTCCACATTTTCCCACATTATACTCCATTTGCCAACTTTTTGCCCATTTATTTAACCCATCAATATCTCTTTGCGAACTGTTTGTATCCCTCTCACAACTTGCCTTTCCCCCTATTTTTGTGTCGTCTTCAAATCTGGCTACAGTACATTTGCTTCCTTTCTCCAAGTTTTTAATAAATATTGTAAACAGTTGTGGTTCCAGCACTGATCCCTGGGGAACGCCACTGGTTACAGGTCGCCAACCTGAAAAAGAACCCATTATGCCCAGTTGTTGTTTCCTGCCCATTAGCCAATTTTCTATCCATGCCAATATACTACCTCCAACACCATAGATTCTTATCTTATGACTCAACCTTTTGTGAGGTACCTTGTCGAACGCCTTTTAAAAGTCTTTATACATCACATCTACTGGTTCCCCTCAATTCACTCTAATTGAGACTTCTTTGAAAAACTCAAACAGATTAGTCAGACATAGGGCAGCACGGTAGCATTGTGGATAGCACAATGGCTTCACAGCTCCAGGGTCCCAGGTTCGATTCCGGCTTGGCTCACTGTCTGTGCGGAGTCTGAACATCCTCCCCGTGTGTGCGTGGGTTTCCCCCGGGTGCTCCGGTTTCCTCCCACAGTCCAAAGATGTGCAGGTTAGGTGAATTGGCCATGATAAATTGCCCTTAGTGTCCAAAATTGCCCTTAGTGTTGGGTGGAGTTATTGGGATAGGGTGGAGGTGTTGAACTTGGGTAGGGTGCTCTTTCCAAGAGCCGGTGCAGACTCGATGGGCCGAATGGCCTCCTTCTGCACTGTAAATTCTCTCTCTGATAATTTCCTTTTCATGAAGCAATGCTGAATATGTTTGATTAGATTCTGATATTCCAAATGTGCTGCTTACTTCCTCACTAATTGATTCCAACATTTTTTCAACAATAGATGTTAGGCTAATTGGCCTATATGTTACCCACCTTTTACTTCACTCTCTTATTGAATAGGGGTATCACTTTGGGATTGGCAGTGTTCCAATCCTCCTTTACCTTTGTAAACATTACATACAAGTGGTGAGATTATGTGCTTTGAAGACATTTAAGCTATTACACGTGAATTTGACAAATTTGATAATGTGAAGTCTTGACAAAGCCAATTGAAGGAAAACTTTTGAGGTATGTTTAAAGTCTGAAGCTGTATTGGGATTGAGATTTTCTTTTTTTGCCCTATTTTCACATCAATACTCATTCCCGCTACTAAATTCAGTTTGGAAGTGTGGTTGATTCAAAGAACTTCATTGTCATTATTGGAAAGGGAAGGAAGCATTGCAGCGTTCCAGTCTTCTGAGATGGTGGACAGAATTTTGGCTGCAAGATAGGGCTGGGAATGGAATTTTCCAGTGCTGGCCAGCGTGCCGGTCTATTGCTCATTTTCGATGAGGCTAGGCCAGATTCAAAAGTGCCATCCACTTGGAAGTGGCTGGTGGCTAATAGAGCCAAAAATAAGGCCCCTTCTCATGTCAATTGAAGTTTCCCCACTGTGAATAAAAAATGGCCAGGTAAAGAAAGTGGATTCTCTGCGAGGTGGTGGGGAACAGTGCTCCGCAAAAATGTATTTACCTTCTAAACCCACCCCACCTGCTCCTGGCAGCCACAAGGGTGGTCTGGCAGCTGTAGCCAATTTTATTTTTGAAAGGTGCTGAGGGGACGTCTCCATCTTGAGGTGTCCCCTTTCCTTTTTGTGTTATCCGGCCCCGTGGGGGGGGGAGCACTCGGACCTGGTTCTGGGCCCTCAATCCCAACCCCAGAACTAAAGTCCAGCTCAATGTCTCAACTGACAAGTTAGGACTCAAATGTACATCCTCTAAATAGAAACTGCCTTCGCTACTCATCACTCTATAAATCCTATCTGTTTGAGCAAATTTTTGTTCATCTATCTGAGTGGGCGGCAAGGTAAAGCAGTGGTTAGCACTGTTGCTTCACAACCGCCAGGGACCCCGGTTCGTTACTGCATGTGCAGAGTCTGCACGTTCTCCCTGTGTCTGCGTGGGCTTCCTCCCACAAGTCCCAAAACAGGCGCCAGAATGTGGCGACTAGGGGATTTTCACAGTAACTTCATTGCAGTGTTTTTTTTTATTTAATTTTTTTTTAAATAACTTTATCAGAGTTACAAAGCCAGGGCTCAGAGTGTGGACAGGGGCAAACCCCTAATCCAGCTCCTTGCCTGCTCCAAAAACCAATTCAAATTGAATCCAATTCATGGTCCCCATAAAGGAGACATACCAGCTCTGAGCCAAAAGGCTCAATCTACGCTCAATCTTAGCCAAAAGGCCGAGAAGCGATACTTCATTGCAGTGTTAATGTAAGCCAACTTGTGACACTAATGAAGATGATGGTGAATATTTTCTTCCGTGACACGTATCAAATCTCGTTTGATAATACTCGTGTGAAAAACCTTTGTACATTTTCCTACATTAAAGACACCAGATGAATGCATGTTTTTGTTGAGCATGAGCCAACATTCCACTGCCTTCCCGACTATTCACAATCACTGGATCAAGGAAATTCATTTGTGTGAATGGAGGGACGCTTATGCAATTTCATTTCTATCACCTTTTGTTTCGTTTATAATCAGTGGCTGTCTCATAATCAACAGCAATATCCTACCCCCCCTGCTGGTCAATATACATACATATATATATATGAGGATGAACATACAGAGTAGGAAACCCACAGTGCTGTTAGGGAAGGAATTCCAGGATTTTGACCAAGCGACAGTGAAGGAACGGTGTTATATTTCCATGTCAGAATGGTGAGTGGCATCGAGGGGAACTTCCAGGTGGTGGTGTTCCCAGTATCTGCTGCCCTGTCCCTCTAGATGGTCGTGATTGTGGCTTTGGAAGGTGCTGTCTCAGGAGACTTGGCGAGTTCCTGCAGTGCATCTTGTAGATGGTTACACTTGGCTGCTGCTGTACGTCCATGGTGGAGGGAGTGAATATTTGTGGATGAGGCGCCAATCCTGCTTTGTCCTGGATGGTGTTGAGCTTCTCACGTGTTGTTGGAGCTGCACTCATCCAGGCAAGTGAAGTGTATTCCATCACACTCCTGACTTGATGTGGAGATGCCGGCATTGGACTGGGGTGGGCACAGGAAGCAGTCTTACAGGTTAAAGTCCAACAAGTTTGTTTGGAATCACTAGCTTTCGGAGCGCAGCTCCTTCATCAGGTGACTCACCGGGTGCTGTAATACTTCTTACTGTGCCCAATCCTGACTTGTACCTTGCAGATGGTGGACTGGCTTTGGGGGGGTCAGGAGGTGAGTTACTCACCACAGGGGCCCCAGCCCCTGATCGGCTCTTGTAGCCACACTTTTTATATGGCTAGTTCAGTTCAGGTTCTGGACAATGGTAACCACCAGGATGTTAACAAACAAAAGTTGCAAGCTCAATAGCGACAGCATGCCATAGAATCCCTACAGTGCAAAAGGAGGATATTCGGCTCATCGAGTCTGCACCGACCCTCTGAAAGAGCACCGTACATAGGCCAACTCCCCCACCCTTTCCCTGTAACCCTACCTAACCTATACATCCTTGGAGAATAAGGGGCAATTTTATCATGGCCAATCCGCCTAACCTGTACATTTTTGGACTGTGGGAGGAAACCAGAGCACCCGGAAGAAACCCACGCAAACACGGGAAAAAAGTGCAAACTCCATATAGGCAGTCACCCAAGGCCAAAATTGAACCCGGATCCCTGGCGCTGTGAGGCAGCAGTGCTAACCTGTGGCAAGTCGAAGGGCTATCAGAGCTGGTGGTGGGTAGGAAAGGCCCAAATGATTCATCCACAGAAATTTCCACTCCTCTCTGAATGGCCTATGGGCTTTGGCTCTCACCAGAGTTTATTTGTATCCATGTCTCCAGTGAATGGTGTGTTCTTGTTATCCAACCTGCCAATGCAGCGTCCACCTCCTTGTGGGGCTACTGAATCTTCAGAGCTGCTGGCCCTCTGATTGGGCTGGCATCATTGAAAACCTGCCTGCTGCCCTTAATGGGGCAGTGAATGTTGAGTTGGCCAATTAGGAGGCTGTCTCCTGGATTATTGCCAATATTGAGAACGCTGCTAGCATGTGCAGGCTCCAGACATCATTTCTGTCCCAATGTCGGGGTCTTGAAGCCCACATCATGCAACATCAGCTTTCCGTGGGCATTGCTTCTATCCTCTGTCACTATAGAAAACACTGATATGGAAGTAGGGATGACATGTCGAGGTGTTGGATGCCTATGTAACTTTATTTTGGGCTTCTAAGGTGGCGGACACAGGAATGTCACAAATTGCTTTCAAGGTTCATCCATGAACTTCAACTGCTGCATCCCTGCTTGTTATTGGCTGAACCACTGTCCAAGCTGACCGAGTTACAGGTCAAAGACTGTGATGTGCACATTGTTATGGTCCCAGTTGGTGTTAAATCTGGACGGGAAGATCCCAGTATGCAACACTGGCCCAAAAAGCTGCAATTTCTACTTTTACGAGAAAGCGTGGAGGAACAGAATCACAGGACAGCCATTTACTTTTAACAAGAAAAAGGACATTTATTAAAAATGAAAAACTAGATTATGATACAATACTCCTTTACTCCCACCTTTAGCATCGTAAATATGTGCATATTTTAACGCTAACACGCATTACAAAGTATATCTGAAGCTACAATGGTCTCGGTAACTCAAAGTCCCTTTAAAACACAGGTTGGCTGTGTCAAAATACACACTCTGCTCTGAACCCAAGTTGGTATCTGTGGATTTCGCCTCAAAATCCCCCCAGATGATTGTCGCATGAGGGTTTCCAATCTCCACTCTCAAAAAAAACAGGCTTAAAATCTTTCACAACAATGCTTTATTTCAGTGGTTTCTCTTCCGAAATCCATTACAGGCTGTCCAAATAAAAATTTTAAGCAAAGCTTCCGCTCCACTTTTAACAAATAATCCCAGCATCCACGTTTTACCACTTTCCCGTTCAGGATTTCTTTCACTTGACTCTTGTGCAAACTGTTCACAGTTGCTTTGACTATTGATTCCCAGACTCTGCTCAGGTGGTATCAAACTTTTGATTTATCTCTGAAGTCTGATTTCCCACATTAATTCTGGTTACCACAGCTGCCTCTTTCACTCACAGCACTTTGTCTGCTTTTCCCTTGAATTCTCCTGAACAATACCTTGTTCTCTTAACTTCAGTCTTCCTAAGACATTCTCTCTCTTCCAATTACATGGATTGTATCTCCAGTTAGACTCTTTGCAGCTCCCTTGTCCTGTCCGGTCTTTCTTCTGGCAGAGCTAAAAACTAAAACTCAAAAGCCTTTCTATCTTAAAAGGGTCTCCAGTTGCTAAACATGCTTCTGCTAGTTTATTTACTCTTCACGCTGTAACCCTCTCTTCAGCACAACAGAAGCACAGTTCGAAATGAACCATCCCTACACATATTACGCCTTCGTCCAGCATGAATTTAACTACAGGTTTTACCTTTCCTGACACAGAAACATTAAATTAAACTGACTTAAAACTGTACGTTATTTCTATTGTTACCAATACAAATTATAAATCCATTAAAACTACCTTTGTTTTCCACACGACACCCACAAATTAGAGTTAGTTCTCAGAGAATCAAGTCCATCACAGTATCTCTTTGTATATCTGAATTACTTTCACAGCAATCAGAGAGGCTTCACTCCAAACAAATTATTTTAAATTTAACACCACGGGCAGCACGGTAGCACAGTAGTTAGCACTGTTGCTTCAAAGCGCCAGGGTCCCAGATTCGATTCCCGGCTTGGGTCACTGTTTGTGCGGAGTCTGCATGTTCTCCCTGTGTCTGCGTGGGTTTCCTCGGGGTGCTCCGGTTTCCTCCCACAAGTCCCGAAAGATGTGCTGTTAGGTAATTTGGATACTCTGAATTCTCCCTCTGTGTACCCGAACAGGCGCCGGAATGTGGCGACTAGGGGTGTTTCACAGCAACTTCACTGCAGTGTTAATGTAAGCCTACTTGTGACAATAAAGATTATTATTATTATACATTATGATTTCAATGACACCCCGGCAATTTGGAAAAGGGCTGAAGAATGTCGGGCATATAATACTTGTATTTATTTTCCTTCCACTTCTCTTCCCCCTCTGCTGGAGATGCAAGTTTAAGTGGCCATTCTTCACAAGCAGTGTGTGGTCAAGTTATTCAACTTGGGAAACCATCAGAGCCCAGACAGATCCTACTCTCCCCCAAGGTCCAACAAAGGGCCACTGGGGAATGGACAGAGCCACATTGATATTTCCCCTTCCTTATGCATGAGATGCATTGTAATTTCCCTACCGGTGCTAAGCCGAGGGCGGCTAACCAACTAAGCTTTCCTGAATTATTTGGTTCACTTCCACATTGGGCAATCCCTTGATCAAGTGAGCCAATCAGAACCGTATCTATTTTTAAAAGAATCTATATTTATTTGACTTTAAAGATGAAATTCCACACAACACATGATAGAACCTCAACTCCCGGTCTGTGACTATGGGTAGCTAAAATCCACACTTTCTTCAAATCTACTTCTGGGGAACCACAATTCTTTCAGGCAAATCTTAACTCTTCCCAATCCGTGCAAAACGCGCGGGGGAGCACTTAAAATCGAGTGGTCACATTTTCCCATCAATTTGCAATCTTAGTTCCATTGGATTTGGTGGCAGAGGAGATTCCCGTTGGTAAATGTAATACGGGACACCTGACAGATTTGTAATCCACGCCTGAGCCAACCAAGGCCACGATACCCGCAAAGGTAGGCTAAAAAAACAAACAATTTCCTAAAAGTAAAAGGGGGCTAGTAGAGAAGGAGTGTTCCTCTCGGCTCCACAGAGAAACTAAGTGCCTCTTCTGCCCAATGCTCCCATAACCCCCCTTGGAGCGACTTCCTGAACATAACCTGCTTTCAGAAGGCGATCTGTCGTCTTCCATTTAAAAACATCCGAGTAGCTGACGAGCAGTGTAAGCCACGGCCGTTAAAACCTGCTTGGCTACTGAGTCACACTCCCAGCTGGATTGTCACCTGCTCCTATAGGGAGGGACGGTTGGCCTTTTGACCTGTGTTGCAGACATTAACTTGGCCAGTCAGAAAACCCTAGCCAACAAGCTGGAAAATTTCAGGCATAAGATGTGCTCTGTGATCCATCACATCAAAGCTCTTCGGACTAAATAAAAAGCGCCTGGATTTAAAAGATAGGCCCTTCAAAACAAAATCCAATGAAATCTTTCATGCAAATTTTGTAATGCCGTTTGATCATCAAGCATCTGGAGATATGAGGATATTACATATATTTAAAAACGGATATTTCACAACATCTTACTTTTTCTCATGTTTATTTATATTATGCATCATGGGCCCTGCGTCGATGATATTGAAGCAGGCAAGCAGCCAAACAAACATAATTCATGTTCGGCAGAATATAAATAGGGACGGAAGCAGAAGAGGCCATTTGGATTTTATCCTTACATGGGATGTGGTTGCCACTGGCAAAGCTGACATTTGTTGGCCGTTCTAATTGCCCTTGAACTAAGTGGCTTGTTAGGCCACTTCAGAGGTCAGTTCAGAGTCAACCACATTGCTGTGTATCTGGAGTCACATGTAGGCCGGACCAGGTCAGGACAGCCAATTTCCTTCCCTAAAAGATATGAGCGAACCAGATGGGTTTTCGCAACATTCAATAGTTGTCATGGTCACCATCATAGATACTGAATTACGGTTCCAGATTTTTATTAATTGAATTTAAATTCAACTCAAACACCAGCTGCCATGAGGGATTTGAACCAGCGTTCCCAGAGCATTAGCCTGCCCGGGCCTCTTGGATTATTAGTCCAGGAACATTACTCCTACGCCATCATCTCTCTTTCAAAGGGTCTGTAGAGTTTACTTTATCCAGAATTCCATTCAACCCATTCAATCTTCTGAGGGAAGGTTCTGGAAGGTTTCTCTCTAGTTGCTAAAGGTAAGTCAAGCAAACAATCTCGATTAGAAAACTCAGCTAACCTCATATTTTACAATGAAAATACCTTCACCAGTTGTCTTGCTGGGCATTAGAATTGTTGAGGAACTGTCACATTACATCATGCTCCACACAATATTAACCATTATTACTTGCACTTCTCTTTGTAATCCCAGCCCGAATTAGATTTTCATTCAGTCTTCTTCTCAATTTATTAACTACCACAGTATGGGTGGCCTTATCTGGGTAACTATTCTACGTTAAAAGTGTCAAAGAGGGGCAGAATTTCCTGGGGTAGGATGACCCAAAAAGTCGGCAGGAAATGCACCCCTGCTCCAATTTCATGCTGAGTGTTCAATCGACTGGAGGCTGGGCATTCTGCCTCTAGCTGGGTCTGGGAGGAAGCCCCACCTCAAAGAGTTGCTGATCAATCTGATTGGCAGCTCTCAAGTCCCAGCAGCGCCAGTGGAAACAGTGCCCAGGACTGGAACTACGTCCAGTCCCAATGAAAAATAGCTAGGATCCAGATGGAAGGTGAGAAGAGGGGATCTATTGTGACCCGCAAGTATCTTACGGGGTGGGAACAATTAACTTCCTCGTGAACCTTGCAAAATATGAACTCCCCCATTAAGGGGGAGGGGGGACCCCTAAACAATATATATTGTAGGTGTATAAAGTAGGCCAGTTAGGCACCAGAATGGTAGGCCCAGTTGAGATCTACCGTGTGATGTGTACACTAGTTATTGTAAATAGGTTTCTTTGCACTACTCAGTGTCCACTCCTTTGTGGCCTCATAAAAAGATCCGTTGGAGGAGCCAGGGCAGGAGGCTAAGCGGATGGCGGAGGGTGTTGTGAAGGGATGTGGGCTGGGTTCAAAAGATCAGGAGGAGAGAGAGAACCAGAGAGGTGGGTGGCCAGACCTTGGGGATGTGGGGTGATCCCTGATCAGGAAAGGGGACCAGTGAGGGAGGCATCCCTCCCCCTTCCTGCCGAGGACCAAACAGGTAACCTGCCAACCCTTCCCTCCGTCCTTGACCTCCTCCCACTGGCCAGAATATATATCTATTTAATTTTATCCCTTTCTCAGAGTTACAAAGCCACTGCGCACAGTGGACAGATCAAGCCCTTAATCCATCTCCTTGCTGGCTCCAAAATCCAATTCAAATTAAATTGAATTCATGTTCCTCACAAAAGAGACAAGAGCCAAGCTGACAAGAGCAGGGCTTAATCTTGAGCTTAATCCTAAATTTGACCGTAGCCGAGAAGCGATGTGGCCAGGCGGCAAGTGCCCTCAATTGAGGCGAGGGTGAGCAGACCACGTTTGGCTGAGCCTACACTCCCCAAAATCACTCCTAGGTTTGGGCCGGATGGGTACAAATAACAAAGAAAAGTGCAGCACAGGAACAGGCCCTTCGGCCCTCCAAGCCTGTGCCAACCATGCTACCTGTCTAAACTAAAATCTTCTACACTTCCTGGGTCTGTATCCCTCTATTCCCATCCTATTCATGTATTTGTCAAGATGCCCCTTAAACGTCACTATCATCCCTGCTTCCACCACCTCCTCCGGCAGCGGGTTCCAGGCACCCTCTACCCTCTAAGTAAAAAACTTGCCTCGTACATCTCCTCTAAACCTTGCCCCTCGCACCTTAAAACTATGCCCCCTAGTAATCAGTAAGGCTACTCCACCCCCTCTGCCATATTTTCTGTGCCCCCTGTAACTTTATAACCGGTATATTTAGTTCCCAGTCCTGACCATCCTGCAGCCAAGTCTCTGTAATAGCGACAACATCATAATCTTCAACTTGCATTTGCGCCTGCAGCTCGTCTAGTTTATTCCTTACATTCCGTGCATTTGTCAATAGAACTCTTAATCGGGCTGTTCCCCCTGACTGCTCTCTCAGCACTGCTTGTTTGTTATTTGCTTGTTTGTTATTTGCTTGTTTGTTATTTGCTTGTTTGTTATTTTTCACTTTTGCTTTAACCAGTATACTACTTATAGTTTTGTCATTAGCTGCAGTTCCTGACGTTAGGTTCCTGACTATCTCCCTATTTACCCTTTCCATGAGGACACTGGTCCCAGATCGGTTCAGGTGGAGACCGTCCCAACGGTACAGATCCTTCCTGTCCCAATACTGATGCTAGTGCCCCGTGAAATGGAACCCCTCTTTCCCGCTCCACTCCTTTATCCACGTGTTTGCTCCCTAATTTTCTCATGCCTATGCCAACTTGCATGTGGCTCGAGGAATAATCCAGAGATTATAACCCTTGAGGACCTGTTCTTTAGTTTTGTTCCGAGTTCCTGATATTCCCAAACAGATCCTCTTTCCTAGTCTTGCTGATGTTGTTTGTCCCAAAGTGGACCACAACAACTAACCCTCCCTCTCCCTCTCCAATATCCTTTCAAGCCGGTTACAGATGCCCCTCACCCTGGCACCGGGCAGGCAACATACCCTGTAGGACTCTCGGTCCTGCTTCCAAAGGATGTTATCAGCTCCCCTAATTATAGAACCCCCGTCAACTACCACTTCCTCCCACCGCTTGATTGGCCTCCTGTACCACGGTGCAGTGGTCAGCTAGCTCATCCTTCCTAAAGTCACTGCTCCGATACCCTGACCCTCCGACCACGCTCCCGAGAGACTCAGCTGCAAATCCCCGATATAAGGTTTTTATACTCACAGCTCCAATACTAAATCCCCGGGTCAGGTTTGTATACTCACAGTTTCAGTATTCCGTCCTTCAGAGTCCGCTCCCTGGAGACTCAGACGTGAATCACCAAGATAAGGTTTTTTTACTGTTAGCTCAGATACTCCGCCTCTCCGAGTCCCGTCCCTGACGACTAGGCCGTGAATCCCGAGGTAAGGTTGTTATACTTACTGCTCCAATACTCCATCCCTCCCTGGAGGCTCGGTATGGGGAATAGGTATTGGAGATGAGGTATTGGGGAATGAGAGAGGAAAGAATGTTGTACAGAAAGTAGAATTGTTTGTTCTGGATTTCTATCCCGTACTGAGTTGACTTTGTAAACTCCTTTTACAGGATATTACAAGAGGAGGAAATACAGACAGAAATCTCAATCGTCACGTCTCGATCTGACAGAGCCACTTGATTTGTTGGGACCTGAGTATCATCGGCCTTTGAATCCAGAAGAATTAATGTTTACCCGATCAGTGTGACTGGAAAAGCACCAAGATACACACACCCAAGTGAGAGTGTTCCAGAGCACTGACTGTGGAAAGAGCTTTAACCAGTTAGACAATTAGTGTAGGTGGATGGAAGGCCACCTGCTGAATTTTATGAACCCCCAAAACCACAATTAATTAACAAATTAATTCACTCACTCACTCACTCACTCACTCACTCACTCACTCACTCACTCACTCACTCACTCACTCACTCACTCACTCACTCACTCACTCATTCATTCATTCATTCAACACAATCTTGCCATCCTCCGATTGATTCTGTATATCTCCCGCTGCCTCAGGAAAGGCAGACAGCATTGTCAGAGACCCCTCCCACCCAGGCATTGTTCTCTTCCAAACCCTTCCATCAGGCAGAAGATACAGACGTCTGAGGAACCGTACATCCAGACATAGGAACAGCTTCTTCCCCACAGCTACTAGACTCCTCAACGACTCTCCCTTGGACTGATTTGTTCCCTGTAAGAACACTATTCACGACGTCCTATGCTGCTCTTGTTTGGCCTTATTCCACACTGTAACCAATCTCTATTTGTTTTTTTGTTATTTTATAAATAATTTTTATTCAGATTTTCACAAAATATCAATAACGTCATTAACCGTTGAATACAATAACATCAATTGAATGTTAATCAATTGACCGTTGAATACAATAACATCAATAACAGTTGAATACAAAAAGAAGAAAGAGATTAACACCCGTCAATCTCTTTGATTTGGTAAAAAAAGAACACGTACACGCCCCTTCAACCCAACCCACCGAAACGAGAAGAAATGAGAAGAAAGAATTATGCTTCAGCAAATCTCTTTTATTCTTCGTGGTCATGTTGTGCTTTTCCTCTATCCGTCTCAAGCGACTGAACCTTCACACAAAACTAGTAACTTGAAATCACATAGAAATGACAACACCGAAACATGTTATTTGGCCCAACCAATCATTTGTCTTTATCCTCTTGTGATCCCATGTGTCTGCCCTGTTCCCCGTCCAATTGGGCACGATTCACCCTAAAGGTTCCTGTGCCCGATTTTGAGAGCGTTTGGCGGGGTGTTTCTCGGTGGCTGCAGTGCAAAGAAACATCTTGCTATTTATGGCACTTTGCCAGTTTCTTTGGTCTGGGGGAGATTCTCTGCCGAGGCTGCAATTACTAAGTGATTTAGCTGACCAGCAGGAAATGCTCCTTGCAGATTGGGGTGCCAATTTGAAATGCTGCCACAATCTCCCCACCCCCCCGCCCCCCACTCTCTACCTTTCAGCCTCCCTCTCTGTTTTTGACACCTCACCCTCAACCCTCAACCTTGGGGTGGCCCTGGGAACCCTCCCCTCAGCCCCCCAAACTGGTAAACCTCCCGGGCCCGATCCTGGCACCTGGGCACCTTGGCACTGCCAGACTGTCAGGCTGCCAGACTGACAATGTTCTCCAATGCCAAAGGGAGAGCCAGATTAAACCCTGCCCTGTCCATAACCACCCGGGGGACTCGGACAGCCTGGGAAACCCCCAGGTGTGTAACGCCTAGTCCATGTTTGTGCAGACCAATACTAAATGGCGCCCTGGCGAGGTCTCGCTGGCATTGTCGTTCTGTCCCAGGCATCGGGAGAATCCAGTGAATGTATATTTTTTAAATAATAAAAAAAAATTTAGCGTACCCAATTCATTTATTTTTCCAACTACGGGGGCAATTTAGTGTGGCCAATCCACCCACCCTGCACACCTTTTGGGTTGTGGGGATGAAACCCATGCAAACACGGGGAGAATGTGCAAATTCCACGCGGACAGTGAGCCAGAGCCGGGATCGAACCTGGGACCTCAGCGCCGTGAGGCTGCAGGGCTAACCCACTGCGCTGCCATGCTGCCCTGTGAATGTATAATTAAGCCATACAATATGCTGCTGTGGGACGCCTCTTGTGAGATTCAAAGGCCTCATCCCGACACCGATGCAACAAGGCCGCTGAATCATCCCGTTTATCTCCCTTTTCAACACATTTATCTCATCCATTCCTAAGTACAGACGTGGGGCTGGGGATTTTTCACACCCACCATGGAGGGAAATGCGGCAGGAGATTCGGCAGCCTAGCTAAAATTTCATTGAATGTCAGTGGGACCGGGCACTCCCATCGGTGGGCGGGACTGGAAAATCCCTCCCTGGGAAATATGTTGGCAGGAAAGTGGTGGGTTTGATTGCCAGGGGTTTTATACTCTGCTGAATTGTGCTTTTGATTTCTTCACGTGGTGACCAATCCGTTTCAGTCAGTTTACATTGGACAGGTTAAGTTAAAACAAGCATTGACCTATACTTCCCGTACAATCTCTCGTAGTAAATTCCCCAGCCTCATCACTACATGGCCAAATATTTTTTCTGCTCTGTCCTAATTTGGAAAGGATCAGGCCATGACCATCCCAAATGAATGAAAGTGTAACCACATCCCCTCAGTTGATATTCAATGGAATTTACATCGTTGAATCCCCAAGCATCAAGTTTGCACTCACCATTGTCCAGAACATCAATCAGAGCAGTAACATAAATGCTGTGGCTACTTGGTCAGAGGGTTTTCTGTGACAAGTGGCTCATCCCCTGACTTCCCTAACCCTCTCATGCAGGGCACAAGTAGGGCATGTGATGGGATATTCTCCACTTGCCTGGATAGGTACGGCTGCAACAACACTCAAGGACCCCGACACGATTCGGATCAAAGCAGCCCACTCACTTGGCACCCTATCCATTGGCTGCAACACCTACTCCTCCACCAGTGATGTCCCTTGGCTACAGAATGTGTCACCCACAGGATGCAATGCAGAAATTCACCAAGACTTTTGCAGCACTGTGTCCCAATCCCCTAAACATCACCACCTACAAGGATAATTTCAGCAGTTATATGGGAAGACTATAAATATTTCATCACAATTTTAAAACAATTTCATATCTGAAATTTGCCAGATTTTACATGCTGATGTCTTCATGGCAGTTAGTGTTTCTTGGTTGCATTTTGAACTCCTTAAGTGTTGCCTAGTAATATTGCCTGCCTCATCACAACTAGTTAGGCACTGGAATTAACCAAGAGAAGTAGTCGGTAGAACCCTAGTTATTTACTCATGGATTGTTATATGCCTGGATGACAGACGTTTGCAAAGTACTGGAAAGATGCCTTGCATGTTGTAGACATACAGCCGACATTGGCCACACTGATTGGCACGTGATCTTGGAATACTGAACATGCTTCCAAACATAGTTTGTGAATTAACTGAAAAGATGTTGGTTTAAGCCATGTCGGTATTACCCAAGTGTAAACTGCAGTCCTTGTCAGCTTACCAAGAGCTAGCATTTTGGCTTTAGAAGAAATCCTGTTATGTGTGAACATACAATTCATCTCAGCCAGCGTGTAAAGCATTGGGGAAAAGAAAAATAGAAATGAAGAAGACAGGTGGAGAGGACAAAGTAGCTAAGAGAGGCATTCAACATTCTGAGGGATTTTGCCAATGCAATTAAGGAAAAATTACTTTCTCGGTTAAATGGATCAGTAACCAAAGGTCATGGGTTTGAAATAATTGGCAAAAGAGCTACACTGTAAATGAGGCGATATTGCTTCATACAGGAAGTTCTTAAGATCTGGAATGCACGACCTGAGAGAATGGTGGAATCAGCCTCCCAGAAAATCCTCCTAAAGATAGTTGGAGCGGAATAGTTTGCCAGGTTACTGAGAGAAAGGTGGAGCAGGAGTATTTTTTTCCAACAGTTCTTTCAGACAGCCTTCAGAGGCATTAAGGGGAGAATGGCCACCTTTCGTCAGATTAACAGACGTCAGCCACTGGCATCACTCATGTGGTGATTTTTGTGATCCAGGTGTTTGATACCGAAAGCACAGATTAAACCTGAGGGGAGCAGGTCGTAACTTTGTGAACTCATTTGAATAGCCAGGGTACACTTTTGGAGAGGTAAGATAGCCTTTGGATATTATAAAAGCCCAGGGGGCCACAGAAGGTAAATTAAACAGCATTTAATAAGTCATCATAAAGTAAAGGTCAACACAATTTCCAGCTCAAAGTTCCCAGTCGGGACTACCGGAAGTGTTGATCCCAGTACGGACTGGTGTTTATAGGGTAATTCTCTGAGTCCCAGCAGGATGGGCCTCTGCCCATTCATGGGGGAGCTCGTATTCCATAAATCCCGCTTGGAGATCAATTGAGGTCTCAAAGGGGTATTACAGATATGATCCTGAGACACCTTTGGCGGAGGTCACGTGACATTTGGTCGAGGTACAGTGCCCCTTGAGAGACGTCAGTTGCCTTTGGGTTTGCTCAAAGTCGGCATAAATGTGTGTAAAATGCTAACAAATCTCACTGGATCCGTGATGCTCATTGGAACTGTCAAAAACAACTTTCAAAAATATGAATATCAACTGTCAAAGGGAGATGTCAGGAAGTCAAGATATTTAAAACCCCCTGCTCTTTAACTCTTAAAAAAATCTGGAATATCAAAAAATGTGACTTGCTATTTCACTCTTCCTATTGACATAAGCTTTAGGTTACCATTATTAGATTAGTGCTGCTTGACTGAATTCCCAACTGTCTATTATCACAATATGGTGCCTGCTATTTCACAGTTTAATTGACAGCTCTGAGTGGCCATGGATTCTTTAAAATGAGACTATGAATTCCAATGCTTGTTTTTGCAAGGGATTATGCGATTGGATGAAATGTTTGTAATTGTAACTTATAATGTATTTGAATGGATGGAAAAGTAGTAAATGGGGCTATAAAAACCATAGCAGCTGAATGGAGGCATAGATTGTCATGGGAGGTTTGAGAGGCCAAGGGGCTTGGGCAGAGGTGCATAGCTTAGCAGGGAAGATGTGAGGGGTCATGGAGGTGGGTTGGGGGAATGAGGTGGCACGGAGTTGACACAGTAAAGGCATGTGGGTTGAGGGCTGGAGGGCTGCTTTTCTTTCAACTTCAACACAGTGCTGGTGCACCAAGGCAAGCCTTCCGTCCAGCCCACCCCCGCACCCAGCACCCTGTGCACACGCTCTGGGGTCAACTGGCCTGACTCCCAGGGTATCTCTCCCTCCCGGCATGAAAATCCAATCTTCCAGGCCACTTTCCCCCTTGTTGGGCCTGTGGAGCTGGGAAACGTCCCGATAAAAATCCAGGCTGAGGAGTCTAAACGCCAACAGGTTACATCAAACCTAAATAAAGCACTGGTTCTTCTCCAGCTGGAGTATTGTGTCGAATTCGGGACACCACAATTTTTCTAAGGGCATGCAGGCTTTGTAGAGGGCACAAAAGAGTTTTATTGGAATGTTTCTAGGATCAGTTGCTACAGTCAGCTGGATTGACTGAAGAAGCTGGGGTTGTTCTCCTTGGAGCTGAGGAGGCTAAGAGGAGGTTCCAGGTGTTTAAAATCACAATTCTAAACAGGAACATTTTAGACAGATTAACTGAAGAGAGACTGTATCCAGTACTGCAGGGTCAATGACTAAAGGGCACAGATTTAAGGTGATTGACAAAAGAAGCAGGGGCAATAAGACGATTTCGGGGGCAATTCTCCGCTTCGCGGCCCAAGTGCCCGCGCCGTCGTGAACGCCGTTGCTTTTCACGACGGCGCGAACAGGGCCCGGGCATGATCTATCCTGGCCCCCACAGGAGGCCAGCACGGCGCTGGAGTGGTTCAAGCCACTCCAGCGTCCAGCTCAATCCTGAGCATGCGCAGTTAGGCCGCGCCATCCTACGCATGCGCGGGGAACTTCTTACGTGCGCCGGCCCCGACGCAATATGGTGTGGGTGTTCAGGGGCTGGCTATGGTGGAAAGTAGCCCGGGGGGGGGGGGGAGGGGAGGGAAGAGGCTGGCCCGCCGATTGGTGGGCCCCGACTGTGGGCCAGGCCCCTTCAGAGGCCCCCCCTGGTGAAGGAGCCCCCCTCCCCCCCACTGATTGCCCCCCCCCGATGGTTCCCGCAGAGTTCCAGGGTTGGATGGCACTGGCGGGATCCTGTCATGTCGGAGCGACCGCTCAGCCCATCTGGGCCGGAGAATCGGCGCTCGCCGTTTGCGGCGATTCTCCGAGCGGCCCGGCGCGGCGCTGATTTAGTGGGTGGGTGGGAAAATCGCATGCAGGGGTCGGGGCGGCATGGCGTGATTCACGCGGCGCCCCGGCGATTCTCCCACCCGGCGTGGGGGGGGGGGGGGGGGGGGGGGGTTGGGGGAAGGGGGAGAATACACCCCCTTCATTTTTACTCAGCAAATATTTAGGATTTGGAATGCAATGCCTGCGAGGGTAGTGAATCATAGAATCATAGAATTAATAGTGCAGAAGGAGGCCATTCAGCCCATTGAGTCTGCACCGCTGTTGGAAAGAGCACCCTACATAAGCCCACGCCTTCACCCTATCCCCGTAAACCAGTAACCCCAGCTAACAATTGCCCGTACTGTCCTAAAAATGTAAGGTTAAGGGGGGGTTGTTGGGTTACGGGTATAGGGGGATACGTGGGTTTGAGTAGGGTGATCATTGCTCGGCACAACATCGAGGGCCGAAGGGCCTGTTCTGTGCTGTACTGTTCTATGTTCTATGTTCTAACCTTGTTTTTGGACACAAAGGGAAATTTAGCATGGCCAATCCACCTAACCTGCACATCTTTGGACTGTGGGAGGAAACCGGAGCACCCGGAGGAAACCCACGCAGACACGGGGAGAACGTGCAGACTCCGCACAGACAGTGACCCAAGCCGGGAATCGAACCTGGGGCCCTGGAGCTGTGAAGCAACTGTGCTAACCACTGTGCTACCGTGCTACTGTAGAACCAGGTTGAGCAATAGCCAAAAGAAGGAATTGGATAAGCACATGAAGGAGAAAAGCTCCAGGGAAATTGTGAAATTGGGGGTGTAGGATGAGGGCACTAATTTGTTTGCTCATCAAAAAAGCTTGAGCGAGACTCAATTTCTTCCTTCAGTGTGATTATATGATTCTCAGAATTTTCGTGGACCCGGTGGTAAAAGTGAGTCCGTCATTTCCCAATGTTGTCAGCTGACTGGACACTGGTGAACACTTGACAACCCTTCGACTAAGAACATCAAATAGTTCAGGCCAAGTACGCAATATCTCTTAGCGAGAAAAAAACAACAAATGCTGGCATGTTCACACTTTATACAATTTGGGGTTTCTCACATTTATCTGTTTCTGTGAATCTGGAAATGTGCTGACAGAGACTGAAAGCTCATTGATTCCTTGTTTGTTGGCGTTTTCTTGTAAATCAAAGTTGAACCAAACGTGCGGTCAGGGATTTTACATTTGTGACTTCCTTAAATAGCCGTGGATTATCTTATGACTCATCTCATTCCTCTAACAAAGACCAAGGAATCTTTTCACCTTCACCGCCTGGGCAGTGAAATAATGGAGTGGGTCATCCAATTGCAAAAGAAGTGGCACAATTTTCAGTTTCACTGAAAGGAGTTTAATACTCTTTCTCCTGGTTGCATGAAAAAAGTAACATTTTCCTGAGTATTTTTTCCCAGTGATCTCCAGCAGCCCTTTAAACACTACTGGATAGGCCATTCACTGCCCTGTATAAATGAATGGAAGATTCACAGTGCAAAATCTACCCATTTGCACCTCAAAATCGCAATTGGGAGTCACGGTGAGGATGCGGATGCAATTGTACACCGAGGTCCGTGAGATTCCAGACAGGTCCCCACTCGGCACCTTGAAGGACCACGTGGCATAAAAGGTCAGGAAGCCCACGGTCGGTCCTCTGGGAACATGTCCTACCTCCTCTCTCTCCCTCAGCAGCCACGGTGCCTGTTTCCCGATTTTTAAAACCACAAGTGAGACTCGGCATTGGTAATTCCTCCTGGCGGAGGCGGGGCATCGCGGAGGCCCCGGAGAATACTGGGTCGGGCCCGGTTAATGATATGCCGACAGCGTTTACTGTATGTGCAGGTGGAATGCCGGCAACTCCGAGACGGTGTGTCCTGAGGGTCTTGGTCAAGCTTTCTTGACGCCACTTTCGAGGCACCAGTGCATGGCATTCCGTCAGGCGCCTGGCGCCGGCCACCATTTTCAGCTTCCACGCCATTCTCCACCCAATCGCGTTTCCGGCGTCGCTGGACGGAGAACCCCGCCCTGTATTTTTATTTGTTTATGGGATGTGGGCATGGTTGGTTAAGCCGACATTTGTTGTCTGTGCTGAACAACCTTGACCTTGAGCAGGTGGTGGTGGGACACCTTCTTGAACTGATGCAGACTGTGTGATGTGCTATAGCGTTGTTCGTTTGGAAGTTCCAGATTCTGACCCAACAACAGTGAAAATTATGATATCATACAATTATATCATAGAATTAAAGAATGGTGGCAGCACTGAAGAGGATTATTAAGGCCACCATTTGTATTCTGGCTATCTACAAGGTAAACTTTCGTAGCCTGTTTGTGTCTCTGGCCCTCTCTTCCTTATTACAAAATTATTCATTTAAAATTCTTTAGTTCCTGTTGCTTGTTGCTTACAAAATGGCGGAATCCCCCTTCAGCCCAGGGCACATGACGTCAGTGCACGGTGTGCGTGACCAGCTCTCTGCGCTGCTTCAAGCAGGAAGACTTCATCGATTCAAAAACAAAATCTGCTCCTGGGTCAGGAGGAGGTGGTCTGCCCCGCTGGGCTCCGGGCCTGTGCACTGCTAAGGGGCACCCATGCCCAGGATGGCCGGCATTCTGAAAGCCGGTCACCGCCAGCATTTTTAACAGCCTTGGGCTCTACATGCCGTGATCGGGAATCTGCAGCCCTCCCAACACCCTCCCGAGACCCACCCGTGGTTCGAGACCCTGGGCTTGAAAATGACTGCACTTGCCTGTGTTTTCCAATAACAGACCGTCCTGACAGTTCACAATACTTCCATGTTTTGAAATGATGTCCTCCAAAGCCACGTCTGTGTCATTATTTCAGAACAAGAAATGCAGTGGTGATGCCGGAGGTAAGCCGACTGTACATCTTCCTCCAGTCAGAAAAACAATTGTCCACCACTGCTACTCTCGGTTTCCTGTCACTTAGCCAACTGCCTATCCATATTGCCTTTATTCTATGGGCCTCAAGCTTGCTGACAAGCCTGCTACATGTCACTTTAACAAACGGCTTTTGCATGCCCAACTACACCCCATCAGCCACAATATCCTCATGAATCCTCTCTGTTACCTCATCATATTTCCAAGTCAGGGTCATGTGTAACTTAAAGGGGAACTGGCAGGTGGAGGGATTCCCTTCGCTTCCCGCGAGGGGGGCGAGCGACAGGGTGCTTTCGGGGGTCTGGGTCGGAGAGAGGAAGATATCTGATATCTACAAGGTTATGCAGGAGGTGGAGGAGGTGTCAGTAGAGGAGCTGAAAGCTAAGTGGGAGGGGGAACTGGGGGAACAGATCGAAGACGGGACATGGGCTGATGCTCTGGAGAGGGTTAATTCTTCCTCCTCGTGTGCGCGGCTTAGCCTCATCCAATTCAAGGTGCTGCACCGGGCCCACATGACTGGGATGAGGATGAGTAGGTTCTTTGGGGGTGAAGACAGGTGTGTCAGGTGCTCGGGGAGTCCAGCGAACCATGCCCATATGTTCTGGGCATGCCCGGCACTGGAGGAGTTCTGGAAGGGGGTGGCGAGGACGGTGTCGAGGGTGGTGGGATCCAGGGTCAAGCCAGGATGGGGACTCGCGATTTTTGGGGTTGGGGTGGAGCCGGAAGTGCAGGAGGCGAAAGAGGCCGGTGTGCTGGCCTTTGCGTCCCTAGTAGCCCAGTGGAGGATCTTGCTACAATGGAAGGATGCGAGGCCCCCAAGCGTGGAGACCTGGATCAATGACATGGCGGGTTTCATTAAGCTAGAGAAGGTCAAATTCGCCCTGAGAGGGTCGGTACAAGGGTTCTTTAGGCGGTGGCAACCTTTTCTCGACTTTCTGGCTCAACGATAGGGTACAGGGACAGTAGCAGCAGCAACCCGGGGGGGGGGGGGGGGGGGGGGGGGGAGGGGGAGGGGGGGGGAAGGGGGGGGGCGGCGGACAATGACTATGTTTGTTTATTTAATTTTAATTTACTTTTAAGTTCTTTTGTTGTTCATTCGGGTTGGGGGGGTGGGGGATGGGATACATGCATCGATACGGTCTGGGGGTGTTACAGTTATTATGGGTTATTTTGTTGCATTTCATTGTTTGTCGTTATGTTTTATATTTTCTGTAAAAAATTCCAATAAAAATTATATTTAAAAAAAAAAGGGGAACTGGCAGGTGATGGTGTTTCCACGTAAAGAATGAGAATATCTCTTTGAAACATAGAACATTCTTAGAGGGGAATAGAAAGCAAAGAAGATGGACGGGGAGAAACGGAAATCCTGTCGGACAGAAGAGCAGTATTTCTTCAGGATAGGCAATCCTGGAAGAGAAGTGGCAGCGAATTAAACGCAAAGATCAAAGCAAATGACTGTTTTGACAAAGAGTCATCCAGATTCGAAACATTAGCTCCCTTCTCTCTTCACTGATGCTGTCAGTCCTGTTGAGATTGTCCAGTATTTTCTGTTTTTGTTTCAGATTCCTGCATCTGCAGTAATTTGCTTTGATATTCTTAGACGGTTGATAGGGTAGATGCTTAGGGGCTTTCCCCCCTGGTGTGAGAGATGAGAGCTAGGAGTCATATCTTCAGGATAAGCAATTGGCGAGGAGATATTTCTCCACTCAGAAGGTTGTGAATCTTTGAAACTCTACAGAGTTCTGTTGCTAATGAATTACTTGGAAAAGGCACACTTACTTTATTCAGATGCTCCTTTCTGCATTAATCTTGAGGGAGTTTTAAATTGAAGTGTTCAAGAACTGGAGGCTCCGTCAGAGTGTTCCAGAAAGCACACTCAACTTTATGACTTGTCACATTTCAAACAAACATTGCAACGTTAAACGCTTTATTTCACCAATGCTACAAATTAATAGCATTGCATCTTTAACAAATACTTCCTTTAGAAACTCTGCTAAACATTGTACCAATGTGAAATGTTGACGGGTGAAGATCCGCCCCACCTCCAGACTAACCTGGACATGGTATTAAGGAAACTTGGCGCAAATAATAGACTTTGAAAGTCACACGATTATGGTATTGTAATTCAACACTCACCCATGCAGAAACATGAAGATTCAACTCCAAAGATAACCTTCATCTTTTTCACAGATACTCCTGGGAGAACACAATACTTTAAACAGCAATCTCATCCTTTTCAATCGTCACACTTGATCTATCACTCACTCTCGGGTTTGGACCTGACTCATCTTTAGATTCTTGATTGATAATTGCTTTCATCATGACTAAGTTCAAAAATAGAAATAAAAATCTTAGAGATACAAATTTAACCATAATTATCAGGTTCACATATCAGTGATTCAAACTGCAACGCTAAGTTTTCTTTGGGAGAAAGACACGGAAATGTTGTCCTTTGCTTTTGAATGGTCTGGGTTGGTTTAGCACACTGGGCTAAATCGCTGGCTTTTAAAGCAGACCAAGCAGGCCAGCAGCACGGTTCAATTCCCGTACCAGCCTCCCCGAACAAGCGCCGGAATGTGGCGACTAGGAGCTTTTCACGGTAACTTCACTGAAGCCTACTTGTGACAATAAGCGATTTTCATTTCATTTCATTTTAATAGACGGATATCGGTATCAAGCTTCATGCTATTTTTGTTTTACAATTAATGTTGAAGTAGTGTCCCATTTGGGCATGTCTGCAGACCCCACTCGGTTTTTACCTTGACAACCTATCAAATGGGCATCCATTCAAATAAATCATGAGTGTCATTTTAGTTTTTCACCAGTAATTGGGAAATCAATGGAGTTCAATTCAATCTATCAGTAGTGAACTAAAGGATTGCCTGTAGAAAATTGCTCAATAAATTTGAGTGAACATCCAGGATCGGTTTCGCTTTATCAATTGCCGCGATTTCTTTTGAGGTAATGAGGTTTTGGATGGCAAAGCCATAATGTTCCATATAATTACATACAACTGTTATGTAGCACAGAAGCAGACCATTCAGCCCAGCTGTTGCTTCACAGCTCCAGGGTTCCAGGTTCGATTCCCAGCTTGGGTCACTGTTTATGCGGAGTCTGCACGTTCTCCCTGTGTCTACGTGGGTTTCCTCCGCGTGCCCCGGTTTCCTCCCACAAGTCACGAAAGACGCGCTGTTAGGTGAATTGGACATTCTGAATTCTCCGTCTGCATACCTGAACAGGTGGCGGAGTGTGTTGACCAGGGGCTTTTCACAGTAACTTCATTGCAGTGTTAAGTAAGCCTACTTGTGACAATAAAGATCATTATTATTATTATAGTCTGGACTGGTATTTAGGCACCAAGGGTGGCACGGTAGCACACTGGTTAGCTTGGGACACTGTCTGTGTGGAGTCTGCACGTTCTCCCTGTGTCTGCGTAGGTTTCCTCCGGGTGCTCCGGTTTCCTCCCACAAGCCCCAAAAGATGTGCTTGTTAGGTGACATTCTGAATTCTCTCTCAGTGTACCCAAACAGGTGCTGGACTTTGGCGATGAGGGGGTTTTCACAGTTACTCATTGCAGTGTTAATATAAGCCTACTTGTGACAATAATAAAGATTATTATTATTAAGGATACACCTTTCCCTGAGCAGAGAAATCTGTCCGGAATTCCAATGGGATTCTTTAATGATCATCTTATATTTATAGCTCTTAACCTCCACCACAAATGAAGCATTTTCTTTACATCCACTCTATTAATTCCCTTCACACCACTATGAGGCCACTCCTCAGCCTTTTCTTCTCTGAATAAAAGGCTTTTCAATCTTTCCTGATAAGGGGCCTCACGGTAGCATGGTGGTTAGCATCAATGCTTCACAGCGCCAGGGTCCCAGGTTCAATTCCCGGCTGGGTCACTGTCTGTGTGGAGTCTGCACGTCCTCCCCGTGTGTGCGTGGGTTTCCTCCGGGTGCTCCGGTTTCCTCCCACAGTCCAAAGATGTGCGGGTCAGGTGGATTGGCCATGCTAAATTGCCCGTAGTGTAAGGTTAATGGGGGGATTGTTGGGTTAGGGGTATACGGGTTACGTGGGTTTAAGTAGGGTGATCATTGCTCGGCACAACATCGAGGGCCGAAGGGCCTGTTCTGTACTGTTCTATGTATAACCTCTTAGTTCTGGCGTCATCCGTGAAAATATATTTTGCACCTTCTCCAGTGTCTTTATATCCTTTCTACAATATGGAGAATAGAACTGTGCCCAGGACTCTTAAGCATGGTTTATCAAGGTTCAGTGCAAGTTTGAAAGATTTCAATGCAAGTTTTGAAAAAGCATTTAATCGGTTGCCTGGATTAAGCTCTTGACGGTGCTGAAAGACACTGGAATAGACAGGAAAGGTAGATGGCTCATAAAAATATCTGTACATAGGGCAATCAGCAACTGTGAGAATAGCTGATGGGAGTCGGAACTATATCTACTTGGAAGAGGAGTCCGACAAGGGCTTTGCTTATCACCAGTCCTCTTCAATGATTATGCAGAAACAATGATCAAAGAAGCGTTAGAAGACACAGAATCTGGTGTTACGATTGGGGACAAATGATAACATCACTTAGATTTGTAGATAAGAAGCAAGGATTAGAAAAACTAGCAGATAGCATGCTAACAGCAAGCATGAACTTTAGAATAAAAATGTGCATCAGCAAAGTTACAGTGATGCATATCTCCAGATCGCCAAGAAATATTGATATATTCATAGAAGGAAAAGAACTGGGACAAGTGGAAGAATTCACGTATTTAGGGAGCATAATATCTGCAGTTTTTCTTATTCATTCATGAGGTATGGGCATCACTGGCTGGGCTAGCATTTATTGTCCATCCCTAATTGCCCTTGGCCCTCTTCACCCAGGGGATATACTTTCTTGTGCGTCCCTGGTGTGGTCATCATTTTAGAGAACCAGTAGCGATTGGGGCTGGCGTGATGTCATACCGGCTGGGTGGGACGATACTTTAAGGGGGGAAATAGCGGCGCTAAGCCATATAATGAGATTCAAATTTATTATAAAATACGCCACTCAGGCTCGTGCTCTTTCTGGGGTGTGGATCTGATTGGGTCATTGGAGGGGTGAGGCGGGGAAGATCCCAAACCAAAATCTCACCAGCGCAAATCCTGAATTTGCAGTGCTGGGGTACTACCCGCGATTGCCCCCCCCCCCCCCCCCCCCCGGCGGTTGTACTTACCTGTGCTCTCCTAGTGGTTCTGCTTGCCAGTACCCCGTTTTTGAACACCTGTTGTAAACCCCACCACGTGATATCACGGCACCGGGTGGGGAGAGGGGATGGAGTGCTTCCCTACATGGTGGGATGTTACAGCGGGGAGGCTTGCTGTATTATAATGTATTTAAATGGAGTTCCCGTCAGTCCATGGGAGAACCCTCGTCCATGTCACTGTTACCTCTAGACATGGCTATTCCAGCGCACTCTTTTAAAAAAAATTTAGAGTAGCCAATTATTTTTTCCAATTAAGGGGCAATTTAGCATGGCCAATCCACCTAACCTGCACGTCTTTGGGTTGTGGGCGTGAAACCCACGCAGACACGGGGAGAACGTGCAAACTCCACACGGACAGTGACCCAGGGCCGGGATTCGAACCCGGGCCCTCAGCGCCGTAGGTAGCAATGCTAACCATTGTGCCACCGTGCTGCCCTTTTCCAGCGCACACTTGGCTAGTCTCACACATCCTACCCTCCATAGCCATGCGGTCATCCAAAATTCTATTGCCCATCTCTTAACCTGCATTCAATCCCAGTTCCTGATCAACGCTTTGCCCGCTAATAGAACATAGAACATAGAACATAGAACAGTACAGCACAGAACAGGCCCTTCGGCCCTCAATGATCACCCTACTCAAACCCACATATCCACCCTATACCCGTAACCCAACAACCCCCCCCCCCCTTAACCTTACATTTATTAGGACACTACGGGCAATTTAGCATGGCCAATCCACCTAACCTACATTGGTTTCCAGTCAAGAAATGTCTTGATCTTAAAACTTACATCTTTGTTTTCAAATCCCTCCATGGCCTTATCCCTTCCTACCTCTGGAACTCCTCCAAGCCCACAACTCTCCCAAACACCTGTTTCCTCTAATTCTAACCTCTTGTGCACCCCCAATTTCAATTGCTCCATCATTTGTGGCTGTGCCTTCTGTTACCTAGGCCCCAAGCTCTGGAATACCCTTCCTCACCTACATTCCACACCTTACATTCCCCCTTTTAGGGAGTCCTTTGCGTGTATGCTTATGATGCACCAAGGGGCAGATTGGAAGGCAGGGGTGAGCTAAAATTGGACTCCATGGCAGAGGCACAATGCTCTTCCCGCACCGGCTTCAGTTGGGATTTTACCTGCGTGCGCAAGGTGTCAAGCAGACTACTTGCCTATGGCGCCGGAATTAAGGTCCTTAAGTGGGATTTTACCAGGTAATATCTGACAGCCTTTTACCGGGCTAGGTTGGACATTCCTTCTGTTTGGGAATCTTGTGTGCACCGGAGAAAAAAGAAAGAAAATCGCTGTTCAAAAATTGTTCAAGTAGGCCCTGTGAAAAGCCCCTAGTCACCACATTCCGGCACCTGTTGGGGGAGGCTGGTACGGGAATTGAACCTGCGTTGCTGGCCTGCCATGGTCTTCTTTAAAAGCCAGCTATTTAGCCCTGTGCTAAACCAGCCCTGACTCACTCCCTCGAGATTGTACATCCCTTCCAGCCACCCCAATGGTTCGAATGAACCCAGCCCTACGCCACCACCCTTCCTCACCCACTCCCTACACTGTTGGGCCTTCCAGCCTGACTCTGACAAGTCTCCAGATGTACCCATACTTTGTGCTGGCATCTCTTCTTTGGGGACTGCCAACAATCCCAGCAATGGCCCAAACTCCTGTTGGCGCTACTGCCTAGAGAGCTACCAGCTACTTGATTGGTCATCAGCTTTCAGAGGTGGGATTTCCTCCTGGATGGAGGCACAAGTCTCGACTCAGGCCAATTAAAGGCCCAATAGCTATTAAATATCTGTGGACTGACCTGGTCAAGCGGAGGCAGGCTCAACTCCAACGTTTCAGCCGGGGGTGCGGTGGGGCCGCAGCCTTCAGATAAAACCCAAGCACAAGCTTTTGGTCATCTGACCTAACATCTCCTTATGTGGCTTGGTATCATGCTCTGTTTTATAATGTGAATGCTTCAGTTGATTGAAGGTGCGATATAAATATAAGTTGTTGTTGCTAGTCTCTGCTGTATTAGCTGTGTCAGAGGTACAGAAAGGAAAATCAGTGGGGTTTCTACCCGCGACTCTTCTTCAGTGACTTGTGAAAGGTGCAAATGTTGGGCTGCCAGTGGGAATCGTACAAGGATCTTGTTCATATGACTTCCTTGGACAAAAATCTCAAATTAATACTGAGCACTTACAAGAGTTACTTGAGGAAATGTGATTCCTGTGAGGCAACAGGAGGGTAGAAAAAACATTAACAGATAGCTAGATCTGCAACTAATAGAACTTGAAGGTAAAGGGGGGTTCTTTTCAGTAAAGGACGAATACTTCACGCCGAAGCAAAATTGGAAATTAAAGTCGGATAATAATTCTGTGAACTTTGTCGTGACTTTAGATGTTTTTAACTTCTATCATCATGGAGCTGCCTCTTCAATGCCAGCTGTACCTGGTTTGCATAACAGCAGCTCCATCGATCGAAGTCTGTGGTCTGGGTGGTTAATTTCTGTTATTACGACTTTCGGTTTACCAAGCAGAACAGGGAAAGTTTGCATGAAGTGACAATCACGTGAACTTCACCTCAATAAAATGCTGGTTTCAGCTGAGACACGCTCAAGTTACATTACATTACATTAATACAGTAAGAAGTCTTACAACACCAGGTTAAAGTCCAACATGTTCGTTTCAAACACTAGCTTTCGGAGCACTGCTCCTTCCTCAGGTAAATGAAGAGGAATAGTCTGGAACATAACTGTGGAACCCTGGGCAGCAGGGTAGCATGGTGGTTAGCATAAATGCTTCACAGCTCCAGGGTCCCAGGTTCGGTTCCCGGCTGGGTCACTGTCTGTGTGGAGTCTGCACGTCCTCCCCCTGTGTGCGTGGGTTTCCTCCGGGTGCTCCAGTTTCCTCCCACAGTCCAAAGATGTGCGGGTTAGGTGGATTGGCCATGCTAAATTGCCCGTAGTGTCCTAATAAAAGTAAGGTTAAAGGGGGGTTGTTGGGTTACGGGTATAGGGTGGATACGTGGGTTTGAGTAGGGTGATCATGGCTCGGCACAACATTGAGGGCCGAAGGGCCTGTTCTGTGCTGTACTGTTCTATGTATCTATGTAACTCTTCATTCACCTGAGGAAGGAGCAGTGCTCCGAAAGCTAGTGTTTGAAACGAACATGTTGGACTTTAACCTGGTGTTGTAAGACTTCTTACTGTGCTCACCCCAGTCCAACACCGGCATTTCCACATCAAGGCTTTACATTAATATGCAGTGGTACCCCGCTTTAAAAAAAAATCAGAGTACTTTGTGACCATTCTTCCTATTCTCCCTTTTCTTCTGTGACGAAATATAAAAAGCCCTCCTCGCCCAAGGAAGATTCTCCCTCGGACTGATCCGTTCCCTGTAATGGGTCTGGCCTGTCATGATCCTCTGGGCCCCACTGCAGGTATTCATGTGGGCACGGGTCACTTGTGGTCTCAGCAATCGTGAACCTGACGTGGTGAACCTCGCGGTGGGCCAAGGGGGGCAATGGTTGATTGCTGTTAGAGACCATCCAATGGCCACTGCCCCACAATGCACTGCCCGTTCATGCCACCTCTAGCATACCCTTCCCCCACCCTACCTCCTTCCCTCACAGGGACCCCTATATTTGGGACCCCCAGGCGGTTCCCCTATTATAGGGGTCCCTGGGGGGTGCGGGTTGGGTCACACCCGTATTTGGGGATATGGCCACTGGGAGTCCCTCGTATTTGCATGGCGTGGAACACTGGATCACATCTCACTTTACAACTGCAAGGGCGATGGTATAACTAGTGCAATTCAGCTCCTGCAGGAGAACACTGGGCGAGATTTACCAGCTGTTCACTGGTTTCCCAGCAGCGAGGGGCACAGTGAATGGGAAATCCCATTGACAAGGGCGGGACCGATAGACACCCCTGAAGGGTCGGCTCCGACACCGAAAAACACATGGCGGATGGTCGGTAAATCCTGCCCATAGTCTCCCAAGCAGAGAATCGCGCCCGTGATCTTTGAGAAGGGCTGGATTGGAGACAGTTTAACAACGCGTAGAAATCCAAGATCCGAATCCCTCCCCAGCTCAACACACACACACACACACATACACACCCAAAACTGAACAACGTGTAAACTCTGATCACCAAATACTCAGTTAGCAATAAGGTGCCATTAGAGCCCATGATACCCTATAGCTTTTGCAAGGGTTTTGGAGAGATGAGCTGGATAGGCTGAACGTCCTTATATAATTGAGTTATTTAATGTTCTTTCATATTAAAAGCAACTCCACAGACATGTGTGCTGGTAGTAGGAGACTTTCACTTTTAAATATATACATGTTTTGTCAGTCAATCTGATACCAAATCCACGGTAAAATTGGAAGAATGAGCAACACAACGGTCAGAAACAGCGTAGAGAAATGTCAAGATGGGAGCAATGTTTTATCCCCGAAGATTTCTCTCTTGTTTCTTCATCAAATTCATAATCACCCAACATACAAGTATCCCCTCGACTGGCACCTGTTTGGGCAATGCCCCTATATAGGGTGTTGCGAGAAAATGCACAAGATTAGCTGTGTGCTTTCTCCTTCCCCCATGTGAGTGAGCACCTGGCCGCAGCTTGCCCCTCCGTAGATTAGTAACTCATTCAACATAGGAAATCGAGTCAGCCATTCATAGGATCATAGAAACCTTACAGTGCAGTAGAAGACCATTTGGCCCTCCAAGTATACACCAACCCTCCAAAAGGGCACTCACTCTACCAGGGTGCCAGGTTGGCACTGCCAAGGTATTTTGAAATGGCGTCCCGATCTCTCACTCCACTGAGGAGTTCCGGTGAGCAGAGCTCCCCTGTATAGAGAACAGGGTTATGCGAGCCCCTGGCCATGCGTTCCCCGCTGAGGCCTCTTATTTAACGCGAGTGATGTTGTATAGCCGTGCGTTTCTCACTGCTGCGAGTGCCAGGAAACATGCGGCTAAACGCGCTCGCTATGGGATTTTTTTTCCCTTTTAGTTAAATCGCGTCCATTAACTCCGTTTCTATCTCCACAGATGCTACCAGACCTGCTGAGTTTTTATTATGCATTACATTATAATAATTGCCTCAACGAACTGTTCGTTTAGCTCACACTTGCGTACGCTGCACTGGTCTGTGACATTTTTAACCACCTTAATGGTTTGAAGCAGTTCCCCTTCTACTGATAATGAAATCTTTGCCAGTTGAAAGATCATAAATGATACCAAATCCAAGGTAAAAATGGAACAATGAACAATACAAGGAACAGAAACAAGGCAGCAAAATGTCATGGTGGAAGCAGATGGAACATCTGACCAGCTTTTGAAGTGAAGAGGATTTGCCGTGTAATTTTACACAGTGATGTTCATTAAGATCATCACTGATATAATCACTTCATCCTGTTAATTCTTTTTTGACGCTGTTACTTTACAGCCACTGTGTGTAAGATAGAGAGGCCAAGCCACTGTAACAAGTGACCAGTGTTCACAATTCCTCCTCCCACTGTCCCCAGGTGCAAAGATAAAAATGGATTTTCTTTTAATTACCTCATCAGGCGAAACCTACTTGGAAGTGATACTGAACCTGAGAGTACAAGGGGAGAGCAATTCATATTTGTGGATCCCGGGTTCAACCCAGGGTTGCTAAGGGATCTTCTTATTTTGTCGATGTATGTTAATTTGTCTGACTTACCACACCAAAAGCAGTAATTCCCCTGAAGCTTTCCACTGAGGGTGCCATTAACTTTCAAGTACAACATCGCCCCACTCAAACATACACTGAAACGAATTGCCGCGAAAACGTTAAAGGAAGTATCACTGTGCTGGAACCTTGTCCCTTCAATGCAAAGAAGCCACTCATTTAGTTTATGAGGATTGACAGATACCTGCTCAGGTTCTGGCTGGACGATGGAGGTCTGAGCTGCTCTCTTGTGAAAATGGGGATGATAATAATAATCTTTATTAGTGTCACAAGTAGGCTTACATTAACGCTGCAATGAACGTATTGTGAAAAAGCTCTGGGTGCTCCAGTTTACTCCCACAGTACTACGACGTGCAGGTTAGGTAGATTGGCCGTGATAAATTAACCTTAGTGCCCAAAAAGGATAGGCGGGGTTATTGTGTTACAGGGATAGGGTGAGAGTGAGGGCTTAAGTGGGTCTGTGCAGACTCGATGGGCCAAATGGCCTCCTTCTGCACTGTGTGTTCTATGTTTTGTTCGGGTACACTGAGGGAGAATTCAAAATATTCAATTCACCTAACAAGCACGTCTTTTGGGACTCGTGGGAGGAAACCGGAGCACCCGGAGGAAATCCACAGAGACACGGGGAGAACGTGCAGATTCCGCACAGTCAGTGGCCCAAGCCAGGAACTGAACCCGGGTCCCTGGCACTGTGAGGCAACAGTGCTAACCACTTTGCTACCGTACCACAAGCTTAAGCATCACAGGCTTAAGTTGCAGCAGGACAAACACACCCAGATTCAAAGTGGCCGAAGGCAAACTTAGCAACAATGTCAGGAAATTCATCTTCACGTTGAGTGAACAACACCCTGAATGGACTCCCAAGCGGAGGAAACAAAATCCTTGAAATCGTTCCAGAACCAGTTCAGCGCTGCGATGTTGCTGGTCGCAACCCTGGGAATTTCCTCCTGATCAGACTGTAACTCCGTGGATAGTACATCCGTGGAAACCACTTAAATGGGACTTCCACTTACCTCTCACCAGTTACCCCAGTCAGCCAAGAGAATGCCCGAGGAAATTCCTAGCATAGTTTTTTTTCTGAATGGGAAAAACAGCTTTATTGACAGTAATCGTATGTTCAATAATTTTTGAGCTTTCTTTTGAATATCTTATCATTGCTCATCACCCCTGACAGATCAGGCTCAAAGGACTGAGAGGCTTACTGCTGTTTTGGGGCTGAATGGCCTCCTTCTGAACCGTGGGGATTTTATGGAAATTCCAATATCCTGGAGCTGCGGGTGGCTATTCTGCGCAGGCTCAGGAGCAGACATGACATTGTCCTCTGCCTTGGTTTCCATCGACACAGAATCAAACACACTAAAGATCTACTGTTAATTACAGATTTGGAAAGGGTTAACTTTATTGAAACGCCCGAGGATTTGGAACTGGCCAGTCAGTTGACTTTAGTGTGTGTGGTGCAGCTAACGGTAAATATAAAAGTGATGCTGTTCAGAGCAAATTAAAATACATATAAGTCACATAAGTCTTCAAAAGAAGGTTGTATAGTAGGAAGAAGCCCAAGTGGCTGATTGGCCAGCTGCACAGACAGATAAGATACAAGCTAAAATATATTTTGAAGCTAAAAATATGTAATACCTATCAGAAAGGTGAAAAGTTAAGGGAAACTGCTTTTTCTGTTACGTTCTGAATCAAAGGAACCAGCAAAGACATTTTAAACCATTGAAATTTGCTCAAGGACAGCTTAGAATTGACTATCAATGAATGGTAGCTACACTGAACAAATCGTTTGCATCAATCTTCACTCTTGAAGGTGAGATTTTACTGCTAACAGTAATTTCTTTAATATCAAAATAAATGAAAAGATCTTCTCAAATTGAATATTTAAAAATTCATTTATGGGATGTGGGTGCCGCTGGTTAGACCAGTTTTTATTGCCCATCCCTAGTTGCTCTTCAGAAGGTGAGCTGCCTTCTTGAACCATTGCATTTTCTGAGGTATAGGCACACCCACTGTGCTGTTAGGGAGGGAATTCCAGAATTTTGACCCAGCGACAGTGAAAGAACGGCGATACATTTCCAAGTCAGGGTGGTGAGTGACTTGGAGGAGAACTTCCAGGTGGTGGGGTTCCCAGGTGCCTGCTGAATTGTCCTTCTAGACGGCCGTGGTCGTGGGTTTGGAAGGTGCTGCCGAAGGAACCTTGGTGAGCTACTGCAGTGCATCTTGTATATGGTAACCATGGCTGCCACTGTTTATCAGTGGCGGAGGGATTGAATGTTTGTGGAAGGGGTAGCAATCAAGTGGACTGTTTTGTTGTGGATGGTGTCAAGCTTCTTGAGTGTTGCTGGAGCTGCTCTCATCCAGGCAAGTGGAGAGTGTTTTGTTACCTGTGTGGTAGGTAACATGTGCTACTCAATCCTTGGTTAGTAATGAGGTATTCTGAATCTCGATGAAGAAGATTCGAACTCGTCCAGTAGTAACAAAACGTTTATTGAGTAACTACAACAATATTTACATGAGTTCTTTACTTCAACTTTGATACTAGTGATAAGGTTAACAAGATCTAACTACGGTAACTATACATAACTCCACTAGCCATCTAAACTAGTCTGCTATTGCTTTGGTCACAGTGCACCCAAGAGAGCGAGAGAGAACCAATGTGGCTGCCTTTTATACCCCTGTTGGTCCGGCCCTCTAGTGATCATGTGGTGCTACTTATTACACATTAACCCCTTGTGTACATGCACATATAGAGATCACGACAGAGAGTGCTCCATCACACTGCTGACTTGTGCCTTGTAGATGGTGGACAGGCTTTTGGGAGTCAGGAGGTGATCTACTCGCCGCAGGATTCCTCACCTTTGACCTTCTCTGGTGGCCACAGTATTTATATGGCTAGTCCAGTTCAGTGTCTGGTCAATTTTTTTAAATGAGTATTTTTATTCAAAAAAATGTTCAAATTATCACATACAAAACAGTCCAACAGAATATATACAAATTGGTATTTGAAAAAAATAATAATAACACCCATAAACTTCCCCTCCCACCCAAACCCAACCTCTCCAATATCCCCCCCACCCCTCTCTCCAAACCAACCCCCCATTTGCAGGCCATGAACAAGTTCTTAAAGAAGGTGATGAACAGTTTCCATCTGGAATAGACCCGTTCCTCTGACCCTCTAATGGCGTACTGTATCTTTTCCAATTTCAGAAACTTTGACAAGTCCCCCAACCATACCAAGGCGTTTGGTGGAGCCTGCGGCCTCCAGCCAAGCAGACCAGCCCTCTCCCCTCTCCCCCCCCCCCCCCCCCCCCCCCCCGAACTCCACCTTCTCAAGATACAGGAACTCCATCAGGTCCCCCAGCCACACTGAGGCACAGGGCGCAGAAGCTGACCTCCACCCCAAAAGGATCCACCTCTCATTTATCTATTATTTGATATTATAGTTGGACTAGGTTAAGTTTAAGATTAAAAATGGCAGGAGATCTCAGACCCCTGTTATGCTCCTCTTGCTCAATGTGGGAGCTCAGGGACGTGGCTGATGTCCCTGGCTCCTTCACGTACGGGGTGTGTCCAGCTACAGCTCTTGTTAGACCACATGACGGCTCTGGAGCTGCGGATGGACTCACTTTGGAGCATCCGCGATGCTGAGGAGGTCGTGGATAGCTGGTTTAGCGAATTGGTCACACCACAGATTAGGATTGCTGAGGGAGAAAGGGAATGGGTGACCAAAAGGCAGAGAAAAAGCAGGAAGGCAGTGCAGGTGTCCCCTGCGGTCATCTCCCTCCAAAACAGGGATACCGGTTTGGATACTGTTGGGGGAGATGGCTCACCAGGGGAAGGCAGCAGTAGCCAGGTTCATGGCACAGTGGCTGGCTCTGCTATACAGAAGGGTGGGAAAAAGAGTGGAAGGGCTATCGTCATAGGGGATTCAATTGTAAGGGGAGTAGATAGGCAGTTCTGTGGTCGAAAACGAGACTCCCGAATGGTATGTTGCCTCCCAGGTGCACGGGTCAGGGATGTCTCAGATCGGCTGCAGAACATTCTGAAGGGGGAAGGTGAACAGCCAGTTGTCGTGGTGCATATAGGCACCAATGATATAGGTAAAAAACGGGATGAGGTCCTATAAGCAGAATTTAGGGAGTTAGGAGCCAAGTTAAAAAGTCCGACCTCAGAGGTAGTAATCTCAGGATTCCTACCAGTGCCACGAGACAGTCGGAGTAGAAATTAAAGAATAGGCAGGATGAATGTGTGGCTTGAGAGATGCTGCAGGAGGGAGGGGTTCAGATTCTTGGGACATTGGGACCAGTTCTGGGGGAGGTGGGACTACTACAAATTGGACGGTCTACACCTGGGCCGGACTGGAACCAATGTCCTTGGGAGTGCTTTTGCTAACGCTGTTGGGGAGGGTTTAAACTAATGTGGCAGGGGGATGAGAACCAAATGAGTAGGTTAGTGGACAGTTAGGAGGTAGTAACTAAAGCCTGTAAGGAACTAGATCATGAAGTCAGCGTGACTAAGGGGAAGAGTAGGCAGGGAGCAGATGATGAACGCAGAGACTGGTGGTCTGAGGTGCATTTGTTTTAATGCAAGCAATGTAGTAGGTAAGGCTGATGAACTTAGGGTTTGGATTAGTACCTGGGAGTACGATGTTATTGCTATTACTGAGACTTGGTTGAGGGAAGGGCATGATTGGCAACTAAATATCCCAGGATAACGATGCTTCAGGCGGGATAGAGAGGGAGGTAAAAGGGGTGGAGGAGTTGCATTACTGGTCAGAGAGGATATCACAGCTGTGCTGAAGGAGGGCACTATGGAGGACTTGTGCAGTGAGGCGATATGGGCAGAGCTCAGAAAAAGGAAGGGTGCGGTAACAATGTTGGGGCTGTACTACAGACCTCCCAACAGCGAGCGTGAGATAGAGGTACAAATATGTAAACAGATTATGGAAAGATGTAGGAGCAACAGGGTGGTGGTGATAAGAGATTTTAATTTTCCCAACATTGACTGGGATACGCTTAGTGTCAGAGGGCTAGATGGAGCAGAATTTGTAAGGAGCATATAGGAGGGTTTTCTAGAGTATGTAAATAGTCCAACTCGGGAAGGGGCCATACTGGACCTGGTGTTGGGGAATGAGTCCAGCCAGATGGTTGAAGTTTCAGTCGGGGATTACTTTGGGAATAGTGATCACAATGCCGTAAGTTTTAGAATACTCATGGTCAAAGACGAGAGTGGTCTGAAAGGAAGAGTGCTAAATTGGGGGAAGGCCAACTATACCAAAATTTGGCAGGAGATGGGGAATGTGGATTGGGAGCAGCTGTTTGAAGGTAAATCCACATTTGATATGTGGGAGGCTTTTAAAGTGAGGTTGATTAGAGTGCAGGATAGACATGTCCTGAAAATGAGAGATAGAAATGGCAAGATTTGGGAACCATGGATGACAGGTGAAATTTTGAGACTAGCTAAGAGGAAAAAGGAAGCATACATAAGGTCTAGGCGACTGAAGACAGATGAAGCTTTGGAAGAATATCGGGAATGTAGGACCAATCTGAAATGAGGAATCAAGAGGGCTAAAAGGGGTCATGAAGTATCTTTAGCAAACAGGGTTAAGGAAAATCCCAAACCCTTTTATTCATATATAAGGAGCAAGAGGGTAACTAGAGAAAGGGTTGGCCCACTCAAGGACAAAGGAGGAAAGTTATGCGTGGAGTCAGAGAAAATGGGTGAGATTCTTAACGAGTACTTTGCGTCGATATTCACTGAGGAGAGGGACATGACGGATGTTGAGGTTAGGGATCGATGTTTAATTACTCTAGGTCAAGTTGGCATAAGGAGCGAGGATGTGTTGGGTATTCTAAAAGGCATTAAGGTAGACATGTCCCCAAGTCCACATGGGATCTATCCCAGGTTACTGAGGGAAGTGAGAGAGGAAATACCTGGGGCCTTAACAGATATCTTTGCAGCATCCTTAAACACGGATGAGGTACCGGAGGACTGGAGAATTGTTAATGTCGTCCCTTTGTTTAAGAAGGGTAGCAGGATGGAGTTCAGTTACGAGTGGCGTACCACAAGGATCTGTTCTGGGGTCATTGCTGTTGTCATTTTTATAAATGACCTAGAGGAGGGCACAGAAGGTTGGGTGAGTAAATTTGCAGACGACACTAAAGTCGGTGGAGTTGTAGGCAGTGTGGAAGGATGTTGCAGGTTACAGAGGGACATAGATAAGCTGCAGAGCTGGGCTGAGAGGTGGCAAATGGAGTTTAATGTAGAGAAGTGTGAGGTGATTCACTTTGGAAAGAATAACAGGAATGCGGAATATTTGGCTAATGGTAAAATTCTTAGCAGTGTGGATGAGCAGAGGGATCTCGGTGTCCATGTACATAGATCCCTGAAAGTTGCCACCCAGGTTGATAGGGTTGTGAAGAAGGCCTATGGTGTGTTGGCCTTTATTGGTAGAGGGATTGAGTTCCGGAGCCATGAGGTCATGTTGCAGCTGTACAAAACTCTGGTACGGCCGCATTTGGAGTATTGCGTACAGTTCTGGTCGCCTCATTATAGGAAGGACGTGGAAGCTTTGGAACGGGTGCAGAGGAGATTTACCAGGATGTTGCCTGGTATGGAGGGAAAATCTTATGAGGAAAGGCTGATGGACTTGAGGTTGTTTTCGTTAGAGAGAAGAAGGTTAAGAGGTGACTTAATAGAGGCATACAAAATGATCAGAGGGTTAGATAGGGTGGACAGTGAGAGCCTTCTCCCACGGATGGAGGTGGCTAGCACGAGGGGACATAGCCTTAAATTGAGGGGTAATAGATATAGGACAGACGTCAGAGGTAGGTTTTTTACGCAAAGAGTGGTGAGGCCGTGGAATGCCCTACCTGCAACAGTAGTGAACTCGCCAACATTGAGGGCATTTAAAAGTTTAGTGGATAAGCATATGGATGATAATGGCATAGTGTAGGTTAGATGGCCTTTAGTTTTTGACTTCCCATGTCGGTGCAACATCGTGGGCCGAAGGGCCTGTACTGCGCTGTATCGTTCTATGTTCGATGTTCTAGTTCTATATACTGTTGCCCACTCATGAGCTGAATATTAATTCACTTTGGACGCAAGTCACCAGCCTCCTCGTGCCAGGCTTGGTGTCGGGACGAGGCCGTTGATTCTTGCGAGAGGCTTCTTGTAAGGTTTGCGATGCCTGAAACGTCTCGCGAGATTTAACGGAATCTCATGAGACGTCATGATCTGGGTCTTGCTCTCGCTGGGCGACGCTCAGATATGCATATTTAAATAAGCTATTAGGCTCACTTAAATATGCATTCACTGTATTGACCTGGGGCCCGGGGTTCACTGGCCGCATCATAGAACATAGAACATAGAACGATACAGCGCAGTACAGGCCCTTCGGCCCTCGATGTTGCACCGACATGGAAAAAATCTAAAGGCCATCTAACCTACACTATGCCCTTATCATCCATATGCTTATCCAATAAATTTTTAAATGCCCTCAATGTTGGCATGTTCACTACTGTTGCAGGTAGGGCATTCCACGGCCTCACCACTCTTTGCGTAAAAAACCCACCTCTGACCTCTGTCCTATATCTATTACCCCTCAATTTAAGGCTATGTCCCCTCGTGCTAGCCACCTCCATCCGCGGGAGAAGGCTCTCGCTGTCCACCCTATCTAACCCTCTGATCATTTTGTATGCCTCTATTAAGTCACCTCTTAACCTTCTTCTCTCTAACGAAAACAACCTCAAGTCCATCAGCCTTTCCTCATAAGATTTTCCCTCCATACCAGGCAACATCCTGGTAAATCTCCTCTGCACCCGTTCCAAAGCTTCCACGTCCTTCCTATAATGAGGCGACCAGAACTGTACGCAATACTCCAAATGCGGCCGTACTAGAGTTTTGTACAACTGCAACATGACCTCATGGCTCCGGAACTCAATCCCTCTACCAATAAAGGCCAACACACCATAGGCCTTCTTCACAACCCTATCAACCTGGGTGGCAACTTTCAGGGATCTATGTACATGGACACCGAGATCCCTCTGCTCATCCACACTACCAAGAATTTTACCATTAGCCAAATATTCCGCATTTCTGTTATTCTTTCCAAAGTGAATCACCTCACACTTCTCCACATTAAACTCCATTTGCCACCTCTCAGCCCAGCTCTGCAGCTTATCTATGTCCCTCTGTAACCTGCAACATCCTTCCGCACTGTCTACAACTCCACCGACTTTAGTGTCGTCTGCAAATTTACTCACCCATCCTTCTGCGCCCTCCTCTAGGTCATTTATAAAAATGACAAACAGCAACGGCCCCAGAACAGATCCTTGTGGTACGCCACTCGTAACTGAACTCCATTCTGAACATTTCCCATCAACTACCACTCTCTGTCTTCTTTCAACTAGCCAATTTCTGATCCACATCTCTAAATCACCCTCAATCCCCAGCCTCCGTATTTTCTGTAATAGACGACCATGGGGAACCTTATCAAACGCTTTACTGAAATCCATATACACCACATCAACTGCTCTACCCTCGTCTACCTGTTCAGTCACCTTCTCAAAGAACTCGATAAGGTTTGTGAGGCATGACCTACCCTTCACAAAACCATGCTGACTGTCCCTAATCATATTATTCCTATCTAGATGATTATAAATCGTATCTTTTATAATCCTCTCCAAGACTTTACCCACCACAGACGTTAGGCTCACCGGCCTATAGTTACCGGGGTTATCTCTACTCCCCTTCTTGAACAAAGGGACCACATTTGCTATCCTCCAGTCCTCTGGCACTATTCCTGTAGCCAATGATGACCTAAAAATCAAAGCCAAAGGCTCAGCAATCTCTTCCCTGGCTTCCCAGAGAATCCTAGGATAAATCCCATCCGGCCCCGGGGACTTATCTATTTTCACCTTGTCCAGAATTGCCAACACTTCTTCCCTACGCACCTCAATGCCATCTATTCTAATAGCCTGGGTCTCAGCATTCTCCTCCACAATATTATCTTTTTCTTGAGTGAATACTGACGAAAAGTATTCATTTAGCATCGAGGAGGTTTTGCCAGGGCGCCATTTAGGACTGGTCTACACAAATGTGGACCAGTGGTAATGGCCCCTGTAGGGTCTCCCAAGCCATTGGAGACCACCGGGTGCTCTGGCAATGGGCCGGATGGCACCCTGGTACTCCCACTGGCACTAGTGGCAACATGGCATTGCCAACCTACGATCTTGGCACTGCCAGGCTGTCAGGGCACTGCTAGGGTGCCAGGCTGGCAATGCCAAGGTGCCAGCTTGCCCATGCCACAGGTCTGGCCTGGGGATGCCAAGCTCATGAGAGGTGGGGTGAGGGGGCGGGGCTGGAGGACCCTGAAGTGGGGGAGTCCGGAGGCCTTGGTCGCTGAGAGGGGGGTGGGTGATAAATTAGGGCTGGCTTTAAAAATGGCGCCCCACCCGCGACTAGTCTTCCTCGCCAGTGCAGGAAATGACTAAAGTGCAGCCTCAATAGGGAGTTCCTCGCCAAGGCCACAAAAAAAGGGCAAAGTTCCATTAAATAGCGGGGTCAGCACTGGGAAACACCCTGCTAAATTTGCCCGAAACCGGACACAGGAATTATTTGGCTGAATCTTGCCCTCTATTTGTGTTCTTCTCTATTGAAATGGACCTCCTTCTGGTTTTGGGTGTAGATCACCTTGTTGGTCAAGTCAGGGTCAGTGTGATCCTCCTGGATTTTGTTTCAATTGGCTGAAGGGGTCAGAAAGAAAATTCTCCAAATTTGTTTTCCTTAAATTAGCCCGGGGTTTTCCTCTGGTTCCTGAACATTCCCAGAAAATGTTGTGACTTTAGGTGGTCTTCATCATGATGCACGGTACCTCAAACTGATGGCATGACCTTGATCGAGCAATGGGTATTTATCGGTCAATAACCTTTGTGGATTTGCCCTTGCATGGAAGCCATGAATATGCTACACCCAGACCGATCATTTGCTATTTTGACCACAGTAGATTGTAATGTCTCTCAAGATCTGTTATTTTTGTTCTTTGACAGAACTGCATTGATCCTTTTCAGCCCTGACTGTATCATTAAATCTCAGAAACAATCTTACTTTTTAAAAATCTAAATTAGAGCTATGTGTAAAAAGGGCCTATTGCTGTCTTACTACCACCCTCTAGTGGTTCAGGAAAGACAATTGTTTTACTTGGCTTTGTAGCCCCATGGCATAAAATCTCGAGAAGTTCAAAAATTTACTAGGGAACATTAATTATATTTCAAAACACAATTGTTAAGGCGCTCTTGTTTGTGTAGTAACTGGAAAGTTTGACACAAAGGCGATGAGCATTATATTTTTATGCAAAATACAGAATCATAGAATTTACAGTGCAGAAGGAAGCCATTCGGCCCATCGAGTCTGCACTGGCTCTTGGAAACAGCACCCTACCCAAGGTCAACACCTCCACCCTATCCCCATAACCCAGTAATCCCACCCAACACTAAGGACAATTTTGGACACTGAGGGCAATTTAGCATGGCCAATCCACCTAACCTGCACATTTGGACTGTGGGAGGAAACTGGAGCACCCGGAGGAAACCCACGCACACACGGGGAGGATGTGCAGACTCCGCACAGACAGTGACCCAAGCCGGAATCGAACCTGGGACCCTGGAGCTGTGAAGCAATTGTGCTATCCACAATGCTACTCTTACCTTTTGAAGATTAAAAAAAAAGTTTAACTTGCGTATTGCTGAAAAAAGACATTTTGTGGTAGAATATAAAGTTTCGGTTTGATTCTCTGGTCCCCCAGCCGTGTGGTTCTCGGTGGTGCGCCAGTTGCTAGCGGCGAGTTTCTCTGATCCTGCCACTTGCCCACGGGATTTCCCATTGAAGGTACACCACGGCACCAGGAAACCTACGGGGCAGGGATGCGCTGCTGGTGGGAACAGGGAATCCCAATGGCTGGAGAATTACGGCCGTTATTTCCCTTCGCATTGGGACTCTCCCGATTGCTCTGATGAGTGCAGGACGAAAAGCTTCGACAAAGTGTCTTTTTCCGGCAATGCCCGAGTTCTATGCTACCAAAAGTGTTAATCTTTCTGAAAGTTCTTTCAAAACAAAATCTAGCCAACGTATTGCACAATCCTCTGTGCTGAACCTCCATTTCCATCATAGAACCTTTATGCTGGTCATTGTGAATTATTTTGCAGCCCTTTGCAGCAACCTCAGGAATCAATCTTTCAATATGGCCATCCTGTCAGAGGCACATAAATGTAACTGGCTTAAATAATGCAAATTATAAATCTATTGTTCAATGGCAGGGTGAATATGTTAATGACCGCACCGTCACTAGTGTGGCATTACATCGCACACTTCGGCTGGGATTTTCCAGCTGTTCCCGCAGGTGGGATCTTCCGGCGGGCCACCTCTGCGGCCATAGAACACGCCGCGGGGATCCGCTGAAAATCCCGCCCTCCCTTTCCATTTAAACCTCTTTTAAACAAACGAGTGTTGTATTTACCTCGATCTGTCCACCATCTGCCTACTTACCCATTTTGGAACATAACAGTTCTTCCTTCAAACAGGCAGAAAAAAATACTTTAAAAAAAAAAGCATTGAGATCATTGAGCGGCAATTTAAAGTCATGGCATTTGTGAACAGGTTTACAGATATGATTCTCGGGTCCTTAGTCTCTCAATTTTAAATGCTGTTGTTGTGCACTCTCAGAAGGTTATTATACATGGGTCTTATTATTTAAAATAGTAGAAATGGCCCCAAATTGTCGGGACATCTAAATGTCAACCTTTCACTAACTTATTACAACCAAGTCCCTCCCTGCTCAGGCGCAGATTTAACTGGCTGTTTGAAATATACACCAGGCAAAAAATCGCCAAGGATTAGACATAATTCATCCCTGTTCATTTTTCGGATCTTTACCCTCCATGTTTGTGCATTTATCAGACACAATGGAGCTGAAAACTGATCTCAGGAATTTTCCTTGCCAAAAGATGGCAATCCCAGATGACTTTTGCTTAAATTTTATTCTAATTAATAGCAAGGAATCCGACATTTCAGAAAGGTCAGTCTCAACTTTCCCACTCCTACTCCTCCAAGCCTCTGGTAGCACATTAGCAAAAGGTTTTGTTTCTGGAGCTCTTTCAAATTATTATCAGTCTTCCTGAGTGCCTGTTTACACAGAATCCCATAAAGAGGACCTGCATGGCTGCATATGTGCATGCAAACGTATAATCTGAAAGTCCCTTTAACTTATCTTTAGCAGTCCACTGAGATCTGGGATTGTTTCCTTGAATTGAACAAGCTTTGTAGTCTTATTTTTTAAAAAGGGCAACACAGTCATACCCAGGGAATTGCATGTCCATAAGCCTGATAGTTATGTAACTGAAGGAATCTCAAGAGATGTTCTCTATGATTAACAGTGCAGGGACACCCAGCTTTTAGAAAAGGGGATTGTGTCTAATCTATCAGAACATTGAGGAACTTAAAGTGTTCGTGAATGAAATCTTCCTGATAGTGGTTGCCTAGTTGGACCTCCAAAACATATTGATTAACTACCTGTTAACAGCTTACTTACTCCACAGGACATGGTGAAATTGGTGAAGAAATGGATCAGGGTCTTACATTCCTGGAAGCAGAAAGTTGTGGTTGGTAGTTATGGATCTGCTTGGGGCCATATTTACAAAGTTATAAGCGGAGCACTGAAATGTTTGGACTTGGGTTCCTTTCTTTTCATAATTTTTATAAATGTCAACCTCCCTGATTTACCAACTGTAGGCATTGGGGAAACGCCTGCAAGTTCACAGATGACTTAAATTTTATTCTAATTAATAGCAAGGAATCTGACACTTCAGATGATTATGTGAATGCCAGGACTGCAGAGAAGAAGGAATTTCTGCAGTAGATCAAAATGTGTTGGGAAAAGGAATAGTGGCAGACATGCCTGAACTCAGATCGGTGTAATGCAACACCAATATCAACTGTATGAATGAAAAGCATCATACTGGGCTGGATTCTCCGGTCCCCCGGCCACGCGTTCCTCGACAGTGGCGCCGTTTGCTGGTGACGGAATTCTGTCTTACCGCCGCTTGTCAAAGGGATTTCCCATTGAAGCCACTCCATGCTGCCGGGAAGCCCATGGGCCATCGGCGGGAAATGTGAATCCCAACAGCCGGAGAATTCCGGCCACTGAATTAACATTTGTTGAATGAAAAAGGGATCTTGGAGTTATTATTGATGGCCCTCCAAAGATGCATGATGGATGTTGAGAAGCCATAACCAAAGAAAACAGGATATTAGTTTTTCTTATTTATACAGAGGATGCGACTGTGTCTGGAAAGGCCAGAATTTGTTGTTGTTCCCTAATTGCCCCTGATATGGGGGCGAGCTGCCTTTTTGAAATGCTGTAGTTTATCTGTGCAGCAGGCACATACACAGTGCTGTTATGGAGGGAGTTTCAGGATTTTGACCCCACGACAGTGAAGGAATGGTGTCGTAGTTCCAGGTGTGGCTTGGAGGGGGAACTTGCAGATGGTGGTTCTTTTGCACTTGTTGCCCTTGTCCCTCTGGGTGGCAGAGATTGCTTGTCTGCAAGGGGCTGTTGAAGGAAGTTTTTGGCATTAGTGTTAGGCAATAGAGTTCAAAGTGGTGGATGGGGTGCTGATCAATTCGGCTGCTTTGTTCTAGGTGGAAGATTCTTGAGTGCAGCTGCACACCTCCAGGCAAGTGGACAGTATTCCATCACACCCCTGACTTGTGCCTACCTAATGGTGGACAAGCCTTGGGAAGTGGGGAGGTGAGTTTCCCATCACATAATTTCAGCCTTCTGATCTGATTTCTATAGCCACATGTAATCACAGTATTTATATGGCTGGTCTAATTAAGTTTCTTGCCAATGGGGATTCAGTGATGGTAATGCTGTTCAAAATCAAGGGGAAATGATTAGATGCTCTCTTTATAGAGATGGTCATTGCCTGGCACTTGTGTGGTATTATTTTCTGCTTATGGTTTCAAGCTTGAATGTTGTCTAAGTCTTGTTGTATATGGGCACGGACAGCTTCAGTTTCTGAGGAGCCGCAAATGATATGGGGCACTGTGCAATCTTCAAGGCACATCCCCTCCTCTGACTTTATTACGGAGGGAAAGTCATTGAAGAAGAGCTGAAAGTGGTTGGGCTAAGGACATGACCCTGAGGAACTCCTGCAATAATACTCCAGGACTGAGATGATTGGCTTCCAGCAACCACAAGAGTGGAGTTTTCCCACTGATTTCCAATGACTTAAATTTTTGTACTGTCATGGGACTGTTCCTTTCAGAAATTTTTTCGTCTTCTCACATGGCTTCAGTGATGTCATTGTGCGCATGGAGCTTTGCAACATTTTAACGTTTATGTTACCAGCAACTCGTCTGAAACAATTATATATACTGATCATAATCCATTGACGTTTTTGGAGCGATTCAAGAATAAAAATGCTTGACTGCTTCGATGAAGTTTATTATTATAGCCATTTATTAAAAAATTATACATGTGGCAGGATGAGAAAATGTGATGGCCGATGCTTTGTCACGAATGTGATGAAGCGAAGCAGGTTCGTGGTGGAAGAAGAAGAACTAAAATGGACTGTATTATTATCAATGTTTGCCTGTTTTGTTTTTGTTTCAAAAATGTATGTTTATCGTCAATTGTTATTCATGGGCAAGTGAAAAGGTGAACCATCTTTGAAGTTGATGGGTTATTTTTTTCTTGGGGGGAGGTGTCATGGGAGTGTACCCTTTAAGAAATATTTTTGTCTTATTACCTGGCTTCAGTAATGTCATTGTGTGGGTGGAGCTGGGCTGTGACGCTGGGTTTTGCCTTCGCTTTGAGTTTGGACTGGCTTTGAACTGCACAGATTGAAAGAAGTGTTTCTCTATCTTCATTTTAAAAGCTGCTTCCAGACTACTTGGTGACTTAAAAGAGATAATTGCTTCCTGGAAGGAATTCAAACCTGCTGTTTGAAAAGGGGAACCGAATATCACTGACAAGTCTCATACCAGTAAGAATGCCGTGTGCTGTGCCATACCTTTGAAAAGGGGTTTCTGTTTTTACTTGGATTTTGTTATTGAATTGGAACAGTTAAGGGTGAATACATTAAGTGAATACATGTAGCTGTGCCGGGTCTTTATGTTTATAGTTGATAAAAAGTCTTACTGTGTGTGTGTATACAAATGTTAACTAAATTCACTGAATGACACCTGAAAGTTAGGCTTTTGTGCGCATTGTAGTCAAAATCAATAAACAGTTGTAGGTCAGGTGAACTCCATGATATACTTTCGAGTTTTCTAAACCCTGACCCATAACACTAGGGATCCTTAACGCTACATGCATGAGATCACAGTAAGGACTGGAAGATGTAGTGTGAAATAGGACCTGAAACAGAAGCTATTGGAAAATTAGGGGACTTAGAGATTGACATGTCAGTCAGCTTTACCAGCATAAATTGTTCTCGTCTCAATGATAATATCTAAATGATTTTGTACTTTTGCTCAGAGGCGGATTTACATTTGTGGGGCTCTGCGCTCACCTTCATTTCTGAGTTCCCCCGACCCCGACGTCACGCCCGTCCCGACCCTGCCCACCCTCATCCCATAGAACACAAAGGCACAAGCCACAAAAACATCTAAAATGATCACTGCTTTAGTGCCACTCTGAAAACCTGACTAACCGCCCCTCCCCCACCCCCACCAAACGCTCTCCTTCCCCGGTCACCCCCCCCCCCCCCCCCACCCCCACCCCCCCCCCCCCCCCCCCCCCAACCCCTCACACTCTCCCATTCTTACAATCTCACTAACCTCACTCGTCTGGAGTCTTCAAGGTAGTCTCTTGCCTCACCCGTCTCCTCGTGCTGATAAGGCTGAATTTGGCACCTGTGCCTTGCTGTTGCTGACGGGACTGCCCTCCTCAGCCCTGCTGAGTGGAGTTGCCCCTGGCCTGCTCCCCTTGCGTCCCGACGGCTGCTAACCAGCTGGCTCACCTTGGCTTATTGCTTTCGCCCGGCGTCTCGTGCCTCACTTCACTGTTGCCAAGACCATAAAGACCATAAGAAACAGAAACAGAGGTAGTCCATTCGACATTCGAGCCTGCTCCGACTATCAATAGGGTCATGGATGATCCGACAGTCCTCACGTACACTTTCCTGCCCTTTCCCCATACCCTTCATTCCCTTACTGATCAAGATTATATCGCTCTCAGCCTAAAATATACACAGCTCTCTGTGGCGAGGTGCCACAAAGATTCACAACCCACTGAGAAAAGAAATTCCTCCTCATCTCTGTATTAAATTGGCACCCCTTTATTCTGAGACTCTGCCCTCTGGTCCTAGACTCTCCCATGAGGGGAAACATCCTCTCGGCATTTACCCTGTCAAGCCCCTTCAGAATCCGACATGTTTCAATGAGCCTGCCCTGAGACCTTAGCTGAGAACCCCACTGGTTCTGCCTTTTGTTGCAAAAGTAAAACACAGGAGGCGGGATTCTCCCATCTGAAGGCAGTGTGTTGACGCCGTCATAAGAACTGGAGAGTTTAACGACAGCATCATCGGACCGCTATGTGTACGATCCTCTGCCCTACAGGAGGCCGGCACGGCACTGGAGCGAACCACGCCGCTCCAGTTGCCGCTACCGGCATCAAATGGCGGCCGCGGGTCTGCGCATGCACGCTGCGACCAGCGCGGATGCACGCATGCACACTGTGACCGGCGCGGATGCGCGGTAGCTTCCTTCTCCGCACCAGCCCCGGCGTGGAGCAAAAGAGCCCCCACCACGAGAGGCCGGCCCGCTGATCAGTAGGCCCCGATCGCGGGCCAGGCCACGGTGGAGACCCCCCCCAGCGTTGGACCCCCCCTACCCTTCCCACCAGGCTACCCCAGGCAGGATGGATGCCGAGGTCCTGCCGGGTAAGACCAGATGTCAACGGCGTCGGCGGGACTCGGGCTCTTTTAGGCAACTACTCGGCCCATCCTGGGCGGAGAATCGCCGCAGGGGCCGTGTAGAGTGGTGCCGATTCTCTGGTGACCGGAGTATCGGTGGACCAGCGTTGGGGCGGTGTCGCTCGAATCGTGCCCGGCCAGGCTATTCTCCGACCTGTCGTGGGCTGAGAGAATCCCGCCCAGGATCTCTGCCTCTGCCTCTCTCCCTCCTCGCCTAGTCAACTCTCGTTCCTCGCACACACACGCCTCAATTTTTGGACCAGTCTATTTGCTCGCTTTAAGAATACTCGACCAACCATAGTCTGATGTCGCTCTGCATTGCCTGCTGATGGGCTCAACAAGTACAAATGAGCCTATCAGGAAATGCAGAATTATCAGGCTCTGATTGGTGCCCACAGACAATTCTCCCCCCCCTTTCCCCCCCCCCCCCCCCCCCCCCCCCCACACCACCATTGGTCTGGGCCCTGTGCCTAGGCACGGTGTGTTTCATTGTCAATCCCCTTCTGATTTTGCTACTATCTCTCACTGTGTCCCAGTGATGGGAAAAGCCACTCTCATAGTAAACATCTCGGGCGAAATTCTCCGCACCCGCGGAAAGTCGGCAAACGGTCGTAAAAATCGGGACCATTTTACGACGGTCGCGAAGGCTTCGTTTCCCGACCGATTCACTTCCTGGAAATGGGCTAGCAGCGCGGCCGCGTCAATTACGTGCGTGATGACGACGGAACGCGACGACGACACGAACCCGCCCATGTGACGCCGCCCGACGCCGTAAAAAGGCGCGGGCGACCACAGAATCTGTCGGGCAGGATGTCGGAGCCTAGGCGAGCTGCACCTCGCTTTATTGATGCAGACGTCGAGGCGCTGCTCGATGCCGTGGAGCAGAGGAGGGGCATCATCCGCCCGCGGAGAGGGCATCGCCAACCTGCCAGCACGGTACGCCAGGCCTGGCGTGACGTGGCTGCTGCCGTCAGTGCTGTGGGGCAGACCCCTCGCTCAGCAGAGCAGTGCCGAAAGAAGCTACATGACCTCACCAGGTCTGCCAGGGTAAGTGCCATGAGGGTGCCCCCTAGTCACAACCATCCCTCCCCCTTAACTGCCCGGGGGGGGGGGAGAGGGATTGGGGCAGAGTTATTTGAGGGTGGTTCACAAAGTTGTCACAGACCCAGCGCTCTGGCCCCGAGGAGAGATGCAATCATCTGATGACAACTTGCCCCCCCCCCCAAACTGTGCCAGTATCAGAACGGACTTCTGAGACCTACCGTTTTGTAATGATCTACCTATGTTTCCTCCCCCAACAGGCCAAGGCCGGTCATAACCACCGTGAGCGGCACAAGACTGGAGGGGGTTCGCCCAACATGCACCCCCTCAGCACCTTTGAACAGAGGGCACTGGACCTTGTTGGGGGGTCTGCCACCCGCGATATCGCGCAATGCGAGGTTGGCGGAACTGCAGCAAGTGAGACAACCCCCCCTGACAAACACCCTCCCCCCCCCCCCCCCATCCTCTGTCCCTTCACACACCCTGCCCACTGGGACACCTCCCCATCCTCTGTCCCTTCACACACCCTGCCCACTGGGACCGTCCAGCGGCCTGCCGAGCAAATCGAAATAACCCGTCTCATTCTCTTCCCTAGGACGTGATGCCGAACGACCAGGGCCGTCTGGCTGCAGACGGAGACACGAATCTGCCGCCACCTCACCCGGGGCCTCACAACAGAGGGTGCCCGATCAGCGGGCAGCCCTATCTGCCCCAACCCAATCTGCGGACCAGGACGCACAGAGGGTTCGAGGTCCACCACCACCACCAGAAATGGCCAGGGACAACCCTCCTGTCGCTGAGCGGCCCCACACCCTGGACGAGGACCTAACCATTGAGAGCGTCGGGCTTGCGGCACTGCTTTCTCCCACCACTTCCATCATCCCAGAGATACACACCCCGGCGGGCCTATTTAGTGATGAGTCTCCTGGGGCACAGTCTGGTTGGCACATCACAGATGAGCAGGTACAGCAGGTGGAGGTCGGAGCAACAGAGGGCCCGGACTCGCGGAGGCCAGACCAGGCCCAGGATGCAGCTGGCTCCCAGACGTTTTCGGAGTTCCTGGAGTTTCTCAACCCACCCGCACAGCCGATGCCTCAGGAAACCCAGGGAAACAATGACGGGATGAGGGCTTCCTTCCAGACTCTGCAGACGCTGTTAGAGGAGTCGATCCGCGTCCAAGAGCAGGGAGTGGTGCCGCTCATGGCAGAGACCCAGTCCGACACCGCACGGGTGGCATCCGCGGTGGAGGCAATGGGTCAGGTTATGCAAGACGTTGGGATTAATGTGCACGCGTCATCCTCGGCCCTGGACAGGGTTGCCCTCTCACAGGCAGCAATGTGCCAGAGCCAAACCGACATTGCCGGCGCCCTGCGGGCCATGGCCGAGTCTCAGCAGGTCATTGGCCAGTCGCAGCAGTCAGTCGCCGAGAGCATCAACCGCCTGACACATGTGCTGGATGGCGTCGTGCACAATCAGGTTGAGATCGCACAGTCCCTGGCGGGAATGTCTAACTCCCTGGACTCCGTCTCTGCAAACCTTCGGATCCTGGTGGATACCGTTGCAGGCCTCCAGGACTGGCAGCGCCAGGTGTCGGTGGTGCGACGGGGAACCTCCCCGCTCGCACCTCTGTCCCAAAGTGAGGCCCGGGGGCCACCGGGCTCCCCGAGGGAGGAGGGGGTTTCGGGGCCCGTCCCATTAACTCCATCACGGGACGTCCCGGAATTCTCGGCCTCCCCCCGTCCCATCCCTGGTGCATCGGGTGGGCAGCAGGCAGAGCAGGGTGGCACAATGTCACCCGAGACGCCCGCAGAGCAGCCTGGCCCATCAAGGCCGGGTCGCCCCAGGAAACGCTTGGCCAAGGAGAAACGAGTCGAGGGGGGCGATTCGCAGCAATCCTCCTCCACTCCTGCTGTATCATCTGGGGATTCACTTAGACGTAGTGGTAGGGCCCGTAAGGCAACTAAGATAGACACTGAGTAAGTTGGCACGGGTGAAGGGCACAGTTTAGTTGTAGGGGTAGGGCACCTGTAAATAATTGTTAATATTAAACACACTGTTCCACCTTACTTGTAATACCGTGTGATTGTTCCACAGCCACAGGAATCGTGATGGTGACCGAGTGTCGCTGGGGGTGGCGGGTGGTGAAACCTCGGTGCCGGGTGTGCAGTCCCTGCCCCTACCCCCCTCCCACAGCTAGCCCACGCGGGCACGTGATGGAGTGTCAGTGACGAACTCAGCGGCCACCAAGGTGGATGGTTCAGCTATTGCCATGGGTCAGACTCTCTCTAACGATTCTGAGCTCACAGCTCTTCGCAGAGCGGGCTGTCATCATTCCACATGGCACTGATCACACCCGCTGACACAGCCATCAATGTTGTGCCATTCCGTCTGGACCCAGTGATAAGCGTCATGTCGAAGTGGAGCAGTGTACACTGAGGGGGGGGGGGTTTGGTGGTGGCAGTTGTGTGGTGACCCTCTGCATGACTAGCGATGCAGGTGGTGGTTTGGTGTTCATCGGGGACGTCACATGCGATGCGTGAACCGTGCTGCCACCATGGCGTCGCCTGCCCGCCGTCCTTGCCGGGTCCGTCGTGCCGCCTCCTGGACATCACCAGCACCTGGGTCGTGTCTGCGTGCTGCGCCCGCCAATCCGCCAGCCTCCTCCTCCTCCTCCTCCTCCTCCTCCTCCTCCTCCTCCTCCTCCTCCTCCTCCTCCTCTGTGCTGGCACCACTGCCACTAGCTTCTCCCTCTGCCTCCTGCAACAGGTCATCTCCCCTCTGCATCGCGATGTTGTGCAGCGCACAGCAGACCACTACAATGCGAGCGACCCTGTCGGCCTGGTACTGCAGGGCCCCTCCGGAGCGGTCCAGGCACCTGAATCTCATCTTCAGGAGGCCAAGGCAGCGCTCCACCACACCCCTGGTTGCTGCATGGGCCTCGTTGTATCGTGTTTCCGCATTGGTCTGAGGCCTCCGTATAGGCGTCATCAGCCAAGACCTCAGCGGATAACCCCTGTCACCTAGCAACCAGCCCCTCAGCCGGGGGGGACGTCCCTCAAACATCGCAGGGATGAACGACTGCGCTAGTATGTAGGAGTCATGCACACTCCCTGGGAACCTTGCACAGACGTTCATGAACCTCATGTGGGGGTCGCATACCACCTGGACATTAATGGAGTATGTCCCCCTCCTGTTTGTGAACACGTCCCTGTCCACAGCAGGCGGGCGCATGGGGACGTGAACACAGTCGATTGACCCCTGAACCCTCGGTATCCCGGCCACACTGGCAAATCCACGGGCTCGTGAGTCTTGACTTGCTCGGTCCTCGGGAAAGGTGATGTAGCGATCGGCGATGGCATAGAGGGCGTCGGTCACATCCCGGATGCACCTGTGCACCGATGACTGGGAGATCCCAGAGACGTCCCCGCTCGGAGACTGGAAGGAGCCGGTAGCATAGAAGTTCAGAGCGACCGTCACCTTGATGGCTACCGGGATCGCGTGTCCTCCCCCCGTTCCACGTGGGGCGAGGTGCGACAGGAGTTCGCAGATATGTATCACCGTCTGCCTACTCAGCCGGAGTCTTCTCCTGCAGGTGATGTCCGGCATTGTTAGGAAAGAGACCCGGACACGGTACACCCTCGGCTTTGGTCGTCGCCTCTGACGCCGTGGCTGCACCCTCACTCTCTCCTCTTCCTCTTCCTCCTCCTCCTCCTCCTCCCCCCCCCCCCCCATGCTGCTCGACGACTGGCAACTCCTCGGCCCTTCCCTCTGCTGCTGCAGCTGGCCCTGCAGCCACTGCGGGTTGTGGGTGTGGATGCTGCTGCATCTCCAAATCCAGTAGAGCTGCCCCAACCACTGCGCAGAACATAGCCGTTCTGTTCCCATGCATCGTGCTAACCTACAGAAGGGTGGTGGGGGGCGGAGAAACGGGACATGTTAGACGGACGTTAGTCGACACCTCGGCAGCCGCCAGCCATGGGATACCAGTGTGTCCCGGTGGCCTGGTCGCGCTGCTGACACGCGGTCAGCCTAACCCCTGGTCACTTCCTGCATCCAACGGCCAGTAAACTATGTCCTCCTCACGGGTGCGTCAGTGGCCTGTGGCCGGAAGCCACAGGGGAACCAGCGGCCGTGTCCTCGTCACCTGCACACCATGGCATGGTGGCAGACATTTTGTTTCGGGGTTGGACGGCTCACTCTCTACCTAAACCCCCCCCCTCCGTCGCCCCCCACTGCCTCCCCCGTCTCCCCCACTGCCCCCTCCGTCTCCCCCACTGCCTCCTCCGTCTCCCCCACTGCCCCCTCCATCTCCCCCACTGCCCCCTCCGTCTCCCCCACTGCCCCCTCCGTCTCCCCCACTGCCCCCTCCGTCTCCCCCACTGCCCCCTCCGTCTCCCCCACTGCCCCCTCCGTCCCCCCCACCGCCCCCGTTCTGGACCCCCTCCCGTTCCCAGGGATGCCTTCCCCGTTGTGGCCAGACTCGAGCGGTGCGCTGAGCGGTGCGCTGAGCGGTGCGCAGAGTGGTGCCCTGACCTCCTCCAAGCAGTCGTCAGCCAGGCCGACTGGTTGACGAATTTAAAAGCAGGTGTGTTTCACGACGTCCAAACAGGGCGCCATGACGTCGGGACTTCGGCCCATCCGGGCCGGTGAATAGCGGGGGGGCTCACAGTGGCGATTCTGGTCGTGTCAGGGGCGGGAAGGAGGCGTTTTTCGGGAAACGCGACTCCGACAATTTGTGGGGTTCGGAGAATAGCGGGAGGGCGTCGGAACAGCGTCGCCGTAAAAATTTCCGACGCCCGCTATTCTCCGACCCGTCGTGAGTCCGGAGAATCTCGCCCCTCGTCTCTTGTCCTCACAGGATTGCATTGAACTATTAAACAGAAAATAAAACACAGTGCCTTGTTTCTCTGCAAGACCCTGATTGGACAACATATGCAGTGTGCTGCATCCAGTTTTGCTTCACTCACATGGTGAATAATATAGGAGTTGTTAAAGAAAAGTCCAAACAAAGGCCATAAGCATGATCCTCACCTCAAATGGCGTAAGAATTTGAGCCTATTTCTTTTAGACTTCAGTAGATTTGGTAAAGATGTACAGAATTAGGTCTATCATGTCTTTAAAACAATTTACAATCAAATTTAAGGAAAACGTTTTAAGAATATTTACTTGAGGCGATGATAGCTGTCTTTTCTTACCTTCGGAAGACAGGGAATTAATGCATCGGTGACAAAAACTTAGGTGGAAATGTTAATATAAATAATGTTTCACACTTTTCACCATTTTGCTTTGGGCAGCACGGTGGCGCAGTGGTCAGCACAGCTACCTCACAGCACCGGGGACCTGGGTTCCATTCCGACCTCGGGTGACTGTCCATGTGGAGTTTGCACGTCCTCCCCGTGTCTGCGTGGGTTTCCTCCGGGTACTCCGGTTTCCTCCCACAGTTCAAAGCTGTGCAGGTTAGGTGGATTGGGCATGCTAAGTTGCCCCTTAGTGTCCAAAGGTTAATTGGGGTTGCAGGGTTACGGGGATAGAACAAAGAACAAAGAACAAAGAAAATTACAGCACAAGAACAGGCCCTTCGGCCCTCCCAGCCTGCACCGATCCAGATTCTTTATCTGGAGGGGTTGTGGGCCTGGGTGGAGTGCTCTTTCAGAGAGTCAATGGGCCGATTGGCCTCCTCTTGCACTGTAGGGATTCTATGATTTTGTACAAACGTTCTAGATTTCTGAGCAATTGATGATGATTTTTGAAATGCTATTGATTAAAATGTAAAAGTAAAAAGTAAAACTATTTGCAAATGTAAAACATGAACATTTACCCGGTTTTAAATAGGGAGGGAGATCGATAGACCACTGTCTAGAATAAATTTTGGTGGGGGAAATGGTGGATGAAATTTTACACGAGAAGGAACATGAGATCGTAGTCTGACTGGCAGATGTATTTCGAGATAGGATCTGAGCCAGAAACTATTGTATAATTAAGGGATTCAGAGAATGCCACAGCAATCTGGCTTTACTGGCATAAATGGTTCTTGTCTCGATGATCAGATCACAACAGCTCTGCATTTCTGTCGCCAGTTTTCAATGTGCCGAGGTGATGGCATCGCTCGAGCAATAGCGGCCCTTTGCCTCTCTCACAGGATGACATTGACAGGGAGGAGGAACGCTATTTGTTAAAAAGTGGTCAGAATGGCATTAAAGGGGTGAGGGGCCCTTGGTGGACATTATATTGAGGAAGATTAAACAAAAACAACAAGTTGGAGGTGTGTAGCAAGTCAGTTAAAAATTGGAAAGAGAAAACCTGAAGCAGAATTCCCCCGGAGTGTTGACTTATCATGTCCCTTGTGTATTTTCAGAATTTTCTGAGGTTGCTTCAGAGTTGATCGTTAGTTAAGTGAACACTGAGATATATTGGTTTCCATGGAAACAGCCTGGTTCCCCATCATAAAATCAGGAAAGTGCAACGCCATAACTATTCTACCAGTTCTCTGATGATTCGCTATCAAGATCCTGTCCAGCTGCTGATGAAACAAATATGCTAATCAATTGCACCTGCACTTCAGGTCATGGCATGAATCCTACTTCATTTCAATGCAAGGCAAGTGCAGGTTTGATCCAGGTTCTTTTCTAACTGGAAAGCTAATATTACTTTTGTCTTAGAGATGCGCAAATCACATTGTGTCAGTTACGCATCAACCATTCCTGCAAAGCGGTTTCCAATTTGACCCTTGGAATCAAAGCAATGTGCACTGTACTCAGCTGAACGTAGGCACTGGGACACAGTAGAAGAATTTGTATCGAGTTGTTTTTATTTGTTTTGATAATCTGGCTGCTCCCATCCAGTAACACTCTGGAAGTACCTTTACCTCACGGACTGCAACATTTCAAGACGAAGGCTCACACCACCTTCTCAAGGGCAATTAGGGATGGGCAATAAAAGTTATCCTTGCCAGTGATATATCAACTTCAATTGTTACTCGTAAAATCGCTTCATCCTTCTTTCTTCGAACCTCACAGGCGCTGGTTTAGCACAGGGCTCAATCGCTGGCTTTGAAAGCAGACCAAGGCAGGCCAGCAGCACGGTTCAATTCCCGTACCAGCCTCCCCGAACAGGCGGCAGAATGTGGCAACTAGGGGCTTTTCACAGTAACTTCATTTGAAGCCTACTTGTGACAATAAGCGATTTTCATTTTCATATCTCCAGGATGAATATTTTTTAAAAATAACACATCACACAAAGCTTTTAGAAGAATTTAAAATATTTTTCATAATCTCACACTATATCTTCAATTGCTACTTGTAAAATCGCTTCATCCCTCTTGCTTTGAACCTCACAGGCGCGATTGGATAAGCTAACTGAGCCATACTCCCAGCGAGCAGCTATGTTCAAAGGATTGGCTGGGGAGGGACTGGTCTACTACACTGTCCTGATTCAGTCAGCACTCCTTCGAGATCAGTTCCCGCTGGGAGTGCAGGACTGATTAACTTATCCTGATATCTTACAATCAGCAGTGACCTGTTATACCCTCACATTTCACACACACTAGGGGGCCAAATTATTGCCCTGTGTGTCCTGGCTGACGTAAAAGGTACATTCCAAAAATTCTCAGTTGTAACATTTATGAAATCCCCAATTAACTCTTGCTATTATGATCTGTGATTTATAACTGGTGTTATTATAACAATTAAAGTAATCTTACTGGCAGAAATAAGGCAAAGATAAACAGGAAGGCACATTGGTGAGATAAAGAGACACTCTGCAGGGAATTACAACGTACGTTGTTCGAACACACACACACACACACACACACATGACAAAGGAACAAAATTGACATTTACCCATCTGATGATAGAAGATGCACTAAAGTTCCTTAGGTAAAAGTTGTTGCTCTGCTTCATATGACAACTCGCTTGTCATTTAAAAATACAGTTCAAAAAAATTATTAGAAAACATAATTTGAAAATATAAAAGGTCAACTTTCCTCTTATTATCTCCAAAATGCTCCTGTTTTCGCTGTCTTCAACACCATCCCAAAGTTACCTCCTACTGCTAGATAAATGCACACTCACCTTTGCGATATTCTGGAGACAATTCTGTACATGAAAGTTGCTGTACGTTGTTGTAAGCCATCCAACAACTCATTCAACACATTAACCCTCTCCCTTTTCCTTTCTTCTTGAAAATATAACCAATTTATTCAATTGTTTCTTTACATTTCTGTGGTAAGTAATAGTTAATTAGGAGAATACAGCTGGCACGAAACATTCAGCTGATTTACAACATATGACCATCAATAAGGTAACAGGTAACATATCACAGTCTAGATTTCTACTCGTACCATACTTATATGGGGGCCTCACGGTAGCATGGTGGTTAGCATCAATGCTTCACAGCTCCAGGGTCCCAGGTTCGATTCCCGGCTGGGTCACTGTCTGTGTGGAGTCTGCACGTCCTCCCCGTGTGTGCGTGGGTTTCCTCCGGGTGCTCCGGTTTCCTCCCACAGTCCAAAGATGTGCGGGTTAGGTGGATTGGCCATGCTAAATTGCCCGTAGTGTAAGGTTAATGGGGGGATTGTTGGGTTACGGGTATACGGGTTACGTGGGTTTAAGTAGGGTGATCATTGCTCGGCACAACATCGAGGGCCGAAGGGCCTGTTCTGTGCTGTACTGTTCTATTATAGATATTGGGCGGAATTCTCTGGCCCTTTGCTAGCGTCAGGATTCTCTGGTCCTGCCTGCAGCCCAACCGTGGCCGCGGGTTCCTCGGCGACGTGGGGTGGTCTCAGTGGGAATTAACATTGACAGCGACAGGAACTCCGTCACCAGCAAACGATGCACTGCCTCCCACCACCAGGAAACACCCGGCTAGAAGGTCGGAGAATCCCGGCCATTGCTGTGACCATCAAACTTTATAAGACGGTTATATTTTAAATTGCCTGCTTTAATTCAAGGCGAAATGGAGTTGTCTGGAGAGGGGGAATGTGATCTCCTCTGAAATCTGCTTGGTGACATGTCCCTTGTGACCTAGCTGTGATGAGAACAGAGGCCAATTTAAAGTGCAAGCTTTAACACCTGGACACAAGGCAGGAGTCTGCCGGCTTTTTTGCAGAAGGCCTCTCAGAGATTTAAGGAAGAAGGCTGAAAACATGTGCTGCTATGCCAAGCAGAGGAAGAGGACTGTTTTTAAGTTAATCAATGAGCAGAATGCTGGTGAGGAAAGATGCTCTGTTTGAGGAGATAAGGCTTGTGGAGATTTAAAGACAAAGGAGTCAACAGAGGATGCGTTGTTGCAGGAAATCCTTTCAATTATGCTCAATGGGACACTGGGAGATTCAGCTGAATGGTACGTGGAGAAAGATCCTGTTGAAGCCAGAAGAAGCTTGTGACTTTCTGTGAGATTATGGGCATGATTCACCACTGTGCTGCGTCCAACACAGATCTGGGCGTGTCGGGTAAAAAGCGAGAAAAGCCAAAATCAAGATTTGCATAGATCTGGGCGCAAAATAGCCTGGTCCTGATGGCAAGTTCCGGATCTCACCCAAAAATGGCGAGCAGACCATTAACCCTCATTTGCATGCATTTGAATCTCATCAACGAGAAGTCGAATGCAGCAGCTTCCTGGAAATTACAATGTTTGCCAGCTCAACTGGCTCGCTGGATGGCACTCTGAGAGAAGACGGGACAGTTATGGTAAGGGGGAGGGGGCTTGAGGGTCCCGCGATGGAAGCCCCAACCGATTGTCAGTCTCTCTCCTTGTCCAGTTCCTCACAGATACCAAAATGGTTGGTGATGTTGGTCCCACAGTGGCTGCCCTCGGGTTGCTGCTGGAAGCCCAAGGGGCCAGACGCTGGAGAAGGCAGCAGCGACAATGCCGGCTGGAGGCAGTACCCCATGTTCAGGGAGCCGCTGCACACTCTGAACACCCGGCTGCCCACCAGGCTCAGGAGGAACCCAGAGTGCGACTCCAGCATTGGCCAAAGGTGTACAGGTGTTGTTGGTCTTTCAATGAGATGACGGACAGCATGTGCCACTGAAGATTCCGTCTGGGGAGTGAGACAGTGTGGCACCTATGCCATGTCTTTGCGGACTTGGCACCCCGTGGAGGAAGAGGAGGACACTCCTCCCGGTCACCGTGAATGTCATCGCAGCCCTCAACTATTATACTACCGGGTCATTCCAGGGCTTGAACAGGGAACTGTGCGGCATTTCACAATCTACAGCCAACAGGTGCATCCGTGAGGTAATGGATGCCCTGTATGCCCGAGCATCAGACTTTATCACTTTTAACCTGTACCAGGCCTACCACGATGCCCAGGCTGCAGGATTCTCTGCCTTCATCGGGATTTCCTAAGTCCAATGGACAATAGATGCATCGTCAATGTCCACCTGCATCTAGGACACATCCCTCAGTGACTGGGACATGGTGTCAAGGCCCTTAGCCATGGTCGTCACAGACTGAGCCATGCCTTGGGTACCACCACTCAAGGTGGGGTCATCCTGCTCCAGGCTCCACTATAGTCATCACCTGAACAGTGTTGGTCTTGGTGCCACGCATTGTTGGTACCATCTCCTGCGCCCTAAGCCTTCGGGACTCCTCCAATCGGTTATGCACTCACTAGAATGTACCTGACATCCACTCCTGAATCTCACAGCTCTGCTCTTCCATCTGCATCAATTCTGGGAGAACCTTGTCCAGAGGCTCGGCATCTCACTGGGACCCAGCTGAGTCCTGGGATTGAGCAGACCTCCGACTGCTGATTCCCTTGGATGTTCCTGACTTGATCCAACGTGCATCAGCAACTATGTGCTGCTCACCAGATTGTGCCGCAGACGCCTGTCCACTAAATGTTGCCCACAGGTGCACCCGTGAGGTAATGTGTCTTTGCACTGGTGTAAGGTGAGGGTGATAGCTGTGATGCCTCGATGGTGGTCTCCTTGGAGCTCTCCTCTGAGGTGGTCTCTTGGGCGGTGGGGGAGGGGTGGGGGGGGGAGACAACCCTGGATGGCCTGGCCTCATCAGATTGAGATGGTATGAGACACTGGACATGTGGTCAATGAGAGGGAAGGATCACTTTGTCTGACATGAACTACTCACATGAGAGGTCATCTGGGTGAAGGGGCAATGGATCCTCACCTCTCTAGCACAGGCCAACCTCGCTGTCAATGACTGCTCTCTCCTCGGTCAACCCTGCGATTTCCAGGACCGTTCCTCATAGTGAGGAGTACTGGAATCAATGTGACTTCGCCCCACCCCACCCATCTTGGCCCTTTCCTGCTTATTATGGGATGTCCTTTCTTGTGGGGACAAAGAGAGAGCATTGTGAGCCACACGCTTGATGGGTTTGAGGGGGTCTATAGCAGGTGGCATGTGTGAGCACCCCTGGATATGAAGGGATCGTGCTGGTGGGTGCCAGGGAGTTCTGAAGATCAAGCATGAAGACTGGATGTGGGGGGCGCACTGATTTGGGGAGGGGGGGTTGGGAATATTAGGGGTGGCAGGTGGAATTGATGCCAGGAGAGAGGTGGTAACTTACCCTTGCAGCTCAGTGGAGGTTGTTCGCCTCCCTCCCACAGTGTACGGTGGCCCTTCTGGTCATGCTGCCTGCTCTGACAGCCAATGCCACTGCCTCCCAGGTGGCATTGCTGGCCCTGCTGTTGGTCCTCTGACCCCCTCGTGTGTCCACCACAGTTTATCGTGAAACCTATCACAATCTTCCTCGCAGTTCACAATACTTCCCAAATTTTGTGTCATTTGGATGCTTTGAAATTGTTCCCTGTACACCCCAGTGTTTTAAGAAAACATTGGTCCTGGGCCTGGCACCTGGAAAATGCCACTGTGTACCTTCCTCCAGTCAGAAAAACAACTATTTACCTCTACTCTCTCTTCCCTGTCACTCAGTCTAGTTCATCTCCATTCTGCCACTGTTCATTTCATTCCATTGGTTTCAACTCAGCTGTCAAGTAAACATGGCACCCCATCCACCGTCATAAACATTGACTCTTGCCACCACCGATGTTCAGCGACAGCAGTGTCTCTACCATCAACAAGATGCACTGGATCAACTCACCAAGTCTCCTTTGACAGCACCTTCCAAACCTGCGAATCCTACCACCCAGAAAGGCAAAGGCAGCAAGTACATGAGAAAACCACCACCCTGCAAGCTACCCTCCCAGCCACACACCATCCTGACTGGGAACGATATCGCCGTACCTTCACTGGCTGGGTCAAAATCCTGGAACTCCCTTGCTAGTATTGCTAGTGTACCTACATCACACAGACTGCAACGGTTCAAGAAGACGGCACACCACCATCTTCTTGTGGGCAATTAGGGGTGGGCAATAAATACTGGCCAAACTAGCGACAGGGGCTGGTTTAGCTCAGTAGGCTAGACAGCTGGTTTGTGATGCAGAACAAGGCTAGCAGCACGGGTTCAATTCCCGTACCAGCTGAGAATTCTGAATTCTCCCTCTGTGTACCCGAACAGGCGCCAGAATGTGGCGACTAGGGGATTTTAACAGTAACTTCATTGTAGTGTTCATGTAAGCCTACTTGTGACCATAAAGAGTATTTATTATCCCCATCCCATGGATGACTATATAAGAAAAGGTCACAGCACAAATGTTCTTCCAGTTGCACAAGAATGCCTGTTCATGGAAGATACATGTAACAATAATCAAGCATTGAGAATTCTGCACAATTGTGACAATAGTCTGCTAAAAAAAATCTTTAAAAAATAATCTATAATTGTGCTCCAGCTCTGGTTGAGAAAATACCACTAGAGGGCAGAAGAACAACAGTTAGTTTCAAATAACGAAACAGGAGAAATTGAAGAAGGCCTACAGAAATCAACTTCCACTGCAATTTCCAATGAACGTTATGCTTAATGGATCCCCACATCAAATATGACCACAGATTTATTGCCAGAACTATTTACACTATTTAAGTAGGGGAGATGCATTTGAAATCTAACTTTAGTTGACTACAAACAGTTAAACTTTGATTACAGGGATTAGGGTAATCAAAACTCCATCAGCAGAAGTCACCTGTCACCCTGTACACCCCCCCCCCCCCCCTCCCCCACCTCCCCACCACCACCACCACCACCACCAACTTCTGTCCGGACTCCCAATCCCAATTTGGCTGTAAACAAAAACTCAATTACCCGCCATTCAGTTTATTGCTCCCTATCTTCAATGGTAACCCTGACAGTTGTATTTTGCAGAAATGAATTGGAATACAATTGTTGCACCTTCTCCTCGTGTTGAAATGCCTCAAATTGCAGGGAGTGTAGTGGTTCCTTGCGCAAGGACGTACAGCAGCCATTCTGAGCCAGCCACATCCACCCAAGCTGGATTGGTGCTCCTGTAATTCGGATCGAAGGTGAGCAATATTTGCGTGCCAGCTCCTTGTATTTGTGTTGGGTCTATGATTCTGGCATTGAGACACGGGCTGTGGCAACACAAACTAATTCACAGACATGGGTCTCCTGTGACCCCCAGACAAGAGAAACTTAAAGTGCAAAAGCATTTACTATGATGAAGGAACAATTAGTCTATTTTTGGTAGCATTTGTATACAGATAACCTGGTACTAGGACAAGATTTAACATAGTTATTGTAATGTGTAAATGGGTGTGAGCATATTAAATTCATGGTTCCAGCTGAATTGGGTAGAAATCATTTTGAACTGTAATTATCCACAAAATAAAAACCTGTATTTAAGTAACATCTTACAGCTCTCAAAACCATCTGAAAGTGCTTCAAATCCAACGAATTACACCGACTGCTTTAATGTAGGCAAAAGTAGCAGAAAGTAAAATCTAGAAACAGGTGCTCCACTGTTTACACGGAAACATAGAAAATAGGTGTAGAACTAGGCCATTCGGCCCTTCAAGTCTGCACCACCGTTCAATATGATCATGGTTGATCATGCAAATTCAGTATCCCACCCCCACTTTCTCTCCGTACCCCTTGATCCTTTTAGCCGCAAGGGCCATGTCCAGCTCTCTCTTGAATATATCCAACGAACTGGCCCCAACAGCTTTCTGTGGTCGAGAATTCAACAAGTTCACAACTCTCTGAGAGAAAAAGTTCTTCCTCAGCTCAGTCCTGAATGGCTTACCCCTTATTCTTAAGCTGTGACCCCTAATTCTGGACGTCCCCAACATCAGGAACATTCTTCCGCATCGAGCCTGTCCAGTCCCATCGGAATTTTATGTGTTTCTATGACATCCGCTCTCATTCTTCTAAACTCCAGTGAATACAAGCCCTGTTGATCCAGTCTTTCTTCATCTGTCAGTCCTGTCTTCCCGGGAATTAGTCTGGTGAACCTTTGCTGGGTACCCTCAATAACAAGAATGTCCTTCCTCAAACTAGGAGACTAAAACTGACACCATACTCAAGATGTGACCTCACCAAGGCCCTGTATAACTGCAGCAAGACATCCCTACTCCTATACTCCAATCCTCTCGTGAAAGGCCAACATGCCGTTAACTTTCCTCACCACCTGCTGTACCTGCATGCCAACCTTCAATGACAGTTCCACCATGACACTCAGGTCTCGTTGCACTTCCCCTTTTCCTAAACTGCCACCATTCAGATAATAATCTGCATTCCTGTTTTTGCCACCAAAGTGGATAACCTCACATTTACCCACATTATATTGCATTTGCCAAGTATTTGCCTACTCAACCAGCCTCTCCAAGTCACCCTGCAGCCTCTTTGCATCCTCCTGACAGCACACACTGCCATCCAGCTTAATTTCGTCTGCAAATTTGGAGAAATTGCATGCAATTCCTTCATCCAAATCATGAATGTACATTGTAAACAGCTGGGGTCCCAGCACTGCACCCTGCGGTACCCCACCAGTCACTGCCTGCCACTCTGAAAAGGACCCATTTATTCCCACTCTCTGCTTCCTGTCTGCCACCAGTTCTTTATCCATGTCAATACATTACCCCCAATACCATGAACTTAAATTTTGCTCACTAATCTCTTGTGTGGGACCTTGTCAAAAGCCTTTTGAAAGTCCAGATACACAACATCCACTGGTTCACCCTTGTCCACTCTACTGGTCACATCCTAAAAAAATTCTAGATTTGTCAAGCATGATTTCCCTTTAGTGAATCCATGCTGACTTGGATTGATCCTGTCCCCACTTTCCAAATGCTCAGTTATTTCATCCTCAATAATTGACTCCGGCATCGTGTTAAACTGTTATGTTTTCGTGGTTTTGGTTGGGAGAGGAATTTTGGGCAGGACACTGGGAGAACTCGCTGTTCTTCCTCAAATAGCACCACGGGATCTTTGGTCTCGGCCTGAAGCACTGAATGAGATGGATAAGGTAGACCTCCGTTTAAAGTCTTGTCAGAACGACGGCAATGGCATAAGCGTTGACCTCAATCACGCATTCCAAGTTCTGAAATGGCGCAAGAGTGCAGAAGCTTTTATTCAGAGGCAAGAGCCTAACACATGGGCAAAGGCTGAATCTGGCAGACAGCAAAAATAGTGTCCAGCTTGTAAATCAATCTGGGAAACACTGTAGCATAAAAGTATACTAATTTGGTCATAAACACGGGGTTAGCCAGAATAATCACATGTTCTGCCAGAGATGTGCTGGTGTAGTAAATTATTCTTTTTATGAGGTTTGATTTTCACTAATCCATACAAGTACCTTTCTAATATTTCATAGCAGCAGAATGCTGGGCTATGACCCAGAGATGGGAGACAACCGGGAAGATTTTAATGCTGAACCTCCCTTGAGTCCCTGCTGTGTTTCAGTTTATTAGTTTCTGGCTTTTTCTTACCCACCAGGCTATTAATTGCTAATGGATTAAAATAACAGTGGGGAAAAAAACGGTGTTCCGGAGGGGAAAGTAAAAAGGAAGTGTTTGTGGATTCCCAGAAGAAAAATAAAACAGTTTAGACTAGCGTTCCCATTTCCCAGTTTTTTTTACTGGTCTTCCATTTTAAGGTTTACAAGACCAGCTCGGATCTGTATTCTAATTTCCCTGTTTTTGTTTTTGTTTATTTCCTTCTAGATTAGCGAAGATTTGTTTTAAATAAATTTGAACAGGGCAGTAATGTTCCACTTTATTTCTTTGATGTTGTCCACATTAATTTAAAGGCAAACTGGATTTCATGCCCATTTTCTCTCAGATTTTGTACTGGCTGTGGTTGAGGTAGTGAGGCGGAAATTCTGCTTGGGTCTATGGCTGTGCTGCTGTAACTGAGAGCTCTGTGAGGGAAAGAAAAAAGAATTGACAACGTCTTTCAAACATTAGAAATCTCGCTCGTTCTTCGCAGCCAATGATCTACAAAAGGTTTGGGAGAAAGTCTCACTCTCACTTTTCTTTCCCCCACTCTGGGGAAATTCGTGAATGACACTGAACGTGGATCCTGATCAGTAAATCTGACAACTTGTACGACTACAGTGTTGATATGCAGTAATTCAAAGTCATTGTACTGTGCCTCCTATTGGCACTTGATAAAAAAAAAGTACCTGATGATCCTTTCCAGGCGGATACAAGAATACAGATATAATAGAGAGACAAAGCATTATGAAGGATGCACCTAAATTGGTGGCTTGAAGGTCTTCATTCTCGAGGTTTGCTTTGAAAGGTTTCATGATATTCGATATATATTGTTCCAGAGCCAGGGAGAGAAATCTTGGGCCCTGGTGCTTCTGCTATTTCTGGGCCACCTCATTCCACACCAACACCCTTCCCACATCCTACCCTGCTGCCCCTTTAACCCTCTCCTTCAGTCATGCATGATTCCCCCCCTCCCCCCTTCCAGATTCACCAATCAATTCATCAGCAATCACAGAAAGGTCTTTGTGAAATCACAACGCCCATTATAGGCATCTCCTTGTTTGATATCTATGCAGCATGGGTCACTAATATTAAGAGCAGCAATGATACAGTGCAGTGTTGGTTTGTATGTGCCCTAGAGGGGATCCCACTGCAAATATTAAACAAACAGAGACTACAAATTTTACTTTAACAGCATCGTGCGATATTATTAATTTGGCAGTAAAATATCCCAGCAGATTTTTAGAACACTCAGCAGCTGATATCCCTGATTTTGGTGACTGTCTCAGACCTCGTTAACATGTTTTGCACATTGCATCATTTGGACATTGTGACAGTAAATCCATATTTGGGGGTGGCGGGAAGTTTAACTTGCAATCAAGAAAAACTACACAAGATCATTTCCATCCTGTAGAATAAATATAACACTTTCTCCTGTCTCGGTGCAAGATATTATTCAATATAATTATTTCATACTAAGGGGATAGTTACATTTTATTTGATAAGCGATCTCATTGGGTAGAAAGATGATATAACTCCCAAGCAACAAAGTGGAATGATTGAACAACATAGGACTTCACGTGAGAAGAGTTGGAGCCCTCAGGTGTCTCTGTGTGACAAAACTGTTAAAAGGTCAGAAGACAAAGACTGAATGGTTCACAATTGTATCAGTGTTTTCTTGATCTATAACTCTGAAGACTTTGCTGATTGTTGTTTCTCACTGCAAGATATTTTCAATATCTCCTACGCAGCACAACTTTATCACGATATTTCAAAACCTCAAAAAACTCATAAAAGCAGCAAAGTAGAGTGAATAAAAGGGCCAGATTGAAGTCAGTGGAAAAGACTCTTGAGAAACATGTGTATTGTCAAACAGGTTACTGATTCACAATGAGCCCATAACGCACTCCTGTCCTGGGACTTTCCTCCCACAAAGCCTGCTCAGTAAACATCCATGAGTCACAAAACAAACAACTCCAATCATGATTCCATCCTCTGATCGCAAGATAATTATGAATGACTAAGGCTGTCTAGTCCGGCTCAACTCATTGTAGGTTTTCCGGGCAAGATTCGAGCCTTTTACGAGCTGGGAAAAGGACTTTGAACTTTAAAGCAGTAAAAAAACAGCCATGTTTGGGGCTGCAGGACCTTGACTAAACTTCCCAACAGCCTCAGCCCTGTGTGTGTGTTTAGAGAGGCAACTCTCAAAATCCACAAAAGCCTCATCCACTATAGTAATCTTGGGAACTTCACGAACTTCCACAGGATACTCACAATCCAAGTTCAAACTTAAACTGCTCAGTGGGTCTCAGGCTGCGTGCTGGAACAAATGAAAAGGCAGACACCAGGAGCACGATGATGATGAGAAAAGAATGATACATGGTACAAAGTTTCTTGTGGCGCAGTGGGTAGCATCTCTAACACTGAGCCACAAGCTCTGGATTCGAGACCCACTCCAGGACTTGATGGCCAAGGAAGATGCGTTCATAACGCAGTCAATAGATTGAATATCAACCTGCAAAACCCTTCCAACATGCCAGTGGCAGGTGGTAAGAATGGGATAGATTCCTGGCCAGCCATATTTGATACAGATCGGCATCCCGCAAGCTATGAGCCTATGGCTACCAGCCTGTTCCAGGAAGAAATTCGCTGTGGGGACAGATGAAAGTCTGCCTTGTGCACCACTACGTGCCGGAAGTGAAACTATAACAACAAAAATTCAGTATGGCCTTAAGTCAAGAACTGGATTGTACCCCCTTCCCCCAGAAGCTGTCATACAAACTGTATTGTACGCTGTGAATTTACAGGCTATCTGGGGTGAACCGAGGATGGGGTACAGTTTTGTGAAACCTTTCTTTGAGTGATCCCCTCGTGACAAATAGGGATTTCATTCGCAGACTTTGCAAGAGTATTAAAGCAGGTATTAGTGGGTCAAAACCTCATTTACTACAGTCCTGGTTTTTAATTTCCTGCATTTAGTTTTATGATGCCTAAGATTCTCAAGCCTCTAGTGCATCAGTGCAGCATGTGTTCAGAAATGTAGGGATAGTAATGAAAATGTATATGTTGATTTAAATTCAAAAGTGAGTTTTGAGACATGTATAGTATTTAATTTTGGGCATCAAATGTGACCCAATCCTACCCGCCCACACCCGACCCCCGCACACCCAGCCTGCCTTCCACCCATACACACACACCACCCTCAACCTCACCTGTCCCATACACCCCACCCCTCACCTCAACCTCCCCAATACCTACCCCACATCTCACCCTACCACTCCCCTCAACTTCAACACTCACCCCCTCATCTCACCCTATCACCCCTTCACTTAAAGCCCCCAACACCCACCCCCTTACCTCACCCTACCATGCCCTCAATTCAACCGCCCAACACCCACCCGCTCACCTCACCCTCCTAACTCCAGTCCCTCAATTCATTCTACCACCCCACCCCTTCACCTCACCCCCTACCCCACCTCACCTCATCTCTCCAGCCCCAAACGCCCCCAGCCCCTCACTTCACCAAACCCACACACTGCTGCCCAACACCCCCCCTCCCATCTCCACACCTCCGCACCCCCAGTATCCAATAGATCTAAAATTATGAAGGGACTTCTCAACTTCCGAATGAATCTTCAATAAACAGCACTCTCAGTTGCTGCTTCTGACCTTGGGGCAATTTGTGATTTTTGGCAGACCTTTCAAAATTGGAACCTCGAAGCTGCCCAAAGATCAGAAGCAGCAGCACAACCCCTTCCTGAAACCGAGCTGGAAAATCCGGCTTTGAAAAAATCGGAACTCTCAAGCTGGCAGTTCCGATTAAAAAATGGAAGTCATTCAGGTCTTGCTCCTCACTCTGGACACCGTTACATCACGGAGACCAGGGTATCCCCTAGCCCCCAGGTCCCAGTGTTTAGCACCATCTGTAACCCCTCCTCTCCCAGGCCCTGTGAGTCAGATTGAGGCTCCTGAGTCACACCAGGTGATAGAACATAGAACATAGAACATACAGTGCAGAAGGAGGCCATTTGGCCCATCGAGTCTGCACCAACCCACTTAAGCACTCACTTCCACCCTATCCCCGTAACCCAATAATCCCTCAGAACTTTTTTTGATCACTGAGGGCAATTTATCATGGCCAATCCACCTAACCTGCACATCTTTGGACTGTGGGAGGAAATCGGAGCACGCAGAGGAAACCCACGCAGACACGGGGAGAACGTGCAGACTCCACACAGACAGTGACCCAGCCGGGAATCGAACCTGGGACCCTGGCGCTGTGAAGCCACAGTGCTAATCACTTGATGTTTAACATAGAATTGATTGACCACCAAGGCTGAAACCATCATCTCATGAAATGGAAGGCTGGCAAGGAAGCACATTTCACATCCTTGAATTGTAATATATTTTTTCACAGGTCATGGGTGTTGCAGGTTAGGGCAGCATTTATTGTTCATTCCTCAAGTGCCGTTGAGAAGGTAGTGGGGAGTCGCCTTCTTAACTGCTGCAGTTCACGTGGTGTAGGTACACCTCAGAGTGCTGTGAGGGAGGGAGTTCTGGGATTTTTACCCAGCAGCAGTGAAGCAATGGCGATAGATTTCCAAGTCAGGATGGTGAGTGCCTTGGAGGGGAGCCTCGCAGGTGGCGGTTTCTCACACTTCTGCTGCTGTTGTTCTTCTAGATGGTAGAGATCAGAAGATGCTTTTGGTTAAGCCTGGGCCAATTGCTGCAGTGCATTTTATAAATGGTACACACTGCTGCCACTGTTCATCGGTGATGAAGGGAATGAATGTTTAAGGTGGAGGATGGGGTGCCCATCAATAAGGCTGCTTTGTCCTGGATGGTTATGAGTGTTGTTGGACCTGCACTCATCCAGAAAAGTGGCGAATATTTTATCAAACTCTTGACTTCTGCCTTGTAGGACAGGCTTTGGGAGGTAAGGAGGTGAGTTATTTGTTATAGAATTCCAACCCTCTGATCTGTTCTTATAGCCACAGTATTGTTGTGGTTGGTCCAGTTCAGTTTCTGATCACCAGCATGTCATGGGGATTAATTGATGGTAATAACATTGAATGTCAATCTATTAATCTGCCTTTGAACTGTACGGAGAGGAACCATGGGCGGGATTCTCTGGCCGGTGACACTGAAATTGCGTTTAGCGATCGGCCGGAGAATCCCCGTTCACGACCGAATCGGGTGCGGCGCCACTTTTCAGAGAATACGCCACGCGCCGTAACGACTGCCTCAGGACATTGTCTGAGGTCCACCCCCCGATGCTCCGTCCTCGACCGGCCGAGTCCCCGACGGCGCAGGTCGTGTGTGGTCTCATCCATTGGGAACTCGCCGTGGCGGCTGCGGAATCAGTCCAGCGCCGCCACAGTCGGGGAAGGACCGATCCGTCGGCAGGGGGGACTTTGCCAGGGGCTGGGGGGCACTGTTGGGGGGTGGTCCGGAGCGCGCGAGCCGGCTAAAGAGGAGGCCACTATTTCACAGGCCGGATCTGCGAGCAGCCTCCACCATGTAGCATCGCGCGCCTGCTGCCTTGCACACGCACGGCCACGGACCCGGCAATTTTGCGGGCCGTATCGGCAGCTAATGCCCGATGCTCTACGCTGCCTTGATACTAACCCCCAGCCAAACGGAGGATCGGTGGCCGTTTTACACCATTTGTACTGTTGTAAAACGCCACCATTCCCATGCCAGCGTGGGGACATAGCCTCAAAATCGGAGAATCCAGCCCCATATTTCTGCTGTTGTTAAAAACTAAAGTAACATAATGGTTTATGGTTTGAAAGCCTTGAGAACTTATTAACTTTCCTGGATGAGATAAAAAGTGCTGTGTTTGCTTTGACTCTCAGTTAGAAGTCCTCCATTTGAGCCATATGGGATATGCCTGGGGGTGCTCAACAAAGATAAGTGAATTATAGTCTTCTGTGAATTATAGCCGATTGCAAGTGCCAAGGTTTTGCCCATTATAATCTCCTTCTGTAATCTAACTATCAAGTTAGAGATCAAGAGAAAGAAATCTCAAGGGGAAGTCTCCAGCTAAGTGGCAGGCTGCAGCTTGGTGATGAATTTGTTGTTTCTAGGGTTTTTCATCAGGAAGTAGAAGATCTGACACAAAACGAAAGCACTGCAAATGCTGGAAATCTAAAATAAACGGAAAATACCAGAGATACTCGGCCCGCCAGACAGCATCGGTGGAGAGAAACAGGGGCCGGAATTCTTCCAGTCCGTTAGCTGCTCGGTCGGAAAAATCCCCGCTGTAGTTACTTTCTGGGGCTGTTATGTCCGTTGAGTCTCGCTTGAGGGCCATATTAGGAATTGTGCCGGGGAGACCTCGGTTTGAGATCTTGGGCCACCCCTACCTACCCGCTCTCCCCATCCATTGACGCAATCAGCTACACACCCTGTCTGGGAGGGAACCTGATTTCCATGCTTTTGCATGTATTTTAATATCAGCACGGTAGCACAGTGGTTAGCACAGTTGCTTCACGGCTCTGGGGTCCCAGGTTCGATTCCCGGCTTGGGTCACTGTCCTCTGCACATTCTCCCCATGTCTGCGTGGGTTTCCTCTGGGTGCACCGGTTTCCTCCCACAGTCTAAAGATGTGCAGGATAGGCAGATTGGCATGATGAATTTCCCTCAGTGTCCAAAAAAAGGTTAGTTGAGGTTACTGGGATAAAGGGGATAGGGTGGAGGTGTAGGGCTTAAGTGGTGTGCTCTTTCCAAGGGCCGATGCATACTCGATGGGCCGAATGGCCTCCTTCTGCACTGTAAATTCTATGATTCTATGAGATGGCTTTAAACTGTACCTCCCAGCCCCGTGTAATGTTCCCCTCTCAATTACAGGTAATATCCTAGTTATCAGGTGTGAAGCATTCCTGGTGTTGCTGTACTTGCTGCAGGTCTGGTCCATGCCACACTCCTGCACTGTGGCAATAACCTGAGCCATCTTCCACATTATCCAGAGGTCAAAAATGCACCATTTTCACAAGGAAATAATGTACAAACCTCCAGTAAAAGGTGGGGGGGATGTACCCAATATGGGGCGATGTCAAATTGTGTGCAGACACTCGGTAAGTATCACTACACGCTGAGGTTCTATCTGTCCACAGTGTTGTGAAGGGCAGAATCATGAATTTAAAATAAATGACTGCCCGTATATCTCTTTGGGGCTGTCTTGCTAGGAGTGAGAAATGCACAATATTAGAGCAATATACAAGTCCAATTTTTAAAATTCTTTTCACCAATTCGGGTGAGTGAATTCTGATGAATATTGAATACTTCATGGATAACTGAACAGAAGTTGCTGGTCTATGGAAGGCATATCGGGCTGGGCTTAGTGCGACAATGACATTTGGTGGAGAGGACTATGGTTGGGTTGTTGGTCCTCACTCAACCAGTTCACTCGTTAATAATGTGCGACAGTGACCTTATAGTTAAAGACTGAAATCGGATGACCGTGCTTAGTTTGTTGCAGGAAATGGCAATTCCTGGCCTGTACTTGAAGGCAAGGGAAGGGAACCTTGTGAATGTGCCTAGCCACCTTCGTAGCTCTCCTTTCAGAGGCTGCTTTCACCCATATGAGGCCCATTGGCAGTTTGCCTCATATTCCTCACGTCATGATTACAGCAAAGGGAACATGTGAGAAACTGTCATCCTCACAAAAATGTAGTGGCAGAAGTAATCTTGGGCTACCATCTGCATGGAAGAATGACAGAGAATCAATGGCATATTACACATGCCGAATGAGCTGTGATTCAATGTGCACACGATGTACTCATACAAATTTGGGTTTGCAAACTTATTGGAGGGCAGTGATGTGAGAGCGAAGCAGAATGCCATAGTGGTGTGATACATTTTAACAAGTGACTCATGGAAAACCCAGCTTGCAAAACTGAGGTGCCTGCCAGCAGTTCTGAATCAGCTGATGCTAATTCAAAGCCTGTGAAGGATCGGGGTAATACTGCTGTTTCATCAGAAACCCAGGGTTGATTTCCTCTCCATTTGTTCACCCATTTTCAGATACAACTGGAGGATGATTAGCCAGACAGGCACAACACCATCAACAACATTGTGGTGGTATGAATGTGAGCACTGCCATTGGTGCAGAGCATCGGTTTCTCATTGGCTCTGGCTGGTCATGTGCCTCTCGTCCGATTGGCTGGGACTAGTCATGTGACTGCTCACCAATTGGTCGAGAGGCAAGTAGACCCAGCCTCCGAGGCGGGGTATAGGTACCCAGAGTTCCCGGCGGTCGGCCTTTCTCTGTAGTCGACTACCGGGCTAACAACTAGCTGATTAAAGCCACAGTTTGGATCTTCATCGTGTCTCGAGTCCAATTGATGGTACATCAAACATCACTGTGGGAACGGAGGGGGTTGCAGACCATCCAGTCCTATTCAGAGAAGACTCCTTGTGATTCTGTACTCTTGGCTTGTTACTTGTTTTTTTTTAAATTTAGAGTACCCAATCATTTTTTCCAATTAAGGGGCAATTTAGCATGGCCAATACACCTACCCTGCACATCTTTGGGTTGTGGGGGTGAAACCCACACAGACACCAGGAGACTGTGCAAACTCCACACGGACAGTGACCCAAAGCCGGGATCGAACCCGGGCCTTCAGCGCCCTAGGCAGCAGTGCTAACCACTGCACCACCATGCCGCCATGGCCTGTTACATGGTGCCACACAAACTCCTTAGTTACTTTACAGTGACCAGGGTCAGGAAAGAATGCCTTCGGGAGGCAACACTGGTACAGGATAGAGGCGTTTAGTAAACTTTTTAAAGTTAGTTTGGCTTACATTAAAATTTCTTATTATTTGTAGAGTTTAAGAAAATGTTCCTTTTAAGGTTTTGTACGTTTTCTTCAGAAGTTCAACAGGAATTATTAGAGCATCTGTGCGGACTTTTAAAGCACTTTTTAATGTTATTTGACTAATTTTTTTAAATGTTTGATTTTATAGACTGCGCCCTGAGATCCAATAGCATTTTCCTAGGTCCTCTGCTGTTGTTCTTTATTAAGGAGTTAGAAGAAGAGGGTGAGACGGACTTCACAGACATTCCAGGCTAAATGAGACAGTTGGTGGCCTCCAAAACCATTTCCTCATGCCCACAATTCCAGGTCTGCAACTGGAGGTGAGCTGCAGCCACATCACACTTAACGGGATTCAAGATGGCGCAAATTAATATCGGAGTTGTGCCCGTTAACACACAGCTGCGGGCGGATCATTGAAGTCAGCTCCTTCAGCTGACTGAGACCTGAGCCCAGTACTAACAGGGTCTGCTGTCACAGGCCACTACTTGGTCACAGCCCAGTCGCTGGCTGGCAAGTAGATTCCCTCTACAACTACCAAGGCAACCATATGGAAATCGTGTAAGCAGGCCTTTTCACAGGTATATCACTGACAATATATCTGACAAACTTCTCATTGTTTAAGATTCACTTGGTACCTACTCCTAGATTCACTTCAAATCTTATCCACCTACTTCCCTTGGAGTGACAGAACCTCCTGATGTGGTTGTTTGATTTGCAGCAGGATCCGAGAGGACAATCTTAGTGTCGGGCAACAAAACTGGTGTTCCAACCAATTCAGCCCAACAAGTTAGATTCAAATTACCCCCATTGTGCCAGTTAGTGACTGAATATGAATGTTGCACTGATGAGGTATCTAAAGAAAAGGTGGGCAAAATTCTCCGTTTGGGAGACAACGGGCGCAATCTACCGGCTGTGTCACGCCCGAACGGGAGCGCAATGCTGTACTTAGATGCCAGGAGAAGCCTCCCGCGGACTTCCGGCAGCCAGTATGCCTCGCGGGATCTATCTAGACCTCATGAAGCGTCACGATCAGGATCGTGCCCACAATGGACGTGATCACGCCTCGCACGCCTAAGTCGGTTTTCAACCCACTTAGGCGTGTTCACTCATGATCTCCAAGGCTCCCGGCATCGAACGTCCTGCCCGGGGAGTCCCCAGCTGAGAGCCGTTCAGTACTGGTTTCCCCGGGCCATCGAAGGCACCTGGGTGGTCAGAGACAGGGCTGGCTGGCCCCCTAGCCCTCCCTCTTGAACCCAGGGGAGGGCACTGCAAAGATGGCAGGAGCACTGCCAGGGTGCCCAGGTACCAGGGTTGTACTGCCCAGGGTCAGAGTTTGGGGAGCTATGGAGGGTAGAGGGAGGTATGAAGACTGGGGGGGATGAAGGGCAGGCATGAAGGGGCCTTTGGAAAGTTGGGGGGATTGGTGAAGGTTGGGGGTCCTGGAAGGAGGGGGGCCCGGAATGGGTATGGGAAAGCCTGAAAAGGGGGTGGCCCTCAGTAACCAAATAGCGGGATATCATCTCTTGAAGATGTGTTGGCAATGCTCATGTGTGTGGGGAGTGACATTTCCCAAGGGTTGCGGTGTGGGGAACCCACAAGCCCTCTTAGAGAACAGGAAATCATTTCAAAATGGTGGCATCATCTCTGAGGAGCTGGTCTGGCCAACGGTTCAGCCCCGCAGTGATGAAAATAATTCTATATGTGGGCATGGTAGGGAGAAACTCCCCAGGTCCCAAAGAAGTGACCAAGTGTGATTTGAAAGTGGTGGGGAACTCGCCAACAGAACCGAAGGGAAACTCGCGGCAAAAACCTGCCACAAATGTCACGTAGAGGTCTTTGCAAAAGGCGATAAAGTCCCCCAGCGTGTTGAATAAGGGGCTTGAACAGGGAATGCACGCCCGAGGCACCCATAGGCCAGTTTTTTTACAATGAGGAGCACCACCCGCTTAAATTCCCTGTTGTAGCAAGAGATTGGTACGCCATTCTCCGAGCCCCCAAAAGGGTCCCCGACCACCCCCCATGCCCGAACGTAATATGGGAGCATCCCCAGCAGCAGGCCCCCCCCATCCTCCCCCACCGCACCCGCACCTCCCTACATCCATGCCAGGCAGGTACCCAAGTGGCACTGCTCGGGTGTCAGGCTGGCATTTCCAGGGTACCACAGTGGCACCAGCAGTGCCAGGGCACCACTCTGCCCAAAGGGCATGCAGCTGGGGGCCATGACTCCCCTTTGGAGAGCCTCGTTTGTGGGGACCAGTACCAAATGGTGCTCGCTCGAGGCCTCTGAGATGAAGGGGATGAATCCCAAAACCTCCGGTACCACGAGAATCTGTACATTAACATGAGGCTAGCTGTCTTGCTCTAATATACCGATTTGCCAAAAGTGATCCTGCCCATTGTGGGCGGGAATCCACTGGCGTGGATTCGCTGGAGCCGGAATTGACGCTGGAGAGCTTGACAAGCTGGAGCTGCTTATAAGCACTACACACCCTGCACACTCTCATTCCAGCCAAGAAGGTGGCTCCATGAAGAGCTGCACTGCGCTTCACAGATGCTCAGCTCAAGAGAAAGATTGATGTGGTGTGGGAGAGGCAGGACACTCTCTTCCCCAGGGTGGGCAGGAGGCACGTCAACTGGGCCTTGGCAGAGGTGGCCAAGGTGATCAGTCAGACTGGCATGCCATGTTGTAAGAAGATGAACAACCTCCTTCGGGCAGCCCATATGAGCCACCATTTCTGTTCCCCTGGCATCACACCTGTCTCTCACTCCTCTGCAGCACATCAGGAGGAGGTGGACCAGCTGGAATCCGGACAGGTCTCGCTCTTCTGTAAAGTATGATCCCATCGCCAGTGGAGATGCAGGCACAGAGCCAGGATCTGCAGGAGGGGATGTCAGAAACTTTCTAGCGCCTGCAGGTGGAGTTGGAGGAGTCCAACAGCCTCTGGGTGCAGGAGACCGGGTCCAGATGGACATTGCTGCAGTGCTCCAGAGCTTGGCCCAGTCACAATGGCCTGAGAGCAGTGGGGGAGAAGAGAAGACATGTTAGCAAGGTGAGTATTCCATTGCCCATTCAAATCCAACAGGATGCATGATGAGTTGTACTTCAGCTTGACATGCCCCCCCCCCCCCCACCCCCCACCAAAAACCCACCTCCATCCTCAACTGTTCTCCCGATATTTTACTTTCCTCACTGCAGCCCTGTCCCCATCAGAGTGTGGCACCAGGTCGGTGATGTAGGGACCAACCATCCTCGCCACCCATCACTGTCAACAGGGTACCATTAGCTGCTGCAACCTGTGTCAGCGATAAGCTCTGGAACCCCTATCCCGTTTCCCCAATGGGGTCTGCTGTGGGTGTTCTCATTGGCTGGGTCGTGCATTATCTCGTCAGCAGGGTGGTATCTGGTGAGGCAGGGAAGGGTATGTCTGCTGGGAGTGTAGCTGCAGTGTGATATGGGACCTGGGTGTGACACACAGGTTGTGCTAACCTGTCCGGGGGCAGGAGGGATGAGAGCAGGGGCACAGTGGGCAGGCAGGGCTTGGAGACAGCTGGTGGTCCTGCAGAGTGGGCTAGCTGACAGTGTCACTGGTGACACCTCTGCCCTGAGAGGGGCAGAGTGCCAGGGAGGGTGCCAAAGGCCACGATGCATGTGTCCTTTGTTTGGGGTGAGCTCTGCTATTCCCCTGCTTCCCCTGCAGTGGGACTGAGCTTCTGATATGTTCATTGAGGAGTGGCAGCACCTGGTATGCCACTGATTGAGCTTGGCCACGCCCATCCCGGTGATGGGTCAGCTGGGGTCTGAGGGATTCCAGAGGGGTGGCCTGGGAGGGCTCCAAAATGACCAGAGGCTCTGTGAACATTTACAGGACACAGTGAGCAGTCAGCAGAGTGAACATCCTGGGGCCTGTAACTTTTACCAAATGGGTGCATTTACAACAAATACTGCAGCAACGCAGTGGGATTCTCCGATCTTGTTACCGTGTGTTTCCCGGCAGTGGGAAGCGATACGCCATTCGCTGGTGGTGGGATTTTCTGGCCCCACCACTCTCAATGGAAATTCCCATTAATGCCACCCCACAGGAGGTGGTGTGCTGCTGGCAGACGGACCAGAGGGTCAGGCCGCCAGCAAGTAGTGGGAGAATTCCAACCATAAGCATCACAATCCAGGGCCGGGATTCTCCCCTACCCGGCGGGGTGGGGTATCCCACCGTGTTGGAGTGGCGTGAACCACTCCGGCGTCGGGCCGCACCTTTAGGCGCCAAGCTCTCACATTGAGGGGCTAGGCCCGCACCGGAGTGGTTCACACTCCACCGGCTGGCGTGAACAGCCTTTGGCACCACACCAGCCGGCGGAGTGTGAACCACTCCAGTGCGGGCCTAGCCGAAAGCACTTCGCTGGCCGGCGTAAGTCCGCGCATGCGCCGGAGCGTCAGCGGCTGCTGACGTCATACCGGCGCATGCGCAGGGAAGGGGGTCTCTTCCGCCTCCGTCGTGGTGAAGACCAAGGCGCAGGCGGAAGGAAAAGAGTGCCCCCACGGCACAGGCCCGCCCGCCGATCGGTGGGCCCTGATCGCGGGCCAGGCCACCATGGGGGCACTCTCTGGGGTCAGATCGCCCGCCCGCCCCCCCCCCCCCCCAGGACCCTGGCCCCCGCCCGCGCCGCCGATCCTGCCAGTAAGAGGTGGTTTAATCCACGCCGGGGGGAGAGGCTAGTCAGCGGCAGTTCTGGTTCGCTCGCCCGGGTATAACGTAATCTCTGCAGTCAGTGGGACACTCCTTTGAAACGCCTCCCCAGAACTTGTTCCAAGTCGCTCAAGATATTACAATGTATTGAAATGAGGTTCCTGTCCTTCCACGGCAGATATTTCACCGCGCCATTGGCGAGGGGCCGAAAAAAATCAGGAATTGCGATCTTGCCGGAGAGTCATGTTTTCCGATTCTCGCCGAATTTTCCGCCCGCATCACCGTTTTCACTACAGCGAACGCGGGCTCAAAATCGTCCCCCCCCCCCCCCCATTACTGCCCGTGTGAACACAAACTATGGGTGAGATTTTGTGAATGTTCTTGATCTGAATGGCAGTAGCCGAATATGAATAACATTCATGTGTGAAACAGTGATTGTGGAATGTGAAACACGGGATCAAAGGTCAGCAGTAATGATCATTACTGCTTAAAGCTCAACCAATTACCAACTGCAGTCCACAAAGGGTAAACTGTTTGTCAGTATATGGTTATTGTCAGCTTCTGGTTATGTCGATGCTTATTGCAGCAAAGAAACCAATACTTCAGAGCACAACCGACAGTACTGATGAAAACAGAGCCAGTCTATATCTGCCAGACATCTGAAATATGTGCAGAAATGGGGAAAAAGTTACTTATCACGAAGATTCTTTCACTAGGACTAGGTGATGCAATATATTTCATTGCAGATATAATGCGTTATGTTTTGCAATATGTTCACAGCAGTTATTATCATAGCCAAAGAACAAAAGAACAAAGAACAAAGAAAAGTACAGCACAGGAACAGGCCCTTCGGCCCTCCAAGCCCGTGCCGACCATGCTGCCCGTCTAAACTAAAATCTTCTACACTTCCTGGGTCTGTATCCCTCTATTCCCATCCTATTCATGTATTTGTCCAGATGTCCCTTAAATGTCACTATCGTCCCTGCTTCCACCACCTCCTCCGGCAGCGAGTTCCAGGCACCCACTACCCTCTGTGTAAAAAACTTGCCTCATACATCTCCTCTAAACCTTACCCCTCACACCTTAAACCTATGCCCCCTAGTAATTGACCCCTCTACCCTGGGGAAAAGCCTCTGGCTATCCACTCTGTCTACGCCCCTCATAATTTTGTAGACCTCTATCAGATCGCCCCTCAACCTCCGTTGTTCCAGTGAGAACAAACCGAGTTTATTCAACAGCTCCTCATAGCTAATGCCCTCCATGCCAGGCAACATCCTGGTAAATCTCTTCTGCACCCTCCCTAAAGCTTCCACATCCTTCTGGTAGTGTGGCGACCAGAATTGAGCACTATACTCCAAGTGTGGCCTAACTAAGGTTTGTTTAAGAAGTTCAATATTCAGTGAGTCCACATTGGGTATAATGCAATAAGCTACACCCTGCATTTAATGCAGTAATAATGAGTCATATGCAACACACTCCACAGTAAGTTCATTCAGAAAATGCTAGATAAAACTATTGCAGTAGAACATGAAGAATGCAAAATTTGTCTGAATTTGACTATTCAAACCAAGTTTTTCCCATCGAGGGAAGCCCGGGAAGCACAGTGGTTAGCACTGTTGCTTCACAGCGGCAGGCACCTGGGTTCCATTCCTGGCTTGGGTCACTATATGTGTGGAGTCTGCATTTTTCCCCGTGTCTGCGTGGGTTTCCTCCGGGTGCTCCGGTTTCCTCCCACAGTCCAAAGATGTGCAGGTTAGGTGGATTTGCCATGCTAAATTGCCCTTAGTGCCCAAAAAGGTTAGGTGGGGTTACTGGGTTATGGAGATAGGGTGGAGGTGTGGGCTTAAGTAGGGTGCTCTCAATGCAGACTCGATGGGCCAAATGGCCTCCTTCGGCACTGTAAATTCCATGATTCTTTAACACATCCCTCCCATGCTGCTATCGAAATATGTAATGTATTTGCCATATTAGTGGCATTTTGAAATCAAAATAGAAAAAACCCTCATTAAAATAGAATGCAAAAACATGTGCTGCGAAGGTATCAACAGTTCATTGCCAATTTGCAGGGTAATATTAGTGCCTTTGTCCATCATTGCACAATGATACACTTTCTGCAATATACCTCTCTCAATACCTATTGAGTTCCATAATAATGTCTTGATACCACACCTCTCTCTCTGTATCACCCAGAGTATATAGAAGAGAACCCAGGTACAGTTTAGAGATAGTTATCCTGACTATGTCGACCCTTGGAAGCAGATACCAAGAACTCAGTTGTGCCCTATTTTCAGCTGATAATAGTTGGAAACCACAAATCGCACACACCTGGGAAGCAAAAGCAGAAAATACTGTTCAATCTCAGCAGGTCTGACAGCATCTGCGGAGAGAAAAGGGAGCTAACGTTTTGAGTCTGGATGACTGCGTTCAGGGAAGATTTACTGTAAGGGTGCAGAAATACAGGTAGAGCAAATGAGGTGAAATGTTTCCCACTGGCAGGAAGTTCAGTCACTGAGATGCTTGTCGAAAGAAGCAGACAGGCGATGAAGAGAATTTTACACAGTGAGTTGTTGTGATCTGAAGTGCACTGTCTAAAAGGTTGGTGGAAGCAGCTTCAACAGTAACTTTCAGAAGTGAATTGATGCCCACTTGAAAAGGAAAGGTGTGCAGAGCCGTGGGGAAAAAGCATGGACACATGACTAATTGGGTAGCTAGGACAAGCACCCAGAGTAGATGACCTACTTCTTCTGAAGTATGAATTGTTAAAATGTCAAAGCTCTCTGAAATCCTACTATTCAGACACCAGCGCACTTTGCCAATTTACAATATGACACGGACTTGCATTTGAAGGCACCTGACAGGGTGAGTTCTTGTCAACGTCTGAGCCGCGTTTCTTCCCTACCAGGTGGGAAGGAAGCACACAATTCTGAACAGGTTGCCTGAATCTACATAGCAACCAATGTCAAGAGAAACACTGGGAATGGTCTGTAGGCACTAGAAGATTGTGAAAGGAAACCTGTTGAAGATTGGTGAAAAATAATTCAACTGGAAGAAAAATTATTTATTCAGAAAAAATGTTTAAGTAAGCCAAGGTGAAGGGAGATTGGTTTGTGCCACTTTTTACGACACCAGCTGCAGTACAGTATGGGTGTTCCCTTGAACCAAACATGGAGGGAATCTTAAAGAAACTATGTGAGAGGTTTTAATTGCATCTTTAATAGTGTACACCAGTAATTTGAAGCGTACAGTGGATCTTTTTGCCAACTGTTTATTTAATGCTAATTGTGACTCTGGTATTTTTTTAAAAGAACATAATTTATTGGAAGAACAAAATACTTCAGCTGTTTGCATTTCCCTTGTAATTTGTATTGACCAAACCAGCCTACCATTGCCAAATTAGCTGCCATTTTTATGGTGTCAACCATCCTTACTTGGGAGTACTCTTGGACCCTAGAACCCTTTAGTCACAAGGGGTGGGATTCTCCGTCCCATGTCACCCATTTTCTGGTGCGGCGCGCCCCCACCGGCAGTGGGATTCTCTGTCCTGGCAGCCGGCCAATGGGGTTTCCCAATGTGGGCACCCCCCACGCCATCGGCAAATCCGCGGGCGTGGGGGCGCTGCCGGCTAAACGGAGGATCCCACCGACAGAGAATCCAGCCCATCTAGGCTGACACTCCACTGCAGTATGTTCTATTCTGGGGAAGCCAGTTAGTGAAGGAAAGAACTGAAGCCAGTCTTTACTCAGTCTTACATGGATTTACAGGATAAAATATTACAAGCACACACTCCCAACTCAACCATATCACAGTTTCAATAGTGGCTCTTTATGTGTGCTGAAGTGAAATGCCAATTAATGCCCACCACCAGCATATAATTAAACATAATTACGATAGAATAAACACAGTACTGTTGGAGGTTTCATCTTCTAGATGAGATATTAAACTAAGGCCCTGACTGCCAGTTCAAATGGGCAGAAAAGTTATTTATCTCAAAACCAACATCATTAAAACAGGTTATCTGGTCATTATCACATTGATGTTTGTGCCGGCTATTTTGTGTGTAAATTGGCTACCACATTTTCACATGGTAGCGGTGCCTACACTTCATTATTTATTTATTTATTTTTTATAAATTTAGATTACCCAATTATTTTTTCCAATTAAGGGGCAATTTAGCGTGGCCAATCCACCTACTCTGCACATTTTTGGGTTGTGGGGGCGAAACCCACGCAGACACGGGGCAAATGTGCAAACTTCACACGGACAGTGACCCAGAGCCGGGATCGAACCTGGGACCTCAGCGCCGTGAGGCGGTTGTGCTAACCACTAGGCCACCGTGTTGCCCTCACTTCATTATTTATTGACTGTAAACGACTCTATGACATCTTGAGATGATGAAAGTTGTATAAATGCAAGTCTTTATTATTGGTAAACGCTCCATCCTTGTCTTTCTGAATCTGACTGCAGCCTCTAACAAGGGGCGGGATTCTCCGACCCCACGCAGGGTCGGAGAATTGGCGGGAAGCGGCGTGATTTCCGCTCCCGCAGGTCTCCTAATTCTCCCGCCGGTAAAAAACCGGCGTTGTGCAAATCCCGCCGGCAGCCTGTGAAAACAGCTGGCGCCGGCGGGATTTCATTTTTTTTAAACTCACCTTTAAATCTCCGGCCCGGATGGGCCGAAGTCCCGCCGCTGGGAGGCCTTCTCCCGCCGCCGAGGTGTACACCACCTCAGAAACGGCGGACTCAGCGGCGCGAGCGGGCCCCCGGGGTCCTGGGGGGGGGGCGGGGGGCGATCGGACCCAGGGGGGTGCCCCCACGGAAGCCTGGCCCGCGATCAGGGCCCCCCGCTCACTCCGCGGGGCAGTGCCGTGGGGGCACTCTTTCTCCTTCCGCGCCGCCACGGCCTCCGCCATGGCGGACGCGGAGGAGAACCCCGCATCGCGCATGCGCCGGCAGTGAGGTCAGCGGCCAGCTGCCGCTGACGTCACTGCCGGCGCATGCGCCGACCGCCGAAAGCCTTTCGGCCAGCCCCGCTACCGACTGCGCCGGGTGTTTGCGCCAGTCTACCGGTGCAAACTGCTCCGGCGCGGGGCTGGCCCCCAAAGGTGGGGAGAATTCCCCACCTTTGGAGGAGGCGCGACCCCTGAGTGGTTGGCGCCACTCCCCTACGCCGGCACCCTCCGTCACGCCGGGTAGGGGAGAATCCCGCCCAAGGTTTCCCACACCATCCTTATCTGATGCCTTTCTATTAGGGTGGCTCAGTGGTATTGTCACTGGACTAGTAAACCAGAGGCCCAGAGTAATGCTCTGGGGACCCAGGTTCAAATCCTGCCACTGCAGATGGTGAAACTTGAACTCAATGAAAATCTGGAATTAAAAGTCTAACAATGCCCATGAAACCATTGTCGATTGCCGTAAAAACCCATCTGGCTTACTAACGTCCTTTAGGGAAGGAAATCTGCCATCCTTACCTGGTCTGGCCTACATGTGACTCCAGACCCACAGCAATGTAGTTGACTCTTAACTACCCCCCGATGGGCAACAAATGCTGGCATAGCCGGTGACACCCATGTCCCATGAACAAATAAAAAAGAAATTAGCAGGCTGGGTAGGGCTGCCAATGCCGATCGAGGTGCCGACACAGTTATTGCTGGTTTTGCCAACAATCTATCCCGCTTGGACTCCATCCCCCCCCGCCCCCCCCCCCCCCCCCCCCCCCTCCCCCCCCCCCTCACCCCCCCTTCCCCACCCCCAAACCCCTTGGTAACAACATCCAGAAATGCAATTTCAATTTCCATCCATTGTCATCATAGTGATGACACACTAACCTGGCTTACCACCACCTACCTCTCTTCACTCCCCCAATATTGTAAAATTAACAGACTGTTTGTCCAACATTGAATACTGGGTGAGTAGACATTTCCTCCAATTAAATATTGGGAAGACTGATTACCACCCCATTACAAACAATGCTCTCTAGCTGCTGATTCAACCCTCACCACGGGCAATTGCCAGAGAATGAACCAGACTCTTCACAACTTAACTACGATATTTGACCCTTAGGTGAGTCTCCAACCACACATTCGTACCATCACTAAGAAGACCTATTTCCACCTCTGTAACATTTCTCAACTCCATTCCTGTTTCTGTTCACTGGCGGCTGAAATTCTCGTCCATTTCCTTTGTTACCTCCAGACTTGACTACGCCAACACATTACTGGTCAGCCTCCTGCATTCTACTATCTGTAAAATTGAGCTCATCCTAAAATCTGCTACCTGTGTGTCACCAAGTTGTCTTTAACCAGTGTCCCTGTGCTTGCATTCCTACATTGTCTCAATTTCAAAATTCCCATCCTTTCTTTTCAAATCGCCCATCCATATCGGTAATTTCCTCCGGCCACATAACCCTCCCAGATACCTGTGCTCATCTAATTCTGGTCTCTTGCGCATCCCCTACTTTAATAACTCCACTATTGGTGGCTGTGTCTTCAGCAGCCTCAGCCCTAAGCACTGGAATTCTCTCCCTAGATCACTCTGCCTCCCTATCTCTGTTTTTCTCCTTTAAGATGCTCCTTTTTAAGTCTATCTCTTTGACCCAGATTTTGGCCATCAGTTCTCATGTCACCTCATGTGGCTCACATGTCAAATTCTGCCTGGTAACACTTCTGTGAAGTGCCATGGGGCATTTCATTACATTAAAAGCACAATAAAAAAGACACGCTGTTATTTTTGTTATTGTGGACTTCACATAAGTGAATTTGAATGAGGTCATTAGCATCATTTTTGTGACATCAGTGGGCAAATGAACAAAAGTGAAACAGATATACAAGTTGATGGCATTTACATCAAGGTATTCCGTCGCAATGTCCTAACCTTGACACCATACTAAAGTCAACAAATTGTCCAAGAAAACCAACAAAGCTGCATTTAATTCCTTACCTTTATGAAAAATCTGTCAATAAGAAGCAAGCACCAAGGCTCTTTCACTTTTCCTGTTAATTCACTGAACATTTTGGCAGGAGAGTGAGGTTTGACTGTCTGACTTGTATTTATATATTTCAGTTCCATCATGCTTTCAATTAGAGTGAAAAGGAAATGAAACGCTACATCAAGTAGAAACAGATTTTACAGTGAAACATGAACAACGTTTTAGCAAGACTGAAACAAATACCAAGAAAGAAGCATCTAATTTGCATCCCAATTCCACATTGATAGGGTGCGAAACATGATATCAGTAACACTGAAAACTGAAGGCCATTATCAGATCTTTAAGAGCCCTAAAAAAGAACTATTTGGCAATGTATCACCCAACAGATCTCTCAACAACAACACCGAAGAATGAGGATGTGTAACAGGGAAGGCAACAATATCTCCAGCAAAACACAATTCATTCCAATTTTATTTGAACAGGCCGTCTTGGGAAGAATTCTATTGAAAATAAAATATTCAGAGTTTTCTTAGTTGGTTAATTGGCACAGTTGTTTCAGTGAAAAATAGTTTGCGTCACAAGGTTGGGGATGTGTTTCATATTAAGAATTGAGCGCATAGTCTAGGCTGGCCTGCTGGATTTAGATTTAGTATCACGTGTACTGAGGTACGGTGAAAAGTATTGGTTTGCATACAGTCCAGGCAGATCGTTCTGAAAAACATAGGACATAAGATAAATACACAACTTAAATACATAGACATGGATATCTGAAGCATACGGAGTGTAGCACTACAACAGTAGAGAAGATGCGTAGAGAGATTAGTTCAGGTCACAACAAGGCCATTAATGAGTCTGGTAATAGCAGGGAAGAAGCTATTTTTGAATCTGTTAGTGCATGTTGTCAGACTTTTGTATCTTCTGCCTGATGGAAGAGGTTGGAAGAGAGAGTAACCATAGATGGAGGGGTCTTTGATTATGCTGCCCACTTTCCCAAGGCAGCTGGAGCTGTAGACAGAGTCAATAGATACGAGACGGGTTCACGTGATGGATTGGGCTGTGTTCACGACTCTAGTTTGTTGCAGTCTTGGTCTGAGCAGTTGCCATACCAGGCTTTGATGCAGCCAGATAGGATGCTTTCTATAGTGCATCCTTAAAAATTGGTAAGAGTTGATGTGGGCATGCCAAATTTCCTTAGTTTCTTGAGGAAGTATTTGTGACGTTGTGCTTTCTTGGTCATAGCGTTGACATGGGTGGACCAGGCCAGATTGTTGGTGATGTTTACACCTAGGAATTTGAAGCTGTCAACCATCTCCACCTCAGCACCTTGATGCAGACAGGGGTGTATGCGATACTTTGCTTCCTGAAGTCGATGACCAGCTCTTTAGTTTTGCTGATATTGATGGAGATTGTAGTCTTTGCACTGTGCCATTAGATTCTCCATACCCACTCCTGTATTCTGATTCATCATTGTTTGAGATCCAACCCACTACAGTTGTGTCATCAGCAAACTTGTTGATGGTGTTGCTTCAGTGTAAAGCTGAAGTGTAAAACTGATGGATGAGATGTTAAACTGAGGGTCCGTATAATAAGAATAATAATCTTATTGTCACAAGTAGGCATACATGAACACTGCAATGAAGTTACTGTGACCCTAGTCGCCACATTCCGGCACCTGTTCGGGTACACAGAGGGAGAATTCAGAATTCCCTATTCACCTCAACAGCACGTCTTTTGGGACTTGTGGGAGGAAACTGGAGCACCCGGAGGAAACCCACGCAGACACGGAGAGAACGCGCAACTCCACACAGACAGTGACCAAAGCCAGGAATTGAACCTGGGACCCTGGAGCTGTGAATCAACAGTGCTAACCGCTGTGATACTGTGCCGCCCATATAGTGGACAATATTACTTTTGCTTTGACAAGTAATGGAGTCGGAACTCTAGATAGTGTAGGAATGCTTTACTATTTCTGGGTGTAGAGAAATATTCACCTGGTTGAAGAGCAGTTTTATTCTATTCCCTGTTTATGGAGCAGGGCTGTTCTCTGCTTTGATTATAGAGCAGTGGTATAGTATACCCTGGTTCTAGTGAGTGCTGCACTATCCCTAGCTTATTATGAGCGCTGTACCATCCCCTAGTTGTATTGAGTGCTGTACTGTACCTGGCATAGTAAGTGCATTGTCTCCTGGTTGTAGTGAGTGCTGTATTACCCCCTGGTTTAAATGCTAATTCCAAGTCTTGATTACGTGGATGAGCAATGCTATTTCATTATCACCGAAGGTGTTACCGTGAGCCACAGTAATATTCCTGCATCGGTGATTTTGAAATGTTCCAAAACCACTTCTGATTTTTTGGCTCAGTGTCTGATACATTCGCTGGTTTCTAGGGGTCGCGGATGCGAGAAGGGTTGGGGTTAAGATAATAAAAGTGTCGAAAGACATCCCGCTCCATGGGCGGAATCTTATGGACCTTCCCACCAATGGCATTTTCCATTCCCGTCAAAGTCAATGGCGTTTTGACTGGCTCACAACATTTCATGAACCTACCCCGCACTGCGACGGGGCCGTAAGATTACACCCAATGTTCCACTGCTGTTGAAAATTATTCCTATCGAGATAAGTTTAGAGCTTAATTTTCAATCATTGAAACTTACTCACAGTGCACTAATTGTTTCAACAGCTGCTGGCCTGGTTGCTTAATGAAGTGCGAGGCAAGAACAAGATGTTCTGGAAAGCACCGGGTGCGCTGAGGGGGTTGACTGTGCAGCACTCTGTTCTGTTTTACCAAACGGCACATTATAGCAAACACCGGGAGAGGTGATGAAAAGCGGAAAATCACTGATAACACTGGAGTGCTTTTTGAATTGAGAAGCTGTCAAAGAAAATGATCAACATTATACGTGGGACCCTCCATGTACACCCTTTCTCATCCTTTCTCATGCCTCTTCTGCCATTCAATCAATGGCTGGGGTGCATTCCTTATGTGCATCATGCCCACTCATATTGCCAGTAACTCAACCTTTGGCCATTCATTTAACCTACAAACAGATGGGTTTAATATTATTATATATTTTACACATACTTTTGCAGCATTTCTTAAAACTGTGCTTTCTGTTCCTAATCCGACAGAAAAAAAAACCTCCTTTGATGGAAGTTCCTGTGAAACCTTTCAGCACTGGGCGTATAACTTTCCAAAAAAAATCCCAGAAATACAGACTGTTGACAGACCTGACATGCGTAATACATCCATCGAAGCACACTCAGCCATAGCTAACACTGCAATAAGGGATGACTATTTTTTAATGTTATTTTTTTGGCAGCACAGGGTTCTAATCCAAACAAGCAATCGATAATGCTTTGACATTTCCCTTAAAGTGTGATACAGCATTCTTACTGTTTAGTGTGAGTTCCTGCCTCTTGCCCCTGTGGGCAGCAACCAATCTAGGTCCCCAACTAAAACCTGAGGCTCTGTGGGAAATGTGATAACGATCATTGCCTAACCTCTAAACTCCAAAGCATAAAGTTACGAAATCCATCGATGCATAATATTGATGATCATCAGGCTGTTTTCTCCTTTTCAATTCAGGAGTATGGGACAACAAGCAGATGCCCTAAAAAGTGAGAGGGCTGTTTCCCTTTATCACATGAATAATAGACATTTGCAGCACAGAAGGAGCCCATTTCGCCTATTGTGGCTGTGCCTGCTTTCTGCACAGGCAGAGGGGCTGGTTTAGCACAGTGGGCTAAGACAGTTGGCTTGTAATACAAGAACAAAACTAGCAGCGCAGGTTCAATTCCTGTTCCAGCCTCCCCAAACAGGCGCCAGTATGTGGCGACTAGGGGCTTTTCACAGTAACTTCATTGAACCCTACTTGTGACAATAAGTGATTATTATTATTAAGCAATTTAAAATTGCTCCCCATAGGCTCTGCTTTAAATATTTATCAAAATGTCCCTTAAAAGATGCAATGGTCTCCATTGTAGCGTAAAGGGTTCATGTTTGACAGGTAAAGAGATAGACTATATCATGTAAGGTGACATGACAACAGAGTATGCTGAGAGATAGTCCTATGTGAAGCCTCGTACTAAGCCCAGTACTGAACGTAATTCGTAGAATGTTCAATAAAAGGTAAAGTTTACCAACAGACTTGCCTCCAGCAATCTCCATCAACCTTGACCAAAGGACTGTCTCATCTATGACCCACAACAATGATAACAGATACGTCTAAACTATTCTACACTCCTGCAACTCCCACGTGGAGAAAAATCTCCTCATCTTTCTCCTCGCTCTCTTTATGCCAATCAGTCAAATTGATAAACCTTGCCACAGACTTTCCAGCATAAATAAATAGTCCTTTCTTATTCACTATCAAAAACCTTCAATGCTTTTTAAAATTCTCACACACTTCGAAATCTTTTTGGATTGGGGGGCAGGTTTTGCACTGGCACTCAGTGGGGAGAGGTCGAAACGCACTGGCAAGCCTGGCTTCAGAGAGAAATGGGCACCCTTTTTGTAGACCTTTCAGTGATAGTCAAGGCCCCCACAATATTGCTGGCATTGAGGCTGCAGTGCCCCCGCCAACATCTGCACTGGCGTCATCCCCTTCTCTCCGGATCACTGGCATTGGGGCATTGGGTTCATCCAGTTGATTTCCCTTCCGACCCCCTCCCTATTTACTGGGTTCAGCACCCCCCCCCTCACTGCAATTAGTGGTGCCAGCTAAGCGACAGCCAGGGGGTTGTAAGATGCCTTTCATGCCCTACCCCTTAATGTCCCCCTCTCAGGCCCCACCCCTCTTAGGCCTCACCCCTTTCAGGCCCCACCCCTTTCAGATTGGCAGTCCCAGCGAGCATTACCATCGCACTGCCCTGCCATGCCCCTGCCCCGGCGTGGTCATCACATCTGGTCTCTGGTGGTGGAGGTCTGTCGCAATTCCCAGGGGCCTCACACTGCGCTGGCGGAGCGGGAGATTACCAGGAGCTGGGCAAACCAGGCTCTAACTGGTCACCGCATATTTAAATGCTCATTTAAATATGCAAATTCAGTTCACACCCAGCAAGGGCGTGAACCAGACTATGTCACCTGCAGTGAGCCTGGGGCAACTCTCACTGGTCGGCACCCAGAGAGAACCCCGATTAGGCGCTCTCCCGCTGGGTGCAACGCCACATGAGGAGCAGAACCTGGAAGGAGCTTAGTTTGGTGAAGTCCAAGGGGAAGTAAACTGTTTAGTTATCAGCCACATAAGAATGGTTAGCATCGGTTGTGGCATATTTACATTCGCTGTATGTAATAAACTCAGTCTGATTGTTCAAAACTTGAAATCTGTGTCAATTGTATTATTCATCATCCTTCAAGAATGTAAGCCCAGATCTTCGATCATAAATGAGTGAGTTCAGTTGTGATCAGTAAGGCGCAACCACCCTCAGACGATTAGGAACACCCTACACTTCATGTTAGAGTATTAAGGTTTTAAAGAACCTTGGTGCCAGGAATTGATCTTCATTAGTTGGCTCAACTGCTCAGGTGAAAGAGTTATTTTTGACCCAGCTACAGTGAAGGAACAGTGGTATATTTCCAAGTCAGGGTGATGAGTGGTTTGGAGGGGACCTTCCATGTGTTTCCATGTGTCTGGTACCCTCGTCCTTCTAGTTAGTAGTGGTTGCGGGTTTGGAAGGTGCTGTCTGAGGACTCTTAGTGAGTTGCTGTCTTGAAGATGGTACACATGGCTGCCACTGTGTGTTGGTGGTGGAAAGAGTGACTGATCATGGACGGGGTGCCAATCAAGCAGATTGCTCTGACCTGGATGGCATCGAGTTTCTTGCGTGTTGTTGAAGCTGCACTCATCCAGGCAAGTGGAGAGTATTCCATTACATTCCTGACATTTGCCTTGTAGATGGTGGAACAGGCTTTGGGGAGTCTGAGATGAGTTACCCGCTACAGGATTCCTAGCCTTTGCCCTGCTCTTGTAGCCACACTATTTATATGGCTTGTCCAGTTCAATTGCTGGTCAATGGTAACCCCCAGGATGTTGAACCCAATGATGGTAATGCCATTGAATGTCAAGGGACAATGGTTAGACTTTCTCTTGTTGGAGATGTGCATTGCCAGGTACTTGTGTGATGCGAATGGTACTTGCCACTTGTCAGTTCAAGCCTTGATATTGTCAAGGTCTTGCTGCATTTGGGCATGGACTGTTTCATTATCGGAGGGGTCATGAATGGAGTTGAGCATTGTGCAGTCATCAATGCATATCCCAACTTATTACCTTATGATGGAAGGTCACTGATCAAGCAGCTGAAGATGGATGGGCCTAGGACACTACCCTGCGGAACTCCTGCCATGATGTCCTGGAGCTGTGATGATTGACCTCTAAGTACCACAGCCATCTTCCTTTGTGCCAGGTATGACTCCAACCAATGGAAGGGTTTCCCCCTGATTCCCATTGACATCAGCGTCTTGATGCCACACTCAATAAAGTGGGGCCTTGATATCAAGGGCAACCACTCTCAACTAACCAATTTGTGCTTTTTATTCACCTAATCTACATTTCTAATTAAATTACCATACTGAACCAATGGCTGCACTTCACTTTCACTCAAGAAGCTAGGTGTAGGAAATGGAGGATTTAAAACATCTTTTATAGCCAAGCCAAACATTTCCATCTATTGAATTACTAAAACCAAAAAGTTTGTAGTGTACATCTGTACAAAATTATGACTCACCACTTGGATATTTAACACTTCCTACTCACCCACATTGTTCCTTCAGAACGGATAGGATTTTCGCCCAATCCTTTTTCAAAAGAAATAATCTTTTTACCTTAAAGCAAACTCATGTTTAAACGTTTATTTTATTGGTTTAGTTTTTAAAGTTGTTGCTGACTTTAGCAAACTTTGCAGACTTTCTTGGATTACACTCACATGCCGTTTGCAAAGTTGTCCACTGAGGGTTTAGCCTCTCTTATTCCCTGGGGATCCAAAATTCCAGAGTGGTTTGGTGTTTCTGGGGCCTGAAGGTCAGGGCAATGTCCCTTTGCTTACCAGCCATTGGAGTATAAACTGCCTCCACTGTCTGTTTGCCTCAACGAAATCAGAGTGCGAGAATTTCCATAATGATTCCTCCATTGATTCCCCACTGTCGATTTGAACATGTTGAAATGAGGGGCAGTGGTTCTACTCTGGGTTTCCTGGTTTTGTGCTCACCATATACTAAGTTTAAACTAGAATGGGAAATACAAGATTCAGTTGTTGCCAGGGTTAGCTGAGGGTTTCTTGAACCCAGGGATAGCTGTGAACGGTTTCTCAGAAAGTTGTTTTTGTTTTGAGTTTGGATGGCCTGGGTAGATTTCCAACCCTCCAAGGATTGGCTTGGAGTCTCCAAGGATTGAAGATTAATCTCCAAGACACTGCTGTGTGGAATGAAGGGAAGAAACATCATTGCAATTTTTTTCCCCTCATTTCCTTTGAACAATTCTCTTGACCAAATATAAAAAATGTTGAAAATGGGAAAAACAAAACTGTTCTGCTGACAGTCCTGCACCATCAAATTGGGTAATGAGTCTCCTTGCTTTCCAATTGGTGCGGGAAGTCAGTGCGTCACAAGGATGGCTGTGTTTGCTGGA